>NC_135724.1:38893565-40093565 GCF_964656455.1 Halichoerus grypus | reverse complement strand
TCTGGGTTTGCTGGATTGTATCTCTGTGATACTTCTTTCCTTCCAATTTTATTTTATTTTTTTACTCTAGGCTCTAGATTATGAACAACTACAAAATGTACAACTTGGTATTGCTGTCAAAAACAAAGCTGAATTTCACCAATCAGTAATTTCTCAGTATCGAGTGCAGTCAACCCCAGTCACGATTCAAGTAGTCAACGTGAGAGAAGGAATTGCATTCCGTCCTGCTTCCAAGACATTTACTGTGCAGAAAGGCATAAGTAGTAAAAAACTGGTCAATTATGTTCTGGGAACATACCCAGCTATCGATGAGGATACTAACAAAGCTGCCTCATATGTCAAGTAAGACTGTTTTTATATTATTCCTTGATGTGGTTTTAATTTATAAGCTACTACAAAATAATACCTAAACTATTGTATGCCAAGAATACAAAGAGACACAAAGTGGCCAACTCAAGGAATGTCTAACTCAATAAGAGACTTATAGCCAAATCATTGGAACATATTGGGCTATGAGCGAAGATAACATAAGCGTAAGTTAAAGTGGAAACTAAGAGAAGAATGCCTTAGCCTATGGAGAGAAATCAGGAAAAGATCTCACAGAAACTTTCAGTTAAGTTTAAAAAGAGTAGTTCAGCAGAAGACCAATCAGATAAGACAGCACATACAAAACATATATGCCCCAAAATATAAGAACACCATGCAATGTAGATGCTGTAAGAGCAAGAAAACAATTATTTTATTGCACAAAGTAGAAAATTAAAAAAGCAGGCTAATACTTAAGGATTATGAAATACTGCCTGTCTGTGCTAATATGCTAATTTTTTGCCATTGTTTATAAGAGTATATTTTGATGTCTTAAATTAACTATAAATACATTAAATATAAAATGAGTTATTTTCATTATATAGGTAAACATTCCATATTTGAAAGAAAATTTTATTTTTTCTGTCATAAAACAGGTATATCATGGGACGTAATGATGGTGGTTTACTATTCATTGATTCAAAAACTGCTCAAATCAAATTTGTCAAAAACATCGATCGGGATTCTACTTTCATAGTTAACAAGACAATCACAGCTGAGGTTCTGGCCATAGATGGTAAGAAAAATATTTCAAAATGGGGTGTCTGGCTGGCTCACTCAGTAGAGCATGCAACTCTTGATCTGGGTCCGTGAGTTCGAGTCCCACACTGGGCACAGAGATTACTTAAAAAATAAAAATCTTAGGGGTGCCTGGGTGGCTCAGTCGGTTGGGCATCTGCTTTCGGCTCAGGTCATCATCCCAGGTCCTGGGATCAAGCCCTGAATCAGGATCCCTGCAGGGAGGAGCCTGCTTCTCCCTCTCCCTCTGCCTGTCGCTCCCCTTGCTTGTTCTCTCTTTCTCTGTCAAATAAATAAATAAATAAATAATAAATAAATAAATAAAAATCTTTAAAAAATATATTTCAATCATTTTTAGAGAAATGTTAATTCCAATTGGCATTTTTTTATGAATAGATTCTGATTATTTAACATATTACCTTTATCACTACATAAAGTTACTTATCTTGGGGCCTTGGGTCTCAAATCTGAGGCAGCTGAACCCAGAAGACTGAGCATTCCAACTTCTCATGGAGTTTGTAGTACCAGTGAATTCTGTGTTCAGTCCCTGTGGTCTGCTGTGTTGAGGGAGAAATTTTGAGACCCACAGGAATTTCTGTGTTTGAGAGGATGGATAAAAATTGATACAGAAGGCCTGTCAGGAAAGCTCAACTCAAATGCGAGGTGCCTTGGTGAGTTACTTACAAAGTGAGTCACTTACAGAGACCTCATGCGACCAGATCATTGAACAATAAAATCTTTTGGAATGTTTCAAAAATAATATTCTTTGGGTGCTTTGTGTTTCATCAAGTATAAATTAATTTATGCTCAGGCAATAAGTAAACAAGAAAATAAAACAAAAGAATAAACACCAAAAATCGTATCACCCGGGAGAAGAGCAAAAAGCACTAAGGGAAACAACAGAAAGTATTCATAATCCTACCACAGAGAAATTTTTACTTTATTTCTTTATTGTTTTTAATTGTCAACATTGAAAAAATTTTCTTCAGTAAACTTTTGTATCCTGGATAGTAAAAATCAATCATTGTTTATTCCAAATACTTTGGCTCAAGCTTTAGAAGCAAAAATCTTTCACACAGTGCTGGGTTCATACAGTAGGATACATTTAAGAAAACTATTGTTTTTATGTTGATTTCATTTGTAATCAGTGAATTCATCAGTGAATTCATCACCTTGGTCTTGGTTCCAAGCATATTAAACTAATAGCTAATGCTACTAATTATAGACACCAGCCAAGTTGGCAAATTTAAATTTGCTTTTTACAAGATGTGGAAATTAAACGACATCTTTTTACTTGTAAGAATAACAAATATAATTTCTCATGAGAAGACACACTAAGTTGGCTGCATGCAAGAGACTTTTTTTTTTTTAAAGATTTTATTTATTTATTTGACAGAGAGAGACACAGTGAGAGAGGGAACACAAGCAGGGGAGGTGGGAGAGGGAGAAGCAGGCTTCCAGGGGAGCAGGGAGCCCGATGGCGGGGCTTGATCCCAGGACCCTGGGATCATGACCTGAGCCAAAGGCAGACACTTAATGACTGAGCCACCCAGGTGCCCCATGCAAAAAAGGCAGACACTTAATGACTGAGCCACCCAGGTGCCCCATGCAGTTGATTCAAAAACTGCTCAAATCAAATTTGTCAAAAACATCGATCGGGATTCTACTTTCATAGTTAACAAGACAATCACAGCTGAGGTTCTGGCCATAGATGGTAAGAAAAATATTTCAAAATGGGGTGTCTGGCTGGCTCACTCAGTAGAGCATGCAACTCTTGATCTGGGTCCGTTTTGGGGGGGGTACAACATATTCTGTGTATTTCTTTAATTCTAAAATGTTATTCTTACAGAAAACACAGGTAAAACTTCTACAGGCACCATATATGTTAAAGTACCTGGTTTTAATGAAAATTGTCCAACAATCGTCCTTGAAAAGAAAACAATTTGTAGTTCACAGCCTTCTGTGGTAGTCTCAGCTAGAGCACTGGACAATAAATATACTGGCCCCTACACATTTTCTCTGGAGGACCAACCGCTAAAATTACCAGTTGTGTGGAGTATCACAACACTCAATGGTGAGTAATGGTAAACTTGCTTCCGTAAATGAAAAAGTTGCTGCTTCTTTATATTTCCAGAGAGATAAAAGGGCTCATTTGGGAACAAGTCTCTTCCAAGAATAACTGAAAAAACTCTTTAAAGGCAATGAAGATGTGGTCCTAGCCTCATGAATTTCTTCTCTCTTCACAAGAGGAATGATATGATATGTTTGTACTATTTAATATTTTGTTTTTTATGTGCAATCTAATTGTTTTGTATTTTTAGTGTCTTATTTCTACCTCCACAACACACCATAAAAAGAATAGAGTCAGCCATCAATTTTATTGCAGAGCTGTTTAAATTTCTAAATATATAAACTTCTCCTAACTGGGCAGACTGTGAACAGATATGAAGTACTGGATGGGTTGCCCGTTCAAGGCTCATAGGAAGTGGTACTTAGTCTGTCACTAGTTAGGAATCTTGACAGCATGGTGGACTAAAATTCCCATTAGCTCATTAGCCAGTGGGAAAGAGTTCATCCATCCTTCCTTTTCTTCTAACCTTTATCATGCTAATTTTACATTTTTTATGTTTTCTAGTAGTCTCCTAGAAATAACCATTGGGCTTAATAAGAATCTTCTCACTTTTCTCTGGTTCTTTGCTGAACCAATCTTGCTTCCCTCCATGAATGTGCTCTATGGTTCTCTAGTCATAGGTATCAGCCATTGCGAGAGTCACCAAAGGGATCTTGTCCTCCACGGCCTTCTTTCCGAGGGCCTTATTGATCTTGGTGTAAGTCCCTAGTTCCAAAGTATTCATGTAGCTTTTGGATCCAAATGGGTTTACCAGCACATGGACAATGAAAAGTTTGCAAAAGAAACATCAGAGAGAGACAGGACCCAGCACTAGACATACCTGCTTGAGTGAGGCTGGACAAGGCAACAGTGGTTGGACTGAGTGGATCAGGCATAATATCAAAGAGCAGGGTCAAGAGTGATTCAGTTGACACAACTCTGCAGCTTACAAGAGCTGCTACTGGAGTCCACTTAGAAAGGGACAACATAGCAATGGAGAATGATCAATGTTCGTGAGTTAGATAGACAACAGGCCCTCACCTCAGAGAATCCCATACAACTGGCTTTTGGGCACATGGAATGAATGCTATCAGCAACAGCTGAGGTAGTGGAAGCCAAAGCAGAAATTCAGTCTTGATAAGTCAGGCAAAAAAACATGGATTCAGAGGGAAGGCATACGTCCAGAGGGCCACATGAGAGTCCAGGGAGTCGGTGTAGACATAGAGGAGATTGGTTAAGCCCCAGGAGAGGGAGGGGGGCTGATATTGAAATGTTACCTGCCTCCCATTATCCTTCAGGGGAAAATCAGGGTAGGACTGAGTCTTCATGGGAAGCAATAACAGGCCCATCTGGGGCAGAAAGAAGGACAAGGAGGAAATGCAACCTGATTTACCCAACTGAACCCCTTATCACTCTCAGAACTGCTCCAACCTCACCCTACTATCAGCCTCCCTATCTGTGACAATGATGCTTAAGGCAACCCTGGGTCTGTTAACAAAAATAAGTAGTTTTAAGAGCAAAAGACACCTTGTCCTGCTGTTGATTTGTGTGATTGTTTGTCTTCAGCTACTTCCGCACTCCTAAATGCCCCGCAGCCCCTATCTCTTGGAACGCACAGCATCGCCCTCACTGTTACTGACAGTCAGGACAGACAGTGCGAGACACCAGAGAGCCTGACTCTGGAAGTCTGCCAGTGTGACAACAGGGACACCTGTAGAACTCCTAGTGATAATGAAGACCCTGATCGCATAGATGGAAAGAGATCATCAGTGAGGCTGGGGCCTGCCGCCATCGGCCTGCTACTCCTTGGTCTTTTGCTGTTGCTATGTGAGTATGCCAAAACTAACTTCTGTTTCTGATGGGAATCAGCCTTTGTGGGGGCCTTCAGGTTGCATGGGCAATGCTATCTTTGTAATGTACAACCATTCCTTAACTGTGTTATGGGCAAAGGTGGGGGTAACATTTTCAGGAAGAACTGGACATGTTGAAAGTTAATGTGTCACTTGCCAGCAATCTATTCATAATACAACAAAGCAAGTCATATATATGTTAGACAGTTAGAAAACAGCACAGGAGAATCAACAAGAAAAAAGTTAAAGCATGAACACTTTCTATATACTGCCAGTGATGTTCATCATCAAAATAATGCCTTTACCCATAAAGAAGTCCACAGACATAAAATAGAAAAAGAACCCCTGCCAAATAAATCTAGGGAAAAATATAGAGGATATATAGCCTTTGAGCTTTATAATGAACATTAATACATCATAGGCTCTGAAAAGTTATTGCTTAATCCAGCACTTTCTGAAAATAGCTGACCACTATATATACACCCTCTTAAAGGCTTTCACTTAATAAGATTAAGCTTATTGAGCACATTTAGGGAAACTACACACATGTTGTATTTTTCAATAAAAGTAAAATTTATTCAATGGATAGGTTTCTAAAAAGTTTCAATTAAATTAAAATCTTGTGAATCAAATAGTATTTTTAATGTAATAGGTCTCTATTTAAAGGAAATTCATGGCAAATTCTTATATAAATAAGAAAAATCCTTGATAAATTCACATTCATTTCCCAAATTTATTATAGAACTGTAGGCTTTTAGAATTAAAATGATTGTTCATGATAAACAAGTCTACTCCAGCCCCTTCACTTAAATTTTTTTAAAATCTGCGAAATATTTTTAAACCACAAAGTGCATAAAATTACATGACAAGCACACATATAACCATCACTCAGATTTAACAGATCTTAATATTTGCCATATCTTTTCAGATCTCTTTTTATAAAAAAAGAAGTTGATATCCATACATTTAGTGGCCTCCCACACATGCCATATATTCTTCTTCTGCCTTCCCCAAAAGTGTTTACTATTCTGCAGTTAACATGCATCATTCCATTTCACAGCTTGAAATCGACTCACTTTTCAGTTTTTCAGTATCTTATTAGTCAATTTCAAAACCAAAAGATTTTTCAAGTACATAGATGTGAGTCTTGACGCAAGCAGCCAGCTGGGAAGGGAACCTGATTCTGGTTTTCATTAGTTCACAGATTTATGCGTGTCTAACTCTATGGAAAAAAAACTATACCATGATGCAGCTATAATAGAAATGAATACAAAGGGGTATTATGGAGACTTTGTGGAGTAAGAGAATCAATCATCAATTTGAGCCTTGGAAAATGAGTAGGATATAGAAAGTACAAAAAAAAGGGAAATGTGTTGCCAAAGGGTGACAGCATGAGCCAAACCCAGAAAATGCTTTGCATGTTTTAGGAATCACACCTCCCTGCTAATGCAGGGAGATTGTGGACAGTCAAGGAGATGAAACTGGTACCAATTTGAAAGGGCTTACGTACATATGTTATGGTATTTGTGCTTTAAGCTATGAGAAAAAAGAGTTGCTGAAAGTATCTAAATAAAAGCCTCGCATGTTCATATTTGTGTTTTAGAAAGAACATCGGCAGCGCTGTGTACTGTAAATTAGAAAGGAAATAACAGTTAGGAGGTTCTTCTACTAGTTTCAAAGAGAGATAAAAGCCAGATTTAGACATGAGACCGGAAAGGAAAGGATAAGTGTGTGAGGCATTACATGGAGAAAATTTGGAGACTAAGGAATATGAAGAGTGGATAAGAAATCCAGATGAACCATTGAATTCCGTTGTCACTTAAACCATTAAATGAAATTGAAAACATTAGATGAAGCACAGATACACAGGGTGGCAGTGATGAGTTTCATTTTGAAATACTGACTGATAGGGTGTAGATATATCCCAGAGGCAAGCCATTGTACATTTGGGATTGTGGCTCAGGATGGCAATCAGAGAAAGTACACCATGTTATATTCCCACAATCATATTTGCTTCCTGTGCTCCTACCATTTGAAAACATGCCATGTTTTGATTTTTGTGCAGGATAAAACATACATTTTTCAGTCTGTAGAAATGCACTCAACACTTCGAAAAACTTTTTCTGGATACATATATAAAAACCAAATATATATTGCAGATAACTATGATAAGCAAGATCTCTAAAAGACAATTTATGCCCACCTAAAAATACTCACCATTCAGGTGTACATTCATCACCTTAAAAACTAATTTGTCAACTAACAATATTCAATTCTTCCCACACACTTAACAAAGTCATAGAATTGAGAATGGCAATAAATAAAAAAAGCCTGTAGACGTATCATTTATACGAATATTATATTAAATTTTAAGAAAATACATTATGTCCAACCTATTTTATTTATAATATGGGACCAACCTAATTCGCATAACTGATGTAGCCCTTCCAGAAAATACTAGCAAATCCTCATAGCACTCACTAAGGTCCTTTACTTATACTGCTAACTCAATTAATCCTCACAACTACCTGTGATGTAGATAATATTTATTCTCCCATTCTCTGTATGAGTTACTAGAGGCAAGAAAGATGATAAACTTACCCAGCTGGTGAGAGGTGGAGCCAAAGTTCAAACCCTACAAGCCCTCACTAAACTACCTCTAGGCGGGCAGAATTCAAACATGAGGATTCAATTGAGAGGCCAGAGGTGGGGGTGGGGTCACTAACTACCTAGCTTGCCAGAACTTCCTTTCAAGAGAGAGTTTAGTATTTAGCTCTTGGTCCATTAGCATGAGAATGATGTTAATCTAAAGATTGCTGAGATGTGACGGATATGCACAGAAAGAATGAAAATTACCCTGACAAGAAAGCCCCTCCAAGCTAGGGATTCTTAAGTCACAATTAAGAGTGCAATGGTATTAGCTCATCACTCTAGTTGCTGAGGGAGTTTGCTGGTTAATTGCTATTTACTAAGAGATGAGTAGAGTCCAGATTACAGAAACATTATCCTGCCCACCTAAATCCTGACCATCCAGGTGTGTATTCACCTGACATAACATACATTGCCTCAAAATGGACAAATAAATGCAATAAATATATATATTTATTTATATATATAATATATATTACAGAAAAGGATTGAGGACCTGAACAACTGAACAATCATCTTTATCATTCAAACTGACTATTTTAAGAAAATATACATATCACAAGAATGATCCGATCAGTCTCCTCCAGTTTCATAATTGTATGAAATTTTAGGATGCTTAGTTTACATTTTATTTTGTAGAAACTAATTTTGCTTTCTATTAGATTTTCCTGAGTCCTGAAAATACTGTATTTTCTTCCTAATGTTTCAGACAATTGTCATGTCTCATTGCTTCCAAATGATTCAAATGTTCCGATATTTTATTTTCCTTTATAACTAGTGGCCCCCCTTCTCCTGCTGACCTGTGACTGCGGGGTGGGTCCTATCGGGGGAGTGACAGGAGGATTTATGCCAGTTCCTGATGGTTCAGAAGGAACAATTCATCAGTGGGGAATCGAAGGAGCCCATCCTGAAGACAAGGTGAGGACCCAGTTTCTAAAACATTTATTTCAATCATATAGAGCAAAATTAGATTTATATTCAGATAGGAAATGGGGTAATGGGGTATAAAAATAAGACACTCCTTGACCTTTAAAGACCTTTGTGAGTCAGTACTGAAATAAATGGAGCCTTTTAGAATCATAGCTCTTCAGATGTCTAATCATAAAAATGGTTACTCCTGCAAGAATTTGGCCTTCTCCTAAAGTCACCTTTTGCAAAGAGCCACATTTCACCCATTGTACCATGAAATCTGGTTCATTTTGAAACGTATTTATTTTTTGAACACGGTTTGCAGGAAATCACAAATATTCGCGTGCCACCTACCACTGCCAATGAAGCCGATTTCATGGAAAATTCTGGTAAGTGAACATCAAATGGATTTTTGAAGGCAATACTGGGTTAAATAAGAAATACTGAAAAATAATAAGTGTTCTAAATCATTCTCTTAATAATTGGCATATATGTACACATGCTGGGAGATGTTACCACTGAAATAGGGTTTCAATGAAATGATTTACTATTAGTATATTAGTCAATTCCAGGGCCAAGCTTGGGTTTCCGTAAGTTCATTGAAATTCATTGCCCACTGATGCCACCATTTTTAATATCCAAAGATTTGTTATACATTTTCCAAACTTTAACAAACTGAAGTATATAGCTCTCAGTCAATTACTAATTTTTTAATTAGAAAAGATTTCACACATGTAGAAAAATGTAAAGGAAGATATCCCAAATACTATGTACCTACCACTCAACTTTATTCTTAACTTTGGTAATATTTGCAGTTAAACCTCCTGTGTGCACATCCTCTATCCTACTGCCCTTCTTCCTTCCCCAGAACTAACAATACCCTAATTTGAGTTCAATTACCAATTTTAATTCAGTCATAATGGGACAAGATTGTTTATGTTCTCATATAGATGAAATTATTTCTTTGGTTTGCCAAAGGACTGTTTTATTCATATTGTCTCAGTGCCACAATTAAGGCATAAACTAGAGAAACAATAAGACCTAATGCCTAATATTAAAATTTATATTAATTCCATACTTAGCAATAGATTGTTTTTAAATGTCTAGCCTGCAAAATCTGCATGAGATCACCCCAAAATGTCTGCCTTTATCAGCTACCCCATCCTCACCTGCTTTTCCCATTATAATTACATAGCAAAAACTATATTCAGAATTCTCTAGAAAAAAATTAACTTTCCATGAAAGTGTAATGTAAAGGTAATAGGGAGAACAGTCATAACTCTTTAAATTTTCTTCAGGCACCAAGACACTAAATTAGCATCTGCTAATTTGCATGATTACATTATGTATGTTTCCTCTTTGGTTTCCATATTGAAAGCAATATGATAGCTTAATTTTAATTTCTTTTTTCCTGAAAACAAATAAGCATTGCACTAGAAGCTTTCCGCGGCTGTGTGCTGAATATTCTGTTTCTACTTTTCTATTTCTGGCTGTTGTCACTGAAAATCTATTTCCTGTGTATATTTTTTAATTTGTATGTTTCCAGAGCTGTTCCATCTGCTAAGACCCTCTGTTACAGCCTCATCTGCTCTGTTACTCTCTCATTAACAGACCATAGGATGTTCTTATTATCTCCAGTCATATAATTGTAATTTCTCCCACTTATTTGCTTTACTTGGTGTTTACCTATCGATATCAAAAAACAGTAAAAAAAAAAAAAAAATTACAGCATAAGATGCTACAGAATTTTCTCCCCTGTTTTTAGAAGTTTGTACAAATACCTATGCTGGAGGGACAGTGGTGGAAGGAGCCTCGGGAATGGAACTGACCACCAAGCTTGGAGCAGCTACAGGATCTGGAGCTGCTGCAGGATTTGGAGCAGCCACTGGACTTGGCATTGGTTCTGCAGGACAGTCCGGAACGATGAGAACAAGGCATTCCACTGGAGGAACCATTAAAGACTATGGTGAAGGAGCAGTAAGCATGAATTTCCTGGACTCCTATTTTTCTCAGGTAATTTGTTGGAAAGCTCTGTGGCTTTGTTATCTTATGTACATCAGAGATCTTTTTACTTGACTTTACTTCAGTTTTGCAATTCATTGTTGTTGTTGTACTTACAGCTTGTTAAAATGTAAGAAAAAAATAGGGTTCTTTGCCGAAATAATGCAGATAACCTAAGATGGCTGCCAAAATTGGGCTACTAGTCAAAAGGAAAAATGGTAGGTAGACACAAAGGGAGATAATACAGCAAGTGGAACCTCTTCCTTCTGACTGAAATAACAATGGAAAGCAAAATCTTTTGCATGTCAGGATCAGCAGCATCCTCTTTAGAAATACAAAGCAGCTTATTTTGTGTTTCCTACACCATAAAGTATGTCAAATGTGCATGTTTTTCTGAGACAGGCTTATAGTACTCTTCACATTTTCAAAGGAGTCATGCCCAAAATGCTGAAGAACCATGTAATTAATTACCCAAAAATAAAAGTGGGGAGAAAAGGGATGTGATCAAAGATCAGATGGAGTGTCAGGAAGCAGAGAACTGAAAGGAACAAGGGTTTAAGAACAGAGAAGACTTTAAGAGGCAGGTCTTGCCTCTTGGTTGGTGCATCATTAGAACAGATTTCATACAGAGTTTTGGTGTGAGAGCTGGTAAGTTCCAGGATCGGACCTGTTGCTGAGAAGGTGGAGCCTCACACTGATTGGCAGGGAGAGCCTGTTTGGGATGAGGACTCTTGGGATATTCTGAAGTGTGGTGTGGGCCTTAGTTATGGGTCAGGCTCCCGCATGGGTTGGGGAGTCTAGGCAAAGGCCCCAGACTGGCTGAGAGCTGGCTTAGATGGTGCAAGTAGGATGCCTGCCCCCCCCCCACAAACACAAAGACAAGCATAAACACAAGCACACACAGGGACCCCCACACTTGGCCCAGTGAGTAACCTCCAAGCTTTGAACACATTGGTTTTGTAGGTCTAAATCCATGTAAGTGCCCTCAAAACCCAGACTTAAAACGTGAGCCTAGGCCGGACTCAGTTTTGAAGGAACGTCAACTACACTGTTCTCCAAACACCCGATAATTTCTGTAACAAGATTATTGATACACAGAGTATGCCTTTACTTCTATGGATTACCTAAATTATGCATTCATGATCAGTCCTCGAGTTCTATGAACAGTATTGTATTCTTCAACTGAGACTCTTCTAAATTCATTTTTTCCACTTTTCTCCATCTTTAGAAAGCATTTGCCTGTGCAGAGGAAGACGATGCCCAGGAAGCAAATGACTGCTTGCTGATCTATGATAACGAAGGAATGGGTGCTCCCAGTTCTCCTGTGGGCTCCTTGGGTTGTTGCAGTTTTATTGCCGATGAGCTGGATGACAGCTTCTTGGACTCGCTCGGCCCCAAATTTAAAAAACTTGCAGAGATAAGCCTCGGGATCGATGATGAAGCCAAACAATCTCAGCCGCCTTCCAAAGACAGCCATTTTGGGATTGAATCCTGTGGCTACTCCCTAGGAGTCCAACAGCCAGAATCTGTTAGGGGTCAGACTTTGTCAGGCAGTCAAGGAACTTCTGCTTTGTCTGCTTCCGGCTCTGTTCTCCAACCAGCCATTTCCATCCCTGACACTTTGCAGCGTGGTAGTTATTTGGTAACAGAGACTTACTCGGCCTCTGGTTCTCTCGTGCAACCTTCCACTACAGTCTCTGAGCCACTTCTCACGCAAAATGTAACAGTGACAGAGAGGGTGATTTGTCCCATTTCCAATGCTCCTGGCAACCTACAAACTCCGATGGAGCTACGGGGGTCACATAATAGGATCTGTACAGAAGATCCTTGTTCCCATCTAATATGACCAGAATGAACTGGAATAATATATTGGTTGAATATAATTTAGACCAAATTGTTAAAAGGAGCATAAAAAAGCTCACAGTACTTGTCTAATTGGGCACTTATTTGGTACTCTCCTAAACTGAGCTTGATTCTTTTAATTTTCTAGTTGATATCCCCAAACTGGATATGTTATCACTCTCACTTCTCAAATACCATTCAAGTGGTAGTAAATCTTGATGTTTTTCAAAAAAAAAATCTTAAGATCATATCCAGTGGGAAATTTTCAATTAATAATTAACAACTTTAAAACTTCTGTTTTTGCAGTACCAAAGAAAGCTATTTGTCACTTTAAATAAAATGCAGCATGTTTTAGTGGATTAAGCACTTGGAGTCAAGAGCCCCAGTTCTTGTCCCTGTCACCTTTTCTTATGTCACTAATAATGATGTAAGAGTCATAAGGTCTTTGCTAAAGCATTTTGAGCTGCTTAGAAAAAGGAAGTAGTTGCAGCTGAGTTTTTGCCATCTTCTTGGTGTTGGGAGACCCTAAGTGCATCTTTTGCACAAGTTAAGGGCTATTGGCTTATGCATTAAACTTGCTATATCTATATTCCTCAATTCTCAAAATAAGACAGTTTGGTAAGAAAATATCATAGAACATTTAGGAAAGTTTAGTATGGTGTAAATAATATTTTGTGTTTTTCTAAATTACTTTGAAAGGATCTATCCAAAGAAAATATCTTACACTGAGCTCCTTCCTACACACTTCTCAGTACAAAACCTGTGTTAATCGTTCTCAAAAATTACTCTCTATTTTTTAAATGTCAGTGGGTAGATGTAACTTGCATATGACATATAGTGATGTTTATTATGCTAACAATGTCTACAGACTTTGTGAGAATACAAAACCTGGTTTTTCTCATAAGTAAAAGATGCCTCTGACTAGATTAACATATGGTGACATTTTTGAATATGTATTATAAGCCCCATTTCAAGTCAAAAAGGGAGATGGAAAGGGATTATCAGTAACCTCTATTATTTTATTAAGCCTCACTCCTTTGAAATAGCTACAGCAACTTAATTCTCTAGCATAACAATGAAGATTCCAAATTTATTACTTCATGCATGTTGCCCTAATAGCAACGCAGTTCTTCAAATCATCTGTGGTCATTCATTCCAGACCTTCAGCCTTTAGCCCCTAGAGAACACCCTACCTTCTTATCAACATTCTTGTCTTAGCTGAGTCTTTACAAGGCATTGTCCAACTCCATTATCTCTAATTGTATATAACATACTCCTCTCTGTTTTGTTTTGTTTTGTTGCCATATTCAAAACCTATTTGTTTTTCCAGATGGAATGCAAAGTAATAAAGTGTGTTTTAACACAGAAGGATAAAAGTCCTAAGGATCCCGGGGCGGGGGGGGAAGACACCTCCTAAATATCCCTACATCTAACATCCTTCCCTCTCCCTGGCGCCATGACTACCAGGAAGGTATGTACTAGGATGGCCAAGAAGTGCAGGCAATCTGTTCTTTCAAGACAAGCCCACTGTTTCAACAACACCTGCAGTGTGCCCAGCTTGAGGTGAGGGGAATTAGACCCCAGGAAACAGCTACCAGGTCCTGAGGAAGTTGCCTTGCTATTACCACTGAGACCTCTCCTTAGTGGAAGCTTGCTCCGGGGTCTGGATCACACATGGTTGATTTGTGTCTCTATGATGCATGAGAATTACATTAATAATCATAATAATCCTTATTTCAAGTTCAAAAGTGTCTTCAGGATCCTCAAAGTATTTTGGCGTTGACTCTTAAAACCCAACTTATCATGAAATGGGAATTTTCTGCCTTGCCAAACTACAGAGGAAACTATGTCATCGCAGTGAAGGCTCTGTAAGGGAAAAACTGAAATTAAATGTGTTTTAAAATGAAAATAGATTCATCTTGTCTAGGAGGACCTCAAATTGATTTGCCATGTAAAAGTAAATTCAAAGCAAAAATGTATCTGTATTTTTTCACCAAAAATAAAAATTGTTTTAAGCAAAAAAAAAAAAAAGGTTTAAAACGGTCTTTTTACTGGATGTATTATAAATTTTAAACAGTATACACTAAAACTTTAACAGTGTAACACTGTTGTAATAAAACTGTTTGGCAACAAACTTATGAGTACTTCCTTAACCATTTAGTAAAAGGTGAACTACTCTCTATAATTAATAGTTACTAAGAAATATAAGGTAGGAAACTGACTTACATATGTATTTTTATCAGTATTTTACATTTTTTTCCAGCCGATACCCTTTGTCCATCCTCCCAGAAAGGAAGGAAATACCTGGGGACTCCAGATCTCTTCTTCAGGTGGAATAGTGTTGGATGAGGTGCTAGATGAGGTCAGGGCAGGCTTTTATTAACTAGATGCTTTAACTCGTTTATTATTTGTTTGGTAGTTTGGAATGATCTTTCAGGCAAAAGTTCTGACATGCTATGATGCCTCAGAGAGCAAAGCTGGAGTAAAGAGAAGGTGAGGTTGCTAGCCTAACATGATGAAAAATGTACCATGGCTCTGGTAACAGTTATCAGCCCCTAGCCTGGGTCTGTCTCCCAGTAAATGTCTTTTTTTTTATGTCTTCCTTTAAAGGGATGCCACAAAAAGTCCCTTTGGAACTTCAAATCTTGCCTTGGTTGACCTTCCTCATTCTTTAATCTGTACAATTCAACTTGGATCTGCTGTATGAGGAGCAGAAACTGGATTAGAGTGGATGTTGAGTGAAGAAAAGTGGGAGGCTTGACTCTGATGTTCCAAATCAATTCCAGGAAATATGAAGCCCCTGTAGGTAAATTCCAAAAATATCACCTGATCCTCCAATTTACAGAAAGTTTGAAGAATAAAAACAGCAAGATCAATGTACCTTAACTTTCAAAAATCAAGGAAGAGTGTGAAAAAAACACACTCAACTGACAAGCTTCAATGCAACTAACAATTAAGAAGCATGTAAACGTTAAGGATTTTCCCTTCTTGTTATTGGCAATTCAGCTTTTTCTGCACTCCTTTACTGGGTCTACAAAAAGTAACTCTGAATCAGAGATTATATGGTTTAATACTTGTTGGACAGCACAGTCTGAGATCATTTTTAAGTAAGGGGGATAACTGATAAAGAAAAGAAGATAACTGTTTGATTTCCAGGTGCCAGAAGCAACACGTTTTCCACAGTGAATACTGAGATTCCTTCTGCTCTGCCTGATCCCTCCGTGACAAAGACATGGGCCCTTCAAGGTTGGTGCCTTTACTTTCTTTTTCTTTTATACATAGACTTTCTTTTTAACAAATGCAAAACAGAAAAATCTAAATATAATGGAGATACAATTAAAACTCAAGAAAATGATGGTCTAAAAGAACAAGCGCAAATGGATACAGTTACCAGAGCAGGAAGAAACTAGACACTGGTAAAGCCCTACCAGTGGCCAAGACAGTTCATTACATATTCTAATTTAATTCTTACAGTAACCCTGATTATAGTCAGGAAAACAGAGACCCAAGAAGCAAATTACTTCCTCAAGGTCATTCAGTAAAGTGACACAAATGTAAAGGTTTATCTATAGGTATTCAGTAATAATAATACATATTATTACTCTGTCAAAATAATCTGCTTGCTTTCAGCTCCAAGACTTGAGTAGAGCATGAAAAATTGGAAGGAATACAAAGAAAACAATGAGAATAATTTTTAAAAGACTAGAAATCTAGATATAATTCTAAAGATTAAAGAAGCAGTACATTGTAGGCAAATATATCTATTTGGGCATAGAGGACAGGGCAATCTATATATTTCTATATATATCTAAGATTAGGGGGTAGAGAGAGATAAAAAGGTAGAGACAGAGGAATAGATAGAAAGAATGCAAATACATGATTTGCTGCTATTTTGAAGTATATGTGAGGTTATTTTTCAGGGCACAATGGCATCTCTTCCACATTTAATAAGAAAAACAAACTACCCGAAAGTCATGGAATCTCTTTTCTGGTAAACTCCTTAAGGATTACTTTGATAGCACACTATTTAAAAGAAGTTATGTGTGACATGTAGCTAGATATAAAAATAACTTTATATAGAGAGATTTTGATTCAATATTGATATATATTGTGAAATGATCACCACAGTAAGTCTAGGTAACATCCACCATCATAGATAGTTACAAAAAAAAAAATTTTTCTTGTGATAAGGACTTGTAATATCTACCCTCTTCACAACTTTCAAATATGCAATTCAGTATTATTAACTATAGTGACCGTGTTGTACATTATATCCCCATGACTTATTTATAACTGTAAGTTTGTACCTTTTGACCCCTTTCACCCATTTTCCCCAGCTCCCATGCCCCACCTTTGGCAATCACCAGTCTGTTCTCTGTATCTAAGACCCTGATTTTTGTTTTATTCCGTTTCATATTTTTTAAATGATAACTTTAAATGGGTCCTTCCACCTCAGTGTTTCCATGATTTGTGGAAAACAACACATTTGAACAACTACAACTATTTTACTCCTCAACACTATCTCCCTCTCCACTTTTATTCCATGAAGTGCCATCATATTTTTAAATTTATGCCTTGGAACATCTCTGATGTTTTCTGTGTGCTGAATTTGTCCTTATTAAATTAGCAAACAGTAAAAGTTGTGTGAAAACACAGAGCGGCAAATTCTAATATAAGCAAACACTGAGATTGAAAGAATATGTATGTCCTCATTTCTTCTGAAGGCAGAGGAAGTATTTATATTCTTTCATAACCAAGAGAGGATTGCAAAGAACTCTCTTAATTATAAAGCAGCACAGAATCAGGTAATCTAGTATTTATTTAAATGGGATAATGATATGGTTTCTACTTCTGCAAAAAGGCATTGTCACTAAGTCAAAAATGAGTATTTAAACACAAAAAGTGAGATTAACTTCAGTCATGTCTCCCCATGTCCAACTGACTAAGTTGATAGTAAGATTTATGTGGCCCTAACCTGGAGGTAAAACGCACACACACACACACACACACATGCACGTACACGTGTGTGCGCACCTCAGGTAAGCAAGTAGCTTGGTGTAGCTGAAGGAGTGTCTTTCAGACCCATGGACCAGACGCTGATGCTTGGTTTATGTTGCAGATACAAAGTTTCTGCATGCAGAGTCTGCTCTCTAGATTTATTATCAAAAAGAACAGACTCACCTAGATTTTCCACCCAATTTTCTTCAGTAAGGCATAATGAAAAGACCTTGTTTGACCAAACTCTTAATTATTCTCATCCAGGGCTGACATCCACAACTTTAGATCAGTGGAAAACTGTGTCATAGGAAATGGAAGGATTAGTCAAAGAGCACAACGTTTCATTTAGACAAGATGAATAAGTCCTAGAGATCTACTGTATAGCACAGAACTGATAGTTAGCAATACTGCATTGTATACCTAAACTTTGCTAAGAGGGTAAATCTTATGTTAAGTGTTCTTGTCACTAATAATCATAATAATAAGAGAGAGGGAGAAAACTTTTGGAGGGGATGAATAGGTTCATGGCATAGACTGTGGTGATGGTTTCATAGGTGTATACTTACCTCCAAACTCATCAAGTTATACACATTCATTATGTACAACTTCTTATATGACAAAAAAAAATTAGTATGTGATAAACACTCAGCCTAATAAGTTCTGACAATATTTCTTCCTGCGTCTTCCCTCTTCCTCTCAGCTGTTATAAATTGCTATGAATTTTTCCTCATAAGTTATGGCTGCTACAGTTGAAACAGAAGTTGATTTTCTAACTTGCCACTCTTCCTCCTTACATTTTCTTGGACCCTGCAACAGAAGGGTCTGTTGTACTGGTCTTTGGAAATTCTTTCAAAGAGACAAACCAACAACAAAGACATTTGCTGCCAAGATGATAGAAGCTCTTCTACTCTATACAACCCTATTTCACACCCGAGCCTCCAGAACAAGCCAATGCATGCTATTGCTACTTCTGCCAATTCTGGCTAGGAAAGGATGTCTCCACTGAAAGAACAAGTCAGGAGATGTTGTTGAATATTTTGATAGGAAGCATCGAGTTGTCGGACAAAGAAAACCTGCTAAACTTTGCACAAAATCAAAGCTACTACTCGAGGGCCTAGGAGAAAATTATAAAATGTCATTCCATCTATTAGTCAATCAAAATAATTGTATTATGTTTTAATGATTAACAAAAGATAAATTTGAATTTTTTAATGTGGTTTGTTTTTTAATTGTGTGTTTTAAGTTAACAGTTAAGAGTTCAAGCTTTGAAGACAAACTAGTTGAGTTCAAACCCCAGCTTCACCACTTACTAGCTGTGTGTCCTTGGGCAAGTTACTTAACCTCTTTGCACCTCTCTGGACTATTATTATGGAAATAACAGTCCCTACCTATATCATGAGGTTTCTTAAAAGAGGTTACAAGCATGCACTTAGGACATAGTAAGTGCTCATGAAGATTGTTATTTTTTACTGCTTTTATCATTATAATTTAAATCTTCAAAATGAACTCAAAGTTAAGAGTACTGACATACAAAGTATTGAAACCATACAAACTCAAAATATCTATATTATCTGATTTTAAGCCTTGCTTTGCAGATGTTCAAACAGGCTGACAAGCAACTTGTTGATCAAAGGTAGAGTGAGGAATTGACTAGGTTAATTCTCTTCCTGCAACTCCAAACTGCCACTATAATATTTCTTTTTCACTAATCTTCTGCCTCATTGACAAGGCTTGTCCTGTCTAGGCCACTCCACACTGAAACTCCTCTGAACACACAAGCAAAGAGAGATGAATCCATTCATATCAAATTGTTATCTTATGTAGCCAAAATGATGAGGATCACCAGATGATTATAATTTTTCAGTTGAGCCTCCTTGGAAAAAGGCAGAGTGGAGGGCTTTTTTCCCTAAGAGTTCTATTTTTTTTTAAGTAGTTGCCACACCCAGCACGGAGCCCAACGGGCTTGACCCTGAGATCAAGACCTGAGCTGAGATCAAGAGTTGGATGCTTAAATGACTGAGCCCCCCAGGCACCCCCTAAGAGTTCTAATTACATCATTTCCACCAAGTAGAATAGGGCAGCCAGGTGGCTTTGGGGAAAATAAGTTACTTGAAAATTAGCATGAAAGGAATGATGCTCCTAACCCAACCTCGGGTGGTATCCATTTAGGTAATGCCAATAGAAACATTCAGTTTCTATGATATATGGTGCCAAGTTGCTAGCCACGTGAAAAAGAGATTTATTTGCAAAAACTAGCTGACCCAACATAAAATGGAAGGAAATGAAATTTTTCTTTTCCTTTGCATTTTTTTTTTACCTTATTTCTAGAACACGATATGCTTCCTGCTTTCTTTAAAAAGCTGAACATAACGAGTTCATAGGTTTTTAAATTGTTTTGATAAGTTAATTCAAGATAAAGTATAAATCACAGAAGCACTTTATTATTCCTCCTTGGAGTATATATCTTCAATACTTAGGTTATCTGTTCACTTAGAAAACAAAGTGATAGTCCATTATCATTAGGTCACAGGTCAGGAGGTGAGGTGTTTTAAGCATAGACACTTTCCAATGTCCCTCAAATCACATATTTGGTATCTGTCCATGTAGAGCCACAGAACATACCTGGGACTCGGGTTTCACGTTCTGATGAACTGACCTAATGCATCCAGTCTCTAAGAAATAAAAGTAAATGACATGCTCCATAGAAGTCCCACCATCTTATTATTCCTGAAAACCTAGAAGCCACAGCCTTCCTCTGATTTTTTTGTTTGTTTCAGACAGCTTATCCATACTCCTGAGGTGAAAAATCTAAGGTATAAAGAACATAAACCATACTCTGTAGACTTAAGATTCCAACTATTGAAAATTCTAACATGTAGACTGATTCTCCCACAGTGCCAAACAATGGCAACTCACAATGGCACTTTTATGAACCATAAAGCAATTCTTTACATGAGCTTTCACATGGGTTTTACTTTGTTCACCTCTAAGTCTTCCCTGTAATACTGCTCTGCTTAATTTGTTGACTTGTCATCAAATGTCCTGATGACTTCAGATGAATGCTCTAATTCTAAAATTAAGAAAGAACTATGATGATACACTCTCTTCCTCTTTCATACCCATAGAAGTATTAGTCACAAGAAGTCTTTGTTGACTGACTTACCTCTATTGTAGCTGATTTTACATGAAATGGGTGTGACTTCCCCCGAAGGTATGACATCATTCAGATATTGTTTCAGTAAAAGTTGAGAGGTCCACCTGAAAAAAAAAAAATGTCATAGTAAATTAGCAGACAATTGCCTAGTCAAACAAGAGGTCTGCTTTCAAGGTATATATTAATGTTCATAATGATCATTATGAATTAAAAAAATATCTTTAACCACAAATGTCCTTAGAGAAGCTAGTAAGGGTTACTGTGATATTTAAAGCTAAATTATAATATTTTTATAATGTGAAATAATGAATAATGAATTTACTCAAAATAAAACATAGGTTAATGAGAAAAAAAATAAAGCTAAATTATCAAGAGCAATTTTTTTTCCCATTGCCTTCTTTGTATCAACGTTTTGCTTAACTGGTTTGCTTAGCATTTGAACATATTTCTGTCTAATAAAATCTCTAAGTGGGAACTAGAGAGGGAGATGAAATTCAAATTCGGTCCACTGCCAAAACAAAAACAAAAACAAACAAACAAAAAATGTACAGCTCAAACAAAACAGGTTTAAAAACAAACATCTTCCTAAAATGCTCAGGCACTAGAGACATTTTGAATCTCTTTTCTTATATCTGAAAGACTGCTTCAACTCTCCAATTCCCTGGGTGTGTAATAGATGTAACTAAGTTAACTAAATTATTATTTATCATATTAAGAGATTTTCAATTATTTTTGTTACAAAAGTAAAGTTACTACACGCATATAATCTGCCATTCACAATATCTAATTTGGGACTCAAGAATTAACAACATTATAACTTTTAGTCAGCACAGCTCACATAAACGTGTTCCAAAATAGTGGTTTCCCCATATTTTTTTTCTCCATGACACGTGTGACAGACGACATTCACAAGCTCACATCCTGGACAAGATCACCTTGAGGCTGCACTGGCCTTCCCAGCTGGAATCAACTCTCTCCACCGGAGATGGATGTCAAAATGCAAGTAAGTAACATCATTACCGAATAACTTTAAATGTGCTCTAATCATTTTAACAAGTAAACCACTCACAAATTACAGAGCTTGATTATTAACAGATTACTACATCGACCCGTATGGTACTGAAATAAGAAACCACCACCACCAAGATGAATTCTGAAAGGTAACTAAAATGAGTGATTTCATTTCCTCGAATCCTTGCTTTTTCTTTAAAATGAAAATTGTTCACTGTTTTTGAGATTCTGCTTCTCTCTACTAAAGTATTTATAATTATCACTCCAAATTATTTTGAAAGATCTTTAACAACCATTGTTACACTTCCAAGTTTGCTCTCCAAAACTATTGAATCGCTTCTCTTTCAGTTTTTCCTTACACTTAAGAACATCCCTTGTCTACATGCGCATGAATGAAACAACTGCCAAGAAACCAAAACTCCTTTTTTGTCTTCTGAGGGTTTTTTCTGTGTATCTCCGTAGGCTCATTAGTCACATTGAGTCAGCGTGATGGTTTCTGCCTGACACCCTCAGTAAACACTCCCATGCCTGCGTGTAAGCCCGGCAAGTCCTGTCATGCTGGGGATGGATTCCAGTCCAGAGTTCTTGTTAACAACCAAATACTCTCCTCCGACCGTCCCCAGCCACTGCTATTTTCCTTATCTTTCCAAGAATTCCCATAAATAAATCCTGGGGTAAAAACCAAGGCCAGAAACTTATTCTGAATTTTTTTTTTTTTTCCAGAAACTGTAGCTGGGGGGCACCTGGCTGGCTCAGTCGGTAGAGCATGCAACTCTTGATCTCAAGGTTCTGAGGTCAAGCCCCACATTGGGTGTGGAGCCAACTTAAAAAAACCAGAAAATGTAGTTGGGCAGATAAAATCAACATTCCTAAGTGTCACACTCCTGGTAATGAATGCTTGCTTTGTTCACCTCCAGAAGGAAAGAGACTTTCCATTTGGTTTATGGTTTTACACTTTGTCCCCCCTGCAAGAAAGGGAGTCTTAACACAGCAATGTTCTCCACTGGCCTCTGAACTCCACTTTACGCTGTTCAGCCAGCCTTAGCAAGGCCCATCCTTAATGAAAGGGTGAGGGAAAGTGATTTTTGTCCACCTTAGTGTGGAGACATTTACTGACATCCTTCCAGGAATATAATTGTCTCTTGTTCGTTCCCCTTTACTCTCACTTTAAAGGCGCACCCACACACGCGTGCGCACACCCACACCCTAGCCTCCAAAATATCCTTGAAGATGTATTCACTTACTCATTCATTCATGCATTCAACTAATATTTACTGAAGACCTACAAAGGCTCAGGCAAAGTTCTAGGTGCTGGGTACACAGCAGTTCACAGAGAAAACCCCCAGCCCTCATGAAGTTTACATTCTAGTAAATGACAACAGGTAATACATAAAGGCATAATCTTTTAGATTGTGATGTGCCAGGAAGAAAAATGAAACAAGGAAGGGACATGGGAAGCTCTGGGGGTGGGAGTAATTTGATTTGTAAATGAGTGTTCAGAGAAGGCCTCACTGATAAGGTAATATTTGAGGGGCACAAAAATGAAGAGTGAGGGAGTAAACATTGTACATGTCTAGAACAGAACCTTCTAGGGAAAAGGAACAGAGAGCACAAAGGCTCCGAGGTGGAGCATGCCTGGCCAATCTGTGGTATCTGCTGTGGCGTAAATGACTGGTAAGAGATTAACATGCCACCCTCCCAGTACGATGCATGTAACAGCTAAGGGGACCTTCAGCTAAAGGATTCCAGACATTAGTCATTGGGAGGAAGGGGCATCTGATGGGACCCCAGAGGCTTGCTGAGGCCAGACCCTGCTGCTTTGGCCCTGCGATCCAGCATTATTATAGTCCTACTACATTTTAAAACTAGTGTGATTCATTTCAAAAAAAAAAAAAAAAATCTCTTAAGATGTCATCAGTACTCTACTTAGACCCAAGAGTAGACAATTTTGGTTTCTGGGCTGAGCCAAATAGTATTTTGCGATTGTAGCATCCTCCCACTGATTCTCCTCTGCCCTGTGAACAATGGTAAGGCTCTCCTTCAGCCATTTGGTTCGGGGACTTTGCATCCAAACAGCCAGTCCCCGTATATTGACTCACAAGGAGGAGCCTGTGGGGAACAGCTCAGCTAGACACTGTGACTCACTGCATGGGGCTCCCTTGCTCTCTTGGGGTGTGGGTGTTGCAGCTGTCCTCCCAGGGCTGACTGCTACTGCCTCAGTGTGGTGAGTGTTCATTAAGGACGTGCTGGCTCCTCTGGGCTAGACCACAGGGCTTGCAGTCTGCTAGGCTTGGATTATTACTCTGTAAGTTCTAGTTCAGGAAGGCAGTGAAGCCATCCTCCACCCCAAGTCAGCCAGTTCTCCTCTCTCACTGCCCAAGGTGGAGGTGGCTCTTGATCCATCTAACTGGAAAGTCCATGAGAATCTCAACATCCCGACTCTAGTGCCAAGATGCCTTGGCTTCCATGGAAAAGGACCAGGGCTCCTTCCCCAGCTCCTATTTCTCCATACCCAATGTAATACACTGTCTTCTCAACTGGCCCCTAAACTCCTCCAGCTTCATCCTGTCCATCCCCTCGTGCCACACTCAGTTCTACGTGTATACTGACACACCTCTTAACTATCAGCCAGGCCACTCTGCAACCCTAACTCACATCACCGTAAGCCATCCTTCTCCTGTTCTTGAGTTGCAGTGTGGTTAGGGGAAACACATGTGTATGTATATGTGTGCATGCATGTACACATGTGCATCACACACACACACATACACACACACACACACACAAAAAAAATCCCAGATCAACATTTTCTGACCAGATCCATCATTAATTCATCCACAGGGCATATTTCAAACACCTTCCCTTATAATACTGCTTTTTACTTATAATCAGTTCCTTCTAGTGTGTGGGCTCAGTTCAACAAATCTTTATTGATCATCAAATATTTGCTGGATACGAGGGGCTGGGCCCACTATAAATATGATATGGTCTCTGCTTTCTAAGTACTAACAGTCTTGAGAAAGAGAAATGGGTGGAGTAGCAGACATGGATGAAATCACCATTAGCCACAATGTGATTGCTGCTACAAAGGTTGTATGAATCATTTCAAACAGAACCACAGAGAATGAAGGGAAAGGTAACTAATTGGAGATGGAGAGTATGGAAAAAGTTGAATTGAGAATGACTCTCATGTTCTTGGCTTGGGTGGCCAAGTTGACAAGGCATGTGAGAGGCATATGAGGAAGCTGTAAGCTTGAATTGGGCAGGTGTAGAGGGATTGCAGAACTCTTTTTTGTCAGTATGTTAGTTTGACATCCCTACAAAATTATTATGGTACTTTGAGGTCCCCGTGAAATATCCAAATGGTAATATTCCCATGTTTGAAGCTCAGGAGAGAAAGCTTGCACTAAGAGAGTGCCCATAGAATCATCTCAGTACCAAGTAAGAAGAAAAGAAGGAAAGGAAAGAACTCAAAAGCCATAAGCATTTAACAGCATTATTATAGTCCTATCGCATTTTAAAACTAGATTTAGAAATCAGAATGTTGAAATGAATCACACTACCTGCAATTGCGTTTTCCTTCTCATTTCAAACTACTTGCTAGACTTTTCTAATTGGATATTGCTCTAATATCTCAATACAATTTTCACTGGGGAAAAAAAAAAAAAGCTTTTACTTCTGACTCCCCTGTTTGTGTTAATGTGATTAAAATAGTGCTTTCTTCACAGAAATCTGAAGCCCCTGACTCTCCACCAACAGTGTCTATGTTTTGAGTTACTCTGTCCTGGTGGGTTCAGTGTCTCCTTCACAATTACTCATCTTTTAAGAATCAGGTCACCACACCACCCCCATAGTCCCTACTGAAAGCCTTCTCTAATATCATGGTCTTCAGTGTGAATTAGGGACTCTGCAAATCCTAGGTTTTCATTATACCCTGCATATAGTTCTACCACTGTGTTTATAATACTTTATAAGTTCTGTAGTTATATTATTTCATGAGTACCTATTTTTGTTTCTTGGGATGAAGAAATACTTATTTATCTTTGTATTCCCAACAAAATGCAAATGAAATGTTTGGTGAACAAGGACAAATTAAATGTTGAATAAATGAAGGAATAAGTGAGTGGAGCTACACCAGAAGAGATTCCTTCTTTTACTGCCCTTTTCACATTATGTAGAAGTATCTCATATTTTTTCCTTACCTCCATACCCTTTATCTAAGATGTTCTATAAGTAAGCCTCTTGACCATAATGACCATTTTTTATGTTGGAATGGCCATACATTATGATTTAGAAATCAGAAATCACCTGATTTAGCTCTCATCTCTTTGACATTCTCATACAGTCATTGGGATTTTCAATGGATTTAAAGGGTCAGTCATCTATCAAACTATTTTCCAAGAACTGTTGATGCATAAAGTGTTATTTGATGCTGGAATGTGTCGGGAATAGTAAATAAAGGACACATTAATTTTTGTTTTTACAAAATTTCTATGTTGTAGATAATATTAAGAGATGACTCTAATAAGCCAATCACTTGAAGCTTATTCGTGTCTGTGTGTATGTGTAAAGCAAAGTATTGTGGGAAACATAACTCAGGTAGGTATTTTGAATATATCTAGACATTAAAGCTAATTATTTGCACAAAGTATAATTCAAACTGATACATTGTAAGTACATGTTTTTGTTTTTGTTTTTGTTTTTGTTTTTTATAAGTGCATGTTTTAAGAAAAGTACATTTACCATAATGTTCAACTAATTTAGGGGGAAAACCCTGTACGTGAAATCTTTCACATCTTGTTAACACTCAGTTCATTTTAAGGCAATCAAGTGCTTCGTTGGTAACGGTGTTTGTTCCTGTGTACAGAGATTTATGAAATAGATTTACTCTCATGCCAGGAGAAAGAAGTCAGGAGCTAGAGAACTAGCTGTGTTTCATCTGACTCTCAACAAGTGCCTTCAACTTACTGAGTCATAAGTTTCAGAATTTTTAAAGGGGAATGATTTCAAGAATGACATACTATAGTCCTGGATAATGCAGGTATTGATACCTTCTCTCAAAGCCTTGGAATAAATGTCTTACAAAAGAATACAATACTGAAACTGACTTTGTCAGCCTCTGGGGGAGATGAACAATCCAACAGAAATAAAATTTGCCTTAGCTATTTCTCATTCTGGAAGCTACAATTATGTTCATTACTAAACGGAAACCAAACTCTTGATAATGAGGCATAAATACTTGCCTATAGGTCTCAGGTGCAAGAGCACTAATTTTAGGTAGGATTTATATACAGTCTCCAGGGTTGATTTGTAAAAGTGTTTTGGTAAAGCCTGCCTTGTTCATTTAGGAGTTTTCCCAGAGTGATGGGGAATGAGAATTATCACCATGGTGCTACCATCCACATCTAGCTCAAGAGAAAGGAATGGAAACTAGAAGACAAACTTCTCTCCTGATTTAATTATGCATCCAACGCTTAAGAGCCTCCCTGGTACTCAGCACTGTTCTAGGCACTGGAAACACAGCAGACAACTAAACACTCTTCCTAGATACTTAGTCCTCTGCTAACTTAATCACTAACACTTAAATAATACTATGAAGACAAGTCACTCAGCAGTTAAGCCCTAACCAAATAGAGGAGAATGTGGTTCTCTCCACTCAAAGAGGGAGCGGTCCTTGGCAGCTGGGGAAGAAAGGGACTAAAGAGGAGATGCCAACTGTACTGGATCTGAAAAACTGGCAAGATCAGAGCTGGGGAGAGAAGGGTAGGATAAACTGGGAGAGGAACAAGAGGGCCCTTTTGACCACAGAAGGAACTCCGCTATTGTGTTCAAATTGAATGCTAAACTTCTCTTTCTAGCAGCATACCAACCCTTTATACTTTATAGGCTCTTCCACTACTCCAACATCAATAGTTAACCTTTCTTAGACGTTTCCTAACCTGGTGCTGATTCCAATCTCTCCGTTTTTCAAGAAGAGTTCAACTTAACATTTACACTTGCAATAATAATTATACTACTAACAACTACATTTATTGAACCTGATGTACTAAACACCACAGAAGGCTTCACATGGATTTTCTGGTTTAATTTTCACAACAGCCTTATGTGTTGGGTGCTATTAATCCCATTAAACAGATCTGGAACTAAGGCACAGAAAGGTTGTCCAGGTCACACCGCTAGTAACTACTGGAGCAAGGATTCTGACCTCTAGCTATTCTTTGTGTAAGAGATTTTGTATATCATACCGAAGAGTCTATCTTCCCCTTAACACCCCTAGAATATTCTCCTAGCTGTGTCTAGTTAACAAGGAGTCAAAGGACTGTCCCTTTAGATCATCTGTGATTTTTCTGTTTTCTCCCTTAACCAGATAAACTGCAAACCTGTTGAAAGCAATGAAGAGGCACTGGGGAGAAGCAAGAAGCCTTCACAGAGCCAGCCACCTAAATCCTGCTCCAGAACCTGAGCTCCCTGAAAGCAGGCCCCAGGCAGCCCTGGCTGCACTGAGGACTCAGGTGCCCGCGCCACAGTCTCCTCGGCGCCACCTGAGCTCCGGGCCCGCGCACATTCACAAAGCGCTGGACCCCTGAGCGGCCTCGGGCGGCCGGGGCGGGCGCTCGCTGGACACCGCAGGTCTCGCTGCGGAGGTTGAGCTTTGCCCTTGGGCCGGGGCCCGGCGGCCCGCGCCGCTCAGGCCGAGTCCCCGCCGGGTGACCCAGAAGCTCCCTAGTCCCGGCCGCTCTCCTGAGAGGAGGGGACGGGGAAGGAGAGGACGGTGGGGCGGGGCCTGCCACCCCAACTCCCCAGCCCAGGGACGTCACGGTCCCAGGTGCGTGAGCGACGAGGGGCGGGAGTCCACCGCGCGCCTCCCTCCTGCGAGGAATTCCCACCTCAGCGGGCGGGCTTCCGGTTCCATTTTTCTCGCGGCGGCCGCACCTGGCACCGCGCCCCTGGGCAGGGCGGCGCGGCGGCCGCGGAGAGTGGCCCTCGGGGCGGGTGCTCCGGGGCGGGGCCGGGGGCGCGCGCTGGCGGGGACGCGGGGGAGCTGGGGTGCCGAGCAGGGCTAGCGGCCCGAGGCGAGGGCGCGGCGGCGGCGGGGGCGCGATGGCGCGGAGCGCGGAGGGTGCCGCGCTGCTTCTCCTGGTAAGTGCGGGCAGCGAGGACGCGAAGCCCGGGCAGGCGCGGGCGCGGGCGGGAGCCGGGCTCGCGCGGCGACCTGCCCGCACCCGCCTGAACAGAGCCCCGCGCGGGGCGCTCCTTCTTTGAGCCGCGAGGTGGGGAAGGGCTGGGCAGGCTGTGGCGAGCTCGAGCCCCGAGGCTTCGGAAAAGCCCGCTGGCGGGCGTGTGGGAACCTGCCTGCGGTGCTGCTCTTCGGCCGCCACGCTCCGGCCCTAGCGCCTTTTCTGGCTGTGATCCGTGGGTGTCGTGGGCCCGGAGCGCGGAGCACCTTTCCTGGAGATCGGGGCTTTGTTTGTTGCCTTCTCCCTGCGACCGGCAACATGGAGGCGGGAGAGGCAGCGGCCGTGCCTTCCTGCAGGTTCGGGGCAGTTCTCCACGATCCGGTCCGCGGCAGTGAACCGGAGAAACCGGAGAAACGCCTTTATTCCTAGACGGCAGCAAAGGGCTAAAAATAGGGTTTAAAAAAAAAAAAAGTAAAAATTTTACAGAGTTTACTTTTTTGTGTGTTAAAGCCACATTACTATCAAAATCACCCACATAAAGATAGTTTTAACTTAAAGTTCACAAAATTGGTGTTCTAAAGCTGTTTCCGGGTGTTAAAGATAATGAAATGTGTGATAGTTTGAAGATTTTTTTCATTTTAAAAGGTGACAGAAAAAGTGCGGAGCCACAGTCAAATTGGCTTTTCAGACGTTATTAACGAAAAGGGCTTGAACCGCTAGAAAATAATGTTGGGTCTCTAAAGCTACATTTCTTACTCTTGGTTTCAGTGCTCGGATTGGATTTTAAGTATCTTTGCTTTCTGTTTGGTAAAGGAATTGCACATGATTAAGAAATGTATCTGGCTTATGGGGTTTTGCTAAATGGGTTTTGATAAAGTGACAGTTATCCTGATGTAAGTGCGGGTTCACCTTCCTGAGACTTAAACATATGTTCAGAGAGATTAGATACAAAATCATACTCAGTTTTCTTATATAATGGTAAAATTTTTTTAAAAACCACACAAGCTCGTTCCCTATATTAAAAGTTATAACTTCCCGGACGCCTGCGTGACTCGGTGGGTTAAGCGTCCGCCTTGGGCTCGGGTGTTGATCCCAAGACCCTGGGATCGACGCCCTAGTCGGGCTTCCTGCTGAGCGGGGAGTCTGCTTCTCCCGCTTCCTGCCGCTCCCCCTGCTCATACTCTCACACTCTCTCTCTCTCCCCGCTCTCTCTCAAATAAATAAATAAAATCTTTTAAAAATAAATAAATAAATAATAAAAGCTCTAACTTCCGGAAGAGTACCTTCTCTCTCCCAGAGTTGCAATGGAGGAGGGGAAAAAATACATATCTATTTTTATATTAACATATTTACATAGTAGTAATAGTAGTTAATTATGTTAATATATATTTTTTCCTGTTTTGTGTATGTGTGTATATCACAGGAAAAAAAAATGACTGATCCAATCTAGGGATTTTAGTGAACGCTCACTTGGAATAGCATAATTAAGACCTCCAGACCTTTGGTACACCAGTTCATTTTCATGCTCTGTTTATCGATTTCATTTTGCTGAAGTCATTGAGGTATTTTCAGTCAAGTTCATTTTGTTAATAAAACTTTTCTATGACAATTTAGGATTTTCTTTTTGGCCTCCAAAATAATAGAGCAACTATTCCGTCATTGTGATACCTCCTGGCTGAGTTGAATACCAAGCTAACAGCACCTGGCTTACTTTGAGGGTTAAATATTAAATTCTTTTCACATAGGAAAAGAATCTCTTAATTCTCAAATGGTATAACAAGCAGGCCAAGTCACTTATATTTATGGAGAAATAGCTAATAATTTATGCATATCTTCTATTTTAGCAATCCAGTATTTTTACTCTATCAGGCAATAACTGACTTCTTTATGAGGTGATTATAACTAACCGAACTGGAACAGATTCTAGGCTATTCTTTGTATTTTCTGTTATGCTTTTTGTGATATAAATTTGAGTATGTTTATCTTTGGTCAAAGAACAGTGGACAGTTTACCATTTTGCCCACCCCCCACCCCCCGGGTGTTTGAAGTTGAAAGTATACTCTTTGGTAAAGAATGGAAAGCAACTCATCTGTCAGAAGGAGTTCTTGAGGAAATGGGTCTTTTATAGAAGGGAATATAAACTGTATTCTGCACGGGTCAGAGTTCAGTTGCAGATAACAGAATTCATTCTAGCTAGTTAAAGCAAGAAGGGATATATTTCAGGGCATTAAGTTGATTGCATAACTATAGGAAGGATTGAGGAAACAGACTTCATTTTGAGTTGTCAGTAATGACTTCCAAGCCACACAGCCAAACCCAAGCACTTAGGGCGATCAGAAACCCACACTGCCAATCCCACAATGTAGAAATTGCCATGATCTGGATGCTACTTTTGCTGCCAGGTCCAGAACCATGCCACATTTACTAGGATGCCTGCCAACTAAATGTACCAGGACCCTGCCTCTTGGCACCCAGTAATCTAGTGGTGGACACTAAAACAGTAATAAGATTGCTGCAAAAACCCAACTGCGTCCTACATACTAGGCTCGCCAGCATACATATAGCTTCTACTTCACTTCCTTCTTTCAGAACTTATGTAAATGCTGATTGATTGAACCTAAATCACGGTTAGAACTTTAGCTGCAAGGGAGTCTATGACCTGTGGTCTTTAGCTTTCCTCCGCAGTTCGGGGAGACATACAAGAAAGGAGATACTGAGTGGCACCCACACAAAATGGAAAATAGAAACAATTTCATGACAGTCTTTCCTCTTCAAAAGTTTTTTACCTGGGATCCACCAACTACCAAATGCTCCACAGATAGAATTCAGAGGGTCCTTAGACATGGCTGGGAATAAATTACATATCTATGTTTACTAATCTCTATCTGAAATTTAGCATTTCTTTAAATTCTGAGTGTAAGAAAGACACTGCCTTAGCATTAGCAGTACCTGTGACTTTGTCACAAATGTTGTCACATCATACTACAGTTATCTGAAAATACCATTTGTTCTCATCACTAATAGACTTCTAAATCTTATTATTAATGTGTTGATAATGAAGTACATGATATCACTACATCACAAATTGGTGTTTCTTAAATCCTGACTATTTCATTGTATTGGAATTCATTCATAATCCAATGTTTTTTTTTCTTTTATAAATTTCAAAATATTATTTTGAGAAAGGGTCCATAGGCTCCACCAGACTGCTAAAGAGGGCACTTGGCGGGGGGGGGGGGGGGGGGGTAGATTTTCTGATGGTTGCCTCCGTTTTGCCTTTGACTAAGTAAGCTTGTTTTTAAAAACCAAACTACATTTTAAGGATTCAGTGATAACAAATTGTATTATGAACAGTTACATCTACTGGTGTATTAGTTTGCTAGGGCTGCTGTAACAAAGTACCAAAAATTGGGTGGCTTGAAACAGTAGAAATTTATTGTCTCACAGTTCTAGATGTTAGAAGTCTGAAATCAAGGTGTCAGCAGGGCTATATATTCCCTCTGAAATCTGTAGGTTTCCTTCCTTGCTTCTTCCTAGTGTTTGGTGGTTTGCCAACTATTTCTGGCATTCCTTGCTTTTTAGATGCCTCACTGCTATCCTCCAACTTCACATCACATTCTTCCTAAATCTCTTCTTATCATTTTACCTCTGCACATGCCTGAGTCTATGTCCAAATTTCCCCTTTTTATAAAGACACTGGTCATAATGGATTAGGGCTCACACTAATGGCCTCAACTTGGTTAAATCCACAAAGACCCTATTTCCAAATAAGGTTACATTCTGAGATATTGGGGGTTAAGACTTCATCATATCTTCTTTTGGGAGACACAGTTCAACCCCTAACAAATAGGTTCAACTATCTACAAATTATCAATAACATTGGAGTTATGCTTGATGTTTTAATATACAACTGGATAATAGAATTTAGAGTAAATTCAAGCATAAATTAGATGATAAATATTGAAGCTTATAACAGTAATCAGTTATATGCAGGGATTTTAGAAACATGTGCTTTCACATTTGCTTTTCTTTCTAAAAATTAATAGGTTATGGGAAAATGTCAACTCTTAACAAGTTTCTTTAATAAGAAACTTAGAAGGAAGTACTGTACAAAAAGGTATGCACATTCATTTGGGCTAAATTCTCCCCAATCCTAGACATACTTAATGAGCTAAATTAAAATCCCCACGGTTGGGGCGCCTGGGTGGCTCAGTCGTTAAGCGTCTGCTCCGGCTCAGGTCATGATCCCAGGGTCCTAGGATCGAGCCCCGCATCGGGCTCCCTGCTCTGCGGGAAGCCTGCTTCTCCCTCTCCCACTCCCCCTGCTTGTGTTCCCTCTCTAGCTGTGTCTCTCTCTGTCAAATAAATAAAATCTTTAATAAATAAATAAATAAATAATAAAATAAAATAAAATAAAATCCCCATGGTTGAGGTCCAGAAATGTGTACTGATAGAAACTTTGCAGTTAATCTAATTATCAGACAGCTATAAGAGTGAGAATTACTGGTTTAAATTTTACAAAACAGTGTATTCATGAATGAAGCATACAAATATTTATATGGAAAAAAATTACACATTGAATAGGGATTGGTATTTTTTAAACCGCCAAATTATAGAAAAATCAGAAACCTTAATTGAAATCATAAATGAGCTTTAGATCAAATTGAGCATTTCTTAATCACAACTTTTTCAAAGTGCCACAGATTTTAAAAGCTGAATAACACTTTTCAAACATATAGTCCATATATAAGAGATTGTTTTCTTAGTTAAGTTTATCTTAAACTATCAAATGTATACCACATATGACATTGTACTATTTTTGTTTATTTCAAATTATTAAAAATTATTGAGATTTTTATTATAGGCAAAGCTTAGTGACTAAAGTAAAAGAAGCTAGAACAGCAGGATTTATACCATAATCTAATGGTAATATGGTGATGCTCACAAGAAAAACTATGTAGAAACTAACCATATAGGACCACTGTTTAGTAATGCCTTGCTCAATTCTAAACAACGTACTAGACATTGGGAGACCATGAAAAAGCCTGACATGTTCTGCCCTCATGGTGTTTATGGTCTAGTAAACAAGTAAATGTCTAAATTCCAATTGGGTTATAGTAAGAAGAGTAATGATAAAAGAACAAATAATACTATGGAGCCTACAGAAGGAGCTCCAACACTGAACATCCCAGCCAAGATCTGAGAATAATTATAAATTAGTGAGAAGATGATATGAAGAGAAGGAGGGAGAAGAATGTTCTAGGTAGAGAAAAGAGTATATGCAAAGGCCTGAAAACAAGGGTGTGTGGTTCTTTGGAAGAAGTGAAGGACTTCATTGTAGCTGGAACATAGAATGTGAGACAAAATCCATGGAGAAAGATGAGTGCAGCCTTCTTGATACCAATGGAAGCCACAAAAGGCTAATTAACAAGTAAGCATTTTTAGGGAGGTGTTCGAATCATTAAGAAAATAAAAAGATGAATTTTGGTTGAGTTGGTCAGGAAAGGGTCAAGAAAGAAGTGATAGTAGTTGACCGATTAGGAACAGTTTTTTCCTCTTTTTTTTTTTTTTTTTTTTTTTTTTAGAAGGAGATGTTCCAGAATTTGGGATGTTGTGATCAAAGACAGGCAGAAAAGTACAGAGAGTACAGGGGAGGGAGGGTGCAGCCCAGCAGGAGGGTTGGTTTGGGAGCAATGGTTCTCAAGAAAATGTTGGGGGGCCGGGGTTTGAAAGGTACGCTTTGGTTGTCACAAGGCCTGGGATTATGCTGGTATTTAATACCTCAAATCCAGGGATGGTAAGCCTCCAGCATTCTTCAGAACCTTCAAGAAGAATTGGCCACGCATTAATATTTTTTTCTTATTGGAAATGCCAGTAGCACCCCTATTGAGAAACGGTGATAGACGAATAGTGAGAAGTTCTGATTAGGGATTCATCTTACTTATCTCTATTCTTTTGAAATTGCAAATATCTCTCTGGTTGATTAAGCCTTTATGCGTTCATTCATTCAACTAATATTATTGAGCTCCTACTCTGTGCTGAACACTTCTAGGTCTCACATCAAAATTATACCTTCATGGGAATTATTTTCATCATTCAAGTTGGTGCTACCTGGCTGATTGGAGAATGAGAGGGTAGATTTGGGTAGAGATGAGATGAGAAGAGAGTTCAAATTCCCCCTATTCTAAACTACCCATTATTCTTTCAAGTTCCCTACTCTGCAAACTAAAAAATAAAATAAAACTAGGAGGAGGGTTCAGATGGCAGTGTAGGAAGATCCTGATATCACCTCCTTCCACAGACACAACAAATCTACAACTGTATATAGAATAATTCCCTGTGAAGGGGACCTAGAAATTAGGTCAACAGAGCCTCCACAAAAAGGAACAGCAACAAGATAGGTAGAAGAGGATAACACTAGTAAAATCAACCATATCTATAATAATTTGTTAAGGAATTCACAAAATAAGATGTATAAATATCACATCAAAAACATAAAACGTGAGGGGCAGGGGCAAAAATGTTGTGCTTTTAGAAAGCATTCAAACTTAAGTGACCACCAACTTAAAATAGATGGCTATATATATAGGTTGTTATATATGAACCTCCTAGTAACCACAAACCAAAACCCATAATAGATACACAAAAAATAAAGGATTCCAAACAACACTAAAGAAAGTCACAAATCACAAGAGAAGAGAACAAGAAAAGAAGAAAGGAACAAAGAACTACAAAAACAATGAGAAAACAATTAACAAAATGGCAATAAATACATACCTATCAATAATTACCTTCAGTGTAAATGGACTAAATGCTCCAATCCAAAGACACAGAGTGGCTAAATGGATAAAAAACACCAAGACCTGCCTGTATGCTGCCTACAAGAGACTCATTTCAGATCTAAAGACACACACAGACTGAAAGTGAAAAGATAGAAAAACATATTCCTTATAAATGGAAGCAGAAAGAAAGCTGAGGTAGCTTATATCAGACAAAATAGACTTTAAAACAAAAGGTGTAACAAGAGAGAAAGAAGGGCATCACATAATGATAAAGGGGTCAATTCAACAAGAAGATATACCACTTGTAAATATTTATGCACCCAGCACAGGAGCACCTACATATATAAAGCAAATATTAACAGACACAGAGGGAGAAATTGACGGTAATAGAATAATAGTAGGGGACTTTAACACCCCACTTACATCAATGGATAGATCATCTAGACCCAAAATTAATAAGGAAACATTGACCTTGAATGACACATTAGACCAGATGGACTTAATAGATTATTACAGAACATTCCATCCAAAAACAGCTGAATACATGTTCTTCTCAAGTGCACATGGTACATTTCCAGGGTGGAAATGTTATGCCACAAAACAAGTCTCAATAAATTTAATGTTGAAATCCTATCAAGCATGTTTTTCTGACCACAGTGGTGTGAAACTAGAAATCAACCACAAGAAGAAAACTGGAAAAAACACAAACACATAGAGACTAAAACATGTTACTCAACAACCATTGGGCCAATGAAGAAATCAAAGAGGAAATCAAAAAGTACCTTGAGACAAATGAAAGTGAAAACACAATGTTCCAAAATCTATGGGATGCAGCAAAAGCAGTTCTAAGAGGGAATTTTATAACAATCGAGGCCCACCTGAGGAAACCAGAGAAATTTCAAATAGATAATTTAACCTTACACCTAAAGGAACTAGAAAAAGGGGCGCCTGAGTGGCTCAGTCCGTTAAATGTCTGACTTTTGATTTCGGCTCAGGTCATGATCTTAGGTCCTGATCAGGCCCCACATCAGGCTCTGAGCTGGGCGTGGAGTCAGCTTGAGATTTTCTGTCTCCCTCTGCCCCCCCTCCTCAAATAAATAAATAAATCTAAAAAAAAAAAAAAGGGAAGTAGAAAAAGAAGAGCCCAAAGCTAGTAGAAGGAAGGAAATAAGGATCAGAGCAGAAACAAATAAAATAGAGATTTAAAAAAAAAAAATAGAAAAGAAACCAAGAGCTGGTTCTTTGAAAAGATAAACAAAATTCATAAACTTTCAGCCAGACTCATCAAGAGAAAAAGAAAAAGGGCCCAAATAGAATCAGAAATGAAAGAGAAGTTAAAACCAATACCACAGAAATACAAATGATCATAAGAGACTACTATGAACAATTCATATGCCAACAAATTGACAACCTAGAAGAAATGGATAAATTCCTAGAAACATACAGTCTTCCAAGACTGAGAATGCAAATTGGTACAGCCACTATGGAAAACAGTATGGAGGTTCCTCAAATATTAAAAATAGAAATACCATATGATCCAGCGATTCCTCTTCTAGGTATTTATCCAAAAATAACATATGCACTCCTATGTTCATTGCAAGCCAAGAATGGAGGCAACCTAAATGTCCATCGATAAATGGATGTGGGGTGTGTGTGTGTGTGTGTGTATGTGTGTGATGAAATATTACTCAGCTGTAAAAAAATGAAATACTGCCATTTGCAACAACATGGATGGACCTTAGAGGATATTATGCTAATGGAAGTAAGTCAGACAGGTTAAGACAAAATACCATACGGTCTCATTTACATGTGGAATCTAAAAAACAAAACAGAAGCACTCATAGATATGGTTGCCAAAGGGGGCTAGGAGGTTAGGCGAAATAGGTGAGGGGAGGATTAAGAGGTATAATCCTCCAGTTACAAAATATACAAATATATTGTAACAACTCGTATGATGAGAGCTCCTAACTGCCTAGACTTGTGATGATCATTTCATAATGTATGTAAATATCAAATCACTATGTTGTACATTTGAAACCAATACAATATTATATATCCATTATTCTTCAGTGAAAAATAGTTAAAAACTTAAAAATAAAAATATTACATTAAATTAAATTGCCCTTACCCACTCTCTCATCTTAGAGATCTACTCTCCTTAGACCCCAAAAGTTCTAGCTGAGAAACTGGGCAAGACACCTAGGTCAGTCATCATGTTTTAATACTGTTAATCATCTCTTCTCCAAATACCTCCTTCCTTTGCTTCCATAATATTCTACTGAGAGTCCTTTCACCTCTAGCAAGCTGCAGTGGTTCTCACCTCCTTTTCCAGCCCAGCACAGTAGAAGAGTATGCTGTACACACACCACCGGGAGACATATCAGATATGAGTGGGCGGCAGAGGAGGTGCAGAGTGCGTGGTGACATCCGGGGCTGGGAGAGGACAGTGCGTGCAACCCCTGCCTCCCTTTGAGCCGCAGTGCCGTACTCTTTATTGTCTAATATCTTTCCCCAGGACCTAAGCTTAGCATGTCTACAAGCTGTGCTCTGAGAATTGCATCCTTCTAGCCACTCAGACTTACAATTTCAGTATCTCTGACCCCTTCCCCTATCCTCCGCACACAGGGCATTGCCAAGGATTAGTTGGGTCCTCTGAAAGGTTCGGCTTCACCCATCCATCCTCGTGCCATTACCCTATGCTGGTCTTCATTCCATCTCCTCTGGCTTATTACTTATGCTCAAACCGTCACCTGCCTTTCATCTTACACAGTACTGCCAGAAAACTTTCTGGAGCTCTAGTGTTACAGCATCCCTAATCAGAAGCTGTCAGTGAATTATCTTAGCATAATTTTTGTCCCGTTTTTTTCTACTTGCCACCATAACATAGTCTAGGTGCCAAACTGCCAAACTTCTTGTTCATTGCCCTCGATCTCCATGTTCTGGTACATGCTGCCTTTGATATGGATCATTTCCTTCCACCTCCAATCTGCACAGACATGGATTCTGCTCCCTCTCAAGGCCAAGCCCCGTGCCACTTCTTACCCTACACCTCTCCTGATTTCCCTAGCAGAAAGGGATCTCTGCCTTTCTGAGCTCCCCAGTTCCCCAGAGCTGTTTTTGCAGCTGTCATTCCTACAGTTAAATTTTTCTACCTTATGTTATAGTAATTTATATACTTTTTATCTCTCCTACTAAACTGTAAGCTTCAGAGCAGAATCTACATGTCACTTGTCTATGTACTAGCTAACTGTCTGGGACACAGAAGTATTCTTTAAAAACCCAAGAGTCAAAGTCTCGTCCTATGTTTGGGAAAGCTGGAAGAATAACCTGAATTTCATTTGTTTAAAAGAAATGTTTACTGCCCAGTTAGTCATCAGTCTGGCCTGAACTTCTAGATCATTGGTTTAGTTTCATTACAAGTTAGAATTATTCAAAAAAGGAAAGAAAAGAGAGAGGAAATGTAAATTAAGATTTGCCTAATTTCACAGATAATAGTCCCCCTAAAAAAGATTCATACAACTTTCTAAAGCCCTTGATTTTCACTTTTTTACATTTTGCCTCCATTTATTTGAGGCCAGTTGAAAATGCCTATTTTCCACTTTGAACCTTGGAGTCCACTGTTGCCCCACTCACAGACCAGTGCCATCAAATGGTGAAAAGGGGCAATCTGAAGCTCTTGGTTTTCTTAAACTTCTGGGGAGTGTGGGTGGGAATCTGGTTTTCTTCATTTTTTTTTTTAAGTGTAATTTTCAGGACTGTATTGCAGGAAAAAGGTAGAAACAACCCATCATTTTTGTCTATCAAAATGTGAGATGTATTATATATATTTACTAATATTTTGCCTGATTCCAAAAGCATTCATAGCAGTTACAGAAAACAAATACCAATAAAATGGTAAAATATTTCACAAATAATAAATGCTCAAGATCAGTAAAACTTAAACTAGAAAAGGTTTAAAGCGGTGGAAAACCCTATTTCAAGTAATCCTATTATATTATTACTTCTGAAGTGAAAAATCTTCTTGGGATAGAAATCACTCAGTTACTGAATTTCCTAATTTAGAATCTGTTGTTTCACACATCTTTGTAGTTGAGGATTTATTATCCAGTGTATGAATTATCCAGGCTCTCTTCCTTTTCCTTTGCTACTCTGCTTTTATACAGTGGTTTTCAAGTGTGATCCCAGACCAGCAGCATCAGCATCACCAGGAAACTTGTTAGAATACAAATTCTTACGCCCCCTGATAATCGATAATCGATAATCGGAAACTGGTGGAGCTCAGCAGTCCATGTTTTAACAAGGTGATTCTGATGCCACTCAAGCTTGAGAAGCACTGCTAACATCCCTATTAGAAAATAGTCAGGAAGAGAAAAGATTAAATATTTTAAAAGCTTACATTTAATCACTTGTTAGCAACTCTTGATTTTTTTAAAGCGCCTGGGTGGCTCAGTCAGTTAAGCATCCAACTCTGATCTCAGCTCAGGTCTTGATCTTAAAAAAAAAAAAAATGTTTTAAAGGCCAAAAAATGTACACTAAATAAAATAACATTGACTTTCCTGGACCTTCAGTTTCTTTGTCTATATCAAGGAAGAAATAGGAGCTGTCTATGATTACACAAAACTCAACTTGAAATAAGAATTCACCATGTGACCTAACAACTCAAGGATAGCACACATTGCCAAATCCATATTTAAAAATTTTTTGAGACAATAAATGTTGCCAATGAAAATATCTTCCTCTTTAAAGCTAGCTTCAATATGACTTACTCTGCATCCTATTTGTTACGTTAAGATTAGCCCAAACATTGGAAAAGCAGGTAAACGATTATGACAAATCATGTAATTTATTGCATTCAGACTTAAAGTATGTAGTTTAACTACCTAAAATTCAAATTCAGAATCAGGAGAAGCTGTCATTGGGTGACTCATAAGGCCTCCTGGATTCTGCTTATTAAATCATCAAGGTGACTTCAGAACAGGAAGTCTTTTTTCTAAAAGTGCCAACCTTGAGAACAAACAGTACATTGATTGATAGTATTTTTGCAGTGATGACTTTCCCTAATGCCTCTGCCAAAAGAAAAATTATTTTCTTGCCAGTTACTGGGAAGGCCAGTTTTGACAAGATGCATAGGATCCAATGGTAAAAACAAAAACTTGTTTTTAACTTCAGTAAATTGGATTGAAAGATTTGTCTGTTTCATCTAAAAACATTACTTCTTTGGTTAGAGAGACTAGAAGTTTATTTTTCCTCTTCAGTCTTAAAGGCATGTTGCACATGACTTCTGTCACCAAGTCCTGTGAGAAAAAAAGCTATAGATTTCATACTCGGGTGAAACCATAATGGTCATCATGTCCAGACATTCTTCCAATGTTTGAAACCCTTTTACAACATCCCTACAGGCCATCACTCAAACTTACAGAGCTGGAAATGTTCAAAGGGAAGTGGGAAGGAGTGGGGATGGAGGACAGAAGTCAGAAAATGTCAGTTATTCCACTTACATTGTCTGCAATATGCTACCCATTTGGAAGTTTACATAAATCCACGGTCCTCTGCAATTTGTATGACTTTCTTGACTCTAGTTATTATGGTAACTTCCAATCAGAGATGCAAGTTCGAAATCAGGGTTTCTGAACCTCAGCACTTTGTCATTTGGAGCCAGACAATGCTTTGTTGGGAGAACTGTCCTGTGCATTATAGGATGTTGAGCTACATCTTTGCTCTCTACCCACTAAGTGCAAGTAGCAGCTCACCCTGGTTTGACAACCTCTCTGCCCTCCACAGGAACTTGATGACAGAAAATTGTCATGTGCTTGGCTTTAAGATGCACATCAATTTCTGTAACTTTTTAGTGTAACACGTGGAAAAGTGTAGATATCACAAGTGTACTGTATTACTGAGTTTTCACAAACTGAACACAGCGTGTGACCAGCAACCGGATCAAGAAACAAGGTTACCAGCACCCCAAAAGCCCTGACATCATCTCCACTGACTCACTTCCCCACCCCCCCCTTACAGCACCAGCCTGGATCACCGGTACCATTCCCACCTCATGCCTGGCTCTTCCCTTCGCAGGAAAGTCTGCCTGACTTGTTCCCCCATTCTGTCCAGTCTCTGTGAAGATAAAACCTCTTCTGAGAGCCTCCTCACAGTCCTCATCACTCTCCACCACCCTGTCCCTGCTTTAGTTTTCTTTACAGCTATCCCAACCTATTTTTGTCTATCTCTCCATCAAGTAAGAATCCAAGAGGATAAGAACATTCTAGTAGCATATTGTAGGAGCTCAGGAAATTGAAGGCATGAATGAATTCAAATTGCAGAAATTTTAAGATGAGGGGCTCCTGGGTGGCTCAGTTGGTTAACCAACTGCCTTCGGCTCAGGTCATGATCTTGGAGTCCCAGGATCGAGTCCCGCATCAGACTCCTAGTTTGGTGGGAAGCCTGCTTCTCCCTCTGACCCTCCCCCCTCTCATGCTCTCTCTCTCTCCTTCTCTCAAATAAATAAATTTAAAACAAAAAAATCTATTTTTAAAGAAAGTGGGTGCTAGATGATTGAAACTAGGTGTTGTTTAGTGGATGTTCATTCACTCTACTTTGGTATATATTTGCAGTTAAAATTTGTTAATGTTAAATGCATGAAATATAAGATTCTCTGCATTCAAGATATTAGTAATTAAGAATGACAAAGTTTCATGTGTTAAGAACTGAGACTGTAATGAATAAGGTGAACTTCATTGTCTTTAACCATAGGCGAACAACTGATATTCCATCATATTCTACAACCTTGCTACTCAAGAACTGGCAATGTCAGCATCCCCTAAGAGCTGGTTAGAAAAGCAGAGTGGAAGGCTAAACTGCACACCTACTGAATTGAAATCTTTATTTTTAAACAAGATCCCCAGTGAGCAAAATGCACATTCAAGTTTAGGAAGCACTGTTTGTAACCATATGATTGTCTGTGTTTCTTAACAAATAACATCTAGAAAGGATATTCCAGGGGGGAAAAAAATCAATGGAGATACTCTGATAAAGAATTTGCATTTGAATAGGGAACTATAAACTGCCCCCTTTTATTTATGTACTAAGGAAACATGATATTTAGTCAGGATGATAACATTTAATAAAATACCATGTAATTATTATACCTTTTTTGCTAGGCCAAGTAAGATTTTAGGGAAGAATAAATGTGGTAAATATTTGATCTAGCCAATTCCTCAATATGGCCAGTACAAACTAAAGAAATGGGTAGGCAAGAAATATATTACATTTTAAGAGTGTTTCCTGATGATGTAACAGTGAGGAATGTTGGATCCAGTCACTACTCTTTCCTTTCAAAAATTCCCACCAGAGAGACATGCAGGGAGAAGTAATCTATTCATCATTGCTTTCACTTGTTTTTCATACCATGCCATCTTTGAAAATACATGAATTTGGGGAGCACAACTTTGGCTAAAGATACCTCTGGCATTTTTAGCCAATAATAAAGAGGATGAGGTGCAGAAGAAATAATGTATCTGGCCATACAATAGAAAATGAGCCATGGTCATTTGTCTGCCCCATAGAGGCTCAAACTAGAGACTGAACATCCACTATCCTTGAGTTTCTCTTTGCAGGGGTAGAGATAAGAATATGAACAAGGTAGAGGAAAGAGAAAGGTGAAGGATCCACATGTAGAACACACCCTGCAAGAAGCCTTCAAAGAGAAGTGGATAGGTGAAAGAGACTTAGACATTTTAGAAAGCCTTATTTTCCATGACTTATCAGCGAGGGCTTCATAGAACCTTCATAGGGATTGTAGGTGAGAAAAGGCAAACAAGACAGAAAATCCAAATTTAAGGCAGATTATAATAAATTAATACACAAATAAAAGGTGGGAAAGTGAAGGCAATAAATATAGACAATTTCAGTCTGGAGTCATAGTAAAAAAAAAGAATACGTGCGGATTAAATGTTCGCAGAAATGGGGAAGGTTTGTTTGTTTTTAAGGTAGGGAAGATCTTAATATATTTGGTTAGCCAATGGAAAGGAAATAAACATGTTTAATTAGCCAGTGGTGAGTAAAGATAAAAAGTTAGTGGAAGCAGCAATCAGACAACAAAAAGAAATCAAAGGCATCCAAATCAGCAAAGAAGAAGTCAAACTCTCACTCTTTGCAGATGATATGATACTTTATGTGGAAAACCCCAAAGACTCCACCCCAAAACTGCTAGAACTCATACAGGAATTCAGTAAAGTGGCAGGATATAAAATCAATGCACAGAAGTCAGTGGCATTCCTATACACCAACAACAAGACAGAAGAAAGAGAAATTAAGGAGTTGATCCCATTTACAATTGCACCCAAAACCATAAGATACCTAGGAATAAATCTAACCAAAGAGGCAAAGGATCTGTACTCAGAAAACTATAAAATACTCATGAAAGAAATTGAGAAAGACACAAAGAAATGGAAAAACGTTCCATGCTCATGGATTGGAAGAACAAATATTGTGAAGATGTCAATGCTACCTAGAGCAATCTACACATTCAATGCAATCCCCATCAAAATACCATCCACTTTCTTCAAAGAAATGGAACAAAGAATCCTAAAATTTGTATGGAACCAGAAAAGACCCCGCATAGCCAGAGGAATGTTGAAAAAGAAAAGCAAAGCTGGTGGCATCACAATTCCGGACTTCCAGCTATATTACAAAACTGTCATCATCAAGACAGTATGGTACTGGCACAAAAACAGACACGTAGATCAATGGAACAGAATAGAGAGCCCAGAAATGGACCCTCAACTCTATGGTCAACTCATCTTTGACAAAGCAGGAAAGAATGTCTAATGGAAAAAAGACAGTCTCTTCAACAAATGGTGTTGGGAAAACTGGATAGCCACATGCAGAAGAATGAAACTGGACCATTTCCTTACACCACACACAAAAATAGACTCCAAATGGTTGAAAGACCTAAATGTGAGACAGGAGTCCATCCAAATCCTAAAGGAGAACACAGGCAGCAACCTCTTTGACCTCAGCCGCAGCAACTTCTTCCTAGAAACATCGCCAAAGGCAAGGGAAGCAAGGGCAAAAATGAACTATTGGGACTTCATCAAGATAAAAAGCTTTTGCACAGCAAAAGAAACAGCCAACAAAACCAAAAGACAGCCGACAGAATGGGAGAAGATATGTGCAAATGACATATCAGATAAAGGGCTAGTATCCAAAATCTATAAAGAACTTACCAAACTCAACACCCAAAGAACAAAGAATCCAATCAAGAAATGGGCAGAAGACATGAACAGACATTTTTCCAAAGAAGACATCCAAATGGCCAACAGACACATGAAAAAGTGCTCAACATCACTCGGCATCAGGGAAATCCAAATCAAAACCTCAACGAGATACCACCTCACACCAGTCAGAATGGCTAAAATTAACAAGTCAGGAAATGACAGATGTTGGCGGGGATGCGGAGAAAGGGGAACCCTCCTACACTGTTGGTGGGAATGCAAGCTGGTGCAGCCACTCTGGAAAACAGTATGGAGGTTCCTCAAAAAGTTGAAAATAGAGCTACCATACGATCCAGCAATTGCACTACTGGGTATTTACCCCAAAGATACAAAAGTAGGGATCAGAAAGGGTACATGCACCCCGATGTTTATAGCAGCAATGTCCACAATAGCCAAACTGTGGAAAGAGCCAAGATGTCCATCGACAGATGAATGGATAAAGAAGGTGTGGTATATATATACAATGGAATATTATGCAGCCATCAAAAGGAATGAGATCTTGCCATTTGCAACGACGTGGATGGAACTGGAGGGTATTATGCTGAGCGAAATAAGTCAATCAGAGAAAGACATGTATCATATGACCTCACTGATATGAGGAATTCTTAATCTCAGGAAACAAAGTGAGGGTTGCTGGAGTGGGGGGTGGGGTGGGAGGGATGGGCTGACTGGGTGATAGACACTGGGGAGGGTATGTGCTCTGGTGAGCGCTGTGAATTGTGCAAGACTGTTGAATCTCAGATCTGTACCTCTGAAACAAATAATGCAATATATGTTAAGAAAAAAAAAAAGAAGAAGATAGCAGGAGGGGAAGAATGAAGGGGGGGAAATCGGAGGGGGAGACGAACCATGAGAGATGATGGACTCTGAAAAACAAACTGAGGGTTCTAGAGGGGAGGGGGGTGGGAGGATGGGTTAGCCTGGTGATGGGTATTGAGGAGGGCACGTTCTGCATGGAGCACTGGGTGTTGTGCACAAACAATGAATCATGGAACACTACATCTAAAACTAATGATGTAATGTATGGGGATTAACATAACAATAAAAAAATTTTTTTTAAAAGTTAGTGGAAGGAACAAGGTTCTTGAGAAGGTAAATGTGGGGGCATAAGTAGAAAGTTGAAGATAAAGCATACAGATGATGGTTAACTTTGGAAGGGAATCAAGACACCTCTGTCTTGGAGAAGGCAGGGAAGGAGAGGAGGATTGAAGATACAATCTCAATCAGATAAAAAGTGGGGTCATCTAAGAGTGAGTGGGTTCAGAGGTGTGATCCGTGTGATTGGGGTTGTCTCCTGAAGTGTGGAATGGTATGATAGGGCTACTATACAAAGATAAGGTAACTATATAATTTATGGTCTGAATGAGCACACTTTTGAGAATGAATGGGTTATACAGACGGGAAGCCTGCACAGCAGGTGTCATCGAGATTCTCCTGGGCAAAAGTAAACACATGGTCACCCTAGAAAGGAGTCACCACCTCTGTGGAGGGAGCAGCTGTTAGAAAGTGAATGGATGTGACGGGTCCATTCAGCCTCTATGGCCCTGTCTAGCATTGTTGCCACTACAGTGCCAGAGTCAAAGAGAGCAACAGGCTCACAGGGTTGGGGGGAAAAGTGAGGCAGGAATATTAGAAAGTCAAGAGGCTGAGGATAGTAATGGTGGTGGTTAAACCTTTTTTAAATATCTATACTATTTTACGTGGTAAGTTATCAACAAGTATTTAAACTGAACTGAGTGATAAATTATATCAAACAACAAATAAATAATTTTATTTTCCAGATCTGCTTTAACTTTGGAAATGGACTCCATTTAGAGGTAAGGAACCAAGAGGATCATTTCTGTGTTTTGGACTCAGAGGCTTAATGTCATGGAAGGCAGTTTGGCTATGCCTTACCAGATAAAAATGCACAGTCCCTTAGAGTAGCCATTCCCACTCAGTCAAGTGCACGGAACATATATCCAGGGATGTTCAATGCAGCATTTTGTGACAATCTAAATGTGCATTGATAGATGGTAAAACAACTTATGGTACATGAAGAATGTCCATGATGAGGTACTGAGTGAAAAATCAAGGGGCAGAATAAGATGTATGATGTAATTCCATTTTTATAGGACAAAGAGCTTTAAACATGTGCAACTGTAAGGTCATAAGACAAGATCATCAAGCAGTAAACAGTGAATACTCTGAAGTGTAAGAGAAAAAGTAGAATAAAGTTTTGTATTTTACATTCTGAACTGTAATGTTATTTTGCTCTTTTGTTACATAATTTAATTTTTTAAGTCCTAGAAAAATTTTTTCAACTAAAAATTTAAAAAATCAATGACCTAGTGATAACCAGTATATTCTGAAAAAAATACATGTTATATAGAGCAACACAATAAGTAAGATGATAAACCTAGTATAATAATCATTTCTGATCTTAATATACTAGGTCAGCTGTATTGAAATTTTCCTTGCATAAAATGTTTGTCCATTAAAGCCCAACTGAAAATATATAGAATAAATCTTTTCTACTTAAGGTTCTGAAAACAAAAGATGGACAGTTTAATCCTTTACCTCATCCTTTAAACAATAAATTCATTAACTGACAGTTTCACTAGATTTCAGTTAAATTGATGCCACAGGTTAGTTACTAAGATTTAGTTTTAAAACATTTAATAATTCATTTTTAAACTATAAGCCACCACAGAAAAATGAAACTTCATTTTCGGTAAGGAAAGAATTTTTGACACACTATATTATTTTTTAATTTGCCAATTTTTATGGTCACTCAATTACTCTAGGCTGTTAAAAGAACAACCCAGTGATCATAAATCTTGAAAAGATCTGGTTGGCTTTATTCAGTGATCATGAATAGGGAAGCATCCAGTCTAGAAAAGAGTTATACAAAGTAAGAGGGTTTTATAGACCAAAGCCAGCAAGAATAGGAAGTTATACACTGGGTATTTGCTGATTGATTAGAGCAGAGTCACTTTGGAGCTGGGGCAGATAAGATAAGGTCCTGAGCAGGGCAGGGCTGACTGCTTGGCCTAGGCCTTCCTTTTCTGGGAGATCCAAACACAGAAATTTAGTTAGGTTCCAATGTATTGATGTGGGGCTTAGCATGGGCGACTCCATCTTAGGCCTTAGTCTGGACACTTTAATAAGCCTTTGTAACTCTTCACTCTGGGAAATCTATTGTTACTGATAAAAACAAAACTATACTGTTCTACTGGTTTAGAGACAATTTCTTGAATGCCTGTGGAGTTTGTTAGAGTGTATATACTTCCCCTTTGAAAATGAACCCTGTTAAAAAATATGAAATTTATACCTTAAGATTTGCCTAACTATTTTTAAAGTTTTAGTAAATTACAGAATACCATACTAATGTTTTAGGATACTTAATAATTTTTTGACAATATTTTATTGTTGTAGGTTTTAAACACAAGAAATGAAAATACTCTGCTTCCTAAACACACTCATTTAGTGCGGCAAAAGCGTACCTGGATCACTGCCCCTGTGGCTCTTCGGGAAGGAGAGGATCTGTCCAAAAGGAATCCGATTGCCAAGGTACCTTCTACAGAGAAATAGGAAATATATGTATATTATTGAAATATAGTGGGAGAAGACTTTTATGTTCATTTAAATTTAAAGAGAATAATATAATGTACTTAATGAGTCTTTTAATATTCTATATGTATTATAGAATTTGGGGCTTTGATTCACCTAAGAGTCAAGGATCTGACACTGGTTGAATCTTCGTTTAATTGAGAGGGCTACAATACTCAAAAGAGGATATTATATGTAGAGGAGGAAAGATTCTTTTTCCTGCTATCCCCCCTACGTTCTCTGGCTGGTGCCCTATAAATTGGACTGACAAAAGACAGATTAGCAGAATAACAAACAAGTTTATTAATGTGTGTATTGCTCCTATAACACATGGGAGTACCCAGAGATGAATAATTCAAAGGTTTGGTTGGAATTGGGGCTTATAAAGCATCTTAGCAAAGCAACAGTAAACTTTAGAGACGTGACAAGACAAAGGAAAAGGTCCTTGAATCTCTAGGGATGGAAAATCGTGGGAAGGTCAATATATGGGGAACCAGTGATAGAGATAGGCTAGTTAATACAGTTCGTTATGTGGATGCTTGGTGCCTTCTCTAAGCTGATAAGGGTCTAAAGTTGTCTCTGATGATTAAATTTTGTCCTTCCTGGTAGAGAAGGGAGGGAGGACACCTTTACAAATTTATGGCCTCCTTTTAGGCACATAGGGGAAGGGCAGAGAACTTTTCTTGAATCTGCTTTTCAATTGCTTTCAGCTCAAATTAATACTACACCAAAGTGACATATTTGGGGATGGCATATTCTGCCTCTACACATAAAAAGTAATTTTCAAAATGAAAAGAACTGGTATCTAATCGGGAGGGTGACTATACATCCTTGGTGTATACCCATTGTCCTGACCTAATAATTGATAACCCCCTTTCACTCTCAAAGTGTCCTATTTTTGATAAATTAGATGGTAATCCTGCTAGTATGTATCTCGGACTTAGCATGTGCACACCTGAGCCCTTAATTTGTCCCCTGAAGCTGTCCTCCATCATTTCTACCCATTTCAGTCAATGACACTATAATTCTACCCAGTTTTTCAAAAATGTAGCAGACACTATTAGTTCTACCTCCAGAATATATTCCAGATCTGCTCACTTCTCTCCACTGCCACCCCCATCGTCCAAGTCAGTGTCATCTCTGACCTGAGCTAGCAAAAGAGCCCCTGACCTTGTCTGCCTGCTTTGCTCTTGCCATCCCCCACCCTGCCACAGTCCATTCCCCAGAAAGCAGCCAGAGTGATCTTTTAAAAAGACAAATCAAAGCATGTTCACCCCCTTATGAAGGGCTTTCAGTGTTCACCCCCAATGTTCAACCTTCCTGCTGCAGTGGAAGGAATATTCTTTACTCTGACCTGTAGAGCTCTAATACAAGACCCCCTCTCTAACTTCAGCTCCTAACAACCCAACCCGCCGCCGTCTCTCACTCTCCTACATCCCTAAACCAACACAAATTCTTCCCAGCTCCTCACCCTTTGCCCTTGCTATTCCCTGTGCCTGGAATCCCCTCCCCATAGATACTTGCAGTATCTCACAGCATCAAGCCTTTACCCAAGTGTCATCCCCTAAAAGAGTTCCCTTTTCTGCCTCACCCCATCTCTCTCTATCCCTTTCCCCCCCATTTCAGCCTGGGTATAGTGCATTCCACTACATGACATGCCATACATTGCTTGCTTGTTGTCCGGCGTCCTTAGTAGAGTGTAAGCTCCCTGGGGGCAGGGGCTTAGTTCTTAGGCTCACAGCTCATGCCCTGTACCCCCAAGCAATGCCAACATCCAGTGGGGGCTCATGAGACATGTGTGAATGAATACATGTTCATATCCAAGTATTATCTTTATCTTTCCAAATTGTAAACGAGCTCCTTCAAAGGAAGAGCAGCTACAGAACAGAAGACAATGATTTCCTCTGTCTAGGAACATATTTTTTTCATAAAAGCCTTCTAAAATTCAAATTTTTAATTATGGCTTTACATAATAGTATGTATACAAGCAATTATATTTGCTGGTTTGGTTTGGTTGTCTGAGGTGTTTGAGTCATTCATACATTTTTTTCAATAGGTTTCTCCAAAATGCATTGATTCTTTGGGATTCAGTAAGCATTAGTTGTTCTTAGTAATTTTACATTTATATTACATTTATGTTACATGAGTTGTTACATATGTAAAATTTACATAAAAAGTTGTTACATATGTAAAATTTACATAAGAAGTAAAAGATCTTGTTGAATTTCCCCAACTTTCCAAATTCTCTTTGTAAAGGTAATACTGTCAACAGTGTAGTATCCTCTAAATCTTAAGAAATTCATAAGTATGTGTATACTTAGATACTCTTATGTATATACATAAATATAAACAAACCAACAGTTATGTCCACACTCAGTTTCATTTAGGTTATTTTTACCCTAAATAGCATGATGTAATATATAATTAGTACATGAAGATCTAGAACTCTTTAGAAATACTACACACACACACACACACACACACACACACACACACACACACATACATGTTTGTATATATATGCATATACTTGGCAAAAAACAGAGACAGACAGAAGCACAAGAGAAAGAGAAAGGCAAATAGATGGAGACAGAAGCTCAGTGAAAGGTAATCATGGACTGCCCCAGGTTCACCGTTCCACTCCAGGAGCAGAGCTGGTGTGGTGTAGCAGGAGGTTGGAGGCCCCCATCTGCTGTCTCCTTGGTCATTCTCGACAGCGGTTCCCCACCCCCAGTGCATGTTGGGAAACCTATAGGAAGGAAGTGTAACTAATCCTGAGGAAGGAAGTGTAACTAATCCCCAGGTTTCAGGACAAAGAAGTGATCAGGTAGGTGAGTGGCCATGGCTTCTAAGATGTCTGAAGAAGAATATTAAGGAACCAATAGGGGACCACAGAGACACATTTACTAATGAAGAATTACAGACACGAATGAAATTATTTATAGAAAAAAAAAAGACGACTACCAAAGACATTAGAAATGGGTTAGATGCATGAATTTCCTGAGGCATTCCAAGCAGGGAAGGTGCTTGACTTTTTTAATCCTTCTATAGAAGGATGCTTTATTCAGACTTTCCAGATGATTGAATGGATTTATAGAGGTGATTTTGACACTGCAATTTTTTCTTCATGTGTTAATTATAAACTTTATTTTATTTATTTTTTATTTTTTAGAGAGAGAGGGAGAGTGGGGGGAGGGGCAGAGAGAGAGGGAGAGAGAATCTCAAGCAGATTCCACACCCATCGTGAAGCCAGACACACTGGGCTCAATCTCATGACCCTGAGATCATGTCCAGAGCCAGAATCAAGAGTCTGATGCTTAACTGACTAAGCCACCCAGGCGCCCCTCCTCATGTGCTAAATTTGAAATCTGTCCTCCCAAGATATACCCCTAATGATATCTTAGTTTCATAGCAACCATAAGAGGTAGGCAGTAGTGTCTCTCCACTCTACTGATAGGAACACTGAGGCACAGAGAGGTTAAGTAACTCTTAGTATCACATAACCAGTGAGTGGCTGAGACAGGATTTGAACCCAGGTTCTCTGACATCAGCACATCTTCTCTTGAGTGCTTGTGTCCTCCCCCCTCCCTCCTATCAACATTATGACAACTTCAGAAGGAAATTTTCCATTAAAAATATGTGCATGTAAGTTACAGAGTTTAACTTGGGGCGTTCTTCTGTTATTTTTATGTTAGATACATTCTGATATTGCAATAGAAAGAGGAATAAAAATTACATACAAATACACTGGAAAAGGGATCACAGAGTCACCGTTTGGTGTGTTTGTCTTTAATGAAAACACGGGAGAATTGAACGTCACCAGGATTCTTGATCGAGAAGAAACGCCGAGTTTTCTGGTAAGGAGAACAGTTTTACATTAATTAGTTTGCAGTTTTTCTTTGGTAATAGTTATGATTTGTTTTTATATTGTGGTAATTTAATTACTTTAGCTTACATTTAATCTCTTCTATTATTTATGTCATGATTTCAGCTAGTTGGTTATGCTTTGGATGAAAGAGGAAACAACCTGGAGAAACCATTAGAACTCCGCATTAAAGTTCTTGATATCAATGACAATGAGCCAGTGTTCACACAGGACGTCTTTGCTGGGTCTATTGAAGAGCTGAGTGCCGCAGGTCAGAGTTTGTTAATTTTATGAATGAGTACCACCAGTCATATTAACCCCATTATGTAACTGAACGCTAAATCCTGTATCTTGATGGAGGCTAAGTACTACCACAGGACAAATGGTAATAAACCTATCCCTCTAGGTTTGGAACTGCTTTTTCTGTGATAAATTCTGAAGGCTTTACGTGACATCTTTTTTTTACCCTCAGAACAGACATGGCAGGGACACCTGGGTGGCTCAGTCGTTAAACCTTTGGCTCAGGTCATGATCCCGGGGCCCTGGGATCGAGCCTTGCATCGGGCTCCCTGCTCAGCAGGAAGTCTGCTTCTCCCTCTCCCACTCTACCTGCGTGTGTTCCTGCTCTCTCTGTGTCTCTCTCTGTCAAATAAATAAATAAAATCTTTAAAAAAAAAAAGAACAGACATGGCAGATCAATGGGATGGGTTAGGTCTCTGTAACAACTATGACGCCTTGTAGCTGGAAAGTAGCCATTGACAACCTGTGAACAAATGGGTGTGGCTGTGTTCCCATAAAATGTTATTTACAGAAACAGATGGCTGGCTTTGGCTTTGGCCCACTGGCCGTAGTTCGCTGACCTTTGACTTACATTATTCCTATTGTCGGGTTTATTGACAACATGGTCCAATGCAGTGGTCCATGTGAAGACTTGCAGGAGAGATTTCTCTTTGATCATAATATAAAGAACTGCTATGCTTCTCCTGAATTGTTTGTATTTTACTAACCATGTATTTGTACCTGTTCATCCTTCTTTCTTTGTGTTGATTATTAGAACTATTATAAATAAATTTGCAGCCTTGCCCTCTTCTTATCTTTCCTATTTCTGCACCCCATTCACACTTACTTTCTCATCCAATTAAAGGTTTTCATCTTGGTAAACTGTGATTTTGATAAGCACTTGAAATGCTTTTGTGAACACGCTGAAATTATAAGAGAATAATAACGTACATAACTTGTGCTTAAAGTTGAGCTTCACCTTGGACACCTTTGTTTCTAATGCCAGATACCCTTGTGATGAAAATCAGCGCAACAGATGCAGATGAGCCCAATACCTTGAATTCTAAAATTTCCTATAGAATCGTATCTCAGGAGCCTGCTTATCCTCCAGTGTTCCACCTAAATAAAGACACAGGGGAGATTTATACAACCAGTTTCACCTTGGACAGAGAGGTAAATTAGTATTTTATGTTGCTCATCTTTTAAACTCTTCTTTATCTTTTCAGGTTTTCCTTTCTCTTTATTTCTTTTTAAATTTTCTTACTTTCTTAGCTATTCTTCATTTATAGGATAACTCCTAGAAATACCCTCTTCTAGTGATGTGCAGTCCAGTATGGTAGCATTAGCCATATGTGGCCATTGAGCACTTGAAGTGTGATTTGTCCAAATTGAGATGTGCTATAAATGTAAAAAAGTCACCAGCTTGGAAAAACTTAGCATGAATTAAAAAATGTAACGTATCACCTTAGTAATATTCTATTGATTGCATGTTGACACAATAATAGTCAAGATACCATGGGTTAAATAAAATGTATTTGTTTAAAATTAGTAGTATCACCTTTTTTTAACTTTTTAAAATTTGACTCTTAGAAAACTTAACATGAGGACAGCTCTGTTCTAGGGCCTTTCCAGTCAGGATTCTGTTTGCTAGAGCATCCTAAAGCAATGTTCCATAATTTGTCCTTCTGTAATGAAACATCAGGAGTCTCCTCTACCACTAATACAGACATAGAGGGAGGAACAGAGACTGACGTAAGAGTCCTACTCAGGATAATAGAAATATTCGTAAAGGAAAGAATCGTTGTAAATCCCAAACTGGAGGAAAATTTCAGTGGGATTCCTGAGCAAGCTATTCTCAAACATTTCACTTTTTTATTTCTAACTCAAAGGGAAAGTTTTAGATGAAAACAGGAAATAGAAGGTTTTAACAGTGTGCACGAGGAAAATGTGGATGTTCCTAAGAACACTGTATTGTCATCAAACATAAGTCATCATCCAGGTGCAGTCATTATATTTTGTATTACTTGGGAAAATGATTTCATTTTGCCCAGAGAGGGAGAAGATTGTGCCCAACATCGCTAACAGGATCTCTGTAAAACTAAAGAATGTTATTACTCCCTAAAATTCTACTCTGTACCTTTCCACATAAAATTACAATGGAAAAGTATTATTTTTAACTATCCTGATTTGTGACAAGCTGCTGTCTATGAAGTAGGGCAAGTGTAGCCAATACCGATGTCTGTCACTTATTGGGTATCAACCATGTGCCAAGTGCTATTCGAAGCTTTTTACATAGATTAACCCATTTAATCCAGCTAAAAACTCTGTGATGCAAATCCAGTTATTATCCCCGTTTTACACAGAAGGAAGCCAAGGGTCAAAAGGATTAAGGGTATATCCAGCACAGCAAGTGACAAAGACAGAATGGAATCCAAGCAACTGGCTCCAGGGCCTTAGTTGTCCTGACTCGCACTGAGCTGTTCCGTCCCACACAGGACCCCCATGCATTGGCACTGGCTGCCCCCGCTTTTTCTTACACTCCAGCATTACCAAATGGAGCCCCCATAAGGGGACCGTGTGGAAGAGAAGGGCTCACTTCGGAATAGCATGTGAGACGTCATTCTCCAGGACAGGTTCTCTAAGAATCATCTCTCTCAGAATGTTTGGACAAAGTCAACCACATTTTTTCCTCAGCAGCCAAGTTTTCTTGGGGACTAGGTTTTCCTTGCTTAATTCTTAGCTAAAAATGAAGAGAGAACCAATTCCTATAGTCACCCCACCCCCCCCCCCCGCATCACTTCCCTGTAGAGCAAACTACATTTTGAATGGCACTTCTTTGTGCACAGACTATTTTAAGGAGGGACTCATTTCCTGATAATGTCACCAATGACATATTTAAGAATTTGACTACCAACAAATTCTCTAGGCTTTTTCTGGCTTCTAGAAATGCTCTGACGGCAAATAAACAGCATCTTCACATGAATAATAGATCGTAAAACATATTTATGAATAAAATAGGCTGTGGTTCATTCTCTTGATGATGAAAGGAACTAGAAAGACAGATTTGGGAGTGATCAATTTTCACCCCAGATGGATATTTTTCATTGCCTTGCAGGAACACAGCAGCTATACTTTGACGGTAGAAGCAAGAGACGGCAATGGACAAATTACAGATAAACCAGTAAAACAAGCTCAAGTTCAGATTCGTATTTTGGATGTCAATGACAATATACCTGTAGTCAAAAATGGAATGGTAACTATTATTTTTATAACAGATGTATCTTCTTTCTCATATTTTAGTCCTACCTAAAAATATATCACTTAGTTTGTGCTACATTAAAATAAAAACCCTATGTTCATGTTTTGCAGACTGAATGGGTAGTTGAAGAAAATCAAGCCAATGTAGAAGTTGTGCGCATAAAAGTGTTCGATGCAGATGAAATAGGCTCTGATAATTGGTTAGCAAATTTTACATTTGTATCGGGAAATGAAATGGGTTATTTCCACATAGAAACTGATACTCAAACAAATGAAGGAATCGTGACCCTTATTAAGGTAAGCACTTAGTGTTCAAAATTGGAATGGGAAAAGTTGGTGCAGAGAAAGAAATGATTGTATTTTAAACCTCAAACACTTAAGAGTGCTTTATATACTCAACCGACACCACAATTGAGATTGGAGACCTCGCTATTTGCCCCAGTTCTGTAGTTAGCAAATGGTCACACTACAGTCCAAATTCAGATCAGGGAACTCGAATCCTAATCTGACAACATGATACCAGCATCATTATTGCTCAGCACACTTCCTGTCTTTCTTGCAACCTGTGTCTGACTAGGGCATCCTTACATCATGACCTCTTGCCTCTACTAATTATCCCCAATTTATTATCTCTTATTTGATCAACTTAACATAAAGCCAGACCTCACTAATAGCATCTAAAAACAAAAGCTGTAATAACTTGACAAAGTTTGAATCCATTTGTCTTCATACTTAACTATGCCTAAGAGTCACCTTGTAAAGTTATATGCCCCAAATGCATATTCCTGGGCCCCCTGATCAAGTCTATGGGGTGGAGCTCAGGAACATGCCTTTATAACAGGAATCCACTTGTGATTCTAATGTAAGTAGTATGAGGGTCACATTTTGAAACACAGTGGTCTAACTTCTTGTGCTTAATTGAATCAGTGAAAGAAAAATAATCTTATTAAGCATATGGGTCTTATACATTTGAAATTTATTACCCCCACAGAATTTTTTTTTAAAGATTTTATTTGTTTATTTGACAGAGAGAGAAATAGCAAGAGCAGGATCACAAGCAGAGGGAGTGGGAGAGGGAGAAGCAGGCTTCCCGCCCAGCAGGGAGCCTGATGCGGGGCTCGATCCCAGGACCCTGGGATCATGACCTGAGCCGAAGGCAGATGCTTAACCACTGAGCCACCCAGATGCCCCTACCCCCACAGAATTTTTTAAACAAAAATTATAGGATAGATTTTTTATCTAACATTATAAGTAAGGAAGAATGTCAATGTATTTTTAAATGGCTTACAGCTTTCAAAATACTATTCCATTAATCACACACAAAGTTGATTCCAGAAGTTTCTAAACTTTTACAAAAACTTAATATATGACAGAGTAGGTAAAGTCCAACCATAGGGAGAGGAATAATGATAACAGAATAGAGAAATATTCACTTGAATTTTCATGGTAATAATTATGTGCACCATTTATTAATAGGCTATTGTATGCACTTAGACTACCACCTGTAAAGCAAAGGAAAATAGAATAAGATTACCTCATGTTTAAAGGGAAGACCCATTTTATGATTATGCAAGAAGTGGATAATGGCATCAGAGACAAATAGATTTGCCTACTTATATAGAAGTAAGCAATCCTCTTAGTCATAGAATATGAGTACAACCTTGCTAGATGCTTAAGACAAAAAGCCAATAATACATAAGGAGAAAGTCAGTGATGAATGATGGAAGTTCTAGAAATATTCTCACTCTACCATGGTAGCACAAAAAGGGATATAGCTCTTTCTACCAAAGGGGGCATAGCAAAAAATAGTAAAATTAGCATTAGAGTGACAACAGCAGGTTGAGAAAATTATAAATTTACTCTCTCAATTATATAAAGAATTGCTTCCAAATTTTAAGAGCAATAGTCAGACTCCATTCAAAGGAAGTTAGACAAAGAAGATATACAGATAGCAAATATGCACATAAAGGATGCTCAACAGCATTAGTCTTAGGGAAGATGAAAATTAAAGCTATAAGAGATAGCACAGTGCATCTACTTGAGTGGCTATAGTCAAAAAGACTGACAACACCAGCAGTCGGCAACATTATGCAGAAACTGAGCTCCTATCTCTTGCTGGTGGAAACATAAAATGATACAGCTAGTTTGGCAGTTTTTTAAAACATTAAACACCAGGTAGTTACTCAGTGACCCAAAGATTTAGCCCTAGGTATCCACCCATGAAAAATAAAAGCATGTATTGTAATAACTTGTAGATGTCAGTGGTAACCACTTATCATGGTGAACATTGCATAATGTGTAGAATTGTCAAATCACTGTGTTGTACACTTAAGACTAATAAAACATTTGCATGTCCAGAAAGAAAGAAATATATCTATACAAAATGTTTATAAGCAGCTTTTATTCATAATAGTCGAAAGCTGGTAACAATAAAAATGCCCATCAGCTGATGAACAGATAAAATGCAGTATATCCACATAATGGAACACTACTGGTTAATAAAAGGGAATGGAGTACTCATACTTACTACAGCATGGATGAATCTCAAAATCATGCTTTGTTTAAGAAGCCAGACACAAAATACTACATATTGTATGATTTTATCTTTGTGAAATTTCTAGAAAAGCAAAACAATGGATATAGACATTGATTGCTCAGGGCTGGGGCTGTGAGTAATGATTGACTACAAACAGGCAAAAAGGAACTTCTTGGGGTGATGAACATGTTCTCAAACTGGATGGTAGTGACATTGGCAAAACTACGGGTTTGCTAAAAATCATCATATTGTACACTTCAAATGGGTGAATTTTATTCTATGTAAATTATACCTCAATAAAGCTGTCAAAAGGAGAACAGATACTTTATTTTTTTTAAGATTTTATTTATTTGACAGAGAGAGAGCACAAGCAGGGGGAGCAGCAGGCAGAGGGAGAGGGAGAAGCAGGCTCTCCGCTGAGCAGGTTGCCTGATGTGGGGCTCGATCCCAGCACCCTGGGATCATGACCTGAGCCGAAGGCAGACGCTTAACAGACTGAGCCACCCAGGCACCCCGAGAACAGACACTTTAAACTGTGGAAATACAGATACTGATATTTCATCATATGAGAAAAAGCCACAGCTTTGTTAACAATTTCACAAATACATTTAAAATCTTTAATGCTATTAAAAGTAGCAAAACTGGAAATGATAAAATATATTGACAGTTTTAAAAACAGAGGTATTTGCCCTCATTCATTGTTCATGATGCTGAAAATTTTTTTCTTTCTCTTTGGAGAAGTATGGCTATTTATCATAAACACCATGAAACAGTTTCTATGGCCCTAGTACCTAGCTCATTTTTTAACATTGTTGTGGCCTTCCATGGTCTGTGAATACTAATGACATCTGGCTGGAATATTTTATTTTGCATCCAGCGTACGTCGTGCTACTAAAACAAGCATGTCAAGTGCAACAGCAGCTTAAAAAAGAAAATAACTTTCAAAAGGATTCTGCAGTCACAAAGCATATATTTTCTCTAGTCATTTGCTGTTGAGTCCTTGTCTCAACACCCTAGTGGCCCATTTTAAAAAGAGGGCAGAAGCTGTTACCCATCCAGAACCCTACAGAGAGGAACATGATTTTGTAATAAATCATCGAAAAACAAAGTGAACAGCTTTGCAGTAATTCATGTAAACACATGTAATACATTTAATGTTATACTGAAGAAACAAGCAAAAATGGCCCGTGACTCTAAATGGTCAGGACCACTAGAAATAAAAATCAACAGGATCTAAATAACCTTTGACTAGGTATTTCTTTTCATAGTGGGATATAGCTCAACAGAGGAAAAATAATTTGTGTAAAAATGTTCACAGCAGTATTAATTATATTTAAACATTACATATAGTCCAAATGCCTAATAATCAAATGGCTAAGTAAAATAAATATATCTAAATAGTAGAATACTGTAGAAATGTTTATAAAAAGAAAATAAACAAATTGGAACATAGAATATGTATAGTGATACACTAATTATATCAAGTGTACTTTATAAATTTCACAATTCACGAAGACCAATATTTGTAGGAAAGTTAATCTTTTATGGAATTAATAGCAAGCCAGATATTAATAGACGTTATGCTATAAAGAGGGGGATAGGTTCTTTGTTTAAATAAATTTGAAAACCCTTGGGTTTAGGCAGGTTAAACCAGGAGGTCTCAGCTTTTTGGTATGCTCATGTGCAGTGAAGGTCTATACTAGGGGGACAGCTGGCTGCTACCACTAGGCACGTATCCCTTTTCACCAGAACAAACATATAGAATACATTTTAAGGAATATTATATTGCATGTCCATTAACTTTTTTCAGTAAAGTAAAAGAATCACTTTGGATTCTTAAATATACATGTATGTTTATCTGTATAATATATTTTAAATAATTTGAACTTTAAAAAGATAAATTGGGGCTGCGCCCTAAATCATCCTTAACATTGATGAATATCCAAACTAACAGATTTTTTAATTGCTTGGTATCAGTATGAGTTAGAATACTGAGTGCTAATGTATTCCCCATATGTTAAATTGTTATATCTAACATTAAAACTATATGTGTGTATATGTATGCTCTATGTGTGTTCTAGTTGTTTTCTCTTTTGAAAGAATTCCCTTTGATTTTGTCTTCCTAGGAAGTAGATTATGAAGAAATAAAGAATCTTGATTTCAGCATTACTGTCACCAACAAAGCAGCTTTTCACAAATCAGTTAAGAATAAATATAAGCCTATATCCATTCCCTTCAAAGTAAAGGTGAAAAATGTGAAAGAAGGCATTCATTTTAAAAGCAGCACAGTCTCAGTTCATGTTAGCGAGAGCATGGATAAATCAAGCCAAAGCCAAATAATTGGAAAATTTCAAGCTTTTGACGAAGACACTGGACAAGTAGCCCGTGTGAAGTAAGAGATAGTTATGAATATATTTCCTTATTTTAAATTACTTTAAATGCCTGTCTTCAAAAAATCTTAATGAAATATGAACACTTTATTCCTTTCCTCCCAGCATTACAATCCCAAGGTCTGGAAATTAAATTATCCAGAGTTGTACCTGCACCTGAGAATCAGGGAGAAATCCACCCCCCCACCCCAGACCACCTTCCCTCCACCAATTGAGTGTGCAGCAGAGGCTGGGTGCTTCACCTCCAAGTAATTCTGGCTAGAGAAAGCTGAAAAGCAACAAAGAGAAAGTTCAGAAAGAAACTTCCTGTCTTATATTCTGTCTAAACTTGTCTTATTTCCTGAAAGTATTAGAGGCAAGAAAGTAGCAAATACATTTTCTCCACCAGCTGTTGTTGGGTAACTAAGTTACTCTCCAGAGGTTTACCCCAAATTTAAGGGAGACTAGACCAAAAGCTGTAGGACAGACTGCAGAACAACTTGCAAACTTCCTGGGTTTGTAGGCAAGAAAGGATCGCCTTTGCATATGTCTTGAGTATATTACAGAAATAGGGAAGGTTCCAAATAAGGGTGATATGCAGTAAAGAGAGGGGCCTTTTAGGAGAGTTTCAAGAAATTAAAAACATTTCAAACTAATGCCTATAACAAGAACATAGATAATGAACCAAAAATTAAGCTTGAGAGAGTTGTAGATTATTAGAGATTATCAATTTATCCAGAAGTGAAAATTATTTTTATGTTTGTTTTATAACAGATATGCCAAATTGGAAGATATAGACAACTGGATTTCTGTGGATTCTGTTACATCTGAAATTAAGCTTGTAAAAATTCCTGATTTTGAATCCAGATATGTCCAAAATGGTACATACACTGCAAAGATTTTGGCAATATCCGAAAGTAAGTTATTACAAATGTATTTTTCTTGGTTATGTGTATCTAAATATTATTTTGGAACACCTGAGACGTTCATTTTGTTCTTGGAGGAAAACCAAATCTCTCCAATGGACAAACCTTCACATTTCTACTCATTTAGTGAATTAAAAAACATGACTTGATCTGAATATTAAAATGCATCTAGGATGGAAAGTGCCGTAATTTGTTAGTACCTTCTCCTTACCAAACCGGAAGGAGAATTCAAACTGTGTCTGTTGTCAGCACTATGAGCAGCATATACGTATTTCTTCTTTCTCATTTTTAAGGTTATCCAAGCAAAACCATCACGGGCACTATTGTTATCACAGTGGAGGACATCAATGACAATTGTCCCACGCTGGTCGACCCAGTGCAGACTCTCTGTGATGACGTGCAGTACGTGAATGTGACCGCAGAGGACCTGGATGGACCCCCATACAGCGGGCCTTTCAGTTTCTCCATCATCGACAAACCAGCCGGAATGGCAGAAAAATGGCAAATAGTACACCAAGAAAGTAAGCAAAATCACTGGACTACATATTTAAATATTAAACCTGAGAGAAATCTAAAATCGTTATAACATAGGCTGTTTTTTTTCATAAATTATATTTCCGATACAATTTTGTACAGAAGTTGATAAAATGAGGTTGTGGAATTCAGAGATAGTGTCTTTCAATCGTAGGCCTATAGTAGATGCCCCATTTGGAGTCACAGAAGATGGAGAGAAGAAAAATAACCTGGTGTCTTAAAGATACCTGGGTATTCCCTAAGTCACTCCTGAAATAGTTGTTTTGTCTTACGAGGAGTGGTTGGCCTGTCTAAGCACAGCAATCAGAGTAGATGCCTTCTGAATTCTTAAGCTATGGTAACAGTTCCATTAAAATAATATTTATGAATGACTTACTGTGTACGAGGCCCTCTGCTGGCGCTTCATAGGCATTACCTCATTTAATCCTTTATAACATGATTCCCTGATTACAGCTGAGAAATCTTGGCTTACCTAGAATTAAGTAGCTGTTCAAAGTCACAAAGCTGGTCAGTGATGAACACAGCATGAAGAAGGGTCTGTCTGACCCCCGCCCCCATTCAAGGTGGCCCTGTGTGTATATCGTGTCTTAGACATACCCCCTTGTTGATGTGAGCTTCTGCATGTTCTCCAGGGTGGTTTTGAATACCACAAACTATCCAGGAGACTATTTTGTTTTAAATAATTAGTGTTCATTTTAGAAAAGTTTCAAATATAAGACCCAAGCTTTTCTTAATTAACAAATTTATTGTTATTTTAAGTCTAACAGATTTTTATAGCCATTTTTAGAAGCTTTGGGAAAATGTTTGATCCAATTTACAGAGTAAACAAACACCTTCAACATCTCAAACTACGTTTATAAATTTAGTATATTTTGGATTTTGCCTGTGTATTTCAGTGATCTGAATTAATAAATCAAATGCATTATTCTCGCTTCTTGTGATCCCTATACTCTAAAATTCCAATAAATGTGACTTATAAATACACTGAACCTGAAATCCTCTTCAGTGGTCTAATACTGAACAAACCAGTGATATTTCAACCTACAGCTACAAGACCAAATCAGTAACATAACCACATATTTTAAATTGGAGTACAAAGCTGTCACGTTAATAGGGCTAATTTTCCTAAAAATGATGCAAGTATAAAAACACAGTAACAATTACAAATAATTCCCATGATACAAAAATATTAAAACCATGTCTTTAATTTGCTTAAATATCCTATAACTAATTTTAAATCTTCTTAGGGTTTATGTACTCACTGGCAGAAGATACGTTATGCTTTTAGTTAACTCAAGTTGCCTCCCCTCTGAGGACGACTGTCACCTCCAGATTACCAATTACTTAAGATCAAGTTTTCAGCTAGCATGAGCCCTGGGTGGCAGACATCCAGATGATTCCTCTTAGGGTAATTAAGTCACAGGCCTCAAAACTTGAAAAGTGGCTGGTCTCCCTGTTCAGCGTCTAATTCTGTACTCACAGAAGCCTGGGACTCCCACCCAGGTCGAATGCTTAATTGGAGCTGGCCTTTGTTTTACTAAGATGTGTAAACATGTTTTGCATTGAACTTCCTGGGTTTCCAACTCTTACTTATTTTATCTAAGAAACATATGATGTTTGGGAGATGCCAGGCATTGTCCTAAGCACTCTACTAATGTTAACCACCTTACAAGTTTGGCCCTACTGTTGTCAACATTTTACAGTTGAAGAAACAAGGGCACAGAGAGTTTTCTTAACATTCTCAAGGTCAGGGGCACCTGGGTGGTGCAGTGGGTTAAGCGTCTGCCTTCAGCTTAGGTCATGATCCCAGGCTCCTGGGATCGAGTCCCGAGTCGGGCTCCCTGCTCAGCAGGGGAGTCTGCTTCTCTTCCCTCTGCCCCTGCTCAGTTGCGCTCGCTCTCTCTCTCTCTCTCAAATAAATAAATAGAATCTTAAAAAAAAAAAAAATCCATTCTCAAGGTCACAGCTAGTTAAAAGCTGGAACTAGGATTTGAACCCAAGCAGTCCAGCTCTGGAATCTTTCTGGATACATAAATACGTTTTCTATCTAAAGATCAAGATGTTTGAATTTGATGGGTCCTTGAATTTTTTATAGTCTCAGGAACCACAAAACTCTTAAGGATATGCATGTTGGAGTGTTATAAGAGGAAGTCACTGAGATTTATACTTTGTATACCTAGACAATTTAGAGAGAGAGGATTCTGTAAACCAATTTTTTCTCCTTGGTTACATAATAAGGTGATCGGCTGGCTGTCATGAGAATAAATAGCTCTTATCTACTTTTATTTATTTGGGAAAATTTTAAAGCACAGAAAATTCCAGCGACCAATATGGCAGACATCTTTGTACCTACCACCTAGAATTTAAGAAATATTAACAATTTCTTATATTTGAATGAGACCTCTTTTTTTTATGATAATGGATAAAATAGAGGTCCTCTTTTTGCCTTTTCTCCCCTCTCAACTTGCCCCCTCAGAGCCAATCACAAATTTAATTATGTTCTTCTTCCAGGCCATGTTTTCATGGATTTTTTGTTTCATGAGTTTTTACTCCTTTAAATGACTAGATGCTTTTCTCCCTTCTCCAAAGCTTTGAGGATGATTTAATAACAACTATATTCTAGCTATGCAGATCAAATTCCATAAAATTTGGACCTTAAAATGAAAAGAGGCTGTTTTTTACTTCTAAAAATAAACAAAACAAAACAAACCCTAAACACCTCATTTTTATCTTTGTGTTCATCCGGGTTTACATGTCTTGCAAGTTTATTATTTTTAAATAAATGTTATGAATATGTCAAAATAATTTTTAAGCTCTTGTACCTGATCATTATTTTTACTCACATGAAAACTGGTGATTATTTTTATTCATGTGAAAGAAAAATTTGAAAATAATCATCAGTCACATTAAAAAAATAATAAGATAGAAGTTCATTCATACAACACTTTGTGTCATGTTCTTGCCAGAAATGTGTAACCTGAATCCAATCATGAGGAAATAATCAGACAAATTCAAACTGCAGAGCATCCTTTGAAACAGGTGGCCTTCAAAAATGCAAGGTCTTGATGGCCAAAAAAAAGGGTGGGACTGACCTAGACCATTCATAGAGATTAGGGTGACAACTAAAAGCAATGCATAATTCTTGACTGAATGCAGGATCAAGGAAAAAAAAAACCAGAAAGAACGAGAACTATAAAGGGCATTATTGCAACAATTGAAAAGTTTGACTATGAGTTATATCAATACTAAATTTTTTGAGAGGGCTAATGTCCCTTGGTCTTAGAAGGTACATGCTGATCTGTGTACCATAATATCTGCAACTTCCTTGCAAATAGTTCAGAAAAAAGTGAGTGGATAGAAAATATTGTTATAAAATGTAAACAAGTCACAAAGGGTAAGGGTATTCATTGTAATATTCTTATAATTTTTCTGTAGATTTGAAATTTTTCAAAATTTTGAATCTATAGTGATACAGTATCAGGAACAAAAAGGAAGAGACTAGATAAAATGAGATTGGCCCATTGTTGAAAGTTACTAAAGCTGGGGAAGTGTTAACTACACTCTTCTATTATTGTCTGTTTGAAAATTGCCTTAACAAAGTTTTTTCAAGATGGTAAAATAAAGGTCATTCAATGGAAATGTCATTTAACTTGCCACTTGTTTGTTACTGTATTCCTAGTACGTAGAACAGTTTCTAGCATTTGGTAGACATCACACATATTTGTTAAAATTAATCATCATAAAAGGAAGATGTGTCCAAATCCAATTCTTTGCTATCAACCTGCCTCTTGGGGGGATCTGGACTAATTTTAACAAGCCCATGATGTGAATTCAGTAGAGAAGCTAAGCAAGAATAAAGCTTCTCACTGGAGCTAAATATTATCAGTAATTAAAGAATGTTTCCGTTCACCCCTTCCTTGGTAATCACTCATTTCTGTTTCCTTTTGCCCTCCTCTCCCCTTGTAGGTACCAGTGTACTACTGCAACAAAAGGAACAAAAGCTTGGGAGATGTGAAATTCAGTTTCTGATTTCGGATAGCCAGGGCTTCAGTTGCCCTGAAAAGCAGGTGCTTAAACTCACAATCTGTAAGTGTCTGAATGGTGGCGGTTGCGTGGAAAAGCTGAGTGACTCCTACGTTGGCCTGGGACCTGCAGCCATTGCACTAATAATTTTTGCCCTCCTGCTCTTGCTACGTAAGTATTTTAAAAGCCACTCTTTAGCTCATCTCGTCCTTTCAGTGCCCCACCAGTGTTTTGCTGCGGTAGTAGTCATTGATTTCTTCACAGTGAGTCTTTCACCACAAGGGAACACTTCCAACGGTGATTAGGGAAACAATAAGTGACCGTTAATAAATTCACCAAAGATTATTCTAGCCCTCCGCAGAATTTTATCTCATAAAAATGAATTTTTGTTTTATAAAAACATGTCATTTCCCGATTTAAATAACCAAGGTTACTAGACAGCCTGGTTGGTGATAAGCTCTGTGATGAGGGACGTTGTCTGTTCTTCCACACCTTTGCTTAGAACAGTGCCTTGCACACGGTAGGCTCTCAAAGAAAAGATTTGTTGGGTAAATTTGGGTGATGGATACAAAGATATTTTACGGACTCCTCCTGTTGCCATCAGTTCTTGCTTTGCACCTTCAACTTGTCGGGGCTCGGCCTCCTCATACCCTCTGCTTTGCTTGCCCCTTCCCCTGCGCCAACAGCAGCCCCACCTCTGAGCACTGCTGTGCTTTCTGACGATGACAACCAGTCCTGCCTTCCCTGCATGGCCTCCGAAGACCTCCGGTTTCCTTTCATGAAAGAGCAAAGTACTGCAGCTTGGGGTCATGTGGAATCCCACTCCACTTGCCCCCGAACGAGGGCCACCTCTCAGGCACCCCCAGTGATCTCAGTGATGAAGGAGGGGCTTGTCAAAGCCAGTGTTAGATGTGCAACTGAATGCACAGCACTCAACAGTTTACAGTGTACGTTTATACCGTCGTCTCTGTTTTACGGGTAAAAATACAGACGTAGGTGGAGAAATGACTTGTCTCAGCTCCCAGGTCTGTCACCAGGTGCTGGAGCTGGGACTCTATCTTTTACCCAGAGACCCCTTGCATTGCCTTCTCATCTCAGACTCCCCGGGGCCCAGTGTGTTGCTTGGCTCGTGGTAGACACTTGGTAAGCATTTGTTAAATCTGTTGAAATGGTTGAGTTGGACTGGCTAATTCCAGTTTTTTACTCACAGTGCAGCTACTCACAGTGGCTATATTTACTGAGCTGTCAGCTATTTCACACAAAAGGGAATCTAGGAAGTAGTCAGTTCATCACTGGAAGCTGCCAGATGGAAGTGGCAGTAAAAGCTAATTGGAGAAGGACTGTCCTCAGGTGTAATTAATTCTTGACTACATTGATCAAGAAGACAACTTTGGCTTTCACTTCCTCCCTGAGGTAGAATAAAATTTAAGGAGGGAGCTCTGAAATCTTATTGAATTCGTGATGAAATGTTATATGTATTTTAAGGGCTTTTAATGTAGAGTCATTCTCGAAAATAATCCTCAGATAATTCAAATGTTAATTTGATCCTCAGTTCGCCATGCCTTCTGCTAAATTCTACTCCAGGATGAAGTGGCAAAGTATTTTAGAAGTTCCAATGTTCTAGAATATTTGAACATATTAACATTTTCCTACCCCTCGGAGCGTTTGATCTTTTTAACATATATATTTTTTTTGGATAGTGAATTTTCTTATATTAAAAAAGTGATTTAAAAGAACAACAGAAGATTTAAGTCTCTAAATTGGCTTTGATGATTTGTATGCTATGGAATCCAGCCTTGGTGCTCCATCCAGCAAGCACACACAGCCTTTTTGTGATGAATGAGGACTCCCTCATGCTGCCTTTAGGCTTTGATATGATTCCCCAAAACAAGCTTGGTGAGGCTGGATCAGAGTGAAGAAAAGAAAAATGCAAAAATAGGGCTGTAAATAAGTGAAGACTGAACTCTAAGAAGCAAAATGCAAATTCCAAAATTAGGCAATATAAATTTAGAAATATGTCGGGACTAACCTTCTCTGGACTCAATTTTGTTTCTGTCCAGTTGTACCACTTTTACTGCTGAGGTGCCATTGTGGAGAAGGCGTCAAAGGCTTCACCCCCATTCCTGGCACTATAGAGATGCTGCATCCTTGGAATAATGAAGGGGCGCCACCTGAAGACAAGGTCAGACAATCAGATATCAGTGGAACTTGTCTTCTTTCCCCATTTAAGGGCCTTTGGGAACTGTTTCTAACATTTTAAGTCATGAGAGAGTAACGTAGTCATTATAGATTTCATTCACATATCTTTGTTAAAACAAAGAGTTCAAATGACCACATATTTTGTGTTGGTTGCCAGGGCAGAGTTGAAGTGGTCTTATTCTACTGTGATAGGTCCTATGTTACAGAGAATGTTAAGAAAGGGTCAGGGAATGAAGGATGTGCTTCTCCATTTCCGTTCCTCTCAATACATAGGGTTGGGAGAGGTAAACCCACCACCCCCGGAACAATTATAAGATTTTGCAAAATCTCCTCTCCTCCCTACTTAATAGACAGGAGGAGATCCCATTGTCTGTTGCGTCTTCACCCCGGGCCTGTCATCACCATCTGCAATAAGCATTGTGTTCAATAGGACACCATTTAGCATCAAGCATCAGAGAACTCAGAATAACAGAGGCTTAAATATGAATGTGGGCAGTCAAGGACCAGCATGATGATTCCTCTACAGTATGGTCCCGGCTCCTCCTTCCTTGTTGTTCCTCCGTGGATGAGTTCCATTCCCATGCTGTCTTCATGCTCCAGACACTAGCTGCTGTCTCCACGTTCCAAAAAGCAGATTGGGAGAAATGTTCTTAAAGAACACTTCCCAAAAGTTGCCTACCCCATTTCTGCTTGAAATCACATTAACCAGAACTTAGTCAGGTAGCCCTTCTGAGTAGCAGTGGAGGCTTGGAAAGATAGTCTTTATTTGGAGCAACCATATGTCCAGCTAAGAAAAAAAAAAATTTAATAACTATAGAAGGAGGCATTAAACCCTAGAGGAAAGTTGAAATGCCATTGATGCCAATAGAGTAAATGAGCTGAGACCATATTTAAATAATTTTTGTTTTCCCCTTGGGTTATAATCAGCTAACAAAACAAGAAGGTGGAATGGAGATCTTCAGAAGACTCAAATACAAGTTATTCAACCCAAAATATTTTTCCTAGTTTGCCTCTGTGGAAATAGCTTATTCCCTTCACCTGCCTGCTCAGCTCAGATCCTTCTACCGCCTGTACTGACCCTCCATCCTTCTCACCCCTCCACTGTATTTGCTGTCATAGGTGGTGCCTTTGCACGTGACAGCAGATCATGGAGAGGGTGTAGCCGTCGACGTGAGAGTGGGAAGTATAACAACCAAGGAAACCACAAAAGAAAGTAGCTGTGCCTTCATCAAAGGGCATCATGAGATGGCTGAGGTGGATGGAAGATGGGAAGAACACAGAAGCCTGATTTCTGGTGGAGTTACCGAAGTGACAGGGACAACAGGAGCCAACGTAGGCGCTGAAATGACAAGGATCACAAAAGTCACAGGGTCTTCCAGAGACCTGGCCGGAGCTCGAGCAGCTGCTGTTGCAGCCAACGAAGAATTCTTGAGAAGTTATTTCATTGAGGTAAGGGTTGGTTTTTATAGGTGCTGGTGCAGGGGACATTTATATGTGAATGTGGTATTAGTCAGGTAATCATTGCCTTGGATCTAAATAGGACTGGGTCGTTTTTTAAGAGAATGCTTTTAAGAGAATGACCCCACAATCTCACTTCTTGCAGAAGCTTATTTCTCACATGCCTGTTTTTGTCAGTTGACACAACTCTGCTCTTCTCCGTGTTGCCTTCATTCTAAGATGCACTCAGAGAGAGCAGATTGGACTGGGCAGGTGCAATCCTCTGCAGGGGAACAGGGGAACAGAGCCACGCAGAACCAGGCGACGACCGGCTCCTCAAACAGCTACCTTTTAGGGGGGCTCACATTTCACTGGTCAGAGCGAGTCACGTGACGAAGCCAGCTGTCAGTGGCTCAAGAGTACAGTTCCTCTGCCAGAGCAGACCTGATAGGGATGAGCGCGCGGGGAGCAGAGAGAATACGTGACCTAACAATCACAATCTATTATGTGCGTTTACATTTTGTCTACTTGGCCTCACTATTGAGGAAGTTCTTAAAATATCAGGAGGAGAGGTGTAGGAAAGATGATGGGATGTAGTCAGAAAGCTTATGCCTGGAATGAGGAATTAGAAGCAGGGCTGGGTACCTTTCTTGAGAAGAAGACCCATGTGTCCCACACAGGGATGGGCAGAGTCAGAGCGTTGGGCATCTGAAGGACACTTGAGATGAGTGAAGGGATGGGCTTCTAAGGAGGCCAGTTTATTTCTGTCCCCTCTCTACATGATAACCAATTACCGGAGTGCTTTTGCTCTTCCTGTCTCCTACCCCCCGCGTTTTCTTTCAGACCATCTGCCCACCTGTTAGCTTGACGGGAAGATGGTGATGCGGTCCATGTCAGGAAAACCACTTCTCATCCTCTTTCTGTCTCACTGCCAAGCTCCAGTCTGGGGTGCCCTGTTAGTTTCATTTTGATAGTTTTCCCTCTCCACTCGAATCCTGCTCCAGTCAGACTTGGCTGTGTGTGTATGTGAGCAATTTTTTATTCAGAAATCATTTCACACTTACGAGAAAATTTCCAAGAACAATAGAAATTTTGAACTCCTGTATATTCTTTACCCAGACTACCCAATTATTAACCCTTTGCTATTTGCTATTTGCTTTCTTAATCTCTCCCCCTCTCTCTCACACACACGTACATTTTCTTAATATAATACAGTGAACAAATTTAGAGATTTAATAGTGCCATATTCCATATTTCAATTTCGCCAATTATCCCAATAATGTCTTTTTGTAGCCATTGTTTATCCCGTCCAAGACCTAATTCAGAGTCCTGCCTTTCTTATCTTTCACAATATGAATTTTTTTTTTTAAGAATACGTGCCAGCCGTGTTGTAGGATGTCCTTCCATTTGTGTTTCTCTGATGTTTTCTCATAAGGAGACTCAGGTTATGCATTTGGGGCAAGAACATAGTCTTATTCTTAAATGAAGTTGTGTCACTAATTCTACACCTCTGTGTTTTATTTCCATTTTAGAAAGCAGCCTCTTGCACTGAAGAAGATGACATTCACATAGGCAAAGATTGCCTTCTGGTTTATTCTCAGGAAGACACTGCGTCTCTCCATGGTTCCATTGGCTGCTGCAGTTTTATTGAAGGAGAACTCGATGATCGCTTTCTAGATGATTTAGGGTTTAAATTCAGGACACTAGCTGAAATTTGCTTGGGTCAAAAAATAGATATGGATGGGGAAACTGAGCAGAGGCAAAAACCTGTGGGAGCGTCAAGTATGAAGGCAGCTTCACATTCATTCAGTGAGCAAACCAGGATTAATTCGGAGAATGCCTACTTCTCTGGTAATAGCTTTCAGGTTCCAAAACCTTTGCATGAAGCAAATGCAGAGAAAGTAACTCAGGAAATAGTCACTGAAAGCTCCGTATCTTCTAGGCAGAGTCAAAAGGTAGCTACGCTGCTCCCTGATCCATTGGCTTCTGGTAACGTTGTAGTGACAGAAACTTCCTACGTCACAGGCCCCACGATGCCACCAAGCCCCGTGATCCTGGGTCCTGGCCCGTCCCAGGCCCTTATTGTGACGGAGCGGACGTACGCACCGGCCCCTCCCTTCGCAGAGCAGCATTATGCTAATGACAGTAGTGTTGTGGTTACTGAGAGAATCATTCAGCCTAACGGGGGCCTACCTGGTCCTCTGGAAGGCTCTCAGCATCTGCCAGATGCGCATTACGTTATGGTGAGGGAGAGAGAGCGCTTCCTTGCCCCCAGTTCAGGGCTGCAGCCCCCCCTGGCGGCGGCCGCTGCGGCCGCTGTGGCAGTGGGACCGAACCTGACAGTGACAGAAAGGGAGCGAATCCCCGCCTCCAGTTACCAATTTCCTGCCAAAACCTCGGTGATGGCCAGAAAGACAGAGGTTTCTGGAGCCGCAGTCCATGGCCCCCTGCCAAATTTCAGTTTAGAGGAGTCTGGTCATTCTAATTCTACTCGCACCACGTCTACCAGGGTCTCCAAGCACAGCATCGTGCAGCATTCTTACTCCTGAACCGTAGTCCGCCGCGGTCTGACCGGAGTCCCATTTCACGGTTTCGACAGGCCTGTCTTCTGATGAGCCTGTAGACTTACGAGACACACACATCGGGCTTAAAACTCTTCTCAGTCACTAATACACAACCAGCCTCGCCGTCCTAGCCTCCGGGGGTGGGCTTCAGAAATGCTCCAGGGTTTGCTGAAGGCATAAGGACGATGCGATGTCTTAAGTGCCTTTTAGTGAGTTATGGCCGAACAATATTCACAAAGCAAATTAGAGAGTCAGTCCAGCTTCCAGGAGTTCACCAAATGGACACAGAGTAGCCAGGGCTTCCGCTGTGCAGTCCGGCCACCCATGAAGCTGACTGGGCCTTTTGGCCTACTGCCTTCACCTTGAATGTTGCCGTTCTGTATCCCATACTTGACAGCCCCCAGCAGGTTATCAACACCTCGTTTCTCCAAAACCACGTGCACAGTCTGGACGACTGTTTGAAGACTAGAGGCCTGGCCTTTTAATCTGTTTTAGGATGATTGAATTTGGGGACATTGACACAGTAAAGAGCACACGTTGTAGGTCTCTGTGCGTGTGTGTTGTATGACCATAAAAATAACATTATTGCTTCCCTGTGTCTCCCCAAAATCATGAAAATAATGAACACTTCAAATTCAGTTGAATAATCCAGGGCAAAATTCATAAATATAAAATCACTTTACTTTTTAGAGTAATATACTATTTTTACAAACTCAGGATACATTATCTTCTAATTCTGTACAGCTAACTTAACCACCAGATTGGCTTCTTCTCCGCCGTGGTAAGAACCTGCCTGTTTCACAGCTATGTATCCTCAGTACATGACACAGTGCCAAATAAATACTGTGGCATCAAACCAAATTTTAGAAACCATCCTTTTTTGTTTACAGTTGCAAAAAATACTGAAAAACCCTATACTGTCAGTAATTGTGAGTTTGAAATGATTTTATTCTACATCTCAAAGTCGCTGACTGCCCAGTCCTCACTTACTACGTGAATATTAAATATTAAAGATCATTCAGTTGAACAATTGGCCTGAAATTGTACAACATCCTTTTGCCTTTCATTTTGAAAAGTTATTTGGGTATTTTGGCTTCTCGGTAGATTACGCTTTCATTGCTCCTTGAAAAAATAGTTCATTTAAAGTTTCAAAGCATGCGTGCTTATCAGTAACAGTTGATGTGAATATTTCCCACAACAAAATTAAAGACTATGTAATTTTTTGATTTTTCAAGGTATTTTGCTAGGGAAATGAATCTTTAAAAATTCTTTTTTTAGACGTGTTTTTTACTTGAATTATGTTATACAAAAGATTGATATGTTTTTCCCCTACTGACTGGATATGGGCAAAAGGCATATATTTTTAAATATCATTAAGTGTGTGGCCAAGGTGAAGGTCAGTCTTCCATGATCTAAGTTTTTTACTCTACTTAGTAATTGTTGCTTGCCCCCCCCATTATATACTTAGTAGTTATATTTTGCTATGAATGCAACAGGAATTTCACTACTGTGTGAAATGTGAATATGATCTGCAGACTCCAAAAATCCAAACTTGGTCTTAACCGTCCTCCTTGGACAGACTCAGAAAACCTAACCTGTCTCTCTTGTATGTAGCATAATCACATTTTCTAAATGGTTTTTTTGTACCTGAAATGGTGATTTGTATTAGGTTTTACATTTGTTCCTTGGGAGATTATATTTGTACATGCATCATGATGAAATATTTAAATAAAAAGATGACCTTTAGAGTGACCCTTTTCCATCATCTTTTTATTGTTCCGTCATATTTTACAAGGACTATAGTTTTGCATCAGAGGAGAGATCTCCCCTGAAAACAGGCGTTTGTTTGACTTTGGTATTTGAATTAGAACTGCTTACATTGGGGTGCCTGGGTGGCTCAGTCGGTTAAGCGTCTGCCTTCGGCTCAGGTCATGATCCCAGGGTCCTGGGATTGAGGCCCGCATCAGGCTCCTTGCTCGGCGGGAAGCCTGCTTCTCCCTCTCCCACTCCCCCTGCTCGTGTTCCCACTCTCACTGTCTCTCTCTCTCTCTGTCAAATAAATAAATAAATAATCTTTAAAAAAAAAAAAAAAGAACTGTTTACACGAAAACATCATTTCCAGAAGGCCTGCTGAAATTTTAATTTCAGATATATTTTAGTGTAAATATGTCCCAAAGTAAAAAAATCTCTGTTGTTTATCTGAAATTCAAATTTAGCTGGGCACTCCGTATTTCTCTTTGCCAAGTCTGGCAACCTTGTTCCTAAGGGACTGGAGTTTGCTTTCTGCCCACAAAGTAACATTGGAGGAAGCTGTTGGGTTCGGCTAAAGAAAGCTCGCGCATCTAACCCAAAGAGATGAAATCACTCAGTGTTAAGCTGCTTTAGTTACTTGTTATAGTTCACAAGAGAAAAGGTCAGAGTTTCTTTCTGCCTATGCTATAATGTCACATTAATAAATACTTCCAACACTGGCACATCAAGACGTCCTAAAGCATAAAGACCGTGTAGTACTTCTGTGACCTCAAGGCTCCCACCCCAAGTGGCGCATGGGAGCAATTTTTAGTTGGTCTCTACAGACCATAGCCCAATCACCACCACATCGAAATGTCTACAGGCGGATGTCGCTTATCAAGTAACACCTGGAAATGAGGTGCTTCCAAAGACAGGTTAAGGTGATCAAATCTTACCTCTTTACCATAACACAATTTCTTGGCTTCGGTATTTTAGTGGAGCTCAAGTCCTCTTTATCATTGCTGATTTTTTGGACTACTGTTTCTATTAGTTGCTGAGAGAGGGATATTAAAATCTCCGGCGGATTGTGGCTCTGCCTACTCCTCGTTTAATTTTTTTCTAGTTTTGCTACCTGTGTCATGAAACTTGTTAGACCCGTGTTAATGGGTACAGATGTATTTAGCATGATCGTGTCTCTTCAAAGAATTGGCCCTTTTATCCTTATGGAATATCTCTCTTTTGTCTCTGATTATATTCTTTGTCCTGAAATCTGCTTTGCCTCACATTAATATTGCCTCGCTGGCTTTATTGTGCTTAGTGTTTGCATAGTTTATATCTTGGATCTTTTTACTCTCAACTTTATAATGTATGTCTTATAAATATAGAGATGGGTCTTGCTTGCTTATCCATTTGAACACTTCCTAACTTTGAATGGGGGGGGGGTTAGTCTACTTGTAGCAAATATTCATACTGATGAGCTTAAGTCTGCCATCTTGGTATTTGTTTTCTCTTCGTCCCATCTGTTTGTTTGTTTTTCATTTGCTCCTTTCCTGCCTTCCTTTGTGTGTTGAATGTTCTGGGATTCCACCGTGGCTCCTCTATCAACCTTTTAACTGGTTCCTCTTGTGGAAATCCAATTTTTAAAAATCTCCTGCCAACCCCCCCCCCAAAAAAAACTCTCCACAAGAGCAGAAGAGAAAGAAAATAGTGTTATTACTGAATAAGCATTATGCCGGAATAGGATGTGCATCACAGCAAGCCATAAAGAAACCGCAAAGACAGGGGCGCCTGGGTGGCTCAGTCGTTAAGCTTCTGCCTTCGGCTCAAGTCATGATCCCAGGGTCCTGGGATCAAGCCCTGCATCGGGCTCCCTTCTCCACGGGAAGCCTGCTTCTCCCTCTCCCACTCCCCCTGCTTGTGTTCCCTCTCTCGCTGTCTCTCTCTCTGTCAAATAAATAAATAAAATCTTAAAAAAAAAGAAATTGCAAAGACAGAAATCTCACTTTTTTATATAGCCCGGCAGACACAACCCATTACATGCATGTTCACAACATAATGAGAACTTGCCCTCAAGCAAGACTTGCCAGCACCATCGGTCATACACAGTTCATCTTAAATTCACCTGGCAATTGAGGTGGCCATCGTGTTGCTGATTGCCTTTATCCAAAGAAATAATAAGGCTTCTAATATCTCTATGATGGGTAATTAGTCACAGTCTGGATCCAGATGCCCATGGAGGAGATTGAGATACTATCTTCCTTGATGTTCTCATCTTTGATGTTCAAAGAGATGAGTCCCAGGCCTTAGAGAAAGACATGGCTGCTTGTAAAGCTGACAAAAAGCTCGTTTAGTTTTATTTTATTTTTTTTTAAAGATTTTATTTATTTATTTGACAGAGACACAGGGAGAGAGGGAACACAAGCAGGGGGAGTGGAAGAGGGAGAAGCAGGCTTCCCGCTGAGCAGGGAGCCCGATGCAGGGCTCTATCCCAGGACCCTGGGATCATGACCTGAGCCAAAGGCAGATGCTTAAGGACTGAGCCACCCAGGCGCCCCAAAGCTCATTTAGTTTTAAAAAGACTTCTATATTATCTGAAAAGGGCAAAGAAAGAATTAGCAATGATAAGTTTTCTAAAGTAAATGCTCTGAGGAAGAGGAACGGGGAGGGCAAGTCTCCCTTTTTGTACCAAGAAAAATTTAATTTTTCTTTCTTAGATTTGTTCTTATCCTCACACTTCAGGGCTATGATCCATGTGGCAAGTGGCTACCAATCGGATAGCACAAATTTAGACTGTTCCTATCACTATGGAAAGGTTTTTTTGGGCAGCATAACTCTAGAAATTATAGTATGTATCTTTAATTTATCATAGTCTACCTTCAACTATTCTACCACTTCATAGACAATGTACATAAGCTTTGAACTTTCACTTTGTGAATCTTGCTATGTCACTAGATCTCTGACCTTCAACTGTTGCCTCCTGTCCCCCACACCTTCCTCCATACCCCTGTGCATTATATTCAGAATATTCTGAAACCCGCATCAAGTCCATTAGTGAATGAAAATGGACTCATTATTCCAGAGATTACAGAACTTCCACCAACCCATGAGCCCAGTAAAGACAATGAGATGAGGAAGATGTGCCTCTGTTAAAAATCCAGATACACCCCTGGCTGGACATTTTCCATTGCCTCTTTATGTCCACTCTCTACCCTTCTTTTTCACCTTGCTCTGAGGCCCAGGAGCTTGTCCTTTCCGGATGCTTCGACAGGCATCCTTGCCCTCTGCCTATGAGTTGGGTGTGGTCAGTGGGAAGCACTGGCTGGAGAGCGGCCAGAAAGAGAAGCACCTGTCAGGCATCTCTCTGTACAGAAACTCCTTTTCTGGATTCCTGGACCCACTCCCTCTCCTTGCTGCTTGAGGCCTGTTGGTGGTGATAGCTCCCTCCTCAATTGTATCAGATTCAGGGCCCTGGACTGTGCCTTGAGGTTTTCCTCTCCTGCCTCGCTGCATGTATGTGACCCACTAGACTCCCCACACGTCTGTCTGCTTCCCCCTGGGACCATCAGTGACACAGTAAAAATCCTGTTGTATTCGTCTGCCTGGGCTACCATAACGAAGTCCCACAGCCTGGGGGGACTTAAACTACAGACATTTATTTTCTCACAATTCTGGAGGCTAGGAGTCCAAGATCAAGGTGTCGGCAGGGTCTGTTTTTTCCAAGGTCTCGTTCCTTGGCTTGTCGATGGTGGTCTTCTCTGCCACTTGCCTGTGTTTTCCATATCTATGTCCAAACTTCCCCTTCTTATACGGACAACAGTCATATTGAATTAGGACGATCCTGATGACCTCTTTTTAACTTCATTACCTCTATAAAGACCTTATCTCCAAATATAACCACATCCTGAGGTATTGGTGGTTAGGATTTCAACGTATGAATTTTGAGGGAACACAACTCAGCCGGTAAGACCTGGTGAACAAACAGGCTTCACTTGAAAAGCTGTACTATTTTTTCCCAGGAAAGGCATGAATTTCTTCATCCCACTCTTTGGTTAATTATTAATAAAAATTGCTTGTCACAGTAATAAAGTTGAAACCTGGGTTGAAAGCAGCCTAAATGAGGAGACTGCACAGTATCTATTGAGCCTTCAGAGAAATTTCAAAGGTAATCAAAGCAAAAACACATCCGGTTGTCCTAAGCCATGGACCTAAGTATTGTTGACAGCAGCTAACATCCCCAGCTTGGTGGCCCTGGCCACGTGCTTTGCATTGCTTTTCTTTTTTTTTTAAAGATTTTTTTTTTTTTTAAAGATTCTATTGATTTGACAGAGAGAGACACAGAGAGAGAGGGAACACAAGCAGGGGGCGTGGGAGAGGGAGAAGCAGGCTTCCCGCTGAACAGGGAGCCCGATGTGGGGCTCGATCCCAGGACCCTGAGATCATGACCTGAGCCGAAGGCAGACGCTTAACAACTGAGCCACCCAGGCGCCCCTGCATTGCTTTTCAATTTCCTCAGATATTTGCAGTACATGTACCACCAATGACTCCAAATAAGCTAAGGGAAGCATAATGATCCTTTCCCCTGGAACTCATTCTAAGGATTAATTTTTTTTTTTTCTTACTTGCTTCTGAGGCTTCTATACATAGCACAGTGGCCTTTCCTGGTTTTCTTTTATATTCTAAATTTAAGTAGGTACAAATTATTCTTTCTCTGTCTTTCCTCCTAGTTAAAAAAATGTGGATACAAAGACCTTAAAATAAAATATATTGATCGGCTTCTTCATTATGACTTCTGTTATCATGTCCATGAGGTAATTCATGGGCAAAATACTTCAGTATCAGGTATGCGATAAACCTGTGTACAGATTAATTCTAATTTATTCCCACTTAACACAAGTGGTGTTTGAAGAATCTTAATCAGAAATTGAAATTCCAGGGGTGGTTACTTAGCCCTTAGAATATCATTATTAAAATCCACCATCAGAGAGTTTGTTAATTAATATAAGGGATAGAAGTGATTTTTCATTGGTGAAATGAGTGGTTTTGCAACTGGGGATTGTTGAGGCATCGGGCACAACCCCCACTGCTCTTCCATGAATGAGGCATGAGAACACGGCAGGGCCGAGGCTAACAACTTCCGTGAAGCACTTGTGGTCTAGAGTCTCTCATCAGTCCTGTGTCCTTCCCCCTCCTGGAGAATGCTGCCGTCTGACCAACCAACAATGCCGGTTCCTCCTGCCATCTGAACACAACTCCATCCACCTCAAAAGGGACCTTTCATCAACTGCTGGTCAGAAGGGACAAGGGCAGAGAGTGGATATGCCCTGAGCTACAATATCTGTTTATATGACTGTTTGTGCCTGTCTGCTCATAAATATTTATACATTTTGTGGAATTGGTTTAACATTTGCTTGCTTTATAATAAACCACTAGTATAGCCCCCTATCTATCCCTAACTAGCAGAAATTATCAATATTTTAATTTTTTTAAATTGTCATTGGCTCAACGATCAGAGGGCTTAGGAAAATTAGCAATGAGACTAATTATTTTCCTTGGAAGATGTATTGCCTGGGATCAACCCTTTCTTTATTTTGCTCCAATTTTTCCTTTTAAAGTGATATTTTACCAAAATATTTTGTTGAATTACATGTACTTTTTTGGAAAAAAGCAAAATACAGATGAAAGAAGAAAAAGCAAATGATTTTCTCTATTTCTCTAATTGCTTCATGTATTATTCTTGCTTCAAATCCCCCTGCCCCCCTAGAAACTGAGATCACTGAAGACCGGAATGGACCCTTTTGATCTTTGTCTCCTCGTGATACACCCAAACAGGACAACTGGGAATTTTGAAAATCCAATGAAGTTTTTAAAATGAATTTCCTAAGCCTGTGTGTGATGGATGATGTCAGCGTCCCACCTGTCCATCCTTCATTTAATTTGCAACCTCTTATTGGCTGCATCCCAAACCCAAGTTTTGTTCTCCTTGTAAAGTCTTAATCGGTGGACTCTGAGAAGGGTTTGAGGGGTTTTGGTGTGAAGAAAACTATGAGATTTTAGTGCGTAGCGGGAATTATTTGCAGTGGCTCAAAGACTCTTACGTTTCTTCCAGAGTTTCTTTCTACGTGCTGATTGCTTGGACTGCCAGAAATTTTACTCCGTGTATTATTTGTTTTATTATTCTGCCCTTTTACCCAGGGCCGACGTTAGGATGGAACCCACACATCCCTCCCCCTTTCATGGGCTGCTTCCTCTAGCAGAAAGTTTAGTCTTAACAACCGTCTTGAGCTGAATCCTGCTGGAGATTTGCCGCTCCCTACCCCTCCAAGAACAACTGGTGCCGTGGCCCCAGTTTACAGGGCTTTCTCACAAAGAACAAAAACTGGGTTGAGGGGAAAACAGCCCTTGGGGAAAAACAATGAAGGAAGCGAGGAAGTGCACAAAATACAAACTTCATGAGTGCTTCTAAATATACTCCTACTAGATAAAGTCCATGTTGAGTTGGCTTAGCCCTAAACTATGTATACATTCACCTAGTAATAATTCACATGTTTCTCCACCTGGAGGCCCTCTGGACTACAGAAGCAGATGGAATAACAGAAGCACAATTATCCAAGCCTGTGCCCATCCGAAAGCCACTGTCTCACGCGCTTTTGGAGTAAATGAGTGTTATATGCTCCCTGGCCACAAGATGGCACTATGCACGCAGCAAAAGAAGCAAAGTCAATCGTGTCAAAGCTTAGAAGAAAAAAGAATTAAGCAATTTAATAAGTTGTTAAGCAATGCAAACTCACAAAGGCCAATACCTGTCTTTGCTAACTGTGCTCCTCCCAGATAAAATGTATGTTTCAGGATTGCCTGGGAAACTAGGCCCAGACTTACAGAACCCATAATAGAATCCATATGGCTCATTTGGTGGTAAAATACAAAATGTCTCCCTGAAGGTCAGTCCTGAGCCTTTGGTTCTATTAGAAAGGCTGCACTTGGGTGCCTGGGTGGCTCAGTCGTTAAGTGTCTGCCTTCGGCTCGGGTCATGATCCCGGCGTCCTGGAATCGAGTCCCACATAGGGCTCCCTGCTCGGCGGGGGACCTGCTTCTCCCTCTCCCACTCCCCCGCTTGTGTTCCTGCTCTCGCTCTCTCTCTCTCTGTCAAATAAATAAATAAAATCTTTAAAAAAAAAAAAAAGAAAGGCTGCACTTTCGGTATGCCTGGGTGGGGTGGCTAAGTCAGTGGAGCGTCTGACTGTTGGTTTCAGTGCAGGTCATGATCTCAGGATCATGAGATGGAGCCCCTCCTACGGGCTGCTCACTCAGCAGGAAGTCTGTTCGGTATTCTCTCTCCCTCTCCCTCTGCCCCTCCACACCCACTCACACATGTGCTTGCGTGCTCTCTCTCTCTCGCTCTCTCTCAAATAAATAAATAAATAAATCTTTTAAAAAAAAAGAGAGAAAGAAAGGCTGCACTTTGGAGGAAATGATGCTGGCCAATGCATTTACAAATAATACACTCTGCCTGGTGTGGGTTAATAAACAATACTTGCTGTTGAGCACTGTTTAGTGGCTTTAAGTTCATCCAAAGATGAGTAAGGCCCAGCCCTTGCCCTCCAAGGGCCCACACCATAGTGGAGGTGGTAGTTACAAACACCTTCTTCTGCAAATCAAGTCAACCTGCAATAAACAAGCCATCAGAGATAAAGAGAAAATTCCAGAGATTAATTGCTCTGTGAGGTTGGGGTGGGAATATCTAAGAGGCCTTCTTAGAGAGATGGACTTTTCATGAAAAGTGAAGATACATAAACAGGGATCAGCTGGATCAAAGGCTCACCTCACACCAGGGAGGGTGGTTAGTGTCTGGAAAATGACATGTAGTGGGCCCCGCAGAAGATAAGGATGAAAAGGCAGGTAGACCACAGGCAAAGGCTGTAAGACGACCTTATGCAGTAGAGAGCCACAGAAAATTTCTGAGCAAGACAATCGAAAGATCGAAGAGCCCTCAGACTATAGAAAAAGATAGGCTGCAGATGGGAGATATCAAAGGAAGAGGGTGGGGAAATTGATAATTCCAATCCATGTGAATGTTAAATATTAACTTCTTTTTTTTTTTTCCTGACTTCCATTGAATTTTCTAGGTATTCTCAGTGCCTCTTTCCTTGCATGTTTTCCTTTAAAGATTTATTTATTTATTTGAGAGAGAGCAGTGGGGCGTAAGAGGGAAGGGGAGGGCAGGGGGAGGGGGAGAGAATTTCAAGCACACTCCCCACTGAGCACAGAGCTGGAGGTGGGGCTGGATGGATCCCATGACCCTGAGATCATGACCTGATCCGAAACCAAGAGTCCAATGCTCAACCGACTGAGCCACCCAGGCGCGCCATAAATTTTAAATGTTATGTCAACAAGGTCACAGAACCAACAGAGAAGTAGGATACAGTTATAGCAAAAAAAAGTTGTACTAAACAAAATTAGAATCCAGCATTTGACAAGAGACTTTTTTTCTGATTCGTGATTTTACTTACATAAAAAGTCTTGCAGTGTTAAGCAATCAAAGTAACATCGGTCATTTACTTAATGAATCCCTTAACATTTAAAAATAATATATTTGAAATTAGACTGTTCCAGAAAACGGCTGACATATGGTTTTTTTCATGGTAATTTGATTTCACTTTGGTCTCCCTTATGAAATTGTAAGCTTTCTGAGCCAAGAACTTAGTCTGTATTTATTCTTATATCCTCAGTATATAATATAACATATATTATATTATGGCAGATGCTCAGTTATTATCAGTTGCTGTTGAACTGCCCTTAAATTAGACTAAGTAGTATTGAAATTAATTGGATGGTGTATTTTGCATTGCTAGGTATTTTTCCCAAAACACTATTAGGAAACTTCACACTCACAGCAAATTTGGAAGAATTTTGATGAATACTCACATTCCATCATCTAGATTCCACCATTAAACATTTTACTGTTCTTGCTTTATCACATATCTATCCACCTACCCATTTCTCTATCCATCCATCAATCCATCTTATTTTTTATGAATTTCAAATTACATAATTGCCATAATTACACTTCGCTCTAAACATGTCATGTCCGTATCTTTAACTAGAGCTCAAGATTATGTTAAGAGGTGGGGGCCTTTGGGAGGTGATTAGGTTAGGAGGGCGAAGCAGCAGCCCAAATGGCCTAGGACAACACACACATACACACACACACACACACACACAAACTGATTAGAGAGAGTGATGCTTGACCCAAGAGTAGTCATTTATAGGGTTCCTAGAAGCCCAAGAGATAGACAAGTTCAAAGATCTGCCCACAACAGAATGATGGTGAATACCTGGTCCAGGTCATTCCTTTCTCTGAGAATTGAAATGGAGACACTAGAAAGGGGCTTTTAGTTAGAGGTGAATGCAGAAGGAAAAAGACACACAAACAAAGAATTCTCTCTTCAGATTTCTTTGAGAGCCCCTAAATTGGTGGTTAAAGAGGTACATGGGGATTCTTGCTTTTCCAAGGGATGAGCTTGTCCATCCAGGAGCTTCCCTTGCAAGTGAAGAGAAATAAAATTCCCACACAACCTGGACCATCCTCAGGAAGGGTAGTGTAATCCACTATGTTGTTACTAGTGCAGGATTTAGTCTTAAAAATTAGAAAGATGGTTTAGCAACCTATCTACCCAGTTCACAGTCAAAAGCAAGGATGAAATAGAAATGAAGTTAGGTAATGATTAAAAAGAATATTCTCCCTCTCTTTCTCAAATAATATTTGGCTATAAGTAAAAATCAGAAAGTTAAAATTAGTGTTCTTTCTGAGCATGGAGGCAAACAAATTCTCTAGCTCTTTCCCCAACTCTCACATGGCCCCGGTAATGGGAGATGAAGAACGTCTGCTACCAGATGCATCCTCTGATAATTCTAACAACCCATCAAAAGGTAATCAGATTCTGCAGCTCGGCTTCTACAATTTTACCTCAAGAGATGATCTTCCAATTATGACAAGATGTATGTATAAGGATGTTCATCCCAGTGCTGGTTATCGCATAAAAACTGTAATTTAAAGCGACAGGACAGAGGCGCTCCTAATTTACTTTCAGTAATTGCAAGGATACAAGGGAGCCTGGGACAGGTCTTTACCACTCCGCAGCCCTTCCTCACCGCGTCTATCAGCTACAGGAGGCTTAATGGCCCACTTTCCGGACAAGCAACCCAAGGTGGAGCTCCTAGCCGTGCAGCTCCTGGGCTCACCCGGAAGGTAAAGCTTTCAGATCCGCCAGGCCTTTCATTACTCAGTGGTTCTCACTCCGGTCAAAAATTGTAACTGCAGGCAGTCTTTAAGAGCGGAAAATAAATGTGCATTTCACTTTGGACTAACACTACTCCGGAGCCACACAGAGACACTGACTTGTGATAACAGTGGTGGTAATAAGAATATTAAGCGTTATGTACGGGGCACTTTCGATTGGCGGGCACTAGGCTAACTGAGCATTTCTCCTACTATTGTCTGATTTTTCTCCTCACAGCCATCTTAGAGATACATCGTATTATTTTCTCCCATTTTACGGAGGTGGTAAGCTAAGGGTGAGAGCAGGTATGTAATATGGCCCGCTGGATGATCTATCTCGTGCCTTCTCCATCATCAGACATGGAGCTAAAGAAATGATAACAGGCAGGAGAAAAGCCAAGAGTGAGGGGTGCTCAGGAACGCAGAAAACCATTTAATGCTTCCTCCGGTCTTTGAGTCTGTTGGGACAGAGAGGGGCTCTTTAAAAACAATTCAAAAGCCAAAGACGTAGAAGAGGGTTTTTCCCCTCAAATACCCTAAACTATTTTTCATCACTGCAAACAAAAGCGCAGGGCAGAAATTTCCATTCACCTATGATCTATGATAGCTAAAGGAGATTAGCGATCTATGATCGCTAATCTCCTTTAGCTATCACTTAGCAACGGGCAACAAATGGAGGTTGGCAAAGACGGGCTGATTAGCATTCTTTTTTAGTCAAAAGATCAGAGTTTTTACAAGGTACAGCCAACTGCCCTCAGGCTTAAAGGGGTTTTAAAGGTCGGGCAAAGTTGTTCTTGCTTTGGTTTGGTATTTTCCTTCAGCGCCAAACAAGTTTTCTTTGTTTGGTTTCTAAAACTCATGTAGATCTTTGAAAGAGACCAGATTCTGGACTGTTGTGGGGGGGGGGAGGGGGAGGAGGAGATCCCAGCTCGCTCAGTCTCTGAACCCCTGCAGACATCCATACCAGCCCAGCATCCTGAAGATCAGCTGTGAAATGCTCTGAAGACTACAAAAATATTGCCAAGGCTAGCTTTCACGAGTGGAGAAAACAGCAATGATTACCAATAAGTGAGAAAAACCACTCAAAAAAAAAAAAAAGTCTCAGAGCTGAATCAAGCTTGGAAGGTCAGCTAGCTCTATCCTCCCATTCAGGGGCACCTACCGACCTTTGAAAAGAGGGGAGCCACTATAATTCTTTGTTATTCCCATTCACAGCTTCTGTGTCAGAAAGTTCTTCCTTGAGTCTCACTGGAATACCGCATGCTACTGTTGCAAGCTACTCTCTTCTTGTACTCTTCATAACAGAAGCATCTATCTTTCTTCAGATTTCTCTTAATCTTTCATTAACTTCACATGCATCAGGAATTCATGCGGACCTTTCCCTTCTCCAGGCTCAGCTTTTAAATCACTCACTAGAATGATGTTTACTGGGCCTGACACTAGACAGAAAGTCCTGGGCATACAAAAATCATTATGACACATTCCTTGCTGGCGAGGAACTTACGGTTTCATAGGGTGAAGCAGATATTTAAAGAAATAATGGCAGCAGAGTGTGATGTGTGAAGTTCGGGACTTCTCTGTTTTTGAAACTTGGTGTTTTGATGACTGTCCATTCAAAACTACCTTAATTTTTCCACTTCAAAGTGTTAGCTATATCTTTATCACTAAGTGGCAGGGGGTAGGGGGAAGCAAGAGCAGAATGGACGCGCCATCTAGTGGCAAAATGAGGTAAAAAGCAAGAACACCAAACGTTATCCCTTTGGAGTGGAAGCAAATAATGGATTTCCTGGATTTAAGGTACTATAAATTATAAGATGCACCATTGCTTTGATAAGAGAACAAAAAGGCCAAAAAGTAGGAGATATATATATATATATGTATATATATACGTGCTCGCTTCGGCAGCACATATACTAAAATATATATGTATATATATATAATCTCCTCTGGATTCTAGAAATCCAAGAGGAAGTGCAGGGCATCTTGAGGAAATACAGTTTTTAACTATTTCACTTTCTAGCAACTGACAGGTAGTGACGAGTAACAAACGTGCCTAATGCTGGATTACTGTGCACCAAGCACCTTGCTGTATACTGAATATTTCACAATCATCCTGCAGGAGGGTTATCACTGTCCCCATTTAGCACCTGAGGAAAGCAAAGCTCAAAGAAAGGATCGACCTTCCACCCTTAGATATGCAGGTTTAAACTCAGGAGGTTGGCTAACAAAATCCATGATTATTTTATTCTCCTGGGCTTCCTTCTGCTTTTCCCCAAGCCCTAGGGCTTCCGGGCTGCTCTCCTTGAACCCGCTCCCAAGCACACTCAACAAGGTCAGATTGCACTAAGGAAGGTGACTTCCCCTGAACTCCATTTCCGCCCTGTCATGCTCTTTCTCCCGGGGAACACCCCTGAGCCTGGCAGCTCCTGGCACTGCTCCACCTCGGAAACCTCGACCTCGGTTCCCTGCTTTCCCAGGGCACGTCTCCATTCCCACAACATCTTCTCTTCAACCTTCTGGAGACTTCTAGGAACCTTTTCCTCCCTGCTTGTGGCTTCCCCCTAACCTTGTATAAGCCTCCAAAATGGTTCTGACATGGCACCCTGCCTCGCACACAGCCTTGCGATGGAATTCAGGAACACAGGAGTGCCCCAGTGGAGGGATGTGGAGATGCTGGGAGGACAGGTAAGCCGGTGGAGATGTGGGGTCGGGAGATGAGGCCAGAGTGGAAGGCCACCTGGTCAGTGGAGGCAAATGTCAGGGGCCTTGGACTTCAGCAGCAGGTCCCAGCACACTGGCCCGAAGGACCACGTGGAAGTCGCCACATCTCAAGAGAGAGCCGTGCAGGGGAGTGCGGCCCCATGAGGGGGATGGAAACGTTTCCCCTTACACCCAGGAACACTGCCCCTAGAAAGAAGAGGAAGGAGGGAAATGCCAAACAGTGTAAGTTAACCCAGAAATGATTGCTTTGAACTACAAGAGACAGAATTTCCTTACTTTGGCAGGTGTAAATCGCATCCTACCGCATCTTATCATTGGTAGAAATAGGGGTTTTAAACATGGATTAGAGAAAATAACTGAAGGCTGGCTTTATGTATGTTTGAGGAGCCATATCTCTCAGTCAGGTTGTGCTCAGGAAAGGAGAGCTGTCGTGAGTACCGTGGGATGAGATTTAGTGTGGGGTTAGACCTGACACAATGCTGGGAGGAGTCTGGAAAGGAAAATCTGGAAGGGGAAGTGAGAGAATCAGAATACTCGCAGTCTAGTCCTCCTGAAGCACTAACCACGTGAACTGATCAGAGCTAGCTGGGAAACAGGAAAGCCGGGTGCTGTTCCCTCCCTGAGGCCGATGACAATAGGGTCGCTTTTGGGTGAGGGAGGGGAGGAGGGGAGGGGGCATTAGCCACAACCATGCAGCTGGCGATGGAACTGTGTCCGCTGTGCCAACAATCAGAAGGAAGAGAGGGACAGGGACGCCTGGGTGGCTCAGTCCGTTAAGCGGTCGACTCTTGATTTCAGCTCAGGTCGTGATCTCAGGGTCCTGAGATCGAGCCCCATGTCGGGCTCTGTGCTCAGCAGGGAGTCTGCTTGAGATTATCTTCCTGTTCCTTTCCCTCTGCCCACCCTCCCTCCTCATGCTCTCACTCCCTGGAAGGAAAGAAGGAAGGAAGGAAGGAAGGGAGAAAGAGAGAGAGAGGGAGGGAGGGAGAGAGGGAGGGAGGAAGGAAGGAAGAGAGAGAAAGAGAGAGAGAGGGAGGGAGGGAGGGAGGGAGGAAGGAAGGAAAGAAGGAAGAGAGAGGAAGAAGAGCTGGACAGTGGAGGAGCCACAAGGACCGGCTGGAACTTTCCGGGCGTCACCCATCCTGCTACCACCATATCAGCCTGCAAAGAGCTTCAGAGAAAAATGGCCACCACTCCCTCTGCCTCTCAAACCTCGCGCCAGTGTCTCTGTTGGCCACCTCTAAATCTGAACCACAGAGGGATCGGGGGATGCTGGAACACATAGTTCTTCAAGTAACCAAGCTGGATACAGAACAATCCAGCACATGCATATAAATTGTGGTCCTGCTACAGGATTATTATTAGACACGTGCACACATAGCAGTGCCAAATAAAGTCAGCTGAGTTCAGAGAAAGCCATGGGAAAAGTTGAATCTGAGAGTGGGACCTGATCTTAAAATTCATTCCATAGCTTGTATATTTGTCATACGGTACCTGGCATGTGACAGATTCCTTGAGCAGTAATAGTTTATGACCTGCACATTCCATTACTGATACCAACATTTCCCCCCGAACCTTCCTTCTTCCTTAGCGCAGAGTTCTCCATCACAACCTGCCATCTGCAGTTACGTCACCAACAGCAACAGGATATGGGCAATGACAGGCTAGGAAACACCAGCTTCCTGTTTGTCTCACATTTAGGGTTTTCAGGAGTAGTTCTGCTGCATCCACAACTGTTCTTTCCACCCGGACAAAGAACAATCTGAAAGGGGAGCTGAGATGTGAAACAGCAATGAGGTTGAAGTTTATATTTTCTGAACAAGACCTTAAAGATCCCAGGACATTAAAACGTGAAAAATACCAGACACTGGCTTTATATTCCCCTCCCTTGTAGCCAGGACCTGGGTTTGTGGCCCAATCCTGGCTAACAGGCTCAGAGGGAAAAATTGAGCAAAGATTTTTCTCCTTGAGAAGCAGAGATGCCCTTGGGCCTCATGCTGCTTCTGTAGAAAGACACGATGGGGACAGGTGGTATGGCTTCCTTGAAAGCCCATGGGGAAAGCCAAGAGAATCACAGAGAAGCTGGACCCGCAGCTGTGACACCCCTTGAGCACCCGTTGCTCAAGCCACTCTTGCCTAGGTGTTCAGTTACACGCAGACTTACACTTAAGCTCGGTACGATATTCACATTTCCAGTTTTGCAAGGAATTCACTGCCCCTTCACAGCCCCTTATCTGAGCAAGCCTACCCAACGGCCACACACAAGAACCTGGACGGTCTGCACGCGACCTCCTGGATTTCCTCAGGCCCCCTCTCATTCTCCCTGTCAGAGTCAGCCGGCTCCTGGTTGGCTGCTTGACCTTGCCGAAGAATTGGCTTGGGCTAGCCACCTAGACTTTTACATTGATCATCAGACCTTGGATGTAGTAATACAACTTTGACCTTTGTTCTCCTTCAGGAGATGACTTCCATCTCCTGTTCAGCTCAGCCTGCACCCTAGATAAGCTCATGCCCCAGGCCTGATACTGCCAGGCTGGGCCCATCCCATGCTGTCCAAACCTGGCCCACTCGCTCCTGCTTTTGGGCAGAAAAAGGATAAAATGGGCGCACATGGGGTTTTGTCCAGATTATATGTAGGACAGCCTCATGGGAACTGTTCTTGATTTACAGCATACTGTCCCCTCTGTGATTCCTTAGAGTTGAATGTCTATACACCATAAAAGGGGGAACTTTGAAAATCAGACACAGTACTAAGAAGAAATCAAGGCCCAGAGAAGGAATAATACCAAACTCTTCAGAGTCCTAGACATTCTTCTATCAATTGTAGTTTTGTATGTGTTTGCGTGGAGGTCTTTTGCAGTAATTACTATAGCAATACTTACACCTGTCAATGGATAATGCATCCAACAAAATTATTTTTATCCCACTACATGTTAGAGGCTGCATTATCAACATGGAGAATATAGTTGGATTTCCACTGTGGGCACAGGTCGGAATTTTACCGCCATCTTTTTCAAAGATAAACACTAATTCGGTCATTATTTTTAAAAATATTTCTGAGTTATAATTAAGGTATCCAAATGGCCTTGAGTTATGCATAAGTATACTTCACCATAAGAAGTAAGCAGGACCTTGGTGCATGAATTGTGTAAATCATCCTTCTTGGTTGGGGATTTTAGTCTTGGCTTCAGCCTGGCATCAAATACACTTGCACACCAATCATCCTGACAGCCTTACCTAGGCTCCTGAACTTGGCCTTCATGCATGGTGGCAGCCTGGACAGGTAGGTCTGCCAAGGTGTACAGTTTCACCTCTCTGACCCAGGTATCCACATCCAGCCGCTCTAAGTGTGGCCCCATCCCCCAGGCCCACCCCCACACCTTCCAGAGATCCCTCGGACCCACCCACCACCCCATCTCTGATTGGGTCATTTCCAAGTATGACAAGCCACCCAGGCTTCTCAATGTAGACACATATATGAGTGTATTTTTACACACAGCTTATTCAAATATGTGTGCAGGGCTCTTTCACCGATGACACTAGAAAAAAATGTCTGCCTCCTTTTATTTCTGCCTTCTCTCAATTCCTTCCCTTATTTCCAATAGTAACAACTAAAGAAAGGGGTATTTTGATTTGATCGCCCAAGGAAATCATTCCCAAAAGGCCACAGGAATATATTTTTATTTTCATTTAAAGTTGACTAGATTATTGGAAAGATTGTCAAATCATAATAAAATGAGAAGCCTAACGAAACAAAGTCTGAAACCCAACATATTGCCCTCACCAGCATGGCTGTCCAGGGCAGTTCTTCCAAGCAGGGTTCTTACAGAGGCGAAGAGAAGTTAAATCTTCAGTGAGAAGAGAAACAGCTGCATAAAAATAGGAGCAAGTAGAACCCGGGAAGCATGCAAGTCTCAGCTCTTCAGTAAAAGAAAGGGACGACTGAGCCCCCAGGGTGATTGGGAAACGTGACGGTTTCCACAGCCCCATTGCCAAAGTAGTAACAAAACATTAAAATTCAGGAATTTATTCCACCTGGTCTACATGTGGAGTATGTCCCTCTGCCTACCTACCTCCGGCCGCAGCCCCCACACTTACACACACACACACGCACGCACACACACGCACACACACACACACACACATCGTTGCCTCACATTCTTCATTTGCTCCCCATTGTGCTCTGGAGAGCATTAGCTGTTGAGAAATTGTCCTTTTCTGAGCCAACTTTAGGAGAAGGAACAATGGGATTGAAAGTTACTAAGAACCTTGCCTATGCCCAAAGCGCCCTGAATGGCCAGCAATGTGTCAGAATCTTCCATGCGAGATTTTTCTTTGGATTAAGACTCCATGGCCGCTGACTGTTGTTGAGTCTAAGTTCCCCTAAATCTAATCAAGCCCGAGGGTCCAAGGGGACATTGTGTGAACCTCGGCCCTGAGAGGTTCCCAAGCCCCAGAGTTCTGCCAGTTATATGATATAGATTGTTCCTCTTTCAATAAAGGGGCATGTGCTCGGAGAAATGAGGAATCCTTGTGTGTGATGAGGGAAGCAAACCAGGATTGAAATAAATAAATGTAATTGGAGAAGTTGAGATTATTCTTAAAGCTAGGCCAGTCATTCTAGCTGCCAAGTCGAAAACCGTTTCTTTTATACAAAAATCTGCAACAACTCGGAAGCAACCAAGATGTCCTTCAGTAGGTGAATGGATAAACAAACTGTAACACATCCAGACACTGGAATATCATTTAGCCATAAAGGGAAATGAGCTATCAAGTCACAAAAAGACATGGAGGAACTTGAAATGCCTATTGCTAAGGGAAAGAATGCAATCCGAAAAGGCTACATATAGTAACATTCTAACTGTATGCCACTCTAGAAAAGGCAAAACTATGGAAACAGTAAAAGATCAATGTAGCTAAGGGTTGGCAGGGAGAGACGGATGAATAGGAGGAGCACAGAGGATTTTTATGGCAGTAAATTCTTTCCGTGTGACACTACAATGGTGTATCGATACATGTCATTATACCTTCGTCAAAACCACAAAATGTACAACACAAAGAACAAACTTTAATGTAAACTATGGGTTTTAGTTAATAATAACGTATCAGTGTTGGCTCATCAATTGTAATAAATGTACCCACTCATGAGTTGTGGGGTGGGGCATTTGAGGGGGATGTATGGAAATTCTCTATACTCTCCACTCATTTTTCTATAAACCTGAAACTGCTCTAAAAAAATAGAGTCTAGGGGCGCCTGGGTGGCTCAGTTGGTTAAGCGGCTGCCTTCGGCTCAGGTCATGATCCCGGGGTCCTGGGATCAAGCCTCGCATCGGGCTCTCTGCTCAGCAGAGAGCCTGCTTCTCCCTTTCCCTCTGCCTGCCGCTCTATTTGTGGTCTTTATCTCCCTGTCAAATAAATTTTAAAAAAATCTTTAATAAAAAAAAAAATATGGACCCTCAACTCTATGGTCAAATAATCTTTGACAAAGCAGGAAAAAACATGCAATGGAAAAAAGACAGTCTCTTCAATAAATGGTGCTGGGAAAATTGGACAGCCACATGCAGAAGAATGAAACTCGACCATTCTCTAACACCATACACAAAGATAAACTCAAAATAGATGAAAGACCTCAATGTAAGACAGGAATCCATCAAAATCCTAGAGGAGAACATAGGCAGTAACCTCTTTGACATCGGCCACAGCAACTTCTTTCAAGATACATCTCCAAAAGCTAGGGAAACAAAAGCAAAAATGAACTATTGGGACTTCATCAAGATAAAAAGCTTCTGCACAGCAAAGGAAACAGTCAACAAAACAAAGAGGCAACCCACAGAATGGGAGAAGATATTTGCAAATGACACTACAGATAAAGGGCTGGTATCCAAGATCTATAAAGAACTTCTCAAACTCAACACCCAAAAAACAAATAATCAAGTCAAAAAATGGGCGGAAGATATGAAAAGACACTTCTCTGAAGATGACATACAAATGGCTAACAGACACATGAAAAAATGTCCATCATCATTAGCCATCAGGGAAATTCAAATCAAAACCACATTGAGATACCACCTTACACCAGTTAGAATGGCAAAAATGGACAGGGAAAGAAACAACAAATGTTGGAGAGGTTGTGGAGAAAGGGGAACCCTCTTACACTGTTGGTGGGAATGCAAGTTGGTACGGCCACTTTGGAAAACAGTGTGGAGGTTCCTCAAAAATTTAAAAATAGACCTACCCTATGACCCAGCAATTACACTCCTAGGTATTTACCCCAAAGACACAGATGTAGTGAAAAGAAGGGCCATATGCTCCCCAATGTTCATAGCAGCAATGTCCGCAATAGCCAAGCTGTGGAAAGAGCTGAGATGCCCTTCAACAGATGAATGGATAAAGAAGATGTGGTCCATATATACAATGGAATATTATTCAGCCATCAGAAAGGATGAATACCCAACTTTTACATCAACATGGATGGGACTGGAGGAGATCATGCTAAGTGAAATAAGTCAAGCAGAGAAAGTCAGTTATCATATGGTTTCACTTATTTGTGGAACATAAGGAATAGCATGGAGGTCATTAGGAGAAAGAAGGGAAAAATGAAGGGAGGGAAATCGGAGGGAGAGATGAACCATGAGAGACTATGGACTCTGAGAAACAAACAGGGTTCTAGAGGGGAGGGTGGTGGGAGGATGGGTTAGCCTGGTGATGGGTATTAAGGAGGGCACGTACTGCATGGAGCACTGGGTGTTATACGAAAACAATGGATCGTGGATCACCACATCAAAAACTAATGATGTATTGTATAGTCACTAACATAACATAATAAAATTTAAAAAAAAATAGAGTCTATTCATATAAAAAAAATTTTTTTTTTTAATTTCTAGATGTTTCTCTGTGGTTGATCCTCTCATAGATTTAATTAAGGACCTTTCCTGACCTCAGAGAACACATAAAAACCTTGATGTGGACCGTCCCATTCAGGTGTTGGAAAGGCATCCTTGAGTAGAAGAAGGTGGAGCCCGGAGAATCTGTTTCAGTCACAGCTCTGGTTTCCTCACTGAAGGTTTATGTGGCCTTGACTGGTAGAGGGCAGGTTAATTGCCCAAATCTTTCTCCATTTGTCATCTGTAAAATGTAAATTAAAAAACAAGACTATTGTAAGGATAAAAGGCACAATGCCTAGCACCTAGCAAGCCCTCCACTGATGCTTGCTGGGTACTACACTATGCAAGCTGCTGCACTCTCTGGAGCTCAGTTTTCGAATATGTAAAGTGGGAAGTTGTAAGGGAGACTACTGAGGTAACTTCCAGGCCAGCCATTCTAGGTTTCCATAATGGAGCAGCTAAAGAACAAAGGCTGGCTGAATGAAGGCAACACACTGAAACTAGGTATTATGAGCAGCCATTCAAGTGGGAAAAAAAAAAAAAAGGAAGGGATAGATATTTACCGAGAGCCAGTTCTTCGTTAAACCGGTACTTTCCACATCTTGCTTCCTCCAATCCTTACCAATCCCCTATTAACTCTCTTTCCCTGAAGAGGAACTGGAAACTTCTGCACTCACCCAGGAGGTAGTAAGGGCAGGGTTTGAACACAGGGCTATCTGACCCAAAGCTCATGTTCTTTCCTCTACACCATGCTACCGTTATCTACTTTGGGGAGACCCCAGCTTGTCTTCCACTTGGGGTAGGAAGAGGCATGGAGATCCTGGGAACGACTTCACAATAACATGTGACTGCCTACCGAGATGTTCTCTGCAAGAACAGAGCATAATGAATCCTGCTCACAAATAAGAGCCATCCCTAAGGTAAATACAGATACAAATATCCAGAGTTCACAGCTGATGCCCCAGCAAGACAGCACTGAATGAGCGTCTGCTCTGTCTTTTCTGAGGAGTGTTTTCTGAGCACCTCTCACTCCCCATTCCCTGCTGATCCAGCGATTCCAGCCCTAGAGGCAGGAGGAAGCTGGGACGAGAAGACCAATCTTCCTGAACTCGAATGGTGAGACATGCCTCCTTTTGTGCATACATCATTTTCCTCGTAGCCCCCCCACCCCGTGCTTTCACTCACCTAGTTGGCCCCCCGGGGACTTGAAATTGCAACCCTTACACATTCACATCCAGATTATCCTTCTCAAAGGAAATCAACCATTGTCAAAATCCCCAGATAAACCATTTTTTTATCCTGCTTTCCCAGAAAGTTCAAGCTCTAAATTGAAAGAACAAGCAAAGTAAAGTTAATGGCTTTGAATATCAAATCTCAGCCAAGAATCCAACCAAACGTGGTACCGGGGCTCCAAGGATGTCCCCTGCTCCCCAGCTCCCAGCTGCTCCCAACCGCCAAGCCCATTCCTCTTCAGAAAGTCACGGGCCTGTGCAGAAAGCCCCAGAAGGAGCAAGGAAGCCACTTTCAAGCAGGAGCCGCCCCCTCCCGTGAGCCCAGCCCAGAGCAGACTGGCCACCTCAGAGGTTTGGGTCTTAATCTCTGACCCGGCTCTAAAAGCTGCACTTGGGGGGGCAGGGGGAAGCATCTAGCACAACTGTGGGGCAAAACCAGGAAATAAGCAGCAAGAGAAAGCCAGGGTGGGTTCAGAGCAACTGTGACTGAGGGTCCTAAATCCTGCGCAGTGAGCCTGGGGACTTTGGACCCTGGATGGTCCACAGGACCCTTCTTCCCAGGATCCCATCTTGATCGGCCTCCTAGCTAAGCGGGGGGGGGGGGGGGGGGGAGCGGCATATTGGGGCTGACTCAGTATACCCTTTTGTAGAAGAGTGACCCTCCTCATTCTCTGCCGGAATATTAGCAAGCCACAGAACAAGAGACACCAAACTAAGAGGATGGATGAAATGGGGGCATAAGGGAAGAGGGGAGAGCTAGGAGGGGAACGTTGAGAAGGTGAAGATGGGGTCTAGAGAGGCAAAGATTCATGGAAATTCCCCTCTCAGTCCTCTGTCTTTTCTGGATCTTCAGATCTTCTCTTTTACTCCAGCCCCCCACCAAAAAGCTTTCCTCCACAGAGTCTTCTTCAAGCCCACAACCCAACATCAGCACCTCTCTTTTTCCCAAGCATGTTGGGCAATTTTAGTGTGAACTGCCAGCCGAGTTCTTTATACCTGCTTCTGGTTTCTAGTGTGTGGACCTGGTTCCTAACACACTCTGCCGGCAAGAGGTTTTAGATGCTTGAGAGCAAGGTTATGTTTGAAACTTCGTCCGCAGCTTTGCCGCAAGATCTGCATCGTTCACTGAACTCCTTCCACCCGCGCTCTGTCCTTGATGGAGGGGGGCAGGCATTAGCAGAAGAAACCTCAAGAGTCCCCCCGCTTAAGACCACCCACTGTGGGCCTCATAGATCAGGCAAAGGACCTGCCAATCCTTGGCACAAACTACTAAAGGTGATTGAAGTTGTTATGTCATCTAGAAATGGGTTACCATTTGTCACAAAAACACATGCACATTTGATTTATAAAATACGAAGTCCTTTCAAGGCAATGCTGCCTTTTTATTAACCTTTTGTCATAGATTTTTTTTTTTCCCTAAATAGAGGTCCAGGTGCAAGAAATTTTTTTACATCAAAAAAAAAAAAAAAGAATTTCTATGTCATATTAAAAAAGGTTCTGATCACTGAACCACATGCCAGATGCTGCTTTTCTCCCCATTCAGTCAGGCAACATTCTCCCAACTAGAGCCCAGGGTCCAGATTCCCCATTTCTGAGCTCAACCTGCTGCAGAGTCAGTTCCTTTGAATGGATATTTTTGAGCCTGCCAAACAGAAGCTTCTGAAATCATAGAAGCTCAAAGCCTAGAACAAAGTTTAAATGCTACTGATGCAACTGTCACCCTTGACCCATTTGCTGGGAGCGGTGATCTTAAGCAATACGATTTAACAGTTCTATTTTAGCTTACAATAAACAGCAAGGCGCAGTTCCAATCACTGTCCCTCCACAATGCTGATTATTCAGAGGCCCCTCCTTGCATGGCTGGCAGGAGACCATCAAGCTTCATCGTATTTCCTGCATTAACAGAAACAGTAGGGCTCCTCTCCTTCCTTGATTCACTCTCTTTATTTCCACAGACCATGGGGAATGATAGCCATGCAGCATAGTGAGCCCCACTGAAATAAACGGACACCACTCGAATGCCCTGATACCTACTTACACTTCTACATGTGTCGTAACCCAAGAGGCAATTACCGAGGTAACTAATACTCCAAGTTCTGATAGGACCTCCATATTTGATGATGACAGGGATGGCATTCAGGGCAAAAATGAAATGGGTCTTAAACTGAGTTGCAATAGAGTGATTCCTACGCAAAAAGCTGGGACCTGGACCTGGAAACAGCCACAGGCTTGCAACTTCCTCTGTAGAGTATCCACAACAAACAGAGCCAAAGATTGAATCGCTTAAACAAAAGATAAGGCAAACATGCCAGTCTCCCCATCCACCTCTACCAACTAGGCCAACATCGTGAATTACTGTGTGCCCATAACTCTGCTGCCTCTCAAGAGAAATACTTCTTTGCCTAGCAGCCCTCACAGCCACGGTGGGTCTGGACGGAGTTGAGGATGGCCCTAGCATAGGGAAGTGGGGAGATACCTGGACGGCTTAAAAAAAGTGGTAGCACCAAAAATTCAAGCTGCCTCCTTTGCACAAGAGCCCCTGCTGAGTTTTTCATCAATATCCCCTCAGCTGGCATGGCCAAGCAAAAGGTTTCAAAAATCAACCAGGAGCAGGCATGTCTCACAAAATGGGCAGTGAGTTCACAGATGCCATGTGGACAGGCCTTGAGGTCTCCGGGTGGAAGCTAAGTGAGTGAGGGACTCTGGGGGATGGGCGTGATGCCAGATGGGGCAGCTAACCCGTCTCAGGAGCCGGTTTCAGCCCCACAGCACCTGCAGGAATGGGGATAAGAGATTGCAGGTGCTGGGGCCCGGCTGCAACAGTGTTGTTGGGAAAGCTGCTAATCCAAACCCACCAGCCACAGCCGACTTATCTTCATCAGGACTTCGGAGCGGGTCTCAGAGCTAAACAGTGGGAAGAAGGCCAACTGCAGTTACACCTGACTCCAGTAAAGCTGTGGATATATTCATTTTGTTTTTCTATGCAGACATTTGTCCCAACTGAAGAATTATAGTGTTGGCATGAATATGCATTAAAAGAATAGAAGCTGAGTTGTGTTCCAAGGGAATTGTATCGACCATACAGGCAGCTAATGACATGCTTTACTTCTCTAGAAGAATCAGCACTCATTTTCAGAGTGACCTTGTAGTTTAAACTCTTTAAATTGAGAACACAATGAACAAGCTCCTCTGCTGAATTCATAAGTAACTAAAACACAACAGCAAGCAGCACTAAGCCACTATCTGGGTCATTCTTTTGCCTGTTGAAATGTGGGTTGATCATTGTTCATGCATCAGTCTCCCTAAGCTACTAATATCTGCAAATAATTCTTTCTATACCGGTGTTAAGACACCCTGACTCAATAGAACCCATATGTCATAGATTATTTGCTTAACCTCTCTCAACACAAAACTTTGGCAAAGAGGTTCTTATTTGCCTCATTGACACCTGGCTAAATGGATTTGTTTCTCAACAAGTTTGGAGGTCATTAAAGGCAGCAGGTACCTGGTCACCGCCCAGCCTAGCCCTTTTAATGTACCGAGTCAGCCCTGAAGCTTTCCCCTGTTAACTGACACCGTGAGAATTTGTGGTGTTGTCGTTGTGGTGTTCAAAGAGCCATAGAGTACTATGACTCCAACGTGTGATCAACTGACTCAAAAATTTTATCTTATAAAGAAAAAAACCCTGAAGTCTGGAAAGATTAAAGGACTTGGCCAAGATTACCCACCTAGGGGGTGGCAGAGCTGTTAAAGAAACCGGACTCTGGATTCCAAGGCCCAACCTCACTCCTGAACGTGAAACTTCAGAACACATCATAACCACCTGGAGATCTTGTTAAAACAGATGGTTGGGCCCCACCCCCAGAGTTTCTGATTCAGTATGTTCGGGGTGACTCTCTAAAATTTACATTTTAACAAGTTCCCAGGGAATGCTGACACTCTTGGTCTGAGGCCCAACACTTTAGGAAACACTGATCCAGGATGTGTGGTAGGGAAGAAGTTTCTCCTCTGACCCCGAAGACACAAAAGATTTCTCTAACAACTCAGAATAAAGCAGTTTGCTCCCATTTCCAAATCTGTTCTGAGCTAAGTAAAAAGTGAGGTGAAACTGTCTTCTAGAGTGCGTGTTCTAGAAGCAATCCAATCTCAAGGGAGCAGCCTGTCCTGCTGAACCATAGTAAAGAAGTTTTGGATCTGAGTCCATCATCAAAGATGAAGAAATGAATCCTCAGGCAAATACAGAAGCTAGTTAGAGGTCCATGGAAAATCCCCTGGGTGAAGATGGGCCCAGGCAAGCAGGCAGGGAAACAAAGGTACGGGTCAGGGGATGCAACCAGGAGCACGGGAGCTCAGACTCAGCCTGGCTCCGTCTGACACGTGCAGCCAAGAACATAGGCAAATGGCAGTTAGATTGTTTGGCCAAGATCAGAAATGGCGAAAGTCAGTTATAGGAGGCAATGTAAGTGTTGATTCACTAAGAGAGAAAGCAAAACCTAGCTGCAGCTGGAGGTGACCTCGTCCGTTTATGGAATCATTTGAGAAGCGTTTATTAGGCATTTCCTGTGTGCACGTCCCGCACGAGGGACTGCAGATGCAAAGAGTAAGAAGGCATTGCCTCTTCTTTTAAGGCACTGTTGTTTCTGGACAGAGAAACTGAGTACCAACAAGTCTGACAAATGTCATAAATGTTCAAGAGAGGTAGAAAGCACTTCCCAGGACAGAAGTAAACTTCTGCCTGGGAAAAACCTCTGTTTCAGACTTTTCTTGCTTTTATCACTGACTGAATGTTAGTTGACCCCAGAGTTCCATTCTTGAACCTCTCATTGTTAATGGCTATCAGTGACCTCCAAATGTTGGAATCCAATCCGAATGCTCATGACTCTGAATCTCCAGCACCAGCCTGATTCCCACCCTCACCAAGCCCCATCTCCCAGGCTATTCCCAACCACCACCTGGACGTGGACGTATGGCTCTGAACCCCTGAAACTCAACATGCCCCAAACTAGATTCACTTTCTTTCATATTTCTAGCTGTAATAGTGAAGAATTTGATCGACTAAATAGCCTCCCAAGCTAAAGTACTCCAGTCATCCTTGACTCTTCCTTCTCATTCATTTTCCATTCCTAATGGCACCAGAATCTCTTATTTCTACTTTCATAACTGTCTCGTCTGGCTTTTTCTCTCTATGACCATGGCCTTCACCAGCACTTTGCTAGGTTCACAAAGCTCCCTCTTCTCTGAAAACTTCTGCCTCAAGCCTCACCCTCCATATAGGGTTGTCTTTCACACACTAAAAAGCCTCTGGGAGCTTTGTTTGCCCCCTCAGGCAGTTAGCAGTCTGCAGGAGAATGGACAAGGAGGGGGTAGAAGGGCACAGGGTGACAGGTCACAGGAACTGTCCAGTGCTCAGCTGGCGTTTGAAGAACCACAGCAATAAATGAAAATGGAGAAGAGCTAAGACTTGGCCATCTCTGAATGCCACGCAAAGGACATTGGACTTTATTTGGCTGGCCATGGGGAGTGAGAGAAAGCTTTTGAAGAGAGATGTGATGTAATCAGAGGTATGCATTAAGAAGATTAGTTTGGCAGGAGCTTATAGAAAAGAGTCCATGGAAAATGGATGAGCAGTGATGTTGTTGCAGACCATCTGAGTAGGGTTAAACTTGAACTGGCTCTTTGCCCTCTGCCTTTAGATATGCAAATGCTCTTGTTCCATAAATAAGACCTTTGGTTTACTACACTGTTGTTTTTATTCACTGCCTTATGTCTTTTCTGTCAGAGAGACACCCTCTAATCTTCTTAAGTTCTAAAATGGAAAATCATTTTTACCCCTCCATCTTCCTCAACACCCTGTCCCTCTGGTATCCTCCTGCTTAACTCTGTCTGTTGAACAGTGTCCCTTCCTTCTAAACCAGTGACACCACACCAGCCTGATTACTCTTATAGCATTGTAGGAGGTCAGTTCTCCACTTGAAGCCCAGCTGGCCTTCTCCCTCAGGGGCATTACCTGGGTGGATTTGCAATTCACGTGGGCCAACCAACGTCCAGAGTCAACTGTGTAAGCTCAGAAATGCTGTTTCATCTAAAATCTCAGAGATGGGACTTTTGGTGACCAAGCTCACAAATGCTGAAGTATAAATAAACATTTCAGTGTAGTGATATTCCATAACAAACTCAACGGTCACACAGGTCAGGATGACTAATGACTAACATGTCTTCTATCTTCATGGGGGGTCTCCAGAGCACTCTTCTTTACCCCAGGGAAAGTCCTGTCCATAAAACTACAAATATTCCATCCAAACAGCCAACATTACAATTTCCTTCCACAACTAACCAATCCCAGGGATGACTGCTATTCTCTTTCTCCGTGTATGCCAGTGGACTCCATTAGATTACAGCCAAGCGGTGCTGGACTGGGACTCATTCTGTCTCTTTGCCTGGGTTCTTGACCTCATTGTGCATAAAATTACATATAGAGGAAGTCAATGACATCGAAATGATACTCGTGACCAATGACCAGTGAGTTTTCACATGGACCTCCTAGTGGCAATGAGCCCTCTGACCTCATGAGGCAGAGTGCTCCAAGCTCACTATAATCAAAAATCTTCTGAAGGTGAGCCAAGGGGTCCCATCACAGAGGGAGATATCAAAATCATATACCTTAAAGTTGCTTATAATTTAGTTACTAAAAAAATATATTTGGGATGCCCAGGTGGCTCAGTCTGTTAAGTGTCTGCCTTTGGTTCAGGTCATGATCCCAGGGTCCTGGGATCGAGACCCGCATCGCTTCTCCCTCTCCTCCCCGCTCGTGCTCTCTCATGCTATCTCTGTCACTATCTCTGTCTCTCTCAAATAAATAAATAAATAAATAATCTTAAAATATATATATGTATTTATATATTTGCCCATTTGATGGGAAACAGCATCATTATAAAGATTTTCAAAAATTATCAGGAAGGTTTACGTTCTTGCTTATAAGTAAAACTCAGACTTCTCAGGAAGGCACTGAAGAGCTTGCACAATCTAACTCCGAACTGTGTTTCTGGCTCATCGGCTTAGGCTTCTACAATCCATCATCCATACATTAGATACTGCTCTACTCTTCGTTCTCAGGCCGTACCTGATACTCTTCCACTGCTGCACTTTGGCTCACTCTGGTTTCCATGGGGCTTAGTCCTAACAGCTCAGTGCTCAGACCAGCTCCCTTTTCCTTCACAAAGTAGGCTCCAGGGGCCCAATAGAATCGATAATAGCAACAACAAATATAACCAGACACTTATAACTAGGTTTCAATATGTCATGGCTGAAATTCCCAATCCATGTGTAACAAATGGAGTATACAGGATGCATAGTGATGGTCCCCTCTGCCCTTGGAGTTGCCAGGTAGGGCCTGGGGAGCTGGATTCACTAGGCTCATCACCTCCAATGGAGTAGACTTTTCCATTTACCCTAAGTGCTGTTACTGATCTTATCATTCTTACAGGAGTCGAAAACTGGGGGAAGCACAGCATCAGAATCCTCTCCAGTCCAGACTCCATCAGACTTCAGGCTCTGGAATTCTTCCTACCCCTCCTGACCTGCTTGCTCTGTTGTCTCCTTTGCTGTTCCATTGTCTCTTTCCTGGTCTTAACCTTTCTGTCTAGCCCTTTAAAACTGATGCTTCCCTCAAATTCTATGCTCAGTCCCTAATCCTGGATTTCAAATTTTCCTCTATTCCATGTACCACAGTATGCATGCCACTAACTTCTCCTTCTGCCCCATCCAGCATCTGCCCCTCAAATGCTTCCTTACTTGTATGGGAAAGAAATCACACACACTGCTCCTTTTCTCCTACCTAGATTATATTTATCTTTGATGATAAGCTTAAATCTCACTTCTTACAGAAGCTTTCCATGAGCCTGAAAGTGACTTCCTTCTTCTCTGAATAATTACCTACCTCATCAACTGTTTCCCATTGAATGGGAAATATATTTTCTTAATAATTAAATTATAAGCAACTTTGAGGGGGTGCTTGGGTGGTTCAGTCAGTTAAGCATCTGGCTTGAGCTCAAGTGGTGATCTCAGGGTCCTGGGATGGAGTCCCATGTCACATCCAGTTCCTCACTCAGCAGGGAGTCTGTCTCTCTGCCTCTCTCCCCCCAGTACTGTCTCTCTCTCTCAAATAAATAAATAACATCTTTAAAAAAATTAAAAAATAAAAATAAATTATAAGCAACTTTGAAACATATGCTTCTTGATATTTCTCGTGGTGATGACTAGCATATGGCACACATTCAGAAGATGCCCAATAGTTGTTTGTTTTTTAATCAGTTGAATATAAAATATCCCTATATTAGTCATATTTCCAAAATTGAAAGATACATAAAAGTCACCAAAATATGGATCCTGAGCCATGGATCCTGGATGATGGCTCTAAGCTGATTCTAAAGGTGATATGGGTAAGAGATAAAATCAGTTGAATAAATCTTTATTAATTCTAGCTGGTACAATGGACCCAAACCCCACGGCAGTCTCTTGGTGAACTGAACTAAGCTATCAGGAAATCACAAAGACATGTTTGGAGAAGAAAGTAGTCTCTTCCATACTATCTTTCCAACAAGCCATACCCTGATTCTTGCTTCTCTTTCACAGGATGTGGCCATATAGGCCCATCCAAGGGGCATGCAACCTCAGGCCTGTTTTGCTACACCAGCTGCGTGAGAGCTGCAGAGAAAAACAGGGAAACACAAAGAGAACTGCCAGCTAGATTAGAGCCTGGAATCTCTCCTGTCTATACCTCTCTCCATCGTAAGTAGGGTTGGGTGAAATTTGAGTGGCTCTAGAAACCAAAACTCTAACTTCATCTAATAACTACCTCTGGGTAAAATCCTTAACAAATGTGTGATTGCTGAGGCAGATAGGAACTTGGACCCAGGCATGGGTGTCTTGACTTCGAATCATCAGAGCTACTGACATAAGGTAAATTAAAGTCCCCCAGATAGAGACGGGGTCAGTTCTTGAACTTGGTGTGGGGCCGTGGGTGCTGCTTTTGATGATACAGTCCTGAAATACGGCAGCAGGCAGGATAAGAGCTGTGTAAGATTCTTATACTGGGGAGTTCCCAACTGTTTTTCCCAACTAGGTTGGGCACTGAGATTCAACCATGAAACTAAAATTACAATTAATAAAAAATAAAATGTGGTCTGATTAATGTAACCTAGCTAATGTTTGCCTTGGCCTACATGATGGTCCACATGGACAATGGAAGAAGGGAAGACAAGGGAAAAGGCTTTTTAGTGTTTATTCGGCAATCCCTGAGGAAAGACATGGCAGATAAGGTGGACACAAGCAGTTGGAGCACCAGAAAAGTATACTCTATGGTGAAGTAAGGAAACTTTTCTAGGCTCGTCAGTAGTTTGGATAAAATGTTTTCAAAAAAATTAGTCAAGTTCCTTTGCTGTAATTCCTTGCTTACTCAGCAACCATCTGACTATTAATTAAATTGGTATTATGGTTTTAAAATGAGTCTTTTATGATTTGCTTACCTTTAATCAAACCCACAGGGCTTATTCACCTTGAAAGGAGCTAACAGCATTGAATTCTCTACCCCTGCAAAGATCCAGGGCCCCGCCCCAGCCCCACTCCTTCCCCTGAGACCCAGTCCAAGTACTTGGCCAGCCAACTCTCCACTCTGGCTAATCAGCTTACTTGCAATAATATTAATAAGTATTTCAGGGTCAACGGATCCCTGGCTAGCAGTTCACAGGCACCCTCAGAAACTAAATGAAGAAAAGAAGAGTTAATCTACTGTACTTTAAAAATATTAATAAATAAGTTTGTTCATTATAAGGGAGAGAGCAGAAGAGCCTTAAATTAAGAGCAGGCCTGAGTTGTTTATTAACCACTGCATATTCTATAGTAGGAGGAGGGCTGTTGTCATCAAATTAGTCTATTTTACCTCAATTAAACATCTACACCATAGTCCAACGGTCAGAATGTGAGGAAAAACCGTATATGGCTAAGAAAAGACACAACTGAAGCATAAATGTGTCAATAATGCACCTTTTGTTTTCTGGCAATGGATCCTTATTGCTGCTAATATTCTCCCTAGAGCACTGTTTCTGCAGCAACCACTTAGGACTCCAGGAATGTGGTGACCTTCGACCTTAACTCATCCCTCTTGGTGGATCCCCTGTAACCACCTTTCTAAAAGAGCTCTCACAAACTCAAACCAACACGGGAAAGGCAGGCCCCCTTATCGTAGGGCGCCTGTGTTTATCCATGTAACCCTCAGTCATCCTCACAGATTGCCTCTCAGGCAGGAAACACTGGATTTTTCTTGTATTTGTCATTGCCACTTGTTCCAACAAGCGTTCCTTTGACCGAGAATGCATTTCCACTCCTCTTCTCTGTTTTCCTTCCTCCTGCTCTTCTCTCACCTAAAAGGCACTGTAAGCTCCTTCTCCTGAACTCTCTTATGTTTCCTTTAGACCATCTCCCTTTGATCTGTAGGTCTCTGCCAACATTTTTCTTTTTATGTTAAAAATAACCTCCATCTCTGTAAATTTACTGATGGTTCAACAATCAAATGCAGGCTGCTCCTTGTACTCTGCATGACTCCACTTTCCGTCCACCTCCTTGTCTTATTCAAATTCGAATTTTATTAATGACTTCCAGATCAATGACAGTTCAGAAGGCAAGCAAGTCCATGTGGCCAAGGACAAGATTGGAGGGCACACTAATGCAGTGAATGACAGAATCGACTATTAAATGGTGTCAATAGAGTGGAAGACAGAACAGGATGAGATGATAAGACATAAATACAGGTTCCCATATTTAGGTTAAAATTTATAAATGATAACCACAATGGGATAGCACATCATACCTGCTAGAATGACGATCATCAAGAAGAAAAGACATAGTGTGAGCCACAATGTGGAGAAAAGAGAACCCTTGTACACTGTTAGTGGGAATGTAAATTGGTTCGGCTACTAGAGGAAATAGTACAGAGGTTTCGCAAAAATTTAAAAATAGAATTACCATATGATCCAGCAATTCCATTTTTGGATACATATCTCAAGGAAATGAAAATCTGATCTCAAAGAGATATCTGCATTTCCATGTTCACTGCCACATTATTCACAATAGCCAACATACAGACACAACACAAGTGCCAGTTGACAAATGAATGGATAAATAAGGTTGGTATGTAAATACACTGGATTATTATTCTGCCAGGAGAAAGAAGGAAATCCTGCCATTTGTAATAGCATGGATGGACCTTGAGGGCATTACGCTAAGCAAAATAAGCCAGACAGAGAAAGACAAACACTACATTGTATTTCTTATATGTGGAATCTAAATTAAAAAGAAAAGGAAAAAAAAGTCAAACTCAGAAACAGAATGTAGAAAAGTGGTTGCCAGGGCTGGGAGGTGGGGGAAATAAGAGGTTGATAAAGGACAAATTTCAGCTATAAGATGAATAAAGTCTAAGGACCTAATGTAAAACATGGGAATTTTAGTTGATAACAGTGTACTATGTAACTGAAATTTGCTAAGACAGTAGAACTTAAATGTTCTCACACATAAAAAAGATAAAGGGCACCTGGGTGGCTCAGTCTGTTAGGCATCTGACTTTGGCGCAGGTCATGATTTCGGGGTCCTGGGGTGGAGCTCCTCGTCAAGCCCCGCGTTCTGCTCCATGCTCAGTGGGGAGTCCGCTTCTCCCTCTGCCCCTCCCCCCACTTGTGTCCTCGCTCTCTCTCTCACTCTCAAATAAATAAATAGAATCTTTTTAAAAAAACGTAAATATGTGAGGTGATGGATGTATGAATTAACTAGATGGTGGGAAATCCTTCCACATTGTGTGCATGTATCAAATCACCACAGCGTACACTTTAAATACCTTACAACTTGTCAAGTATATCTCCATAAAGCTGAAAAACAAATAAAATAAAATTTATACATGATAAAAGCATAAGGCGATGGATAATATATGGTGATTTTAGATCATTGTGACGAACAGGTCACAATGGGTAGTGTTATGATGAGGGGGGTGGTCGTAGTTACTACGGTACAAATGCTCTCAGGGTGCCCCCTTGGCAGTGGAGCCCCTTTGCCAAGGCAAATAAGGGTCTCAGTGTCCCGTGTTTTGGCCTGATCCCATCCGGGTCATGTGTCCCCATCAGAGCAACCCATTTGAAGAGAAACAGTGGCCAGTGGGAGTATGTCAGAGGGGGAAGTCCTGGGTGATAAGGGTTCCATAACTGTTTCTGAAGAGGAATCATTCAAAGAAGTGAGGATATCTGTTTGGGAAAACAAAAACAAAAAAACGAGCTGTCATTCACTATCCAAATGGCTGTTGGAAGACCAGCAATGGCTAACCCAAGTTGCCAAGAGGCCAGGTAGGAACATAGATGAGACAAACAAGGGCATGTGTAAGGAAAGAACCAAGCTCGAGCCTGATAGTACCACTAGAAGTATCACCTAGCCTTGGAATGGAGGGAGGCCGAGGGAGCTGTGATGTCTGAGAGGGAGAGCCCACTGTCATGTGTGAATGTGGGCCTAGAGCTGCCATCTTTCCTGATTTTTCAAGAGAAGCCAGAAACACAAATTTTTATGCAATATGTCTCAACTTTTAATTTTAGCAACTATTTCAGAATATTTAAAGAAACATTGCACAGCCCATCCATACCATGTCTTACGGGCGGCTGACAGCCTGGGACGGCCAGTTCACAGTGTCTGCAGGAGACAGTTCTAGGTTTCAACAGAACGTAGTGCTGAGATGGAAGATGGACTTGGGATATGAGAGAATTTTCAAATATGTTCATAGTCAGGAAACAGGCCCTCCATCTAAGTTCTGAGCAACAGAAACAAGTGAAGAGAAAATCGGATGACAATATTTAAGAGATGTTAGAGAAAGGGTCTTCTCCTTAGCAGAAATGTTGAACCAAATTGTTATAACTATCCTTGACCCCAGAGCAGTGGTTTACAGTTTACAAAGAGTTTTTATATCATCTCATATTAAAAGTTACTAGAAAGGTCCTTCGAAGTAAAATATTAGATATTTCCATTTTACAAATGCATAGCTGAGTATCTGAAGTATTAAATAACTCAGAGAAGGTCATCCTGGAAATGGGGCTGTAGAAGTAGGAATTGGATGATTCAGGTTTTCTATCTCCAAACTCAAAACTCTTTCCAGCACCACTTCAGAGTCAGACTCTAAGGCTCTAAAGATTCCATTTCTAGTTATGCTCCGAAACAGATTTGCTCATTGTTCCTTTCCTGTGATCACCCCACCCTCCCCAGGTCTTCTGCACATTTCCATATTCCTGAAATGCCTCCCTGTCCTTCCACTATTCCCTGAAAGCCGTTGTCCTTCATGATCACTTGTCACCTTTCTTTCAGCCTGAATTCTGTCAGCTATGGAAATGCTCTCCCAGCCCTCGCTGCTCCAAACTGGACCTATCCTTGACATGTATTTGTCCAAAATTGTCTATCTTCTGCATGTCTCTGTAAGGACGAACCTGTCCTAATGAATCAATGAACAAAGCCACAAACACATATATGTGCATTCATATACCCGAGTTGATACTTGATCAATGAATCATCGAAGAGTGATAATTTCTGGGTGTGTAAATTGGGAGGAGGAAGAGATTATGCTATTGACCATAACTTCTAGTTCTTACAGTCTTCTCTACTCCCTTCAAGAAATTTGATTGTGATTCTTTTTTTTAAATACGCTCTAAGCCCAACATAGGGCCCAAACTCACAACCCCAAGATCAAGAGTCGCATGCTTCACCGAGTCAGTCAGGTGCCCTGGATTATGATTCTTGAGATTTAAAAGCCAGCTGGGTAGCCTTGTTTCTACACATCAATGCAGGAGAAGCAGTGAGAATATCTGGTTCTCTGGGTGCCTGGGTGACGCAGTCAGTGAAGCAACTGACTCTTGGTTTCAGCTCAGGTCATGATCTGAAGGTCGTGAGATCGAGCCCAGTGTTGGACTCCTTGCTCAGTGCGGAGTCTACTTGAGATTCTCTCTCTCTCTCTCCCTTTGCCCCTTCCACTTATGCTGTTCTCTCTCTCTAAAATAAATAAATAAATAAGTATTTTTAAAAAAGAATATCTGGTTCTCTGTATTTCAGGCTTTTCAATGCCAGTTTGAAATATATCATTATTTCTTGGGTTGAGATGAACCTAGTCTGGGAAGAACACAAAAACCAGTGGAGAAATTGCTGAGTAAGCAAAGCTTCCAGATGACTTAGTTTGGCTAAAATGTAGGCTTTTTAAAATATAAACACTGCAAAGGGTTTTTCCTCTTGACTCCTGGACATATAACAAGGGCACTGGATGTTTTCTAATGCACTGTATTTAACCCCCTGAGGCCAAACATCATTCCGTGTGAAATAAATTATTACAACTTGCATCTAGCATCTAAAACGAAAGACAAAATGTATAGAAAGTGGAAAAAAAAAAAAAAAAAACATGCAGAGAAATCTGTAAGGGAGAGAAAAAAAAAAAAAAGTCCCAAGAATGTTGCTGCCTCCCGCCAAGCAGGGAGAAGAGTATGTTTGTTTGGTTTTGTGTGTTTTGTTTTGGTGATTTAGCTGGTCAGTGACCTGTTAAGCATAAGAATATTTCATAGAGCTAATGTTCCTACACTCTAATCTCTCTAGGCAAGGTTCATATTTGTGCGAGTTACTTATTCTCTCTTTGTTGACTAAGTCAATAATCAGAATCAGCAGGTTTGGAGTCAGTTGGCAGGGATCAGCAGCATGGCTTGGGAGAAGTGAGTATAAAAGCCCCAGGCGGAGGGCGGCCCCCACGCAGGCCCTCGCGCTCTCGGCAGGATGGCTTCTCATCACCTGCTCCTGCTTTGCCTCGCCGGACTGGTACTTGTGTCTAAGGCCGGCCCTGCGGTGAGTGTTTGATTCTGCCAAGTCCTTTTATGCAGACCCTTAGGTCCACTAGACGAAGTAGAAGTGACTTCTTTCAGCTCTGCCCGCCGCCTTTCGTCCCTGGGACAAGGGCACCCCGCATCGACTTTTAAATGTCATTGATTCAAACTTCAAAATGAGTCGAGTTCGGCAGAGCTCACTGACCCCGGGCTGGGACCCTGGGTGCGCCCCACTATTGCTTTGGTGCACTGGGGGTTACGGGGCCTGGTTCCTCCACTCAATGTCCTTCCAGATAGATGGTAGAAATAAAGACGTGATATTCACGAAGCGACCAATATCACGTTTTCAGAAATGCATCCTTTTATAAGGTTTATTTCCCTTCTGCTAATCAAAATGTCTTTATTGATTAATTTTTGAAAGGCTTGGCGGACAACATTCTAGTCAAATGCCAAATTCTTAAGTCCTCTAGAAGAATTAACTAATGCTATTAAATGGGTCATGAGATGGGCTGACGTGATTTTACGACTCGTAAGAGGGAATGACTACAGCAACAGCCGACTAAAGTGCTCTCGGGGAGACACTAACTCTTCGGGCCTGTGGCACATTACGTCTTTTCAGTAATTCCACTGCAATAGCGAGGCTTCACAAAGCAACTGTTCTCAGAGGGCCGATTTTCTCCCTCAAAACTCATTAGCCCCGTCCCCGGTCGATCGCAGCATGTCCGGAGGCAGAAGCCAGCCTTGCTTTGGGAGCAATCGGGTCCGGGCTACACTGAGAAGGGGAGCTCATTCCCTCTCAACACTTATATTGCTGGAAATGGAATTGGCGTGTACGTCTTGCCTTGTTCCAGATTTCGAACACCATCAAGGATAGATCCTTTCAGGGGCGCCTGGGGGGCTCAGTCGGTAAAGTGTCTGCCTTTGGCTCAGGTCATGATCCCAGGGCCCTGGGATCGAGCCCCGCATCGGGCTCCCTGCTCCGCAGGAAGCCTGCTTCTCCCTCTGCCTGCTGCTCCCCCTGCTCGTGCTCTCTCTCTTTCAAATAAATAAAGAAAATCTTAAAATAAGAAAAAGAATAGATTCTTTCACTCTTACCAGTTTTGTTGACCTCTCACTGGCCTTCTCTATGCCCAGGGCACTGGCGAATCCAAGTGCCCTCTGATGGTCAAGGTCCTAGACGCCGTCCGAGGCAGCCCTGCTGTCAACGTGGCCGTGAAAGTGTTCAAAAAGGCTGCTGACGAGAGCTGGGAGCCCTTCGCCTCCGGGTAAGCTGCCCAACAAGCCCAGACCCGGGACCTCGGTCTAGCTGCTCATTCTCCCGCCACTTGTTAGAGAGATTGCCTCACACCATTCACGGAAGAATCTTCGAGTAGATTGAGAATGCAGGTGGGGGTCAAGTAGGCCGTGGGAAGGATGCCCTCCTCTTGCTTTGCTTCACCGGGAGTGCCCAGAAGGGACAGGCCATAAAGGGAAAAGAAGGAGCCAGCAGTGATCCACTGCCTTCTCAGGTCACAGACCACTTTAAGAAGGTAAGGAAAACTATGTTCTCCATGCCCAGAAAAATCACACAACCACACACACACACACACACACACACACACACACACACCCATATGTATATACAATTTCAAGAGTATCACAGATTCCCCGGTGCCCTTGCAAAACACTCAAGCTGAGTGTCCTTGGCTTGGAATTTTAGGCAAGATGTACAATTTGTGTTACTTTATTAATGAAAGGAAAGGAATTGAGGGACAGCCCTGACAAGGCATGCGTCTAGTTTATCTGGATCCTCCAGAACCCAGTGCTTGTGTCTAAGCAGCACTCGTGGAACACCCACTCCGTGCCAGGCTGGAGGCTGGTGCACTCAGTAACAAAAGGACACAGACAAGAAAGATACATAAGCAAAGCACAGCCACGGACCGATCACCCAACGTCAGGTACGACAGTGACTTTTCACCTCCCTCGAGCACTGCACAATTTTCATAGTGTTTACCCACCTCCCTTAGCAAGAATTTCAAAGAAAATGCGCATTCGTAAACCTAAACCAACTCACTGAACGAATGAGCAGCCAAGAAACCCTCAGCACCAAACGATACTGCTAAGTGCTTCTGTCTCCACGACGGAAAATTTCTGTGGGTTTTAACTGAATCCCAAGAACCGCACTGGGATTCGTCACCCATCACCGGGAAGACCGTTTTCGTTGGTGTGGTTTCAATTGAGTTTTTATTTGTGAATTCATTTATGTTTATCTAAAATGCCAAGCACAATGTGGAAAGTACTTAAGAGAATATTCTCAGCAAGAGATAGAATGAGCACCAAACATATTCAGATGTTCATGTGAATCTTTTTTTCTTCTGACAAGATAAATAAAAAAAAATAAAATATTTTCTTCTTAGAAAAGAAGAAAGGTGGAAAGGCAATGATCAGAGTTAGTAAAGACAATTTCCATTTTTATCTGTCAGTTTTTGAGGTCTAATGGAGGGCAATTTCTAACTCTAGCAATGGAGCTGGTACCTCTACAGAAACAGAAGTTGCCTCGTTATTTTTTTAAAAGGAGTTGCCTTGTATTTGTTGTTAGCAAAGGGTGACCAAAGAGATTAAATATATAAATAATTTCAGGTACAGGTGCCTTATTATACTTTGGGGTTCCCCCTGTGTGTTCAAGTGATACGGACTCTGAAAGACACCCTCACGCCAGGAGGGAAAGGGGTAAGACCCCGGTGTGATGGGGACCACAGAGTCCAAGAGGCCCACGGCCAAGTCCAAGGGGGAGTTACGAACCTTCACCCAAACACCAACCCTGAATTGAAATGACCCTTTTTGAGCTGAAACATACCTATACCTTCTGTTCTCCTAAGAAAAATCTAGAATAAGCTTTTTGAAATCTTTCTGACAAATTTCCTGTCAATTTCAGTTACTAGAATTTCACCTTCCCTTCCTTCTCCTTTTCCTGAATATGTATATTTATATAAATGTATTTCCCCCCACATACACACACTGCACATGTGTAGTGTGTGTGTGTGTGTGGTATCACCTTGCCATGGTATTCATTCCCCTAATGTCTAACTTAACCTGTAACTTTTACCTTCTAGGAAAACCAGTGAATTTGGAGAGCTCCATGGGCTCACAACTGCTGAGAAGTTTGTAGAAGGGGTATACAAGGTGGAATTAGACACCAAGTCGTACTGGAAGTCACTCGGCATTTCCCCGTTCCACGAATATGCAGAGGTGAGAGCGTAGAGACACTCGAGTTGCTTTTTAGTATCTTCTTTGTTTTGTTGCTGTCGTCGATCCCAGGCAATGCCCAGTCTGCAGTCACATGCCATGGAAATGTCGTAAGGAAAGCACCGAACTGGCACAGATTCCCTTTCCTATTTCTACAGCCAGAAAGCTATAGAACTCTGAAAAGCAAAGTTTATTTCTAAGTTTGGTGGAAACTCATTTAGTAACATGACCTGAATTGACATGAGGCTCCTAATTATCTTCTTTAGTTCCCCTGACTAGGAATATTTGCTTGCCGAAGAACTGTTAATATGTTGGATGACTAGCAGCCCTCCAGACCCTACCTAGGCTGCTCTGTAATGAAACATAGATGCGCCATTTTACTTCTCTAAAATCTGAAGGAAAAAAAAAAGAACAAAACAAAAAAACACTTCATTCCAAAACACATCTGGCTCCCAGAGGTCTGGAGAAGTGTTTTGGGGTAATGTATATACAGACAGCAAATTCAAGATAATAACAGCAACACAAGAGATAACATGGGTCGAGCATACACCACGTGCCAGACTGCTGTCTTTTCTATATTTAACCTACTCAGTCCTCCTCCACAGCCCATTGGAGTTGTTATTATTATCCTCATTTTACAGAGGAAGAACTTGAGGCACCGGGCAGTGAAATAACTCGCCCAAAGTCTAGTAAAGGGATGAGCAGAAATAATGACCAACAGGGCCCAGGCTGGGCTTAGCCTCAGGGGTACCTCAGCTTTCTTCCTGTAAGAAGTCAGGCTAAAAACAATAATAATAAAGCCACCTTTGTAACCCTTGGTTCACACTCTAAGTTTTGCTTATGAGGTAGTAGGAACCTCCAAGTGATCCACAGGCCCTATCTTGGGGCCTCCTCCTTCTCTGTAATTCCTTAAGTCATTTAAAACAGATGGCTGTCATGGAAAGAGAATCCAGAACTCTGGTCAGAGTTAAAGATCAAATAATCGCATCAAAAATAGTTCAGCGTGAAAGGGAAGCATCCTCTCTGCTTCAATTGACATCAGATGGTTCTTTGGGGCAATGGTGTTGCCAGGAAAACCATAAGGGCCTGACTTCTGGGGCTCCCCATCTACCAAGAAGCTTGCCTTTGGCTGCTCCTCCTAAGTGGGGCAGCAAGACAAAGAGCCTAGTTTAGATGGTACAGGGTTTAGAGGTGCCCACCACAAAACATTCTCCCCTAGACTCTCAGCCTCTACCCTAGAACACAGGATCAGGCCCTTTGGAACCCTTGTCTGCCCTGGGCTCAGCCTAATGAGAAGATTCACGGCCATAGTGTCCACGATGCGTTGCTCCTAGTCATTAGATGTTAGCTTCCTTGTCTGTTACACTTTCTAAGTGTTCATTCAGCCAACATTTGGAAAATAAAAGCCTTCTATGTGTCCAACACTCTGCTAAATGCTAGCAATTCATAAGTGAAAACACACGCCTGCTCTGGGGGTGGAAGGAGAGGGACTGATGTCAGGCATACTAGGTAGGACCATCAGCCCAATGGATACGGGGAGTGAGAGAGAGCAGGTAGGCAAGCGCGAGTCCCGGGGCCTCCCCTCGGTGGTTGGTGCTGACGGGTTCAGCCATGAGTCCCTCCCCTGCCAACCTCTTCTGACCAAGACCCCCAGACAAATGCTGTTCTTCCGCATCAGCCACCTCCTCCCTCGCCCGGGGCCCCAGGTGGCCCTGTTACACTCACAGAGAGAGTTAGGAAATGGCCTGTGGAACTAGGAGTCCTCTTCACTTCATGGGATTTTGAGCACCGATTACGCCATTTACAGTTTTGAGGAAGAATCAAGGGGAGCTGGAGGCCAATGTCAGTGTTAGAGGGAAGAAGCTTTTCCTGGGTGATGCCAGACACTTGGCCTTTAAGGAATGCTTTTTCTCCTTCAGAGATTCTTAGGTGATTCTTACCTCCTCTTGCCCTCAATGCTATTTTTATTTTCAGTATGGTTCAATCAGATTTTTTTTTCTCCTGTCCCCAAACAACCAAGGCTTCCTTTTGCCATATTAGGAAAAAAAACACATTTACCCAGGATGTGTCCAAAGCTCAATCCAAGGCCTATATACAAAATAAGTAAAATTAAAAACCTCCTCACCATCCCCCATCTCTCTCCTGAACCAAATTCCTCCTACTTGTCTCACTCTGGCACCTAGACTATCGCAGGCCCTGAGCCTCAGAAGCTCTACTAAACCCGCCTGAAGTACATGACTAACTGGAACAACACTTTGGTCAATAATTTGTCCAATTAGGAAGCTCAAACGAGCTCCAACCCATGTGTCTATTTCAGAATTCCCACGTGACCTTCCACACTCTGCTATCGTAACTAGAACAAGATACTGCTTTTACTCCATATTTCATTGCTTGTTACACATACACACACATTCTTGTTCTTCGTGTTAGAAAATGCAAAGGAATAGAGGGAGAAAAACCTCTGGGTTTGGAGACAGAAGCCTTAACTTCTAACCTGGCTCCGTCCTGTATAAACTTGGGCCAAATACTAACTCAGAGGTCTGGATGACTTACCTCTAAAATGGGAAGAATATTCCTGCCAGCTCTACAATTCCAGGTCTCTGATGTGTGGTAAGAATTGCAGTCACTGATCTCCGGTCTTCAGGCCACCGAATGCCAGTTACTACCTCTCCACTTCCTTTTTCTACCAAGAAAATCGACAAGAGCATTTAGGCTCTCTGTGATTTCCCTCAGTCAGGCTAGCGCCACCCAGATTTTTAGTGTGAATTGGCAAAAACAAACAAAAATGAGAGAGAGACAGAGAGAGAGACAGAGAGAGACCTGATTATACAGGGCTGTAGGAAAGAAATCTTGTTCCAGGGGTTGCACCAGTCTCCCATGGAGTCTTACCAGCATATTTGGATTTTTGCCTTTTGTTCAATCTGTTCCAGAAAAAGAAACCATAAGATAAAATGAATTAACTTGGCACTGGACTTCCAGTAGTCTCCCTCTCGGTGACTCACATTTCTAGGCTCTGATAGAAACGGACCCTGTCTGTGCTCTCTCGTAGGTCGTGTTCACAGCAAACGACTCTGGCTTCCGCCACTACACCATTGCGGCCCTGCTCAGCCCCTATTCCTACTCCACCACAGCCCTCGTCAGCAACCCCAAATAATGAGGGACCCCTCCTTGGGTGGATCTGAAGGAGAAAGGACAGGATTTTGTGTAACCAGTAGTATTCCTTTTTTATTAAAGCAGTGTTTTCACTTTATAAGCTATGCTAGAAACTCGGGCAGAGACAATAAAACATTCCTATTAAAGCACTTCTCATTTCATTTGAACTCGCTTTTTTATTCCCGTGTTGTCCTCTCAAAAAAAAAAAAAAAAAATTGAATTTAAGAGAGAAGCAAAGGAACTCAAAAAAGTCTCTGGCTGAATTCTGGAGGGAAGTCCCAGTTCTCAATGTCTTTCAAGCTAAGCACGTAGTCGACATGGTCCGCAGCCATTAAAAACACACATTCTGAAAAGGAAAAAGCTTTCGTGTCCTCTAACCTTCGGTGAATAGCAAAAGACAAATTCTGAGGACCCACTTCTGTATTCTGTGCATTCCCTTTAAGTGCTTAAATGATCTTGAGGTCAGCGCCCAGCTGTGCAGGGCCAGACCTGCAGTGACTCAAGCTCTCCAATCCGGTTCTGACCAACGGCAGCCCACAGCCAACTGACTGGAAGATGTAATCAGAGAACCCTCACACCCCCAATTCACTTAGACTCATCCAAAATTCATGTACTGAGAAACCCTACATGCCAAGTGCTATTTTAGGTGCCCTGAACATAAAGAAAGAGATCTAGTGCCCGCATTTCAAGAGCTCACAGACTTTGGAGAAGATGACGATGTCAATGTGATTTCACCAAGGCTCGGGTACAAGGCTCAGCGAGGGGAGGAAAGAGGGCGTAGCAAACAGCCGGGAGAAGTCACACAAGGACACCGAATAAATTTCACTTCTGAATCTTGGCGGTTTACCAGCCAGGAAAGGGAGGGGTTATTCCAGGTCGAGAGAGCAGAGATTGCAAGGCCCAGACAAGGTGAAACAACGCGGTAAGTGGAGGGAATAGATGGAGGTTGAGGATGTTGACGGGTAGGAGGTAGTAAGGTGGGCGAGGTTGTGCTGTCATAATAACAATCTCAATCTCCGGGACTTCACAAAACCACAGTTTATTTCTCACTCACACCAAGTCCGATGAGGGAATTCTTCATCTGCTGACCTCCAGGGTGGTTTTCCTCCAAATGGTGACTCAGGGCCCAGGTTTGCTTATCTTGTGGCTTCAAGGGACACCCAGTCGGTAGACTGGAGGAAGAGAGAAAGTATGGTCTTCATCCCCCCATGTTGCAGTGACACACAGGATTCTCACTGTCATTTCCCTGGCCAGAATTTGTCACATGGTCTCACTTAGACACACCGAGCGATCTAGTTCCTGGCTGGGAGTCATTTCCCAGAATGACCACATTCTGGAGAAAAGCACTAATCTGTGTTGGTCAAGATCCATCTCTGCCACAGTAAGGTTAGGACCAGAGGGAAAGGAGACTGGAGCGAAAGCAGGCTCTAGATGCCACCTGCTAGAGCTGCAAATTCATCCAGACAATATGGATCCAAGCTGGGAAACTTGTCACCAGGTGTCCCCCATGTGGCTGGGGCAGAGATAGTTACTTCTGGGGCACAATCTCCAACCAGGGTTCCCCAGGACAACCTGGGTCTGACCCAAGGTTTAGGCCTAAACATCCCTAAGCAGCCATTCTGTTTTCCACCAAATTCAAATCTAAAATCTTGCCGTGCTCTAGCTGGCTGGGTAGAAGGAGGAAGAAATTTAAAGAAAGTGGATTGTAGGCTTGGACTTTTTAACATGCATTCATTAAGCTTTACCCCAAATCCATGTGGTAAAATCAATGCCCCTAATTCTGTTAATGAGATTAGCAAGTCCTTTTTCTATGTATATTAGGCTAATCCACATCAAATTGCCATTTTTATAGATTAAACGGTCAAATATTGGCAATTTTGTAAGATTCAATCTAATACTTAAAATGATTGTATTGGTCACTGACCTGCCTGTTAATAAAATGCTACATTTCAATTTGGCCACTGTTAAATAGCTATGGATTTTTATAGCCCAAGCAGATTGAAAATATGAATCTGTCATATATATATCTCTGAATTGAATTTAACTTTTTAATGTTCCTGCCTCATTTCTTCTTGGCATCAACAAATTGAATCTTGCCCAATGAAATCAACTCAATTTGACTTCCAGTTTAACATTCAGCCTTCTTCCTTTCTGAATGTCATCTATCTTCCAGAAGCTATGTAGCATCTTGGCATAAAACGGAGTGTGTTGTCTGGTCCCTGAGGGTCCTCTGTCCCAGCTGCATCCACTGAAATAATACTTTCTTCCTCTGCTCTTTGTTATGTGTTAGTATCTTTCACGGCCACAGTTATGGGTTGAATTGTGCCCCCTTAAAAAGATATGTTGAAGTCCTAACACCCAGGCCCTGTGAATGTGACCTTATTTGGAAATAGAGTACAGAGGCAGAGAATGGAGTGACGACCAGCCATAAGCCAAGGACACCAAGGATTGATTGCCATCGACAGAAGTCTTCTCCCCTACAAGTTTCGGAAGAAGTGTGGCCCAGCTGACACCTTGATTTCGGACTTCTGACCTCCAGAACTGTGAGACAACAAATTCCTGTTATTTTAAGCCACTCACTTTACATCCCTGGGAAACTAATATAGCCTCTTATGTATGGTATTCTTCCAAATTTTATCCTGGGTTTGTAATCAGTGAACTATGTCATTCTGAAAGTCAAAATTTACACTTAATATTTCTTTAGATTTTTTTTTTCCTTAGTGATGCTGAACATATTGTCTTGTGCTCATTGGCCATTCAAACCTCTTGTGAACTGCATGTCCACATCATTTACCATATTATGCAGGGGGTCTGTTTAGTCAGTATTGATTTATAAAAGCACTGTATATTTGAAAGATATTACAAGTTGTATTTGAAAAGTAGTGTGACAGACAGAGGAATAGTTATCTAAGTTGTAGAAAACCACATCAGCTGAGATACCCTGATGGAAGTGGGTGTGATAATTGCAAAGAGGAGGGTGGGAACTGGGTCGTCACAAGCAGAGAGATGAAGAATCATGGGGGATCATTGGGTGGCTAAGTTCAAGTTATAGAATCACTGAATGCTAGGTTTTAGAAGTCTTTTTGGGACAAGAAAGCTGAGCTACAGAAGGTTAAGTAATTTGCCCAAAGCCATGCAGAGAGCTTTGGAAAGCCCTGAAAGGCAGAGAGAGAGATTTGTCACAGTAGTCCGTGGGTTCCTGATTAATTCCAACCGTGAGGAGCTGCTCACCCAAACCCTTGAAATAGCAGTGAATGCTAATAAGAAAATCCTGCCAAAATCCACATTAGCAATAATATGTGCTTCTAACATATCAACCTTGGTGGACTCCCATCAGCCCTACTCTCTTTCCCATAAAAATACCCAAGAGATAAGAGTATCTTAATTAATTCCACTCATGGCCTTTCGCACTCATCAGAAACACACACATCTCTTACTTCCCTAAAACTAAAAGGATCTTCATCATGTTGTATCAGTTTCCCAATAACCTCAGAAATAAGGATGTGGCCAAAGATAGGATGGGTAAAGTAGAGGAGGAGCACCATGATGATTAACTTTATGTGTCAACTTGGTTAGGCTACGATACCCAGTTTTTGGTCAAACACCATTCTAGATGTTGCTGTGAAGGTATTCTTTGACATAATTAACATTTTTTTCCCTCCAGCTTCATTGGGATATAATCGACATATAACATCATATAAGTTTCGGGCGCCTGGGTGGCTCAGTCGTTGGGCGTCCGCCTTCCGCTCAGGTCATGATCCCAGGATCCTGGGATCGAGTTCCGCATCGGGCTCCCTGCTCGGCGGGAAGCCTGCTTCTCCCTCCCCCATTCCCCCTGCTTGTGTTCCCTCTCTCGCTGTGTCTCTCTCTGTCAAATAAATAAATAAAATCTTTTAAAAAAAAATCATATAAGTTTAAATGTAAAACATGAGGATTGATAAACATAGATCCTGCAAAAAGATTACCACCAGGAGGTTAGTTAACACATTCCTCACTTCACATGGTGACCTCTTGTGTGCACGTGTGTGATGAGAACTTTTAAGATGTACTCTCTTAACGACTTTCAAGTATATGATACAGTATTGTTAACTCTAGTTACCATGCTGTACATTACACCCCCAGAACTTACTCATCTCATAACGGGAAGTTTGTACCCTATGACTACCTTAGACATGATTAACATTTAACTCAGTGGATTTTGAGCAAAGCAGATAGTCCTCCATAATGTGGGTGGGCCTCATCCAATCAGTTGATGGTCTTAAAAATAGGCCCCTAGAGAAAGAAGGAATTCTGCCTGCAGACTGCCTTTAGACTCAAGATGGTAACATCAACTCTTCCCTGGACCTCTAGCCTGCTGGCCTGCCTTGCAAATTTCAGACTTGCCAGCTCCCACAATCACGTGAGCCAATTCCTTAAAGTGAATCGTTTTCTCTCTAGATATATATGTATATTTAAATGTAAATATAATGGAATTTTATATTAAATATAAATGTGTTAAATTTATATTTATACTTATTTATATTTCTCTGGAGAACCCTGACTAATATAGGGACTATACCACCATCCATCTTTTGAAAAGCCTGTGTATGGTAATAAGGAGGCCTTGTAGGGTCTGGACCAGGGGGATGACATGAAAAAAGTTGATGTGTGTGAATGGGTGGAGGGTAAATGTAAACAACAGTGTCATTTAAAGGCAAGGTATTCATTCTCATAAAATGTACCCACCCTTTTTAAAAATAGAAAAAAATACTGCTATGCTCTCCACATAAAGCATATTCAAATGAACATAATTTGAATGAGACGTTTATGTGCAACAATCTATTTCAAGATTACCTCTATTTAAAGACTTCCCTGGGCCATGTATCATACCTTCAGGGAACCAGAGATTACCATTAAAATCAATGAGATGTCCTGAGCCTTTGAAGCCAGACTTCACAGGTAAAAATTATTAATCTGGTCCCATATAGATGAATTGATTAGTACATTTCCACCCCCCATTTAACCTTTCTGATGTGTCAGGATGCTACACTGCTAAAACCAGGAGACTCTTCTCTAGGGTAAGACCAGCCACTCGGCACTTTGAGGGGCATAGGAGAAAAGGCATACTTTTCCAGCGGTTTCCAATATAAACCGAGAAGAGAAACGGAATATTCACTGCGCTCCCTCAACGCGTGTTTGTGTCTCTCGGCATCCTCTCCTCCTCGGGGCCCAGGGCCGTGCTCTGCAACATGAGGACACGGTTGAGGATTGATGCAGCCTGAGGACAAGAAGGGAAGGATCAGAGAAGAGATAACGAATGAATGGGTTCGTATAACTTCCCACAGTGGGAAGGCGAGAGCTGTGGACATGAGCCCAGTGAGGTTAATATCGCTGGAGAACAAAGACCAGAGCAGGGAGGCCAGCCTGACGGACAACAGCTGGCGTGCGAGGCTCCTTCCGTGCCACCCCAAGTAATCTTCAGTGCAAACAAGCACAGAGGACTTGTTCATCTCATCCCAATGCCGGGTGTTAAGCAGAGAAGTGGCATGATTAAATTGGAATGCCAGATTATTGTTTCTCATTTAAGAAAAAAAAGTCTATGCCCTATTGTGTGTGTGTGTGTGTTTGTGTGTGTGTGTGTTTAATTCTAGTATAGTTAACATAAAGTGTTACGTGAGTTTCAGGTGTACAACATAGTGATTCAACACTTCCGTAACTGAGCTCAGTGCTCCTCATGGTAAGTGTACTCTTCATCCCCGTCCCCTGTTTCACCCATCCCCCGCCCCCCTCCCCTCTGCTAACCATCTGCTTGTTCTCTATAGTTAAGAGTCTGTTTGGTTTTTTTGTAAAGGTTTTATTTATTTATGAAAGAGAGAGAAAGCACGAGCTGGGGGCGGGGGGGATGCAGAGGGAGAAGCACCGCTGAGCAGGGAGTCCGATGCTGGGGCTTGATCCCAGGACACTGAGATCATGACCTGAGCCATCCAGGCATCTAAGAGTCTATTTTTTTATTTGTCTCTTTTTTTGTTTGTTTTTGTTTCTTAAATTCCACATATGATTAAAATCATATGGTATTTGTCTTTCTCTGACTCACTTATTTCACTTAGCATTATCGCCTCTAGGTCCATCTATGTTGTTGCAAATGGCAAGATTTCATTCTTCTTTATGGCTGAATAATATTCCATTTGTGACTTTTGTGTGTGTGTGTGTGTGTGTGTGTGTGTGTGTGTACCATTTTTTCTTTATCTATTCATCTATCAGTGGACCATAATTTGACTATTGTAAATAAAGCTGCAATAAACATAGGGGTGTATATATCTTTTCAAATTAGTGTTTTCATATTCATTGGGTAAATACCCAGTAATGGAATTACTGAATCATGTGGTAGTTCTATTTGTAATTTTTTGAGGAACCTCCATACTGTTTTCCACAGTGGCTGCACCAGTTTGCATTCCCATCTACAGTGCATGAGGGTTCCTTTTTGTCCACATCCTTGCCAACACTTGTTGGTTTCTTGTGTTTTTGATTTCAGTCAGTGTGACAAGTGTGAGGTGATATCTCATTGTGGTTTTGATTTGCATTTCCCTGAGGATGAGTGATGTTGAGCATCTTTTCATGGGTCTCTTTGCCATCTGGATGTCTTCTTTGGAGAAATGTCTGTTCATGTCTTCTGCCCATTTTTCAATTACATTATTTGGGGTTTTTTGAGTTGTATAAGTTCTTTATATATTTTAGATAATAACCCTTTATCAGATATGTCATTTGTAAATATCCTCTCCCATTCTATAGGTTGTCTTTTAGTTTTGTTGATTGTTTCCTCTGCTGTGCAGGAACTTTTTATTTTGATGTAGTCTCAATAGTTTATTTTTGCTTTTGTTTTCCTTGCCTCAGGAGACATACCTAGAAAAACGTCGTTATGTATGCCCTGTTGTTTTAACTTCTCATTTTGAATTAATTTTCGCCTCAGAGAAGAAAAGTTGGAAAAATAGTATATAGAGCTCCTTACCCAAATTCTAATGCTAACGTCATACATGATCATAGTACAATTATCAAAACTGGGAAAACAACACGGATATAAGGTTTGCTAGTGGCATCCGACCTGTAACAGTTTCTCGGTCTTTTCTGGCTGTATTAGATTCCTGGGGCTGCTGTAAAGTACCATAAACCAGGCGGCTTAAAACAACAGAAATTTATTGTCTCGCAGTTCTGGGGCTGAGAAGTCCAAAATCAAGACATTGGCAGGGCCCTGTGCCTTCTGAAATCTGAAGGATAGGATCCTTCCTTGCCTCCCCTCTAGCTTCTGGTGACTTGCTAGTAATCTTTGGGGTCCTTGGCTTGCAGCGGTGTGTCTCCAGTCTCTGCCTCCTGCCCAAATCCACCAGGAGCACTTTGATGTAGTTGAACCCCTTGTGTTTATTACTCCTTCTAGCCAGAGAGAACACGCACCATGGGGAACCATAGAGTGTCTCACTGAGAGTGTTGGAAAGAACTAGTATAGGATTTGGGCTTTAATTGGATGAGTTGAGAAAGAGTCTAAGGAAGTAGGACTTCATCGAGATTGGACGCTGTCTGAAAGTGAGGGCAATTCTATGGGTCACAGAGGTTTATCTGTAGGGAGGGCAGAGCAGAGAAGAGGAAGAACTGTAATTGGTAATAAAGCAGAAGCAGTGACTCCTTTCAATAGAGGGGAGGTTTGGTGCTTTGTGGGTTTCACGGTGATTTTGGTTTTTGTCTTTGTCATGGTCTCAGAGCGACCTTGATGATGCTGATGCTCTGTGATATTGTCATGGCCAACGGACCACTGCCCTGTGGTGAGCCCCAGACTAGCTTGTGATAACACTGAGGCCAGTTCCTCCACGCGTGAGCTGCTTCCCCACCCCTCCCCCCGCTTTACCTCCATGTCTATAGAGGTATTTAGAATAGAAAATCAGCAGGTAGCAATGCTGGCTTCGTTGTGGGAATGGGGAGAATTAGAGGAGTCTGTGACTTCTCGGGCACCCATCAATGGCTAGCAGATTGAGTGGATGAGCCAGCAACCAAGCTCAGGAATATGGGCAGAAGAGCAGATTCGTAGGCAGAGATGGTGAGTTCAATTTCAACCATGCTGAGCCTCAAGTAACCAAGCCACTTTTTAATCTCATACCTTGGGAGTTGGCATTGTGCGCACACATATAAGCAGAAAACAAAAATTGCCAATATTAAAATAACTCCAGAAACATTCAGATAGCACCTGTCCAACAGGGACATTTAGGGTATTTATGCCTTAAACTACATTTTGTCTGCAGAGACAGCGCTTCCTAGGAATTCTGTACCTCATCCAAACCGTCATTCTTTTTTAAATTTTATTTTATTTTGTTACGTTAATCACCATACATTACATCATTAGTTTTTGATGTAGTGTTCCATGATTCATTGTTTGCGTATAACCCCCAGTGCTCCATGCAGAACGTGCCCTCCTTAATACCCATCACCAGGCTAACCCATCTCCCCACTCCCCTCCCCTCTAGAACACACAGTCTGTTTAAAACCCTCAGTTTTTACAGCCATTCCTTCCTTCTACTTCCCAGTTTGTAGAACACACCCCTCCCTTAGCCCCATTCCTTCTTACTGCCTCTCAAAATGGAAATAAGCTCCCCATCAATTCCATTTCCCAGCTTCCCATTCACTGTGGGTTAGAACGGCCCCAGTTAATTTAAAGCCAAGGCAGATGGCAATTCATCTTTGGCAATCAGTGCAAATGCTGAAGGTCTGTTCTGGAACCGCCTGCAGCTAGCAGGGGAGAGGGGCTCCATGCAGCCTGCTTACATAAACGCCGGACAGGCGGCGCTTCCCTCCAGGCTCAGCAGTCACCCACCTGCTGGCCCGGCCACTAAGGTCACTCCCCAGGAGGCCAGAGGCTGTGCAACCGGGTGTCAAGCCTGCTGTGGAAAGCGGTGGCGGGCTGAGGGAGAGAACCCTGGGGCTGGCCTCAGAGCCCCCGGCAGCTCCTAGATGACCCGCGCTGAGCTGAATGAACACTGCTCCACAGTTTTCCCTGGCAAAGTGTTTTCGGAAAAGACACTGGAATGTATTCTGAAGTATCTGCAGAGAGGGTCCAGCACACAGTCAGTGTTCAGTAAATGTTTGCTGCAGGACAGGGGCGCCTGGCTGGCTCAGTCGTTGGGCGTCTGCCTTCTGCCCCGGTCATGATCCCGGGGTCCTGGGATCGAGCCCCGCATCCACGGGAAGCCCGCTTCTCCCTCTCTCACTCCTCCTGCTTGTGTTCCCTCTCTCGGTGTGTCTCTCTGTCAAATAAATAAAATCTTTAATAAATAAATAAATAAATAAATAAATAAATAAATATTTGCTGCAGGATAAGTGAACGGCTTGACTCTGAGTGGGCAAACAGTTCTCCTGTGAGCCCTTACAAGGTCTCGGGGTTTTACCTGGATGTGTTTTCCTCTCATACGGACACGTGAGACATGGCACCATGACCTATCAATCTACAAGAAACGGACCAGTTTGTTGGGAAACACTAAAAGACTACCAGCTCCTGGTTCAAATCCTGAGTGCCAAGGTTCTGCATCCTTGAACTGATTTCAAGAACTTAGTCACTGGGAACGTTTAAAAATAGAAAACAGTCTGTTTAAAATGTTCTTCTGCCTAGGGCCAGGGCCAAAAGAACAAAAGTGTCCCTTCATTCAAATTATAACTAAAGACTATTATTGAGTGGGTTTTGCTTCAGCATCCTGAAAGGCAGAGAGCCACAGCCGTTCCAGGCCAGCCCACAGAGAGGCATCGTGGGGTGGGAGCCCTGCATCGTGGGGGGTCAGGGCCCTGCACAGGGGGTGAGCCCGACTCAGAGCTCGAGCTCATGAGCCTGAGATCAGGACCTGAGCCGAAATCAAGAGTCAGGATCCTGCATAACTATCTGGCATCTTGTCAGGAGTCAAGGCCCTTCCTGCTTGGGGTCCCTCTGTACAGGGGCAAATACCCAGGAAAGTCCATGAGAGTTCTGTAACGGATATTCCAGCAGCCATTCCATCCATTCTGCTTCCTTTGAAGAGCAATGCAAATGCTCCCGGAGAAGGGAGTGGGAGCAAGGAGTTTATCTGTCTAAATCAGTCTCATCATCTTTGCCCCCATGTTTAGTGTAGGGGTGCTCAGGGACCTAACGTAGTCCGATCAGAGGGAAACCCGGGACTTCTCTTTCACAGTGAGATAAGAATGTGACGTCTCCCCTGGAAGAGCCCGGGAGGTGCTGGTAGGCGTCCTATGAGGGGTGATCTTCAAGAGGGAGCCGGTTCCAGAAAGGCAGAAAGCGAGGCTTGGTGACATGTTGGCACAGCTGAAGCATTTAATATTTCTTGAATTTTCACTGGCATTAACCAATACTTTATTTTTTAATTGTGTTTGAATCAGGGTTTTTAAAATCAATTTTTCTTTATTTATAAAAATAGCTTTTTAAAAATTATATATACTTTTTAAAAAGTTTTTTTTTAAAATAAACTTTGAATTTTAGAACAATTTTGGATTTACTGATTTATTTATTTTGCTACTTGTGACCAAGAATGTCTCAAGGGGTGCCTGGGTGGCTCAGTCAGTTAAGTATCTGCCTTTGGCTCAGGTCATGATCTCAGGGCCCTGGGATTGAGCCCCATGTATGGCTCCCTGCTCAGTGGGGAGTTTGCTTCTCCCTCTCCCTCTGTCCTTCCCCTCACCCATGCTCTCTCTCTCAAATAAATAAAATCTTTTTTTTTTTAAAGAATGTCTCAAATGATACAGCTGTAGAAATACCCATCTTCTCTTGGTAAGAGAAAAACATGTACCAAAAAAATCAGTAATGGTTCCAAAATAGGCTTTCTCATACATATTATTAAATTGAAAGATTCAATCCCATGATTTATTGAGAAAAAAGTTAGCAGAGTTTTTTCAAAGATAATTATTTTATTATACTTTTATTGAAAAGAATTTAATAATGTTCAAGAAACTAAAATTATAGCAACACATAGTTGTACCGCAATAGAATGTTCTTATTAATAGAATGCTATAAACATATTTATATAACTTTGCAATCATAATGTAAAATTATTTTTTTTAAGATTTTATTTATTTATTTGACAGAGAGATAGAGAGAGATCACAAGTAGGCAGAGTGGCAGGCAGAGGGAGAAGAGAAGCAAGCTCTCCGCTGAGCAGGGAGCCGGATGTGGGGCTCGATCCCAGGACCCCAGGATCATGACCTGAGCCGAAGGCAGCTGCTTAACCGCCTGAGCCACCCGGGTGCCCCATTTTATTTTCATGCTTTAATTATGTTATCGCGAACAATTTCTCATATTTCCATATAATCTTTATAATTATAATTTTTATTTTTGAAAAATTTATAGCACTTTCATAATGTAATATACTTAGTCTCAATTTTGAGGACTTGTAGTTAGTGCTACAATGAACTCTTTATGAAGCATACAGCTTTTTGCTTCTGTTGAATTGAGTGACCTAACATTTTCTAGAAGTATCTAACTCTTAGATGACAGGGAGCCTTGGTCATCAAACTGCCTGGGAAGTAGTCTTGGCTTCACCATTACAAGCTGTTTGATCTTGAACAGATTACATCAGCTTTCTATGCCTTGGTTTTTTTCATTTGTAAAATGGGAATAATCACAGCACCATTTCCAAAGAGTTATTTTAAAGACCAATTGTCATAATACATGTAAAAAGGTTTAAAACAATCCACAGAATATATTAAGTTCTCAAGAACTATGATATATTATTTGGAATAATATTGGAGAATGAACATATTAATGTAAAAAATTCTATAACACTGAAGCCTTACAGTTCTGCTTATTAGAAATGTTTTACCACTTTAGCAGATAGATCATTATGTCTCATGATTGCTTGAATTTTTATTTTTTGACTACAAAAGATGAACATTTATCTTGTATTTATTTTTTTTTAAAGATTTGTTTATTTATTTTATTATTATTATTATTATTTTTTAAAGATTTTATTTATTTGACAGAGAGAGACACAGCGAGAGAGGGAACACAAGCAGGGGGAGTGGGAGAGGGAGAAGCAGGCTTCCCGCCGAGCAGGGAGCCCGATGCGGGGCTCGATCCCAGGACCCTAGGATCATGACCTGAGCCGAAGGCAGACGCTTAACGACTGAGCCACCCAGGCGCCCCTGTTTATTTATTTTAAAGAGAGAGAGAGCACAAGCAGGAGGGGCAGAGGGAGAAGGTCAGAGAATGTCAAGCAGATTCCACACCCACCTCGAAGCCCAACACTGGGCTCAATCTCATGACCCTGAGATCATGTCCTGAGCCGAAATCAAGAGTCAGACACTTAACCGACTGAGCCACCCAGGCACCCCTGTATTTATTTTATTTTTAATGTGTATGATCTATTCCATTTAATAAACCATTTTTTAAAATATATCTAATAGTCTGAAAGGTCTGACTCGTTGATTCATTTAGGCATGTGTATTAGTGTATTAATGTATTGTCGCTGGAACAAATTACCACAAATTCAGTGGCTTAAAACAATCCAGATTTATTCTCTTACACTTCCGGAAGCCAGAAGTCTAAAATCAAGATGTTGGCAGGGCTGTGTTCCTTCTGGATGCTTGGCCTCAAAGAGTGGTTCTCCTTGCCTTTTTAAGCTTCTAGAGGCCACTTGCCTCCTTGGCTCATGGCCCTTTCTTACAAGGAGCCTTGTATTATATTGGGTCACTTAGATAATCCAGGATAATTTCTCCATCTCAAGATCCTAAATTTAATCACATCTGCAGAGTTCCTTGCACAGATTCTGGGAACTAGCACGTGGATATCTTTGGGGGCAGGTGGGGTGCATTATTCAATCTATGACAACACACATGTATTGGTTCTTACACACACACACACACACACACACACACACACACACGTGTTGAGCACCTGTCCTGGGTGCTGGAGCCAGAGGGATGAAATAAGACACCAAATCTGTTTTCAGGGAACTCATGTTATTACCAGTGGAGATGGGCATGAAAGAAGAACGGAGAGAAAGAGAGAAAGACAGGAGGAAGGAGGGAGGGAGGGAGGAAGGAAAGTAGAGAGAGGGAAAGAAAGTCAGCACTTCGGTAAAAAGATTGAAATGCTATGGCAGCCTAACAGAAAAACCTGCCCGGATTCCTGGGGGCCCAGAGGCATCACAGAAGAGGGGACAACTGAGCTTGTCCTTAGCAGCTAAGTAGGAGACACCAGGCAAGTGAGGGAAAAGCCCTTCCTGGGGAGGAGACTGAACTGCAGAGGGATAGAGATGTGCGAGGACATTAAACAGTGCGACAAAGGCAAGCAACTTGGCTTCATTCGAGGCAGGCTATTTCATACCGAGTAGCAGAGGACGGATGGCCTATGCTAAGAAGTTAAAGAACCTGTGGGTAAAGGGGAAGCTGGTGTCAACGTAAAAACAGGCAATAAACTGATTTGATCAGTGCTTTAATCCGTCCATGGCTGGGATAGACTGAATGACGGGAACCTTACAATTGCCTGGTGGAGGAGTGGTAAATCCCATTTATCTTTCTTTTTGTTTTAATGGGTACCTAATACAATAACTAGAAAGGAAAAGAAATGAACTGGATGATGTTAAAGTTCCTTCCTGACCTAAAGTTCTGTGGTATCACAATCCCTATTCAATTTGTTCTCCCCATGGGACTGGTAATTACAATACTTTAGCTACTAGGCCTAGAGTAAAAAAATTACATTTACTCCCAGGACTTACAAAAGAAGTTTTTAGATAAGTAGCTACTAGAAAGTGTTATTAAAAAATTACTCAATTATTTCCCCCGATGTATACTCCAAAGCCTTTGGATAGATTTTATTTCCTTACAAAAGCACACTATAAAAGCAATACCATATTCCTTATAACCTAAGAGCAGCAAAACCCTTCAGACCACAGACTCAGAAAAACAATGTTTGTTGTTCTTTTTCTTCTTAATTTTAATAAATTGTTGGACTTTAAGGTTGAATTCTAGAGTCATGAATTAATTTCTAGAAAGGTTTTCATAAGGCATGTAAATTTCTGGGGTTTGTAAAATTTCTCATCCACTTCTTATTCTACTTCTTTAGACCTTCCAATTTCCTTTAACCACTTCCATGTTCTGATTTATCTCGAAAGGGCAGCATTTAACTTTTGCTCTTCTGCCACTGAATCTCTTTCCTGTGACTTCTCAACAGATCCCTACTTTTACTCGTTCAGGGTGGTTGTGAGGACCAGTAACGAGGTATGACCTGAAACAGGCTTAGAAAGTACCTGGGCATTGTAAACATGTAGTGTGTGAAATATTATCTACATGAACTTTGTGGAAACTGAGCACATTATCCTATGAAATAGTCAAAAACTTGTCAAGATAATGGTCTCATTAAATAGTCTCTCATAATGGAGCGCCTGGGTGGCTCAGTTGGTTGAGTGCATGACTGTTTTTGGCTCAGGTCATGATTTCAGGATCGTGGGATTGAGCCTTGTGTCGTTGGGCTTCACGCTCAGCACAGTCTGCTTGGGATTCTCACTCTCCCTCTCCTCTGCCCCTCCTCCCGCTCACGCACATGCTTTCTCTCTCTCTCTCTCTTTTATTTTTTTAAAGATTTTATTTATTTATTTGACAGAGAGAGAGACAGCGAGAGAGGGAACACAAGCAGGGGGAGTGGGAGAGGGAGAAGCAGGCTTCCCGCCGAGCAGGGAGCCCGATGTGGGACTCGATCCCAGGACCCTGGGATCATGACCTGAGCCGAAGGCAGACGCTCAACGACTGAGCCACCCAGGTGCCTCTCTCTCTCTCTTTAACATAAATAATCTGTCATAAGTCTCCAGCATCTTTCTTCAGAAATAATAATAATTTATGGCCCAAAAGGAGAGAGGGAGGGCCATGGGCCAAGGCACCCCCACAGGTTCTTCCTGAGCCTGTTCTGGCCTCAAGCAGTGGTTCCCAAACTTCAACACCCATCAGCCTGGACCAAGGTCTACATCGGTGTGAAAAGTCCCGTGAGTACATCAACAGCAAGGTCCCATTAATGACTTAGGATTTACTGCCATGGTTTTCAATCCCAGCTGCATTTTTGAGTCACTTGGGAATATTTTGAAGCATACCCATACCCAGGCCCCAACCCAGACCAATTAAATCAACTCTCTGGAGGTGGTGCCCAAGTGTGATTACAGTTTAAAAAACTCCCCAATCAACTGTAATGTCAGTCAGTTTTGAGACCCACCAGCTGAGAGTATCGTCCATGTAAACAGTTCCCAAACCATGGGAAATCCCTGCCTCAGCTTCCCAGGACTCCCTAGAAAAGGACCGATGGGGCCCAGATATCTGGGTGATTGTTCCAGAGTATCCATAGCTCCTGAAATCCAACTCAAACTGAAGCTGTACTTGAAAGAGTCTACATTCTGTTGTCTTTGGAAAAGTTGTTTGGAAAAAAACCAAACAAACTGAATCCATGCTCTAAGGGCCGTAACTGAAAAAAGTGTCGCTTAGCACGTATTTATTGAACACCCATGAGGAGTGCCAGGTAAAGATGAAAAAGAAATGGTTGTCTTCAAAGACATCTCACTCCAGTGGGGCTATTTTTATGTAGGTTTGAATACCCTTGATTATGAATAGCTTGTCACTCTGATCAAGGTAATCAAACTTGATTTTAATGAGGTCAAAACCCTTTCTAAAAGAGAAATGAAGTGTCTCAACAAGGGGTTCATTTAAGAAACACAAACTCAGCCCAGCTATCTTGAATGACGAGGGATTTATTTAAGGATTCATATGTATCTCACGGAACACAAATGGAACGGACACAGCTGGGCCTCACCAGGGACTGGGTCTGGAAAGCCATCAGGAACTAAAGTAACTACCTTTTTATCTATTTTTGAGGTGCATGATTCCCAATATAGGTCTTCTTCCTTCTCGATGCAGACCAGCTTCTCTGCTCACCTCACCACATGGAAGGAAATTTGGACTCAGTCCCCACCCCCAAATTAACTGCCTCAGTCCCTGTGTCCCTTCAAATTTCTGAGAATCTGGTTGGCTTGGTTTGTGTATTATTGTGCTTTCTCTGGGCAAGGCTCTATCCACCCTTTGTCCAGTGAGCAGTGGTGAGCAAAGCTAGAGGGGGTGTGGAACTCCCCCTTTGAGGAGGTGGTTGAGGCGGGTTTTCTGGGCAAGGACCATGAGCGGGGCCGCTAAACCCACTGACATGGCCACAGAGGAGAAGTTATATTTGTCGCATTAACAATACAAACTAAACTGTCTACAAAAAAGAAAAATGCACAGTAAAAATGGGAAGAATAAAAGTTAAGCCTATAAAACATGCAAACATGGTATTAGCGACACTTACATAATGCAGCCATGATCAAACAAGAATTGTTTTCTTTATACTTGCTAAGGTTAATCATTAGCTAATGAAGAACAAACTCACTAGACAACATTTGTTCTGCTTTGCCCCAATACATTTTTTAAAAAGATTTTATTTATTTATTTGACAGAGAGAGAGAGAGCACAAGCAGGGGGAGCGGCAGGGAGAGGGAGAAGCAGAATTCTCGCTGAGCAGGGAGCCCGATGCGGGGCTCGATCCCAGGACCCTGGGATTGTGACCTGAGCCGAAGGCAGACACTTAACAACTGAGCCACCCAGGCGCCCCTGCCCCAATACATTTTTAAATTTGTTTCTGTTGAAAATCAATTTTAGGGTTTGCTGTAAATTCTTTTTTTTTTAATTTTGCAAAAATATTGATACAATGCCAGTTCCTAACTATATAAAATCACACTGGAAGAATCAGTCTCACTGCCAACCCCGTGGCCTTCACCCCACTGTTCCCCTCCCCTACACAGACCACCATTTTTGTTATCCTGCCAGTGACTCTCTCGTAAAAGAGAAGCAAGCACACACATATATTTTTAGCTCCCCTTCTTTCATTCACAAAAGGCAGCATTTTATATAGTGTGTGAACCTTATTTTATTTTCCCCCACAGGACACCATCGGCCTGGAAACCAGTACAATCAGAACATAGAATTTAGGCCCCCTCTTTTTTGGCTGCAAAGTGCTTCAGTGTGTGGGTGACTAACTGCTTAGCTTCCATCTTTTGCTATTCTAAGTAACACCTCCACGAATAAACTTGTACACGTTATTTCATATCTGTAGAGATGTATCTTTAGAATAGATGCCTAAAAAAAGCTTTCTGGGACAAAGGGTAAAGGCTTTAGTAATTTTGCTGGATATTGCTGAATCCCCCTCCACAGGGCTTGTGACACTTTGCATCCGATGTATGAGAGCACTTGGCTCGCCACGGCCTCACCAATCGTGTTGGTGAAACTTCTGGATTTTTGCCAATCGGATAGGTCAGAACTGGTACTTCCACGTAATTTTCATTTGCATCTCTCTTACTGTGAGTGGAGTCGATCATCTTTCATATAGGGTACTTTACCTCTTTGGTAATAAAATTCTTAACTTTGAGGTCATCGGAGACTCACATGCAGTTGTAAGAAATGACACAGAGAGACCCCGGACCCTTTCCCCTGTCCTGCATGCAGTTATAATGCCATGTCACAGCTACCATACTGACCCACAGTCAAGATACACAACAGTTCCTGACCTTTCTTGGTAGGGGACATTCCTAGGAGTTGGACAAGATGGGGTAAATGCATTCCACTGACTTCTCCCACTAATCACCAAACAACAACGAAACCCCACCAGAAGACTGAAAGGTGGAATAAAGAAGGCAAACTCCCAGGGGACGTGGGGACTTGATGAGAAACAACCCAGGTGTGAGTTCTGGGAGGTTTTTTTTCTTGCCCTCTCAGTATCCCAGCCTGGGTGCTAGATAGGTCTGCAGCCCAGAAATGCTGATAGCAGACCCCCCCACCCCCACCCAAGCAAAGCCTGTTCTCTGTAGCCCAAGAGCCTAGAAGAGCACAGGCCATCAGGCAGACACCTTTCCAACATACCGGTCTATTCTACCAGAAAAGACAGGACCCTCTCCATCTGAAACCGGCAATCATGTCCCCTCCACTCCCCACCTCCACCTTTTCCATGGTAGAGGTGAGGCTCTCCCTCACGGAGCCTGTGGATGCAACTCTTTGGGAACTCCCCACTTCTATATGACCTGTCCAAGACTTCCTCCATTTTTCTATTGGGTTTCCAAGAAGGTTGTAAAATATTTAGAGGCAAAGGGGTGGCCCCCGTGAGAAGCCCTTGGCAAGCATTTCCCTTGCTTGGCTGTGGCCTACATGGGGGAAGGAACTGCCTTATTCGCTCTCGTGTCCTCAGCACAGCACAGTGCCTGACGTCACAGCAGGTGCTTAGTAACTGGACGTACTGGGCTTGGAGAGACCAGAAACAAGGCTGCCAGAAGTTGCCAAGCAGGTTAGAAGACTGGTTAATTACTCTATGCAAAATGACATTTATACAAGGTCAAGGGGTAAGAGAATAATGAAGGGGAAGTCTGGTTACCATGGTGACCCTGTTCTGTCTGAACAAAAGCACTCACAGGATTTCATAAGGACTCGAGGGAAACAAATTGCTGCCATGATTTTTTCCTGATTCTAACAACAGTGGTGGTGGAAGAGAAGAAAGAAGGAAAAACAGGTGAAGAAAGGGAGGAGGAGGGATAACTGTGTAAAATAAAGTCCTTGGAAATCAACTAAATGCATTTTAAAAAGTGCCTCAGATAGAAATTATGTTCCACAGGTAAATTAACACCTTCTCTCTGGTATGAAGTCAAACAGGTGTTTCTAGCAGCTACTCTCATTCTTTCTTCAACACAGTAGTGTCTTGTGACATTTATTTTATGGGAAGGATGACTTTCACTTTCCAGGTTTTTTTTTAAATTTAATAAAAATTTTAGCAGTGAATTCTTCACTATTCTATTTCTTTTATACGCTAATCTATAATAATTTTTTAAAAAGATTTATTCTCTACCTCCAACTAATATACTATGTTAATTTAAGTAAAATTTAAAAAAATAAAGATTTATTATTTGAGAGAGAAAGAGTGGGGGGGGAGGCAGAGGCAGAGGGAGAGAATGTCAAGTGGACTCCCTGCTGAGCGTGGAGCCCAACGACCTGGAACTCGTCCCATGACCCTGAGATCATGACCTGAGCCAAAATCAAGAGTCAGACACTTAACCAACTGAGCTACCCAGGTGCCCCTACATTAATTTTCTAAAGCTTAGTACCTTTAAATTTTAAAAATGTGTTGAGTAAAAAGATGGGCCTGGCTCCCTATTCAGATAGATTTATAGGAAGGTCGAAATGCATCTTGATGATGGCACTTAATAGTCCTATTTAAGGCACTGATCCTGCTGAACACGGCTCTGAGTAGGTATGACATACGGAGTAATAGTGTAATTTAGAATGCTATGGAGTGTTCTGCCCTAACAGATGGCAAACAGTGTTGCCCTGACAGGATGGTCATTCACTGAGCGCTGTGCAGGATGCTGGGTATACAAACCCAAATGGCACCGACCACTGCCCTCAAAGAGCTAACAGTCTTTGAGAGAAAAAGAAAATGCATAAACAAATTTAATAGCGTAAGACATGCTTTAATAGTGCAGTACTCCATGTAGGGCAGGAGTGCAGGAGAGGAAGGGGCAAATTTTACTTGGGTCGGCCAGAGACAGCTTCCAGAGGAGCTTGTCTTTTTTTTTTTTTTTTTAAGCAGGCTCCAAACCCAGTGTGGAGCCCAATGTGGGGCTTGAACTCATGGCCCTGAGATCAAGACCCAAGCCAAAATCAAGAGTTGGACACCCAACCAACTGAGCCACCCAGGTGCCCCAAGAGCTTGAGTCTTTAAGAGATAGGTAGGAGACCCTCTGGTGGATGAGGGTAGAAAAGGTCAATGGGAGTAGTTCACGGGCAACTGGAGAATGAAACGGGGTGCGAGAGGGATGGGCAGGGAGGTGTTGGTCCTGCAGAGGCCAGCAGAAGACAGATCATTCAGGCCCTGGTCTGAGCAGCAGAAATATTTGGACATTTTTCTAGAAGTAGGCAATGGGGAGCCACTGAAAGATTTAAAGCACAGTAGTATTTCAAAAGAGAGTTTTGTGTGTCAAGATGGAAGACATATTAAAAACAGAAGGCATACCTTTGCAGTAAGACTGGGAGGATCCACGCACTTGTTGCAGAAACAAAAGACCCTACAGATTGAAGAGGGACTTCAGAGGTGGAGCTAACACCTTGATTGTACGGAGGAGAAAGGCGAGGGTGACTCAGATTTGGCCTTGAGTTCCTAAGTGGATGGTAAAACAAGAGGAAGACCAGGTTTTGAAGATGGATATGATAAATTCAGCTTAGGACATACTGGGTTTTGAGTTTCTGTGAACAAGCAGGTCGAGATGACCCATAAGTTGATAATGTGGGTCAGCAGCTAAGAATTCTCAGCTGGACATTTGGCTTGAGAGCCTCCTGCTTGAACTTAGGGACACCATGAGGTTAAAGTTCTGCGAGTATAAGAGATCACCTGCTGTATGTGGCTGTTTACATTTATCTAAGATTTAACAAAATCCAGTTCCTGGCTCACGCCAGCCACATTTCAAGTGCTCAACAACCACATGTGGCTAGAGGCTACCATACTGGACAGCACAGTCCCAGAACCTTTCCATCATTCTAAAACATTCCACCAGACAGTGTAAGCCAGTGGTCCTAGAAACTGAGTTACTGATCAGAGAGAAGGGAGAAAGAATGGAAAGCAGAGGAAGAAGGGTCTTCCAAGGAAACTGGGAAGAAAATAGGTGAAAAAGCCAAGCCCAAAAGCCAAGGTAGGATAGAAAAAGCAGTAGAGGTCCACATGGCATTTAATTTTCTCAGTCACAATACTGAGAGAAGCTACATGTTACTGAATGCCTTCCATAAGCAAAGTATCGTAACAGGTGCTTCCCACGCTGTCTACCTAAAATCACACAAGCCTCTGAGCAAACGGAGCCTGATTCCCACTTGTTACATTTCTCCTCATGACTATTACTGCTAAAATTTAATTTTGGCACCTTTGCCAGTTTTACTAATTGTTTACATGCATTATCATGTATAGATAGGGTAATCACTAACTTCATTTCCTAATGGAATCAAAGAATGCAATATTATTTTTAAAATATGATCCAAGATACCTTGCATGAAAGAAAAGCCTGTTACTCTTGAGCTGAAAACTGACTTAATTATAAGCCAAGTTTTTGCTCAGCATGTCAGGTGCTGGGCTCAGTTCTGTTAGGATTAGCTTATTTAAGTTCTTCAGCAATCCTTGGGTAGTTCCTATCATCCTCAACTGTAAGATCAGGAAACTGAAGACCACGGGGGTTTAAAATTTTGCTAAAATGTCACAGTAAACAAGGGGGGATCTCTGAATTCAAACTCAGGTCAGTCTGATTCCAGCGTCTTTGCTTATAACCACTGCCTTCCACACAGTCCTATTAAAAGTTAACTGTAAATCCTCAAGATTCATTGTAGACAAACAATGATCTCAACTATCCTTCTGATGCATAGGGTATACAGCTAAGAAACATTCTGTGCCTTGGGAAAAGCTTCTCCTACAAAGATGTTCTATTGGCCTAATACTGCCTTAGTAAAATATAAAACCAATGTTTGCAGAGGACACAATTGAGCACCTCATTTCATAGTACGTAGGTTTTTCAGTTGTTTCCATGACTGTTTTACTCACAGAAGACAGTAAATTCCACTAGTGTAGGTAATGTCTGATACTTCTCGGAGATCAAAGACTTCAACTGATGGAGTTAGGAGGATGAAATTAGCAACAGAATTCAGGTCCACCAAAATATGTTATAGGAATGTGTTGAGAAAGATACAAGTTTTATTTTTACAACCTATATATTTTTCTTTTAATTGTGGTATAATTTTGAGTGACATAGCACTATGTTCTCTGAAGTCACTTAAATTAAGAGCAATACAGTATATGCTCCTCAAGAACAGCCTTCTCTAAATAAAACAATTTGGGTCCAGAATATCTCCACAACCTTAAATCCATGTGTTTAAGACAGGACAAAAAAAATACATATATAAGATCATTAAACTGAGTTGGCATGTTTCATCAGAGGACACATTAGTACCATAGGTAGGAACCTGGGCCAGACTAAGCCAACTCAATTTTACGGCTCTGCATTATTTAAATGACTAAGAGATTGATTCCACGATTGGCTTTCTTTGTGACATAAGTGTCACCACCCCGGTAGCTCATACTATGCATAAAAATTAATAATAATTCATTACACAAATAATTTAAGTTGACAAAATTCATGATCTCACATTCCAGGCCCAGATACAAATCTAGTCCCTAGATATTATCTGCCTTAAAGATCTTCAATACTACTTGATACCTAGAAAACAAGAAGGGGATTGACCACCAACACACCAGCTTAGTTCACTCAAGTTTGCAGGCAGAAGAAATGTTAAAAACGACTCCTGGGGCGCCTGGGTGGCTCAGTCGTTAAGCGTCTGCCTTCGGCTCAGGTCATGATCTCAGGGTCCTGGGATTGAGCCCCGCATTGGGCTCCCTGATCAGCGGGAAGCCTGCTTCTCCCTCTCCCACTCCCCCTGCTTGTGTTCCCTCTCTCGCTGGGTCTCTCTCTGTCAAATAAATAAATAAATAAATCTTAAAAAAAACACACACAAAAAAACAAAAACCGACTCCTTAAATATCCTTCTTGCTACAGTAGATTACTAACTGTACTGATGAAAAATATTTAAATATTACTGTGTCTTTTCTGAGTTAAAAACTATGAGATCACTAAATGTATTTAAACTGCTGCAAAGGCAGATGCAGTGGTCGCTTTATGCTTCTGCTGCCATTCTTGTGCCACCAAGGTATTCATGAACAGTTCGCCTCAAAATTAGGAAAACAAACACAACAAAAAACCCAGATAACCCCCAAAAAGTTCCTGAGCAAAAATAATTACAGTGTCACACAGAGTCTTTAGAACATTATATTTCATAAAAGACAATGATAAAAAAGTACAAACATTTCCATGAGAAGCAAAAAAAAAAAAAAAAAAATGAGAGTACAAGAAATTACTAGCATTTATTTCAGTGCATTTATGTAGAAGCCTTTCAGATCTAATAAATAAAATAATCTTAAGTACACTTCCTCTTTCTGATAAACAACACTATGGCCCTTTTAGATCTCTCAATTGGCATACTTGTAAATACAAGGCAACAAATCTAGAGTACTAATATTTGTCTGAAAAGTACACAGAGAAATATAACAGATACAAGCAGAGGCCAAATAAAATGACACAAAATCTGCTTTCACTTGTAGGAAGCCTCCAAAAGAAGGACAATACTGTATCGGTTATTTTTCCATTTTACTTTAAAATGGATATCAATATTTTGGTTGTAAAAGGAGTCTAAGCAAGTTTTTAACACGTAATTATGTATTTGCATAATACTGTAAATAAGCTTTCTGATCGAACAGGTTTTCACAAAATACGAGCAAATTTAAATGCGGATTTTAAAAAAATACTCATGTGTACACTTTTCCCTCTCTTTTCTACAAACAGGCTCATTAATCATTACTTCTCTCTCGAGGTGAAAGGCACAACGTAACATTCCCGGTTAGTGCCATAAGGACCTCATAATAGCTCCATGTCCACATATATGTGTTTCTTGACTTTGAAACTAAGAAATACAACAGATAAGTTATCAGAGGATGTCTTTATAATTTTAGAAAGGTTTCAACTTGCTTGATTTGATTTGTTCAGAAATAAAATACTTCTTCTGTTGGCATACCTCGCATTGCACTTGATACAGAATAGGCAATCAATACGTGTTCCCTAAGAAATCCACCAAACATAATGATAAAAAGAATTTCCATTTGCAATGTATTTGTTAATTTTTATGGAACAGATTTTCATAAGATGAAGATAACTGAGCAAAACTATCACTCTTCTGGAAACATGTAAGTCATTCTTTATAGGCAAAAAACAAATTTTAGGTATGCACTTAAAAAGCAAAACAAAACAAAAAAAAGGGGGGAAAGCAAAAAACAAACTAATGAGATGATTTTCACAGGATGACATACCGTATTCAAAACTAAAGAGAGCAAAATAACATGGCTCACTCATAAAACAAAAATGGCTATTAGACTTAATCCAAGAAAATAAGGCAGATTCTAGTAGAACTGAGTTCTCCTGAAACTGTAAAATGTGTATCAAAATGAGGATTCCAAATGTGGGCAGCTCCACATTAAAAAGCAAAAAATATGTTTTACGAGTAAGACTCAGAAACAGCCCTAATTTTCCCCACAGTTAAAATATGTATTAAAAAAATATTTAAGTATTATTGGGTTAATTATGCTCTTATGCCCCTACTATCTTGTTAGTGATCACAAATGTTAACATTCCCAACCAACTTTCATTTCACCAAATTAAAAAAACTGCATTGGCTATGAGACCAAAATGAACAGATATACAAATTCAGAACAAATCTCTTACTTTTCAGAAGGTTTGATTTTTTTGTGATTTTGAGTACCACCAAAAAATGGAAGATAAGTATCTTGGAAATATTGCTAGAGAAATAAATATGGAAAATTCTGTTTGCTATCATAAGGGAGAGTGATCAATTTTTTCAAAGTATAAGAATTTCAATTACGTTATGATTTGGTTTGTGGTCATCTGTATTACTAATATTGCCATAAAAGATGATACTTCAAAATTAAACTTAAACCTGAGATAAATAACCATATTTCTGTTTTAGGTGAACAATCCATGAGGCAAATATTATCCCAACATCCCTCATAGATAGATTTCTATTGTTCTTCATTGTTTTTGAAGATTCACTCTATAGATAATTTTTTGTTTTAAATTTGTGAAAATATTAAGATATTTTCTAGAATCTTTGGTTAACTATAGTTGATAATTTTCTAAGTAAGGATATTGTTTGGTTTTGCCATGAAAACTTCATCCAAATTTAAGATCAAGTAATATACTGGATGTCAGGTAGTGAGACCTGTTCTCAGAGAAGTGTCCTAGAACATCAATGCATTTAAATAACTGATTATATATTTTAATATAATTCTATTAAATCATTTCAGTGAGGCAATTTTAAGAATACCAGAAATGTAATTTCTTAAAAGTGAAAAAAAAATATATAGTTCTAATAAACCTGGCCGACATTAAAGGTTCCCTTCAAAAACTTCAAATTCTATGAGTCTGAGAATTAAACTTAAAATTTGTCTTTATCTACTAAGCATTTATCTTCATAAAAATAGAACATTTAATTTCTTATCTAATAGTATAATTCATTTGTATATTATAAGTACTACTGGGTTTTCCATAGCTCATTCTTTAAAAAAAAAATTGTTTTGATTTTTTTTAAATGAAAATTGTTTTCTGGCTCTTCTGAACTAGAAATAATGAAAGTGCTGTTCACTATGAATTAAGAAAAAAAAATAGAGTGTACAAATACACACAACCTCGGGAAGATTTTTTGAGGCACAAAATCCCTGACAATTACACCAAAGATACGTGAAAGACAGTTAATTAACATAAAGAGGTCCTTTATATCATGTTACGTCACAACGTTTAAGATTTTCTTGGTAATACTCATGCAATGTGCATAAACAATATGGTTGTGATTTAGCAAAATCTGATGAGATTGCAAGCAAGGAAAAAAACAGGTAATCCTGGTAGGAAGAAAAGTGGTCTAAGTCCTTTCTTCTTACCCTGTAAAACCCTAAGAAAGCTGTGACTTCTTCCACACAAAAGGCTGAAGGTCTAAAGCTCAAAACTAGTATATAACAGTTTACTGTAGGAGTTGGCTGTCAATTATTGACAGTTCCTTCATTTCACACAAGGGTTAACCTTTGTTTAGTGACATAAATTTGCATTGTTTTCTTCCATGCAAATAAAAAATGTCTATAAAAGTCCGATAAAGGCATAACCAATTACATGCAAAACTGCAACACATCATCTTTTTCAACAATTTGAACACGTTAATTTACATCACATATATACAAAACATGTTTAAACAGAAATAAAGCATTCTCTTGAATTAAATTATATATTTTAGTATAAAAATTTTCTCTTTGTAGGGAGCTCTCTTAACTTCCGGATTTCAGCAAGGGCATCGGGTGTCTGCAGGGCTCGCCGTGGGGGTGTGTCTCAGAGAAGAGGATGGGTGATGGTCTCTAACCTCACACTGTAAACAAGGGCTGCTGGCTCTTCTCACGCAGCAGGGCACCATGACACATCCATTCACTGACCTCCAATAAGAGTAGACTCCCAGTTGATGATCCAGCATTGCAGTCTATCTTGCCATGAGAGCTACTTCTTTTAGTAGTCTTCAATTGGAGCTAACTCTGGCATGAGGTTTACAGATATATTTGTATACAACCTATCAACCAGTATTTTTGGCGTATATATTAAATTGTTCAACCCATCAATGTACTGACGCTCTTTTGAATATCTTAGTAATTTATACCTATGGTGTCAGAGAAAAAAATGAAAAATAACAGCAACACGTTCAAAAAGAAAAACTGACAACAAATATGCTCAAGGTCGTTCTTATTTAAAGCTTTTTCAATTTTTACTTTTCATACATAATTAAAAATCTTTTAAACCATTATCTAAATTAGCATTTTTACTAGTCTTAAAATGCCTCCTGAAAAAATTATTTTGTGCACTTACAACTTGGACATCCTTAAGAAATAAAATGTTTTATGAAATAATACATTTTATGTTAGGGAAACACTTTTTATGTAAATAGTTAACCAGGTTCTCTAATATAACATAAATACACATGTATTGCTCTTCGAAACAAGCACAAAAATATTTTACTTCTATAAAGAAAAATAAGATCAAGAGAAAATTCCCTGCAGAAGATTTTTTTGGGGCTGCAATGTTTTTTTTTAACAAATCTTTCATACATCAAATAATTCTGAAACCTTGTTATCTGAAGGTGATAGTGAACTTACCGTCCTAAAAACTGGACTTCACCTCGATGGTGATGAGGAATAGACTTGTATTTTCCCAAGTCTCCCTCTGGTCTTGTTACATTATATCCAGCATAGTGAACTCTACAATACATGGAAATAAAAATATAAAGGAATAAACTGTGACTAAAAATTGATTACATGAGTTCAACTTGAAATGCAAAAGAATGTTATCATTAGAAAGAGGTCAAGAATTTCAGAAGGCACTCTTAATGAAGAAAGGCAGAAACACAAAGTAGGATTTAGAAACCTCAAAAATTTTCCATCCCAAAAAATCTTTTCTTGGAATAGCAAAGTGCAATCTAACTAATAGAAAGGAAATTTATACAAATTCTATTATTAGGCAATTTGTACCTCAACATACCTGTTCCAAAGGTCATCATCTTCTCCTCCCCATCCCCAGAAGGCATTAGGAAAACCATTGATCTTTCTAAATTGTTCCACTGTCAGTCCACTTACACCACCAAAAAACTCTTTATATGGAAGACTAAAAAGAAAGACAGCATTCTAAAAATGAAATCAAAACAGTTTGCCATCTGAAATCAAGTTTTCAGTTTTATATGTGCTTTGCAAAATATATTCTTATTTTCCATATAAACAATTGTTCTGATTAAATCATTTTCTGGGAAATGTAAAGTACACCAAGAAAGAAAACATTTTCACAGTCTAGCAAAACATCTAAATGTGTTAGGTAAAACACAAAGTAAAACACTTGTGATAAATGAAATTTAATATTCAGTATTGTTACTTTGTAAGACTCACAACCCAGTGTTCAAAAATTGGTAAGACTTCCATACCAAAGTAAACTTGATTAAATACACCAATAGTTGTCAATGCAATGTTAGATGCTGTTAAGCTAATAAAGTGTTCTAAATTAATTGAATTATAAATGTGTTATTTATTATGTAGACCAGGATAAATATAAATTAGTAAATATAACTCTAGCATTTAATTTTGAAATGATTAGCTGCCTGTTCCTGTAATAATCATACCTGTTTGGTATGATACCATAATACTCATGGATATTTACAAATATATTATTTTTGATGTACTAATATTTAGATAAATGACTTTTTGATTGAGATATAATAAACTTATAACATTGTATTCATTTTAGGTGTACAACATAATGATTTCACACACACATATATATAGCAAAATGATTACCACAATAAATCTAGTTAATATCCATCACCACACACAGTTACAAAATTCTTCATTTTCTTGTGATGAGAGCTTTTAAGACCTATTCTCTTAGCAACTTTCAAATATATAGTAGAGTATCATTAACTCTAATCACCATGCTGTACATTACATCCCCAGGGCTTATTTATCTTACAAGTGACCTGTGTACCTTTTAACCCCTTTCAGCCACCCTCCCCATCCCCACCCACCACTTTTGGCAACCACCAATCTGTCCTCTGCATCTATGAGTTTGTTTGTTTGTTTTAGATTCCACATATAAATGAGGTCATACAGTATTTGTCTCTCTTTGAGAAATGACTACATTTTCAAATCTGGATTTATTTTCCTTACCTTTCCCTAACTCATACTCCAAGGAATTTGTCAAACTAATTTGTTCCTTTAGATATAGATTGGTTTTCTGATCTCAAGGTAGCATCCCTAGACTTAGTTCTGAATAAATTCCTGTGCCCCCAAACGTGCTAATGGGAAGCGGCAAGCCAGGGCCCCTACAGAGGCCAGGTCAATGTGGGAGGCCAACAGGGAAAACATGACCATGCACAGCATCCAGAAACCAAGCTAAGGGAATCCTGGCCAGGACGATGGCAGAGCTGCCTCAGAGAAGGGGAGAGAGCAGATCTCATTGTTTTTGTGGGAGGACTCTCCTCTCACTCCCTGTAGGGAAGAAGTGCCGGGTGTCAGCTGAGGTCCGGTGTGGTCACAGAAGACGGGAGAAGCAGCTCCTGCATGGAACTCACAGGGTGCACAAGAAAGCGATCTTGGCCCCACTGGCCAAAGGCACCCAAAGACAATCACAGTGTCCCAGGAGACGGCACGAGGCTTACATTTGGGAAGGAAGGATTCTAGTTATAGCACCAGTTGGGGTTCAGTAGGGCTGATAAGGATTCGTGGCACTGTTGGGTTTCCCATGCCAGCTAGATTATTCTTCCCTAGGCTAGTGGTTTGGGAGAAACCTGAGATTAGTAGATAGGTAGATATGGATAAATGTGTGTATGTGTGTGTGTGTGTGTGTGTTTTCATTAATGTGTATAAATTGGCAAGCACATTAATTCCATTTATTGTTCTGCTTAAGTGCAAACAACCGACTGCACTATACCCAGAATGAAGAAAGATTAGGTAAAAGGAAGGCGTAACAAACTAAAGAAGAGAAAACAGAAGCTCAACAAAAAATCCAGTAGGATTTCTCTCACACTGACCCAGGGGAGAGAGTCACTAATCTGGGGACTGGAGCTTTCTGGTCCACAGCCACCATAGTGTGGGTGCCATTATGGGGCAGGGATGCTCCATCAGGCTTCACCCATGGCCCGAAGTCTACCCACTACCGGCACTACTCCTTCATCTGCTGACATTCTCCCTAAGCTACATTCTAATTTCTACTCAAACTTCCAAGACACCCTACTAACTCTGGGATCAGTCTAGGTAGATATAAGTATCATATACATTAATACTTAATGTTTTCAAGTAAGAGAAATTAATTTAGAATTCTTAGTTTATATGACCTATATGACGCTTTTTAGTGAAAATCAGTTACTCTGAATCTAATTTAACTCTAGTGGGGGCTAACCAAAACTGAGTTTCCAAGAACCAGGGCTAAAACCCAGATTCTGAACTTGGATGATCTTCCCCAAGCCCGTGGTAACACTGGACTTGGGAGTTCAGATACTGTAATAATTAAGAAAAGGTTTTCTCATGATAATGACCAGCAAAAAAAAAAAAAGAAGAAGAAGAAGGAAAAAAAATCATTCCTTTCCTGTTCTAGTGCTGATTCACCTGGCCATGTCCTTGAGACTTTTTGCCTCCCCCTACTCTGTAGGTCGGGCAGCAGACAAAACTGTGATGTAGGTAACATCTCCCCTGCTCCAGGCTGTTCTGTCTTCTCTCCACTTCCATCAGCCAATGAGAACTGTGATGACGTGCATGCTTCAATGTCAACTTAAGTTACCATCAGAGCTCCAATGACTGTTTACGTTTCAAGGTAGGTGCAGTCAGAGAGCAAGAAAGATCTGCCTCTTATTATTAAAGGCAAGACAAGAACCTATAACTTAGAAAGAAGACACACTGCAGAGAAAGGGCCTCCTCCACACTAAAACAAGTCACTGGAGAAGGGGAAGCAGGAGGGAGCCGCCACAGGGCGCCTGGGTGGCTCAGTCGTTGGGCATCTGCCTTCGGCGCGGGTCATGATCCCAGGGTCCTGGGATCGAGCCCCGCGTGGGGCTCCCTGCTCAGCCGGGAACCTGCTTCGCCCTCTCCGCTCATGCTCCCTGCTCATGCTCTCTGTTGCTATCTCTCTCTCAAATGAATAAATAAAATCTTAAAAGAAAAAAAGAAGGGAGCCCCCATGTGCTACCTGCACCTACGCAGGGCAGGTCCAGCATGTGTGATCTCCTACAGCCCTAGGGACGGACTCTATTACTCCGACGGACGAACAAGAAAACCAACACGCAGAGACAGAAGGAATTAACCAAGTCCTATCACTGGTAAGCGTGCAACCAGAAAGTTAAGTCTACATTTGCTTGACACAGAACCCAGGTTCTCTTTTCCCATCAACCCACATGCAAACCTCTGCGGGAGGAAGCACCTACATGGCGGGCAGGTGACTCTACATCCTGGCTCCCTGTGAGGACCAAGTGGAGTGAAAGATACTCTTAGGCTTTTAGGCCCTCTCAGATCCAGCCACATTAAGAGAGCTACCACTTCAATGACACGATTTTGTAAGTATGCTGTCTGCTATCAGGAGGAATGCATATTACTCACATATACATGTATTTATCCAGCTTTGCTGCAAAATGACGTGGCATTTCTCCACAACCATAATAGTTTCGGTCATTTTCGGGTAGATGATCCACATCATGGAAGATGACGCAGTCCCAGACACTGTCTTTCATGGCCTCTTTGAAGCCCACATTGAAGAGCATTGCACGGTTAAAAGGCTGTGTGCCAGTCTTCACAAAGGAAAACAGAAATGTAGTCAGGCTTTGTCATCTGACTTTTCTCTATGGTTTTCTAAACTTGTTGAAGCATGGTCAAATAACAATAGTAAATACATCCAAATCAACTAGATAACATAAAAAAACACACGTCAGGATCTTCAAATATACTGTTTAGATTTACTTACTCCATTTTTTTGTACTTTGGTTACATATAAGAAAACACTGTTATCTAGTGCATTCACAGAACGTTTCTGTTTTACTTCAAATACATCAGGATACAGATCATTTATGACCGGGAGAAAAAAATAAAACAATTAAAAATAATATAGGTTGTATTTTTTAGTGAAGCTTTCCCTATGTGTCAAGGCTAAGAGAAGCATGAAGTTCACTGGGACTGGACAAGCCCGTAGGCCTCTGCTTATGGAACAAGGCCAGCGAGAGCGAACTCTGTACTGTTAATGCTTACAATAAAGACAAACACTTTTAGAGACAAAAACAAATGGAACTTATTACACAAAACCCAACTTCCTTTATTACAACCATTTTCCTTTATTATTAAGAAAAATCTAGTAAAGTGCCCGGGCAACAAACACTTCCTATTTTTATTATTCTTGCTTATGATACAGACCAAAAGCACTTTAAGGGACGAGAAGATGGGAACTTATTACACAGAACCCAACCTCCTATGAAATGTCCACTTCCCTTCATTTATGAGGGAAATGATATGAAGGTGCACTGGCAATTAAATCACTTCATTCTGTATCTGAAGGAAATTAAAGAGCAATTACCCACGCCTTGGCAGTATTTCTCAAAATCATTTCCAAACTAGACAACAAAACAGGATGATGACAGAAGCAAATGAGATACACAACACAGTCATCACCAGAGGGCTGCCTCAGGATTGAGAAATGACTAATTTTTAGTCCCGAGTCCTGCACTAACTTGAGGTAACAGAAATCACTTTACTTTTTACAGCTTCCTTCTTCACCAATGAAAAAGAGAATAAAAAAGAAAGGGAGTTAAATTATAGTGTCATGTGTCATACGGGCACATCAACATCAGTGTGAACAAACTCCTTCCCTTTAAGGTTTTAAAAACTGTTTTTTATTAAATGTGGACAGAATATTTTATGGTTTATAATCAAAATAGTAAGTTCCATGTCTAACCCATCTTCATCTTCCAAAAGCAGAGCATCTCACCTCCTCTAGTAGTTTATTCCAGTACTTCTCTCCATATTGCAAGGTAATGAGAGTTCAGACATTTCCTGGCTTCATTAACATTAGACATGGTCTCCTGACTTCATACCATGGTCACTGAGGATTCCCACCACCACACTCACTGCCCCTCCATCCATTTTCCCAATATAGTTGTATCATAATTTTTGGCTTAACCAATAGTGTTTACATCATTAGGACTGCATAAATATTTCTTCAGTGCAGGGGTGCCTGGGTGGCTCAGTTGGTTGGGCATCTGCCTTTGGCTCGGGTCATCATCTCAGGTACTGGGATCAAGCCGCACATCGGGCTCTCCACTCAACAGGGTGTCTGCTTCTCCTTCTCACTCTCCCTTTCTGTTCTCCCCTCTTCTCTCTCAAATAAATAAATAAAATCTTTAAAATATATATATTTTTCTTGAGTGCCAAGTGAATTATGATTCTGTTTTCTTTTTCAAACTAGGATTAATAACCAGCTTCTGTTTTCTTAGTTTTCTAACTATTATTACTCTGTATAAAAGCCCCAATAGATATACCTTCTACTTACTAATAATTGATGTAATTCAAACACATCACATCATCTATCAATTCCTTTTCCACCCCCTCAAGCCCAATTCCCAGTCCCACTGCCCTGGATTCTTGCTCCAGTCTGGACTGGTCTGACCATTGGCACCTCTCATCCTAGGACTTCTTCATTCCCTAGCATCACCCCTGTCCCTGACTTGGCTTTCTCCATTTGCTGAGGCATGTCCTTCAGCAGCTTCCTAAGTAAGGGTCCATGGAAAAAAATATATATATATTTTTAGTCAATGAATGCTGGAAAATGCAATCAGTCTACCCTCATACCTGATGGACATTTTGGCTGGGTAAAAATTTCTAGATTAAAAATCACTTTCCCCTAGAATTTATTTTATTTTATTTATTTGTGAGAGAGAGAGTACATAAGCAGGGGGAGCGGCAGACAGAGGAAGAGAGAGAAAAGTAGGCTCCCTGCTGAGCAAGGAGCCCAAGGTGGGACTCGACCCCAGGACCCTGGGATCATGACCTGAGCTGAAGGTGGACGCTTAACCGACTGAGCCACCCAGGCGCCCCTCCCCTAGAATTATAAAGGCATGGCTCCACAATCTTCCAGCTATCAGCATTACTAAGAAGGTTCCTATGATCCTGATATATAATCACTGGAAATTCTTCCTACAGAACCTTCTTGATATCTTCTTTTTAATTTGTATTCTACAATTTCAAAATAACATGCTTCACAGTGGATCTATATTTTATTCACGTGTACATGTGAGTTCCTTCAATCTGAAGACATGTCTTTCCTTCTGGGAAATTTCCTTGTATTATTTCTTTGGTCATTTCTCCCCCCACTCCCTCCTCAATTTTTTTCGCTCTACTTTTCAAGAACTCGGAGTAGCAAGTCTACTGCTAATTGTGAGCAGGGAATTGTGACAGCACCGCACAGAAGCCTTCTCTCTGCTCCGGGACGTCAGGGCCTCGGCTGGAGGATCCGCTCCCAAGGGGGCTCGCTCACACAGTCAGCAAGATGCTGCTGCCAAGCTGGTTTCCCCTCCACAGGGCTGCCTGAATGTCCTCATGACCTGGGAGCTGGCTTCCCTGACAGTGAGGGATCCAAGAGACCAAGGCAGAAGCAGCAAGGTCTTTCATGGCCTGCCCTCAAAGTCACATGCTGTCGTTCTTCCAGTTTGGTTGCCCCTGCAAGTCAGCCCATATTCATTGCAGGAAGAGACCACACAGGGGCCTGGTTACACAGTGGCAAAAATCCTTGCAGGCCATCTTGGAAGCGGTTACCCCCGTGACATACTGGTACTGACTGAGCTTCTTAATTTCTTATGTTTTGGTTCTATTTTAGGAGTTATTTTCTTAAGTTTATCTTCCAGCCATTCTATTCAAAGTTTTGTTTTAGTTAGGGCATTTTCTTTTACAATAACATCCTTATTCTGACCACTCTTCCTTTATGATGTCCTATTTTTGCAGATTCATTATCTTTACTCTCTGTGGATATTGATTATGAGCTTTTGTTGCTCTTTTAAGATGTTCTCTGTTTCCTTCATTGTCTCTGTTCTCTATACTCCCTCTTGTTGGATTGGTTTTGTCTCCTCTTGTGCAAGCTTTCTTCAAAATCTGAGAAGCCTTGGCATTCGTGCTTGAGAGTGAGGCACTAAAAAGCTGGGGAGAGTCTCCACGTAGGTGTGCGAGGAGGACTGTGGCATCCCACTCTTGACTCAAACACATACACCACACACGCACACACATGTGCACAAGCAAATCCCTAAACCAAACTAAAATAAGAAACCAAAAGCCCCATTCCTCTCCCGTCCTCCACGTTCATAGCCCAGAAAATGGCAACACCCTTGTTCAAGACACATACCCTGGCACTGCCGACAACTCTCCATCACTCACAATGCACATCCGATTCATCAGCAGTAATATTACCTTCCAACCCAATGCAGCCAGCCAAACCCCACCAGAGCTCAGCCCCTGCTCCACCACCAGAGCAGTGCAAGCCCACGTCTCCTCCTGCCTGGACATCTGCAAGGCGCCGTAGCCACCCTCGTCTATGCCCTTGCCCCACTCCGTCTGCTCTCACCACAGTCCTCTTTCCAAAGCCTCAGTTAGATCATGTCATTGCTCTCCTCAAAACCCTCCGGTGTCTTCCAGCCTCATGTGTGATAATCCAGGTCCTCACCCTGGCCTGTTGGGCCCTCCATATTCTGCTTCACACGCCCTCTCCTCCCCAACACTGTCCCCCACCCATCGCTCCAGCAACGTCCAGATGACCTCTGCACAAACACACCACGCACTTGCCTGGAATCCACATCCCATCACATGACTCAGGGCTGCCCCAACTTCACCTCCTCCAGGAGGCCTTCCCTGAACACTCTGTATAAAAGAGCACAGCTCCCTGCCTTTACTGCTCTCTCTGCCCTTCTAGCCCCGAGCACCTCCTGACATATGGCAAACTGTCCATCTCTCCTCACCAGGACGAGGGGCCTTGCCTTGTTGTGCTCACTGCTGTATCCCGTGTTGAATGAAGGAAAGGGCTTCACGGAGGTGATAAAGCAACGAGCTGGTCTCTTCCTTTGGAAATTTCTAAATATTAGATTAGGCACCTTTTCCCTGGGGCTAATCTGTTTCTAACAAAGACACTACTCATGCCCTGCCTCAGTTGGAGGGGTTGGGGGGATTCATACCTAACTGCTGGCTTCAAAAAACCAGAGAAAAGGCCCGAGGGTCCCTAGGGTCAGCGTGCAAACTTACTTAACCTCTCTGTTCTGAGGCCCTCCAGCTGAGCTGGGCCAGCACAGTCAGGACTTTCTCTGGTGTGGTTTCTCCAGAGGATAAACTTAAACTTTCGTTTTTTACAAGACACAATGGAGTAATCACCTGGCAACATAAGCAAAGATGAGGAACTGGGAATTTGATTGTTTTGTAGTCGAACTTTTAAACAATCCTGTTACTTTAGCCCAGTAATTCAGTCCATCTGTGACATCTTTCAACTGCTAAGATCCACAGGACTTTGTCCAGCAAACTGACACAATGCTTGTCACAGGTACCCTCAACGAGCACGTGGGTTTGAACACCCTCTGCTCTATGAAGGGACTCATTAGTGCCCCATCTGCTTCCTGGCTTCCAGAAATGTGCTGAACTCCCTCAACGACCATCTCTTTGTCCTTCTGGCTTAAAAACTTTTTTTTTAAGTTTTTTTCTTTCACTCTCGTTTTTAGGAGTTTGAAAAGGAGAAGTGGTAAATATGTGTACAATCTTCTATATTTAACTAGGAGTTCTAAGCCTTTCTTCAATTGCTTAGCACTCTGGGCACCAGTCCAGCAGAAAAATCACTCTTCTATTTCATATGTGGTAAAAACGTTACCACCTCAAAACCACCCACTATTAAATACATGGGCCTGAATTAATATTGATCAAGGCTGAGATTTAGACTTAAGACGTTTGTAAAATATGGATCTTAGCTGCTTTGTAAAGGTTGCTTCATCACGTACACAAAATAATTCAGTGGTGCTGGACTCTCAGAAGAATATGCCTTCAAAAACACAAACACAGTGCCCTCTTCCATAGCTCAGCTGGTAGAGAGGAGGACTGTAAAAACAGACGCAGACAGCTGACCTCCCAGCACATGAGGAGACTGAAGTTTCAAAAAAGGAAGCTAGAAGTTGGTAACTCTGACTTAGAGGTTTTTTAACTATGGCTACATGAAAGAAGCTAAAAATTTTGATTTGTTATCAGGTAAAAAAAAAATTGATTTTCATAGTATAGGTTGTTACATTAAAAAGTACATCTGCACTGCACTACAGGTATCATTGTGCAGGAACAAATCACCTCAAAGGGTGATTTACATACAGAGAAGTAAACGTTGTAATAAATACCGAGTATTTCCAGGGGAAAAAATAGAGGCAAAAAGCTAAGAGCCGATCTAGAATAAGCCACAAAGGAACTGGGAAAACATATTATATATAATAATCTTAGGAACAAAATTTGAGTATGTTCCACAAAAAACAAAAACAAAAAACAAAAAAAAAATACCACAGAAGCATCTAATAATACAAGCCTGGTCACTTTCTGTGTACTGATAAGTAAGGAAATCCATTTTTAGTCAGGTTTAGTGTGAGTAAAAAGAAGGACTATCAGGACAAAATGAGGTTATCAATGTCAAAACCAAAAGTACCCAAATTACAATATATTTGAAACACAAACAAAATGCACCATTTTAGAAATGCTACCTAAAAATCACTGATAAAATTCAGCAAGTACCCTAGTGCTTGGGAGGTGGGGTAGTGGAAAGATGAGGAAAGAAATCCAAGATGATACTTTAAGTATAAAACTAGGTAATGACAGAAGTGGAAAAAACCAAAAGTATGGTAAATATCCTCAAAGGTCTCAAGTAAGACTAAAAGAAATTGTATATATGGAATACTGAGACATGAAAAATAATTATAGAGAAAAAATCAGCTGATAATATAAAGAATAATTCAAAAACAATGCTTCATTTTAATAGGTAAGACATGATGATTAAAAATTACAGGAGCACATCAACTGATAAATGGATTAACAAAATGTGGTATATGTAACATGCTCAATCCCAAATAAGAATTTACCCAAATATAAAACCAAAGATTCACCTTAAGCTAAACATTTTTAATCCCACCATATCTAAGAGTTTATTAAGTTCCAGTATACTCAGTTACCATTTTGAAAAATATTCTCATCTAGAGGAGCCTGGGTTGCTCAGTTGGTTAAGTGTCCGACTCTTGATTTCAGCCCAGGTCATGATCTCATGGTCGTGAGATCGAGCCCCACATCAGGCTCTGCACTGAGCATGGAGTCCACATGAGATTCTCTCTCTCTCGCTCTCTACCCCTCCCCCCCACTCATGCACATGCTCTCTCGTTCTAAAAAAAATAAATAAAATTAAAAAAATTTTTTTAAATTAAAAAGAAAAAAAATATTCTCACCTGTTCAATGACATAAAAGGCAAATTCTAGCCTCTGCTTCTGGAGCATTGGAATCAGATGCAAGAAAAAAATCGGAAGATGTTCATGGCGATTACGGAAAGGAATGAGAACTGCCACCTTTAAAAACAAAATAGTCACATATGTAAATAAATAGAGCAGCAAGCCCTAGAGGTAAAGATAAAAACTGATCCTTAAAAATTTCTGAAGGTTTAAGGGCGCCTGAGTGGCTCAGTTGTTGAGCGTCTGCCTTCGGCTCGGGTCATGGTCCCTGGGATCGAGCCCCACATCGGGCTCCCTGCTCTGCGAGAGGCCTGCTTCTCCCTCTCCCATTCCCCCTGCTTGTGTTCCCTCTTTTGCTGTCTCTCTCTCTGTCAAATAAATAAATAAAATCTTTAAAAAAAAAAAAATTTCTGAAGGTTTAAAAGTCCTATCTTTATGGATTTTCTCACCAGAGATCAACAGTGAGAAAACACAGACATGGCCCTTGCCTTTGTGCCACTTAGGCTCCTATGAACCTGGGGAGGTATAAGTGGGCTCTGAGGGCCACTCCTTAGATTGTGGTCTTTATTCTAGCAACACCATGGGAAATCTTGGAAAGATTCATTAAGAGTGATAAAATCCCATTTGGGGATGGGCAAAGACTACCATGGAGAGTAGACTGGAGAAACCCCAAAATAGATTCAAGGAGCTGGTTAGGACATTAATGCAATTAGTGAAGAGGCAATGGTAGTTAGAACTAAGGGGAAGGTGGAGAAGAGGAGAGGTACATGAATTTTTGAAACATTTAAGAAGTAAATTAACAGGACTGGTTTATGGATTAGATAGAAGAAGTCAGAGGAAGGGATGTGTCAAGAGTAACTTCTAGGTTTTAAAGTAGATCATAAATAATAAATTCCTGGTTTTTAAACTAAATTTAAAAGAGATTCCAATTGAATATCTATTATCCTACACGTGGTTTATCTGGCCTAGAGTTATATTTGAGAAATATAAGGGATATATCATAGAAGTTTCACAATTATATTAACATCTTTCATTTAATCAAAATGCACAATTAAATTTTTGATACATGTCATGTTTATTTCAGTTGTAGGATAATACTGAGTTTAAAATGAAATTGATAATAAAATTACATTAAAATGTTAAGCTTAACAAAAAAAGTACTGTAAGCATCAGCAAAGAGAGAAATTTATCCTTTATAAACAGCCAAAGAAATGTGTTTCTTACATAATCTAAAGAACAAAAGAAAAAACACATATATGGAAATTAAATGGTTTCTCAGTAAATCCATGTTTCTTCTAATAGGAAAAAAAATGTATTGGGACTCTGAAAATCAAGATTAAAACACAACATCTATATAAAATGTGTTCATATAAAATAAGAATAAATGAATATTATCAATCATCACATATTCAAATCCTCTATTTCCTGGATCCAAACTTTGACATACAAGCTAAGTTGCCCTACAATTTAGATTTGCCCTTTAAAAAGATGAAATGTTTTCTAAACATGACTTTTCTTAGCAATTTCTGAGCTAAGCTGTTTATTGTAATTGTCAATTTTCTAATACAAGTTGAAATTAAATGTTTTATACAGATTATAAATCCCCAAATCCCTATTGGATTTTCGAAGAACATAACAGTAAAAATATACTTAAATTACAATATCAATGTGTCACTCTATATTCCAATTTTAAAATACAGTCAACCTGGTTATAACAGAAAATCTTGTAGGAACATTAAATCTGGGACTTCCTGAAATTTCACTTACATCAAATAATTTTTACCAGTGAATGAATAAATGCAAATAATTGAAAAGGCGTAGGTTTAGGACCTAATCCTATTTGTAAAATCAGGACATGACATTAGATATAGTCAACAGAAAACAGTAGCATTCACTTGTGTATTTTACATTACCAGGATCATAAATGAGAGAAATTTTTCAGTTATTAAAATAGTTTTATTTTTAAAAAGCCCACAAAAGATAGTTTAGCAAAACTGAGAATGTCTAATCTAGAAACGCCACCACTAATTTTCCCTTAAATGCTGATGAGGTAGCAGGAAGGCAAAAGCAAAAGGGCCGCTATGACGCTGTTCTCCTCAGGTTCACACTGTTTCATCTTCGGTCTGTTGGTAGGAACTCAGAGGCTCTGGTGCCTCTGTCAGCCCCACTCCGGATCCCATTCCTGTCTGGCTCTCCCGTAAGGCACCTCTTGAACTGAGAGGCTCCCAGAGCAAAGCTACCCCGCATCTGAGAGCTGCTTCCACCCCCCCAGTGACTGGGGACTGCTGGTGGGAGTCGGTGTCTGCTGCTGGTGCAGCCCACACTATGCCCAGATCAATACCACTCCCAAACCCATTAGGGACCCCTAGGTTCACTCTCAGGAGAGCGAACTGCTATGAAAAGTCAAAGGAGAGAAGGGAGTCAGATGGCGAGCGAGATCGGATCCCTACCACCGGCCTTACGTGAAGCGAACAGCGTGATAACTTCCGCAGAAATAAGCATCAAGCTTGCGCTTCCTCATTTTGAATCTGGCCACAAGTGAGCCACCTAGGACATAATGTAAATGGGCCATAAAAGCAGTTAAGGAGAATTATAGATATTTAAGGAAAGAAGCTACTAAACGGCTGCCGAGTCCACATTATTTAAATACAATTACACTGAGTGATGAGTTGAACATATAAGAATAAACAAAGACAAAGTCATAGTCCCTAATTCAGTCATTTGTTCAATGAAGCATTTAAAATATCAAGAGCTGGTTTTCTTTTGTAATCTTATAAAGAAACTGAGAATATTAGAAAAGAAATTACCAGTGTCTTGGCAAATTCAAAATAAGCTAAACTGTTGTCTTAATAGCAAATAAATGTCCATATTTTAATGAGACGGCTATCAAATATCTTGACTATGCCTAAAGCAAAGTTTTTATTAAAATAAAGCTAAACGGTATCGTAAAAATTCATTTGGCATGTCCCTTCTTGTGGCTGTGGAATGACATTCTTAACAGTTTACAATTTATTATCTATAAAATGAAGATCTCAGTGTTCTGCAATAATCTATTTCGAGGGTTAATAACCTCTTTTTCAGGACATTTCTTATGTGTACCCTAATTTGCTGTTTGAGCCATTCTCTTGTTGATGCATTTCCAGGGGAGACACACAACATCTGGTCATTATCTTCTGCAAAATAACACTTCATCTTCATGAATCTCTCCTCACCACCTCCTATTCAAGCAAAATTATCCCATTCAGTTTGCACTCACTTTAAATCACTAATCTTGCTGAATTTATGCACCTATTTTTCTCACTTGCTTATTTTCTCTTATACTCACCATGAGGAGATTAGCAAGAAAAGTGTTTACTACATACATTCTCCCCACCAAGTACTTGTCCTACTTTCAAACTTCGAGCACACCAGCAGCTCCGGTGTCCCTAAGTGACCCGACGTCACACTTTGCCTCCAGCCAGGGCACACTGGTCTCTGCCACTGCCGAGGACGGACACAGCAGAAGCCGCTGTGCTCTCATTCTCCTGCAGGGTTTCCGGCTCCCTCTTCCTCAGCCTCCCCATTTCCAGTGTCTACAGAAGCTTCTCAAACAGGAGGCACTTGATAAAAAAGGCAGGTTCTTGTCCCTTCCCACCAAAAGCATCGGAATGTCTGAGCACTACGTTCAAGAATCGTCATTTTTACCAAACACCCCGGGTGGTTCTGCACGGGTGGCTAAGACTCGTCTCTGAGCCATCGGGGATGAGAAACGGAACGCGCCGCGGGCGGCTGCCTGGTTCTTTAAGCCTTTAGGTTTTAGACGGAAGAGGTTCAGACCCTCCCAGCCCCACCCCCCAGAATGGAAAGGCAATGTGAACACTTCACTTTTAATGTTAGGAAAAGCATCACTATCTTCCCCTTCCAACTCCCCTTTCCAACCTCCATAAGGCCTCCAAGGTGGGCTGAATTTTCCACTTGAACCTCCAGTGTTGAAAAATACCTGAGAATTGCTGAAATCACTAGATTTAGAAGATCTCTATTCCAATTAATTGGCCACCAATGAACTCAGTTGGTTTTTTTTTTTTTTTTTAAAGAAAATGAACCTCAAATAATAAGAATCAAGTGGGTAGCACATGTTTAACATAACATGTTTCTCTTCCTCTCAGCTCTGTTCCAAGACTGGAATGGGACATGAGGAGAATGTAAACAGGTTGCGGGCAGGGAGAGGAAGGGAAGAGTCCTTACTTAATTATTAATTAGTTAAATATGGCAAGTTCAAGTCACCTCTGAATGATGTCCAAATTTCCTCTCCTACCTTTAGCTGCATAGCTCAGAACTAGAAACTGCATTCTGAGAAGGGCTTGCGTCAAGTTGAAATAAGAGCAGCATTACCATATGGTTCCTAAATAAAATAAGCTTATTTTTAGATCCTTGAATTAGCTTGCTCCTGGGAACTCCACTTCCAATACTGTTACTTAGTCATTCACATGGAGTTTACGGTCTACTAAAATCTTTAAACAGGAACTACTTCTGTGTGTGATATACCTTTCTCCCAGAAAATGAGAAGAAGGAAACAAACCAGAAAATTTAAAATCCAGTGTCTGATACAGACCAATGAAGAAAGAACAAGAATACTTAATTTTTTCAATCCCAAATTATTTCATATTACCACACCGGGCACACCTGAGCAGTGCCCACATAAATACTTCTGAGGACCAACCTCCAATGCTACCCCACAGCTATTGTGATTAATTATGCTTTTTTTCTTCCATTAGCATTCAATATACACTCATCACCCAAGTAAGAAAAATCATTTATTTGCCCGGGACATTTTTTAAAGTTAGAATTGTGTAAATTAGGCCCTGTTTTATCTACAAGTGTGAGAAAAATCAATCATGAAATATGAAGATTCACTTATTAACAGAATCTGACAACTGTAAAATAAATGTATTTGCCAAAATTTGTACTGGAATCCATTTAAGCAGCCTTACAACTTGTTTGAGGCAAAAAACCAAACATTTATTTAATAATTTGTCACAAGGCATTTATTTATCTCATAACCTCAATTCAACAAAACTGGGTTTAGTGCTTACTTTAGACAAGATAATATGCTCTGCATTAGGGATGCAGATATAAATAACACACTCCCCCAAACACAAAGAGTTCAAGGCCAATTAAGTCAGCGGGCTTTTATCTAAATTCTCCTTCTCAGCAGTGATTTTTGTGTACGAAAAGACAAATATTTTAGAAAAATACTAATACTGAAGAGAGGAATTGAAAACTCTTTCCAAGTTAAGGCTATATGACAATCCTTGAAGATAGAACGTTTGATTTAATCATATGTACTTTTCACTTGAATTATGTGAATGCTACTCCCTACTCAAACATAACCACCTTACAGGAATATGCACTCACTAGCCAATTTCACAGTACTGTGAGCAACTCTGATTTAATTCACGGTTTTCAATTTATTTTAAGCAGCAGAGGCAGACCCATTCCCTTCTAGTTTTTCAAATAAGATATTAATTAAAACTCTGACATGTGTCAAAAAGATAAAAAGCTAGTGCTCTGCCTTCTGAAACAGAGGTGAAGGACCCAAAGTTTTCCTTTTTGTGTCCCACAGGGAACTCTGAGCACCTCTTTTAAGATTCTGGGACTTTGAGGAAAGCCAATGTGAGACCCACCTGGAAATCACAGTTCCAGGACTTGGTGGGGCTAGGCCGGCGGGTGACGGTAATTGTTAGGGATAGCAGCAGAAGACAGAGAAAGAAGGAAACAGGAAAACAGGAAAAAAAAATCTGTTTTCCAAGCCAATCTCAAATGAGGTACTTATTAGCAGGATCTCCAAGAGACAGCACACGAGCTCATATTTTGTAAACACATAGGTATGCTTAGAGTCTTCACAAGTCACACTATTAAATCATACTTGAACTGTGATATCTACACATTAAATACAAAACTTCTGAGGTCTTACATTTTCAAGAGACAAATACATTTCACTTATATTCTGAATCAAGCACACTTCTCCTCACTCAGATGCATAGTAACAATTACATTACTTATGAAAAAATTTACCTCACCTTCCATCTGGGTTTACAGTCTTTAGGCCTCCAGTGACCTCCTGGCTCAATATCTAAATCCTTGGAGAAGAGTTGATGAATTTCATCAAAACTGATTTCACTTACATTGACATTGAGGAATCCCCCTAGAAGGTCAAACACGTGAAGAACTGTTTTAATATGAAGCAAGACAAACAGCAGTCAGTAGGGTACGGCATAACTTAGTTGCCAGGATGGTACAGTTTATTCCTCTTATCACCACATAATTGTTAGTATCACCCCCTTTTGGTTGTAGTCTGGATGATACATTATACCATCACTCCACTCTCTTTGGTAAATCAGCCAAAGTAAATCAAATTGTTGAAATCTCTTGCTCTGAGTACTACAGTGAATATTTTACTATTCTTTGGGAAATGTTTGCATGTCATTACAAATTAGCTTATTATTGTAATTTTACAACTTATTCAAGTCTTTTAAAACTACTCTTAATTTCAACATAATCAACATAGGCAGCATGAGAGCACAGTACGTAAGAGTTAATTAAGCAGTTAGATTGGCAGGGAGCTGCCGAATCCTACGTTCTGTGCACTAGGGACACTACTGAACTTCTCTGTGCCTCAGCCTCCCTCTCTGTAAAAGCAGATGGTGATACCTGCCTCCCAGTGTGGTTACATCCACTAGATAAAATAGTGCATGTGAAGGATCAAGCACAGCGCCAGCCACAAAGGTACGCACTCAATAGACGTTAGCTATTATTACTCTCCTCTATTTTACTCATATTTCTTGAGAGAATTTGCAAACACAACTCAATAAATTTATATTTTTAGCACCTACCCAGTATCCCCTTGATATGCAAAACTGGAAAACTATAGGCTTTTAAGATATTCCTGGTCTACTAGGCATTCGCTCTCTGAATTAACAAATATATTCCTGGAGGTGTTTCTACTAGTAGCTTCTCTGTTGTATACCACTGAAATAGGAATGACTCTTGGATTGAAAGCCATTCCCATTAACTCAATCAAAAACAGAACTAAGAAGTTACAGAACTAAGTTCTGTCTCGCTGTTCATCTCATGAAATACGTACCAAGAAATGAGGTTTCCCACTTCAAGTCCTCTGAGCCTGAGTGGCCCTGATTCCACATATAAAATCCTCAGCTCCTCTGGAAGAGAGCCTTTTTCCTTCCTCCCATTGTTCTATATTCTAAGGCTTTACAGCTGCCTCTCTTTCCATCCCTCCCTTCTTCCCAAGTAGGCCAGAATACCAGCAGTTTCCACCAAGCACTGAGGCATGCCATGGGGCGCGTGGGTGGCTCAGTCGTTAAGCGTCTGCCTTCGGCTCAGGTCATGATCCCAGGGTCCTGGGATCGAGCCCCGCATCGGGCTCCCTGCTCCGCGGGAAGCCTGCTTCTCCCCCTCCCACTCCCCCTGCTTGTGTTCCCTCTCTCACTGTGTCTCTGTCAAATAAATAAATAAAATCTTTAAAAAAAAAAATTCATTAAGCACTGAGGCATGCCAGAGAGAAGTATTTCAAAATACAAATGTCTACATTTCAAAGGGTACGCTGGGAAAAAATGTGCAATCTTCTCATGTCTGCCAGTTCTCCTGACAATGTGGTCTTTTACAACCAAATACCCAGCCTTTCATGTGACAAGATTCACCTAAAGGAAAGAGTAACCTATGAACTTGCAGAGAAAGGGCAGGTCACGACGTGAAATTGATCAGCCTAATTACTGACTCCGCTGACAAAAACAGAACCTACCACCGTAATCAAATAAAATTCACACAAATAAATCTGATGCACTTAATGGTATGTGTGATTGCTAAAATGATAGTCATTAGGCTAAATTACAGGCAGTTCACAGAAGTCACCGAAGCCGGGATTCTTCATGCACCGTGACACCTATTTCTTTGCCTATTTTCCAGCTTGACAGGACCTGGCCCAGTGGAGATCATAATGGTCAGCAGGTCTCTCCAGTCTCATTTAGGTTAGTTCTCATCTCAAACACGCATGCACTGGCAAATTAGGCAAGCCTTCTACCTCTCTCCTCGCTGGGCAGGGCCTCTGGTGGCCACCGCCTTCTCTAATGCTCGAGGCACCCAGAGTTCACTTCCCGTCCAGCTGCCCCACCATGCACATTCCTCAGGGTCCCTCAGCAGCCTTCCCATGTGCCTGTTTTTTTTTTTTTTAAATTGCTCTTTCCTCTGAAATCCCAATCTCTTACTGGCTGAAGGCCAAAGATGACCCAGTGGCATGACATTGTCATGCCAGGGGTCACAGCAACATTACTATTGGGGGGTGTGGGGGGAGGGGACAGGCCTCCAAGACAGGACTGCCACACTGGGAACACTGAAAGTGTGATCAGAGAGAGAAGAGATTTAGTGGGGTGGGGCGGAGTGTGATGGGACAAACACATGTTTCTCGGAGCTGCTGCCAAGGCATTTCAAAGTATGATAACCCTACTCACACCCACCCAGAGTCCCAACATTTAGATAAGGATGTGACTTTAGGATTCCTGCCATAAGTTCCTGCTTTGCTTCTCCCAGGGCACCTTTTTAAATAATCACTTACAGTTAAGGCCACAAAAAAGTGAAGCGACCTCTGCCCCAGCCACCCTGTAAGTGACAGGTGCCGGTTCCCCTGCTCTGTCTCCTGCTCACTCCTCCTGGAACACAGGACTGCCCTTCCCCCAGCTCACTGCACCCCCCTGCTTCTGGGATCTGTAAGTAATTACATCTTGTGACTCGACTTCCTTTGTGGGGCTGTACTGAGACTAACTTCAGTCAAAACGACCCCATGGGTTTGGGTTTCACTTCCCCAAAGTGGGAGCTCGGATGCCGAGGGAGCTAGCTGCCAAGCCCATGTGGCAGCAAGTCACAATCTGGGTAACTGGCAATGAGGATGCGACTGTGGGTGCAGTGCGTGTCCCCATACAAGGCCCCGGGGCTGCAAATGGCTTACGAACCTCCTCTCCCAGGCCGCTCGTCCCCCTGGAAGGAGCCCCCGCTTGCTGGCAGTCTGTGGCGCTGCCCTGCCCCGCTGCCGCACATCCCCACCCTGAACTGTCGCCGCTGTAGAAGTCAGACTCCCCTGCAAGACCGGCCCCCAGCAGGCCCCGTCTGAGGTGGGTGTGTTTCCCACGCGTCTCCAAACAAGCCCCTGCTGTGTGGCAGGTCTGGAGGTAACTGGCAGTACTCGTGTGCGGAAGTCCCAGCACTGGGCCAAGGAGCTAATACCCACGAACACCAGGGCTCTGCCTCCTTCCCCCAGGCAGGCACAGGGGACGCGGGCTATCAGATCCTGGGAGCACGGAGAGTTCCCTCAGGTCAGTGCCACAAGGGGAGGCTGGCTGCTGGGCCTACGGCGCTCATGGTCGGGACTGGGGTGTGGAGCCTGCAGAGCCGGCCCTGACGCACAACACAGGGAGCGCTGCGCGGGGCGTCATGGTGCACCTCCCACGCTGCCTCGTTCCCGGCGGCTACGGCCAACGGGCCCCCAGCCCCACGGGGTATCAGGAGCCCGCCCGTGGCGTGGTACAGCAAAACGAATTCTCACTAAGGGCAGGCCCCTGAACACATGGCAGCAGCTCCTTCCCAGTTCCCAGAGGAGGCTGGAAAAACTACCAGACACTTGCAGGACCCCTGCTCAAATGGCTTGTGGGGCGTATCATACGCCTCATTGCGGCTGCTCCCTTCTTGAGGTTCGGGACACATCAGCTAATCTCGCACTGGTGGAGGTGAACCCCGACCACCTGGAGGGTCGGTCGGGATAACCTAGAACAGGAGGTAGCAGCATATGAATCAGGGAAGAGGCAACCTCAGTCCCAGGTGCTCCCTGTTACTATCCTTCCAACCAGAACGTCCAACCACCAGTGTGAAAAGAAAGAGACAAGTAACTATACAGGGTAGAAATGCCAAGGTTTTCTAGAAAAATCTGCCCGTGGGGAGGAGGAGAAAGATGCTAATTGGCTCTTACAGGTCTTTGGAACCGGCTCCGAGCTGTTGATTTCAGCAGTTGAGATGCCTGACCTGGCCAGATTGGCCAAAGACCCCAAAATTCACAATTTGTACAAAAAACAAAAAACAAACCAAACCACTCAAGGTACTGAAGGCCTATTTTATTAGAGACACCCTAGAGGAGACTCCGGACTTGTCACCACAGCGACAGCACTCCCAAATGAATTGAGCTACCAAGGCAGGAGATGAAGACAAAAAAGGGAAGAGACTCTCAGGAAAAGACCTCCCCCACAAGCGTCCAGAGTCCACAGGATAAGGAGAAAGCATCTCTGCCTCTCCTAGCTTGGGTTTCTTCTTAAAGCTCCCCTCCGCGCCTTATAATTGAGGGGTTATAATTCACTACAGCGTAATAGGCATTAGACCACATCAATGCTGTAGCTAGACATGAAAAAGATAATTTTCCCGAAGGCCAAATCTTGTTTGCCAGCAAAGGCAAACGGCCCCTCTGCCCCTTCAGCTAGGAACCCAACACAGGGACCTAGGAGATATAAAGGCTTCCAAGCCCCTTATTAGTCTCCCTGGAGGAGTGGCTCCTCGACTCAGCTCCCTCCCACATACGATGACCAACAGGCCCCTCCGTATGGGCAACTCTGGAGATCAGGGGTCTCTACTCTGAGACAACTCAAATACAAGTCAGAAGCCTTTGCTCGGTGCTGTGAGCTCTTCAAAAGACTGCCAGCCCACCATGAGGGCAAACGCCATCACCACTTAGAATGTCCCAGCCCTGGTGGCAGGATCTGGGGTCCCATACTCTGACCTCCAAGAGTGGAAGCTGCTAAGGCCACTGCCCTAGGGACCCAGCAGTTCCCCAGAGTTTGTCTCTCTTTCTGGGGGACAATCACCCATATATTTCTCTAATTAGCCACTAGGACACACATAACAGTCCTCCATTCAAGCCTTCCAACAGTTTTCATATTTTTATTTATTTATTTTTATTTTTTTTTTTTTTTTAAGATTTTATTTATTTATTCATGAGAGACAGAGAGAGAGAGAGAGAGAGAGAGGCAGAGGGAGAAGCAGGCTCCCAAGGAGCAGAGAGTCCGATGCGGGACTCGATCCCAGGACCCTGGGATCATGACCTGAGCCGAAGGCAGACGCTTAACCATCTGAGCCACCCAGGCGCCCCCAGTTTTCATATTTTTATACAATAGGCAGAAACTGGAGCTCATTCTGGGGGCCAATATAATTGCTAGGCATGTTACCAGGCTCAACAAAGGCTGTTTCCTGAGTTACTGGCCTACCAAGCTGATTTACCAACCCTGTCCCCATTCGACCAGCAGAAGGGCCCGCCCCCATGCATCCCTATGGCTTTGCCTGGCCTCTCTCTATGCTGCTCAAGTGCTCTCATGCAGGACATTTTGCAGTACACTATGTGATACTTGGCAGGAGCCCCTCCCAGTGCCCTTTGTAATCTTCCATCTGCCCAAGCACCAACACCACATGGATGAGTATGATCTCCACCTCGTCCCAAGGAGAACAACCCCCATGGTCTTGGGCCTTAAGGCCCAACCATCCAGGAGGAACCTCCAACTTATCTTGGCTTCCCTGATTAAGCAGTTCGTGTCCACCGTGGGTACGGTGCGCTGGGGCCATCACACATACATGGCTCTCTCTACATGCACTTCTTCACTCAACCTCCGATGCATTTGCCTCCATGCCAGCCCCCAGAGTCCTGTCTAGTCATACCAACGTACTTTAGTCTTACAAATCACTGAACACAATACCCCGCAACCATCTCTCTGCTCCCTCATGTCAAAACCATGCAGAATCCAGCCCGAGCCGAGGTCTGCTGCTATCCCTCACTGGAACTGGGCTAGGTGCCACCACACGGGGCACACAACAACAAATTAGTAAAGACAAATACCAACCTGTCAGCCACCCTGCTGAACACATGGGGCTGTAACACCAAAGACTAGCCCTGATACAACAACATGATTCTCTAGCACAGACAGTTCGGATAACGGATAACCATTCCATTTTAGGTTACCTACTGGCCAGGGAAGGAGCTGTATGTGCTGGAAAGGGCCCCACCTGCTACAAGTATATTAATAATTCTGGAAAACTTCAGACAAATTTACAAAAGATGGCCCAACAGGTACAACTATTCCACAATCTCATCCAAGTGTTTCATCAAATACCTACTTTAACCTTATCCAGAGGCTTTGGTTTATTTTCTTGGTTGGATCCCAGCAAATGGTGAGGGCGGTTACGGACAGCATTTCAAATTGTTCTTTGTCTATTGATATTGTTGACTGGCATTTTTGCTTTGCTCAAGTGTTTCATGCACTGGGTGACCAAAACCCTGCCAGTGGTTAATATCGTCACTGTCCAGATAGTGCCTATGATTTTCCCTAAAGATTAATGCCTAGGCATCACAGGGTCAATTGTGATGAGAAAAACAACTATTGTTCTTCTGAAAAAACAACTCTGTTTTTCTGAATTGTTGCCTAGGCAATTCAAAGTATGATAACCCTGCTCACACCCAGAATCTGGACACTTAGATAAGGACATGAGTTTAGAATTTCCGCCATAAATTCCTGCTTTGCTTTTGCCAGGGCACCTTTTAAAATAATCACTTAGAATGAAGCCCACAGAAAAGTGAAGCAACCTCTGCCCCAGCCACCCTGTAAGTGACAGGTGCCGGTTCCCCTGCTCTGTCTCCTGCTCACTCCGCCTGGAACACAGGACTGCCCTTCCCCCAGCTCACTGCACCCCCTTGCTTCTGGGATCTGTAAGTAATTACATCTTGTGACTCGACTGCCTTTGTGGGGCTGTACTAAAACTGTAACTTCAGTCAAAACGACCCCATGGGTTTGGGTTTCACTTCCCCAAAGTGGGAGCCTGGATGCCGAGGGAGCTAGCTGCCAACCCCATGTGGGTGGCTTGTGCCTCCTCATTCAGCAGGTCATAATCTGCATATTCTTAATACACCAGCTCCCCCTTCTCAACACATGGTATTGGGGGAAAGACCCCAGGCACAGGAAGTGAAGAGAAAGGGGCATATTACAGAGAATGGCCAAGAAGAGGCACTGAGCAGATGAGCTACTGGTGATGTGGTTTCCAAACAAACCTCAGGAGAGAAAACCTCTCAAGGTGAGCCTGTGGTCAGGGAGGACTGGGGGTCCTCCCCTCACTGCACCCACTGAAGCTACTTTCACGTCCTTTACGTACTGGATGTCCCCTTCAGGTCCCACTCAAAGAAGCATTCCAGTGCTTTGAAACCAGGAGAGGACACATCTCTCTTTCCTTGTAGAGAAGTAAGCAATCAGCCAGGCTAGCCCCCTTTATTTCATTTGCTGAGATTTCAAGGGCAACTGGGGAGGAAGGACCCACTGAGCTCCACAGAACACCCCCAATCTTCACGCCACACCTGTGCTAATCAGAGCTCTTCCAATGAGAACGTGTGCTCATTCCCCAATTAGAAATTAAAAGCTCGAAAAATAAATATATTTGCTGAAATTAATGTATCTAGTAGTGCCATCAAATTTTGATTTTCACCGTTCGGAAGGTGGAACTGCGATTAGAAAGAAAAGAGCAGGGCCTCACCTGGGGTCAAGTGGAAGAATGAAAGTCAAGTGTAAGCAGTCCATTAGTCCTGGCAACAAAGCCTGCGTGCCAAACTCTTTCTTTTATGTGCGAGAAAAACTTAGTTGCATCATTGGTTATATTCGACATTCACTACAATCTCTTAATGCTGAATTAGCAAGACATGCAATAATGCCACACAGTTTGGAAACCTAAATGGGCCTGGGGACCATTAGGTATGTGCAGGCCCAAACCATGGGCTCATGGTAGTGTGCACTGTAAGGTATCACATGACATGACTTAGGATATTACTTTTTCTATTAAAATATAATTCTTAAAAGAATAGTCAATAAAAAAAAAAAAGAATAGTCAATACATATGGATTACCCATATTTACATTTTTTCTTACATTTCAAGTAAAATTTAAGGCATATATTATCTCTAGCCAGAGAGTTGTTTTCCCTATAAATCAACAGCTTTCCATGACTACTTCACTCGGCTTAGGGTCTATTATCTATTTTTTGGTATCTAAAGCCTAATTCTGGATACCCTGGCTTTTTATCACCACTTCACCCTCAGGGTTTCAAATGTGCACAGCCCAACAGTCTGATGACAGTGTTGAGAAAGACCTGAATTTCCTGAAGAAATATCCCATCGGGTGAATTCCACTCCAAAGTCAAAAAATGACTTTTATGACAAGAGAGCACATTCTCTCCCACACCCTCTGGGCTGCACAGCTCGAGGCTATTTGGTTACATCAGTCATCTTGTCCCCAGTCACCCACTGCCCCCTTTGGAGCCAACACTAGAAACTGCCTATTCCCAATGGGGAATTACTTAGGCTTCTCAACTTCTGGAATTTTTTTTTTAAAGATTTTATTTATTTATTTAGAGAGCGTGCAAGCAGGGCGAGGGGCAGAGGGGGAGGGAGAGATTCTCAAGCAGACTCCTCACTGAGCATGGAGCCCGAGGCGGGGCTCAATCTCACGACGCTGAGATCATGACCTGAAACCAAGTGTCAGACACTTAACGCCGCCCAGGCGCCCCCAAATCTAAGTATTCTAAACACAGAGTGGTTTTTAGCCATGCATGACCAATGCCTGGACACTGGATGGATGAACGAACGAACGGATAAATGAATGGGTAGGAAGGGCAAAGCCGGCCATGTCCAAATTCTGTCTCACCTCTCTTTCTTCTGCTTCCTTTCTACCTGTGTCTCCACCCGCTGGCTCCATCAGGTGCTAAAATACGCCTATAAGACATTTGTGCAAAAGGTGTCCCCCATGTAGATGACCCAAAATAAGAGCCCTCAGCCAGCCCAAGTTCTCATCCCCTAATCCTCCCCCAACACACAGTTGTTAACACCCGATTTCCTCCCTTGCTTATGGTTTTCTCCCGCTTGACTCTGAATGATTAACTGAAACCTGCAGGTAACAGTCTGCATTTTTGTCCCCACCTTTGCCTTCTAACCCACCCAATGAGCCTTTGTTCCAGCCCTGAAGGTCTCACAGCCTTTACCACACTCTTCCAAATGGTTTTCCTAGTCCCCAACTGTTGCGAAGCTGACAACCACTTCTGGTGTCACCATCCACAACTATTACTTATTTCCTCAACTCTGACACATGCACTCATTTATGTTTTAGCATCCTGACATAGGGACATATCCCACAATGTGTGCATTTAATGTACTGCTTCTTCCTTGTTCCCAAAGAGCCATTATAAAATTAATGGTGTGTCTTGTCAAGAAAATACGGCATGTCAAAAAAAAAGGAAGAAAGAAAGAAAAAAAATATGGTATGTCATATACTCCTCTTGTGATGGCAAATGTGTTTTCTGGAACCATTTCATTACCAAGAAATTTCCATATGTGGCACCTCAGTGTTTTTTCTAGAACGACCACCCCACTCCTCATCTTAAATGAACAAGTGTTCTTCCTTTCAAAGTGTGTTAAGTGCTCACTTTCTTAGGTCTACAGTCTTGGAGGCAGGGATAAAAGAAGGTATTCCGCAGACTTATACCTACACTTTACAAAAAAATGCTTACGTCTTTCTTTCATAAATTCACCCCCAAAGAGTTTATGATTGTTAATCATACCACCTTCTAATATCCAGCCTTGTGTACTGATAGGGAGGCACTCTCTCCTCCCTGTCCATCATCCTTACAAACCCAGATCTGTATTCACCCCCTAAGCATCACTGTCACCTAGAATGATGGGCAGTGTCAGAGTTGAAAGCCAGTCAGCTCTGGCTTCAAGTTCTCTCTGCTCTATCCTCATCTTTCACCCATCTATCTGGCTTCTAATCAAGCAGCTCACTAAATTTGGTGGTATGGCTAAGAATCAGCAGGCATGGCTGTTTAGAATGAAGGTTACTGGCCCCATTCTCAAAGCTGCTGTTCATCAGTAGACACCCCTGGATCATGTTTGCAGCCACCCAGCTTTATGTGAACACGTTTCAAGTGCTTGAACTGCTCACCACCGAGTCCTGCCTCCCACAGGAAGAAGCTAGAATCTACTCTCCCATCCTCTCCAGCAGACAGAAGCAGTCACATGACCACCTGCACCAGCAGGAGTATTTAAATCAGAAGAGAACACAGGGAGGACGTGGGCACTTTACAAAACTACCTTTTGGTAAAAGCAGTGGCAGAAGCTTCCAGCTTTAGGGGCACCTCTGGTCTCTAGACCTGAGCACCGTGGTGGGAACTGTGACCTCTGCGGAGTGAAAGAGATGCCTCACAGGAGTCTGGGCCTCATCGTAGCTGCTCAGCCTCTAACCCTAACTCTGGGCCACCCAGGTTTTTTGAGGACTGCCCGATACTTCTTCACAGGTTCCCTTCCCCTTAAATCAAGCCTAATTGTATTCTGGGGTTTGCAGCCAGGAAACCTGACCTTCTCTATGGATCTGGGGTTTGGCTTAGAGGCTGACATTTTTTAACCAGTATCCCAAGCTGATTCTGGTGTAGATGATCCCTGGACCACGCTTAGAGAAACATAGCTCCATGAGCTCTACCCTTGTAATGGGCTGAATGTTTGTGTCCTCTAAAATTCCTACCCTCAAAATCCTAGCCCTCAATATGATGGTACTAGGAGGTGGGGCCTTTGGAAGGTGATTAGGTCATGAGGACAAAGCCTTCATAAATAGGATTAGGAGCCTTAGAAAAGAGATCCCAGAGAGATCCCTCGCCCTTTCCACCACATGGGGACAGTCAGAAGATGGCCATCTGTGAACCAAGAATTAGGCCCTTCACCAGACACTGAATCTGCTATAGCACTTTAATCTTTACACTCTGGCCTCCATGACTATGAAATACTTAACTGTTTAAGCCATCCAGTCTAGAGTATTTTTGTTTTAGCAGCCCAAATGGACTAAGCCACACCTATTCACTCACAAATACTTTTACTTCCCCTCCCTTCCTGACCTGACACACCTGATCAATAATGTCCATGCCTGAATCCTCTACCAATAAATACCACTAAAGAAAATCACATAAGCACATACACTAATGTCATCATAAGTGATAGTTATCTAATACATTGCCTCGAACACAGTAAGCCCTCAACAAAAACAAGTGTCACAATATTTGTGCATTTTGACCCCCCAGGCTAGTGGGGGGGGTGCTTTCTTGGCTAACCAGTTAGTCACCTTTAACTTGTGATTAGCTGACTCCACTCTTCATTCCCTACAACAACTTTTTATTTTATTTATTTATTTATTTATTTATTTATTTATTTTTAAGATTTTATTTATTTTTGACAGAGAGAGAGTGTACAAGCAGGGGAAGAAGCAGGCAGAGGGAGAGGGAGAAGCAGGTTCCCCGCTGAGCAGGGAGCCCGATGTGGGGCTCGACCCCAGGACCCTGGGATCATGACCCGAGCTGAAGGCAGACGCTCAACTGTCTGAGCCACCCAGGGGCCACTACAACAACTTTTTAAATATTTACTTCTCCCTTTCATGCTGCTCAGTCCTTCTTGGTCAACCTCTCATATGTATGTGGCATCCCACTTCATTAGGACACAGAATCAACAGGCTTGAACCCCCTTAACTTTCTCCACCTCATCTCCAAATGAACTGTACTCTTGCCTCAGAGGAGAGGCGGTTCCTACTTTCCAAGGCTAATTCCTTGACCTCAGCATATTTCTGTTTCCTGTACATGTCTCCAGAATCTGGCTCCGTGGATACTTCCCTCCTGCTCCCTTATACTTCCCATCTCTTGTCTCTCTGTAATGCCTAAAACTCGCTCAAGTCCTCATCTTCCAAAGAGTTCCTCCCTTGCCCTCACCTCCTCCACATACCTTACCCCCTTCTGCTTCCTTTTCCCACCAAACTTTTTTTTTAAACCGACTAGTTTTTATACACCTGAGTCACTTCTCCAGACAGTACATGTTGTCTCTTACCCTACCCTATCCTACTCTACTGAGACTGTGCTTGCTGTGGCAAATTCATGCCAAATTCTTCATGCCAAATTCTATGGCTCTTCACGGGTCTTCCTTCCACCTGCTTTGAGGTATGTCACAAGACAGAACACTCTCTCCTGGAAACTCTCTTCTCGTTAGCCTCTGGGACACTGTTCTCTGACTCCTCTCTGCCCGACGGTTTCCCTTCTTCTACAGACGGACACCCCTTTCCCCCCGGCAAGTGCAGATGTTCTCCAGGGACCCACTCTCAGCATTCTGTCTCACTTCCTCTATTTCCAGCCTGGATCTCTCTGATGAAATTCAGACCCCACATCAACTCTCCTGAGCTTTAAAAAGAACGGGCCCAACACTAACTTCCTCATTAACTTCCCCATTCTCCAAATGTGATGTTTATCCTGCATTACTTGTTTCAGTGACAGTTGCCAAGCCAGAAACCTGCTCATGAACCCTGATCCCTTAGTTGGTCACCACATCCAGCCAATGGCACCCCTGGAGCTTCTCCTTGGTGCCCCGTCCTCCCTCCAATGCCACGCTTTCGGCACATGCTCTTGTCATTTCTCTTGGCCTCCTCAGAAAGCTCCTCACTGGGCTTTCAGATTTCAATATTTCCCCACTCTCATCCATTTTTCAACTTCTCATCAGAATAATCTTTCTGAATACCATCTTAGTCACATTATTCATCTGCTTAAAGCAGTGGTTTTTGTTTTTGTTTTAGCCTTTTTTGTCCCCAACCCTTTGAAAACTGTGCACCCTCACCCTCCAGATATGCACAGAGGCCATAAATCAACCCTTGGCATATAGGCTCAGGGGCTCTGCTCCCTCTGAGGCCTATCTCATGGATGCCCAGGGATTCACAGAACCCACAAGGCCCTCAAGGCCCCTCACCTCCCTGTCCAGCCTCACGTCCCACACGCCCCACCAAGCACCTACCCTGGTCACAGCAGACCACCCTCTGTTCTCAAAACACAGAACCCTTCGTGCTCTGACACCTACCTCAGCTGCCTACTGAATGATCTTGCAAGACCCAATTACAACACCCCTCTCACTGACATCTCCCTTCTCCTTCTAGAATGAACCACTGACTCCTTCCATCACACAATAAACCATTCATATCAATGAGCACACTGCCTTTCTCTGAGTGTGTTACCTGCTCTGGCTGGTAGACATAGGATCATAGTTAGCTTTGCTTCCCCTCTGCCTGTCCCTGGGAACAACCCAGGGCCACTACATGTGGTTTACTCCAAAATGGCTCCCATTTCTCTTTTTACAAAAACACATGCATGATGCTTTGTCACATTAAGCAGTCTTTGAGCTTCTCTTTAAGTATATTTATTTACCTTCTCCCTCTTTGCTGATTTTCATTTGAATTATTAAAACTCATATCAAAAAGTCCTTATAGCTTTTGTTATGTTCCTAAATCTAGCAATATTGCAATTATCAGGTTTAAACCCTAAAGAGAACTATTCCACAAACAGTAAGGACAGAATACATGAAAATTGCTGCAAATGTATTCTATTTAAGAATTAAAAGATAGGAAAACTCCAGGTAAGTCTACCTTTATACTGCAAAGTATACAAATGACATTTTCTGGCTCTACTTTACACAGAAAAATCAAAACATCCACGCTAAGCACTTACTATTTTTAACCTCTAGATAAAGTGAAATTTCTACTTTACTTTGTTAGCATGCAGAGTCTCACATAAATTTTAAAAAGCTGAAAGTGGATTAAGCCCTCTGGAGAATCTATAAATACTAATACTGACAAAGAAGTCATTCATATTGTAAAATAACGCACATAAAATAGATTTTAGAGTGTAATTGATTGAATGTAAAATATTGCTGAAATCCATTAAATCAATTTTATCTGAATTCCAATTGGAAAAGTTCCAACTTTATCTTTATGGCAATCCAGTCCTGCTAGTCCCATTGTTACACTAGAGAAAAATAAAAAAAAAAAAAGTTATAGCTAGCTAATCAAACACCAATTTTAAGCCTTAACTTCACTTCTGGTGAATATAGGAAAATTAGGTATCATTCATACTTGGACAGTTTTCATCGAAGGAGATCTTCTTCCTACACAGACTTCCTTTAACTATTATTGAGGGAAGTATTGTATTCAATTATTTTGTATGATATTATAATAAGATTTTACACTAGGTATTTTAGTATGCTGTTCTCTATTATGGATGGAAAATAATCCTGTTAATTAAAAATAAATTAGGGATGCAGAGCTAAGTATAGAACCCCTCAACCCCATCCATTTGTCCTAGGTTTCTCATTCCCTTGATCATTACAAAGTCTGGTTCCCTCAAAGTAGTGAGAAAGAAAGGGAATATCACACTAATGTCTGTCAAGCTTCAAGCTTGTATCCTTGCAACACTGTGATGTTGATATTATACTCCCATATTTTACAGATAGGTCAAGTGAAGCTCTACTTTGCAGAGGTCACACGACTAAGTGAAGGGGCTCTCCTGGATGGAAGAAGTCTCATTACATTGGCTGTACCCACAGCTCCTTTCTAAGCAGTTATTGGTATGTGGTCGATTTTCTAATTGGGGTTGGTGCCAGACCCAAAGCCAGGAGCCCATGAGGAGGCCTTCTGTGACAAGGTGACAAGGTGGCTCGCCAAACCAGTGTGGTTCTCTCTTGTGAAGAACGCAAGACTGATGGAAGCAGTGATAAGGAAGAGTAGCACCAGGACATTCAGAGAAAAGGCAGCGCCCAGCAGACCTGACACAATCTCTCAAGCACTACGACAGGAGCAATTACGAGTTATGGGCCTGGAGGAGGACAGGGCTAGTAGGAAGGCCTGGCAGGCAGACGCTTTTAAACAGAGTTTAATTAGTACCCATAAAGCAGTAATTAAGAAAATGACAACTACACCAAGAACAGAAAGATTTCCTAAAACTATAAATCCTTGAATATGCAAATTATAAAAATGAAATTATTGTAATCAATATTTCAACAGAACTTTACTTAGTGGTTTCAGTCCTACACAGACAAAAACATTCATTTTTAGAAAACCAAGGCTACAATAACAAAGTAATGACAAATACACAGCCACAAAAATCACAGCTTCCTTCTCTACTATAAGACAGCAAAGAGACAGCAAGATTAGAAGCCACTGAGAATTTTTTTTAAATACCCATGCCCCCTGTCAGGTTAATAAAATCACTTAGGGGGTGGGACCAGGAATTATAAAAGTTGCCCAGGTTCAGTAGAACCAGGATCTATTCTAGATTAGCGGGTCTCAAAGTGTGACCTAAGGGTGACTAGCACCTAGGAACTCATTAGAAATGAAGATTCTCAGACCCTCCTCGAGATCTACAGAGTCTGAAACTCTGACAATGGAGCACAACAATTTGTATTTTAAAAGACTACCCAGCTGATTCTGATGTACCCCAAAATTTGAGAACCATGCCTTAGATGACATTGAAAGGTGACTCTTTTTTATTATAGCTATGTAACGTCAACAACTTACCAACAATAAACTGAAAAAACATCCTACAAATGACAGGTGAAGGCTAATTTCCTCAATAAAGAATACTCGTGTAAAGACATAAAAAACACATTCAGATACTACTTTAGAACCCAAGGGTAAACAAGCAATTCACAAGGATGTTCATTTAAATTTTAATTATATAAAAATTAACATACAAGCTTATATAGAAAGAGTGTGCTTAAAATTAGGGGAGGGAATATATGAAGGACAAAATGCCAGAATGCAAGCCCTGCAGCTTCCGAGCAGTTACAGCGGGCTTTTCAATGAGGACACACTGTCCTCATAATTTTGAAAAAATACACATTTAAAATTCACTATCTTGATCTCTATCTCATATTATACACAAAAGTTAAATACAGGGACGCCTAGGTGGCTCAGTCGGGTAAGCGTCTGCCTTCGGCTCAGGTCATGATCTCAGGGTCCTGGGATGAAGCCCCATGTTGGGCTCCCTGCTCAGCGGGGAGCCTGCTTCTCCCTCTCCCTCTGCTGCTCCCCCTGCTGATGCTCCCTGCTGACGCTTCTCCCTCTCCCTCTGCCCCACTCGTGCACGCTCTCTCTCTAGTGCTCGCTCTCTCTCAAATAAATAAAAAAATCTTAAAAAAAAAAAAAGTTTAAAAAAATGGTAAAACTGTTAGAAGGAAATAAGAGTTATTTGTACGGCCTTCAAGTAATAAGGAAAGCTTTCTTAAGACCAAAAAGCAGAAACTTTAAATAACATCACTGATACACTTGGAAACATTATAACCTTAAACTTCTATAAAAGATTCCATAAACAAAATGAAAAGACAAGCCAGGGACTTTGAAAAGCTGTTACACCACATACAGCAGACAATAGGTCACTACTGGAATATATGTAAAGAACTTCCATCAATTAATATGAAAACCTAATTAACCAATATGGAACTGATAAAGCACACGACTGAGTCACAGAAGAGAAAATGCAAAACCACTCACAAACACATCAAAAGTTACTGGAGGGGCGCCTGAGTGGTTCAGTGGGTTAAGTGTCTGACTCTTGATTTCGGCTCAGGTCCTGATCTCAGGGTCAGGAGACGGAGCCCCTGCGTAGCATCCGGCTCAGCGCTCAGTGGGGAGTCTACTGGAGATTCTCTCTCCCTCTCCCTCTACCCCTCCCCCTACTTGTGCTCTGCTCACTCTCTCTCTCTCTAAAATAAATAAATAAATCTTAAAAAAAAAAAAGTTATTTGAACCCACTAGTAATAAGAAAGGTGAAAATTCAAACAACGAGGTATCACTTTTTATCTAACAGATTAGAAAAAATATTTTTATCAGATTAGCAAAAATTTTAAAGTCCATCCATATCAATACGGTACATTCAAGCTTTGCTGTTGGGGATATAAACTGGTCCAGCTGCTTTGGTGCTAAACCAAGCCAGCCTATATAGCAACTCCAGTTCTAAGTCTGAACCCCCAAACACATATGCACCACATGCAGAGAACTCTGTACTCTGCTGCTCCCTATAACAGTACTTTGTGATAGCAAAAAAGTAGAAATAACCTAAATTTCCATCAGCAGAGAAAAAGGTAACTGAAATGTGGTACATTTATTCAAAGATGTACTATACAGTAGCTAAAAAAATAGAGATCTGTATGTATCAACATGGATAGTTCTTAAAAAAGCAAGCAACTTATAGAAAGAATTGTAATTTTAAGACCATTTATATAAATTCTTAAAACCTTTGCAACATTATAATTTTCTATCTAACCATCTATTTGTATAAAAAGTAATTTTAAAATAACCTGTAAGAATACATATCAAACTCACAACAGAGGTTACATGCCACGTAACATGAATATTAGCACCCACAGTAATGATCTGAGCGTGGTGTGCTCAAACCATGTGGTTTTTATTACTCTATTATAACACAAGCAAAGAGTTAAGTCAAAATTAGATGACACTTACGCATATAAGGCAGTTTCTCTGGGCAGGGTAGATATGGTGAATATGTGAAGTTTTCCGGAAGATATGTTGTTGTTTGAACAAGATAATCGCTTGAATTATTGCCTTCAGGATAATCTTGGAGAGAGAGGAAAGAAGTTACAACCAAAAAACTGCCTTCTGCTTTGCTCCTAGTATGAAATATGTCACTATCACTGTAAGAAGACCTGCAATATGCAATCTACAGAGGTACTTAAAAGCAATTACCTATAAAGAACCAGAGAAAAGCAAACACAGCTGCGGTGGCTACTCTCCCATTCACCCTTCACTGCTACTGGAAAGGACCTCTCAGCATGATTTCCCAAGGGAACTCGGGGACAAGTCTAGAGAGCAGCCTGGACTCATCAGTGCACACATACAGAGCAGGCTCATCTGCAACCCTATGAGAACACCTGCTCCCATCCCTCCCCCCGGCTGAGCAAGATCAAAAGGGACTGGGAAAGTACACCAGGGAATCCCCTCCACTATCAATGGCCAAGGGTATCCTGGGCGACCACAGAGCTACGGCACAATGCTTCTAGTAAGCACTGGGTTGAGGGGTGGGAGTATTGTTTTCTCACCACCCCACACTTAAGAACGAGATTTACCCACTCAACTTCCGTAACACAGTCCATTTTAAATCTTTAAGTTCCCAACTCGTAGGCTGCAGTCCCTGGGGAGCCCTGAGCTGTGTATTACATTAGGTCCGTCATCTTTAGATACTGCAAGTTTTACGGCATGGAGGGCACTGGTTAGAGCACCACAGTGAAATGTGGAGTTCAAATCCTTGCTCCGACATGCACGAGCTTTGTGGCACAGGGCAAGACGATGTAGTTTCTCTTCTCTGCCTACCTCATGTAGCCATTTTCAGATTTCCATAAGAGAAATGCACAAATTGCTTAGAACAATCCCGGGCCCATATACCTAATTCAATGGCTGGAGCTCTGAGCGACTGGTTCAGAGCCGTGCACGTGACTTAACCCGGGACATTCAGAACCTTAGAAATTTTGAACTTGGAACCAAAAAGCTCATGTTTCAGCTCTTTCTGGAACAAGGTTCTGAGATGCAAGTCTGAGAACCATGACCGGCCAGTTTCCTCTATGTCAGAGGAAGCCAAAGAGAATGAGACCAACGTACAGTAAGAGACAAGACATGGAAACAGCTGATTAAACGAGAGTCTGTGTCCCAGATCATAAACCACGTACCCACAGGAAATGAAGCTCTAGCAGACACTTTAGGAAAATGCAAAGACATCCTTTCAACCTCGGTAATCTGCTCTGTTGATGGAGTTATTCCTATCTGAACTGGTCTGCACGCAGAGATAAGAAAGAGGAGAACAGGCACATGACTTGAAAGAGAGGCCTGTCTGCCAGTGACCAGCAAGCAAAAGGCGAAAGGTAAAAATCACACACCTTACTAAACTGTAAAAGCTAAACCCTCTCCCTAGGGAAAGATAGTAGAATCCTGGCAATTGAATATGAAGTATATGAGAAGAGTCAAAGAACACTAAACACTGACCCTGCAAACCTTTTGCCTGACATAGATATTCACTATCATCAAAATGGACTTGACAGGGGGTGCAGCCTGGGCTCTAGGACGGCACTGCCGAGCGAAGGCACACCTGCTGGAAGGGACCCTGCAGAGGCTGCTCTGCGGAGGGTAAGGGGTTCTGGTACCAACGAGGAGACAGAAGCTGGAGGAGAAGGTCCAATTCCAAAGGACTGCACGGAAATCCCAGTTATGAATTTGGCAGGGCATGGGGAAGGTTTTAAGATAAGTGTATTTATTGCCAGGAAACCCCAAGATGATAAGTAGGGCCGAATGATGTACAACCGCTAAGGCCTATTCCAGGAAATGGGAAAGTGGGAAAGCCCCAGTGACAGAATCCTCCCAAGAGCTCTCTCCAGAGCAGCCCTAGAAAGCACTTCATAGGAAAATCCTCCAAGCCAAAGGGGAGGGGGCGTTCAGTGGACAGTAACTGCTTTGTAAGCCCAGGGACACACCAAGAGCACAGAGACCCCTCTAGGAGTCCATACTCTGTATGGCCCCATACACATCTGAAAGATTTAAAGATACTGAACATAAAATAAGTGTAAGTCCATTAAAGTTCTGATTCTTTCCTTAAGATGCTTTTTAAAAATACATCTAGATATAAATCAAATTTCAAGTTATATTCAAAAAATTTTTCTGCATTTATGGGGACTCCTACTATACTAGGCAGCTAGTATAGTCCATGCATTTGTAGGATCTAAAAACAGAAGATAAATAAGGTTGTCCCTGGCCTTTATGTATTCTGAAGATTCATTTTCTTATAATCCTGAGGCAGATAAATATTAACATTCTCAAAATTCTCAAGTATTTCTTAATGTCATGTAGATAACTTTAGATAAGAGTATTTTCTTATTTTGCATAATTTATTATTTCTTGTAATTAATGTTTGGGCCCCTTCTCTTAGCCATATGCTATGATTCTATAAATCTACATCCAACTCACAGAAATTGTAAGCTCTCTAGATATTTCTGCAAAACAAACTGCTAACGGAAGCTCCCCCTGGGGAGGCTGGTGGCACCAGAAGACCTAGAGGACTGTTTCACTTTTTATTTTAGTGCTAGAATGACTGAGTCTTTCACAAGAGAACCCATGTATCACTTTGATCAGTTTTTAAAGGACTAAATTTAAAAAAAAAAAAAACCTCAAAGACATGGAATAACAGTATATTCACTTCCTTTAAATACAAAGTTTTGGAGCTAAACGTGTTATTCTTGGCTAAATCATTACAAATGATCATAAGGATCAACTCACTGCCAGAGTTACAGAAAAGTCTCTGCATTCCTTGGGTACTGTGTCCAGTGCTGCTTATGTCATCCCAATGTATCATGTGTAAGTCTATCCACCCACCCCGGCCACTAGTCTGAATACCTCTTTTTTTAAATCAAATTGCCTTTGATTTCCAGTATCTAACAAAGTATCTACAACATGGTAAAAACTTACTGTAAATGAACACTTCACAACTGATCATTCAGCCAACAATAATTTAAGCTTTTGGAGACTATACTGTAATAAACCCACAAAATCATTATTCCCACAAAAGTGTTTGGGTCCATCAAGTATAACCACTGCTTTCAAACCCAGTTTTAAAAGGTTACGCATGATAGATGCATTTGAGACGGATCTGCCACAACTGCTTTAAAATGTAGACATTATTTCATCTAATGAATGGATGGATGAAAACACAATGAGTTCTGGGATCCCCAGAACTTCTTCCTCTTTTCTAGAGCCACAGATGAAGAAAAGAGAAACAGAATGAAAACTGCTGGACAGGTCCCCTCCTCAGCTCTCACTGGACCTTATCACTTATAGGAAAAGGAGAATCGCACCAAATTGGACTCTCAAGGGCTTTGTTCTTCCTGCAAAGGGCAGCTTAAAGCAGGTACAGAAACTCCGTGAGAATTCTAGTCTGTTCACCCCTGGCTTGCTGTGTCTGTCTGGCGGTGTCTGAGGATTCAGACCACATGGCCATCAAACAAGGAAGTGTGCTCGGCTATTTCTAACCAACCTACCAGTTCTAACACTGCATGACCCTTATCATCTGCTTCGGTAATTATTCACTGATTACATCTTGTTTCCTTAATTTGACTAACTCCATAGCTACAAGGCTATAATCATTTGATTATGAGAGTATGTGATTTCTTTGCAAAAATATTATATGTAGTATCTATTTACACTTGGTGCTGCAGAAAGTCAGGTACAAGATTAAAAACCACTTTTTGAAATCAAATGTACTTAGAACTATCACAACCTATTGCCATCAAGTGTTAAATTTTAAATGAGCCAGTACATGTTAATCAAGTCTCCCCTAGAGTTCAATTAGCTCTTAGTACACCTTCTTGGCCATTGTCTCCTTGTTGACAGATTATATCTATATAAGTCTGTGCAGAAATAAACAACTGCATTATAAGTAACTATGCATGCTTCCAACTTTCTCAAAGCCTTGAGATCCTCATACAAAGGGAGGATGTTCTTCTTAATGCTGTGTCTCCAAGTATCTGGGTAAGAATACTGACTACATGAATTGTTCAATATACATGAACACAGCAGAGTCTCACAGTTGCCTACTCAAACTCCATTTTCCCTTTCTCCTTAGGTAACAGAACCCCAATTACATTCAAAGCACCAGTGTACCCAGCTCAAAGACTGTAATTTACAGTCCCTACAACAAAGTCCTGGCCAATGCAATGGAAGCAGAAATACCATGTGAAACTTCTGGGAAGTCTCCTTAAAAGGGTCCCTCTGTTCTTCTTCTCTCTTCCTTTCCTCCTCCTTTCTAACCCAAGTACAAATAGAAAGACTGGAGCCCCACAACAACCTTCGAAGACTATAAAACTCCGTGACAGAGCAGAAGATGGAAGGCGTGTGGAGACTTTCTCCACCACGGCCCCAGACATCCAACTTCCGGATCTCTTTTACATTAGAACATAGAGTCTCATGGGCTTAAGCCGCTGCAGCCAGGACTCTCTTACAACCAAACCCAATTCCTACCTGATGGACTATCTCCTGAGAACAGTTTTACCACCAGTAAAGGAACCATGAGAAAAGTTTTCAAAGGTTCATAAAAGTAAGCCAACTCTAATCAAAGTAGGTAGTGGTTGTGTGGTCAGTATTGAAACTATGAGTTGGCAAGGGGAAAAGAGAATTTCCCTTTTTCTTGTCTTCCAGTTGTGGGGTGTGGGTGGGGGAGAGAGTTTGTCTTGACCTAGTAATCAATTCTCCTAATCAAGTGCAACTGAGTTCCCACATAAAACTTATTCATGCCCCAGGAAAGGAACTCGATTATGCACAGATGTCCCGCACTCCCTTATACGACAGGAATCTAAGGATGCTGAGTATTTCTGTTCAGTTGAGTGAACTTTTAACGAACACTTTCACAATCAACTTATTCAACCAGGACAAGTCCTGAAGAAGCTTTTATAATGTTTAAACTGCTCCTAACATCGACCTACTATTCCGAAGACCAATTAAAGCAGAAGACCAATTAATGAAATTTTTACAATACTATTAAAATATAAGGTACAATAACAGTCTTTCTAAAAGAAATTTTTTTCAACTTAAAAGGGAGAAAACAAGAGTGTTTTGATTTGTGGCATCATAAAACAAATCAGGCAAATGACTAGAACGGATTTTGCAGAAGCATGTGTGAAATTAAATTAAGAATCAATTTGATACAGTTGTGAATTTTTAGAAGGGTAAACTATTACTCACCTTAACATACATTTTAAGAAAAAGTATCTATGGTTGGCAGATAGGGACTTCCCATTAGTAGTGTGTGTGTGTGTGTGTGTGTGTGTATCTGTCTGTCATTTACAGTGGCACAATTGCGAACTGTTGACAGGAATGAAATCTTTAACCGTTTAAAATAAGAATAGAGAGGATGCAACAAGTGACAACCAGTTAACTGAAACCTTTAAGTAACATCTAATAACACTTCAGGAGACAGTGCAGAAACACTGCCCCATGGGAGGCTGAGCATTCTTAAATGATAGTTCAATCTATTTTGCATCAATTCTGCCTTCATTCAATCACTACTTTGGCCTATTACTTGGTTTTAACCTCACATGATTCTGATGGACACTCTACTTCCAGATAATATTTTTAAAAGACAAGAGCAACTATGGATTTCCACTTTTATATAATTTCTCCTTAAGCCCCCTAAAAAGGCCATAAAATTATTAAGAATCTTCTATAATTAAAGACAGTAAGTACTTCCTAAACATAGTTGGAAAAACATTTTAGGAGTTAGAATGGGCATAAAGAGAGATGGCAGAATGACTAAGATGGATAAATTATTCTCTTTGTGGTTGATTTTTCTTAACTACGACAGGTGAATTGAAAAAAGCACAAGCTGCTTTTTGTATTTTATGTTTGCAGGAATTAACTTTAAAATAAAGAATTAACTTAAGTATCTTTGGACAAAACCCCCATCACCTCTGAGAGAACACCTTTACATATCCTAAAACATGGAAAGCACTGGCTCGAGCGGTGAACGAATCTCCCAGGACGCTCAGTAGCGGATACCTTTATCTTTAACAGGAGGGAGTCTCAGAGGCAAAACCAGAGCTTGAGAGATCTGGTTTACTTTTTTGACTACAAAGGTAAAGAAGTAAAAACAAAGCACGTTTAAGAAGCAAGCAATCTTACCTGTACCATTGAGAGTAGTGTTTTTATTTGTGTAAAGCCTGATCATATGCCCTATTGTTTTCACATTTTCTCTCAACATTATTCCTCGAGCTTGTACCATAAAGAGATATGTGTTGGCTACAAAAGAAAAGAGAGAAAATATCATTAACTAAGTAAGCTTTTTTTTTAATTTAATAAAATAATATTCAGACTAGGGAACTGCCCAATAAACCCAAACTGACTCAATTAGCATGTCCAAAGGGAAAACAGAAATATAAAATGACTATTTCCCATTATCAAAAATTTATAAAAACAGGGGTGCCTGGCGAGCTCAGGCAGAAGAGCATGCAACTCTTGATCTTGGGGTTGCAAGTTTGAGCCCCATGCTGGGCGCAGAGATTTCCTAAAAAAAAATAAAATCTAAAAAAAAAAAGAAACCAAAAAAACAAACTTGTAAAAAATGCTTTTTTAAAACAATAAAAATGAAAAATTCAAGTAGTAAAATCCATCAAATAGAATGAGACTAAATGAATATCATAATGAATTCCTTTATCCATAAGTGATTTTCTACCATAAAATATACTTACAAATTTCAAAAAGGCATTTTATTGCAAATATACAATCATATAGTATACTTTCTCTAATTCTACATTAATTCCCTCAAATCCAAAACTCCACAAGGGCAAGGATTCCTTATCTAATAGTAAATATATCATAAATCACCATAATATCTAGTATGAATATGAATCTTTCAATGGATCTTGTAAATTCTCAGTGTGTTTGGGGAAGGAGAGTTAGGGGGCAGAATGACCTAGAATCACTATCTATTTTGGTAATTTCTCTCTACTGAGTTAATTACTTAGAAGTTTTACACTCCCTTTCAATCACAAATCTACCTACCAGGATTGTAAAAGCAGACAAAATCAAAATCAATGTGCATTTTCAAGTTGGTACATTTAATTATTTGTGCTAAGTGCTTCAAAACTAGGCCCCTAATTTCTTGCTGTGGGAGAAACTGGTAAATTGCCAAAGATGACAAACATCTCTGCCTCTTGAGATGCTAGGACTCCTCAGAGAAGCACAGAAGTAATCAAAAGATCCTTTCTTTCTCGGTCCTGATTCTGTGAGCACAATGCATAACTTTGGACAGCTCGCTGAATCTCAGTTTCCTCACCTAAAAAGTCGGTATTGCATTAGATGTTCTCTAAAGGCCTTTCTACTCTCAATTCTCCAAGAATACAGCCAAAAAATCATAAACTCCACTCATTCAAGAGGAGGAAGATCATTTTCATGGCAAAACCAAAAAACTGCAAGTCTCAGTTAATGACTTCTTTCAATTTTAAAATAAGCTGCCCCTGAACACTGTAATGACACTCTCAAAAAATGAATGCTAAATTAAAAAATCTGAAATGCCAACTAATTTTCTGGGCCCTGCTCTACTTCCTTGAGATGCTGCAGAGGTAAGCAAAACGTGATGTTTACTACCACCTTTCCCATTTTTTAAAAGATTTTATTTCCTTATTTGAGGGAGAGAGAGAGAGAGGGAGAGAGAGAGAGAGGGAGAGTGAGCGTGCACAGGCACGAGCTGGGGGAGGAGCAGAGGGAGAGGGAGAAGCAGGCTCCCCGCTGAGCAGAAAACCTGATGAGGGGCTCCATCCCCAGAACCCCAAGATCATAACCTGAGCTGAAGGCAGATGCTTAACTGCTTAACCGCTTAACTGACTGAGCCACTCAGGCACACCTCTCCTTTGCCATTTTTTACATAAATTTTAACTTGCTCAAAGTACAAAAGACAGAATAAATAAAAGTAATACAGAAGCAGAGTACAGTAACACTTCCCCTTTTACAGTCAATCCATAACAGAAAATAGAAATCCAAGCTGCAAATAAGTTTTACCTCAAATCATTTTTAAGAGTGTGTCTACATCCTCTCTAGAAAGCAGTCCTACCTATAATTAGATATAACTTGTTTAGGTTTAAATTTATTACACCCATGGGGCTACAAATGCAAGTTTTTATTACATTTTTGCTCTTGAGTGGACTTTAAAAGAAAGAAGAAAAGAGACAAAGTGAAAAATGAAAACAAAAAGAACAGCCAACCCAAAATGTAGGAAAACATTCAGTAAAAGCCAACTAACATTAGCAAAAGCCAAGATCTAAAATTCAACTGAAATGATGCAGGGAAAACCATCAAATAGAAAACTAATGCCTACTGCTTTACAACACCTTGGATCATTGAATCCTAAAGTTATATATGAAATTTGTTCTCAGTGATCTAATATCTTGTAACATTTTTTTCTGCACCAAACCGTAGAGAGGACCTATCATGAGGCAGCAGAACTAAGCAGCTGGAAACAATACTGGTCCAAGCAAGGATCTGCTAGGTAAGAACATCAGTGCACTTCCACGTGTCCTGGAAACGGAATTTTTAACACACCTACTCATATAAAGAATATTGTCTGACATCATGAAGCCAAGTCAGATTTAAGCAGCAAAGAAAGATCTGGTATAGATAAGAATCATCAAAGTCAAATTATCCTAAAAACTTCCAAAACATCAGGTAACAAACCTGTTACAGGAAAAAAAAAAAAAAAAATGATGACTGATGGCAACTGTGACGATGGTGAACCATTTACCAAAAGAATGCATTTACTATTCATTAGATGGATGGAGATAAAATTAAGGAATGCAAGACACCAAGCTCTCCAAAATGAGAATCTATTAGTTTATTTTAAATCATTTACAGCTAATTGAGTTACACTCCTTAGGTTAATGGTCCTCATGAGTTTAATCCCTAAAGATCAAAACCCATTAGGGAACGAAGCTGTTTTGTTTAAATAGAGTCCTTGTTAACAGGAAGAATGCAATGTGTCCAAGTGTTGCAAGGCACACTAACCCAGCATGAGAATGGTTCCAACTGTCTGATTTCTAAACACCCTAAACTGTTAACCCACACTCAAATAACTATATGACCGCTAATTACCATTAATATAAAATGTAACATCTTATTGGCAAGCCAGCAAGTTAGAGGAAATCTTTGTCTAAAATTTCTATTCCAAGTAAAAGAAACTGCATTTCAGAAAACAGGGAAATCTTTCTCAGCTTTGCCCTTTGGTACTGAGACAACTCAGAAATACACTAAAAACTACCACTGCTTAATTAAAATCATGCCCTGTTCTCTAATTTAGTTAATTTGCTATACGCCTCTGCTTTGTGAGACATAAATTTAACTTATTTACCTAGGTCTGCTTTTGGGGGGTGGGAGATACCTACAACTTATAAAAAAAAAAAAAAAACAACCCTCAAAAATCAAGTTTACAAGAGCTTCTAGGCATCCTACCCGGGTTTGTGAGGTAAGCGATTTATGAACTTGCCTCGTTCTCCACTTAAGAAAACTAAGGAATGAGGAATGCACTTGCTAGTACTGTGTCTCCCCATCCCTTTCCACATCCAGCTTTGTTCAGTGAAAAAAGTATCCTAGACAAGGAGAATGTGCCAGTCTGCACTGATCTAGAAAGCTTTCCTGAGCTTCAAAGGCCTCGGACACAACATCCCCCTGGTCCCAATACTATGATACACTGCCGCAGGTCCGTTAACAAAAAGTAATCCAGCGAGGAGCTGATTTTGAGAGGGAGATTATGTTGGATAGGTACATTGTAAGTGCAGGACTGGAGCTAAGAAAGAAGGGCAAGAAATACAATTTGGGGTGACATTCATATAAGAGTGGGAACTATGGTGCTGAATTACCATAAGGAAAAATTATCCAGAAAAGGTGTAAGAAAGTGAAGTTCAGATACATGGAAAGAGACCACAAAGAGGGTCACAAAGATAAAATGCCCCAAGATGAATTTAGCCTGAGCTTGAACACAGTGAAGAAGAGGAAATGGTCAACCATATCAAACACCACGGAGGCTAAAAAGACTAAAAAATAAGAGCTTAAAAAAATAAAACACTAATACTTGGTGCATACTCTTTGCCAGGCAACCTTAGAAGAGCTTTACATATACTAACCTAATTAATCCTTACAAGCAACCCTATAATGTTGGTACTAATATTATCCCCATTTTACAGATAAAGAAATTGGAACATGGAGTTAAGTAGCTTGCTCAAGGTCACATAGTTATTATTAGTTGGTGGTGGAGTCAGAATTCAAATGCCAGCAGGCTGGCCCCAGCAGTCTAGCTCTTTACCACCATACAATGCAGCCTCTTAAAAATACTGTTAGGAGATCACTGTCAATCTTTAAAAGAAGAGTTTCTGGAAAGCAATGGAAACAAAAGGCAAGTAGGAAAGAGTAAAGTGGATAGTGACAAAGTAAAAGCAATTTTAAGAGAAGTGACAGCAAGGTCAAGGAAGTTTTTTTTTTAGACAGGAGAAACCTGAGCATGACTGTGGCCTAAGAAGAGGGAAGAAAGAGTAAATTTAAACTTAAGGCACTGAAAGAAATAGGAGGAAGGATGGAAAAGAACACTTCCACCGAGGGGACAGCATAAGCAGAGGCTCTGGGGTGCACGGGTGCACAGCACATCCAGGAGTAAACAATCTGACTTGAGTAGAGTTTGGCAGGAGTGAAAAATAATTTGTAAAGGTCTAAGTGGATGGATGGTGTGAAAAAACAGAAGAAAAGAGGGGAGAGGACTCGAGGTCCTTGTGAAGATGAGAGGCAATGTTAACAATAGTGAGAAAGTGCCAGAAGGATAAGGTTAGAAGACTATGGTCTGGAGAGATGCAAGGGAGAGCAGGTCACAACTACGAGGACCTGACGTGGCCACACAAGGGAAGATGGAAGACAAGGACCAGACTGCCTGACGGCCACCAACAGGACATCCTCCACAAAGTCTTGAATCCCTCAAAGTCATCCATGAGGGCTGGAATCAACTTCTTCCAAACTCTTGGTAATGCTGGTATTTGGACCTCTTCCCATCATAAATGTTCTTAATGGGATCTAGAAGGGGGAATCCTTTCCAGAAGGTTTTCAATTTACCTTGCCCAGATCCATCAGAGGAATTACTATGTATGGCAGGTAAAGCTTTATGAAATGTATTCTTAAATAAGACTTGAAAGTCAAAATGATTCCTTGACCCATGGGCTCCAGCATGGATGTGGTTTTAGCAGGCATGAAAATACCAACCTCATTGTGTATCTCCATCAGAGCTCTTGAGTGACAAGGTACATTGTCAATGAGCAGTAATATCTTGTAAGAAACCTTTTTTTCTAAGCAGTAGGTCTCAACAGTAGGCTTAAAATATTCAGTAAACCATGTTGTAAACAAATGTGCTCTCACCAAGGCTTTGTTTTTCCATTTCTAGAGCACAGGCAGAGTAGATTTAGCATAATTCTTCAGGGTCCTAAGAATTGGGGAATGGCAAATGAGCAATGGCTTCAACTTAAAGTCACCAGCTACATTAGCCCCTACCTAACAAGAGAGTCCACCTGTCCTTTGAAGCTTTGAAACCAGGCACTGACTCCCCTTCTCTAGCTATAAAAGTCCTAGATGGCATCTTCTTCCAACAGAAAACTATTTTGTCTACATTGGAAATCTGTTGTTTAGTGTAGCCACCTTCATTAATTAACTAGACTTTCTGGATCACTTGTTACAGCTTCTACATCAGCACTTGCTGCTTCCACCTTGCTCTGTCATGTTCTTTCTTTAAACCTCATGAACCATCCTCTGCTAGCTTCAGACTTTTCTCCTGCAGGTTCCTCACCTCTCTCAGCCTTCATGGAATTGAAGAGATTTAGGGCCTTGCTCTGGATTAGGCTCTGGCTTCAGGAAATAATTGTGGCTGGTTGGATCTTCTAACCAAACACTAAAACATTTTCCACTTCAGCAATAAGATTTTTTCACTTGCTTCACTGGAGTAGCACTTTTAATTTCCTTCCAGAACCATTGCTGTAGGGGCGCCTGGGTGGCTCAGTCGGTTAAGCGTCTGCCCTCGGCTCAGGTCATGATCCCAGGGTCCTAGGATCGAGCCCCATATTGGGCTCCCTGCTCAGCAGTGAGTCTGCTTGTCTCTTTCCCTCTGCTCCTGCTGTCTTTCTCTCAAATAAATAAAATGTAAAAAAAAAAAGAACCATTCCTCTGCATTCACATCTTGGTTAACTGTTTGATGCAAGACGCCCAGCCTTTTGCCTATCTCGGCTTTCGACATCCCTTCCTCATTAAGCATAATCACTTCTAGCTTTTGATTTAAAGTGAGAGACATGTGGGGCGCCTGGGTGGCTCAGTTGGTTAAGCGACTGCCTTCGGCTCAGGTCATGATCCTGGAGTCCCTGGATCGAGTCCCGCATCGGGCTCCCTGCTCGGCAGGGAGTCTGCTTCTCCCTCTGACCCTCCCCCCTCTCATGTGCTCTCTCTCATTCTCTCTCAAATAAATAAATAAAATCTTTAAAAAAATAAATAAAGTGAGAGACATGTGACACTTCCTTTCAGGTGAACAGTTAGAGGCCACTGTAGGATTATTAATTAGCCTAATTTCAATATTGTTGTGTCTCAGGGAATATAGGGAGGCCCAAGGAGAGGGAGACTGATGGGGAATGGTCAGTCAGCGAAGCAGTCAGAACACACACTTTTATCGATTAAGTTTGCTGTCTTATAGGAGCACAGTTCATGACACCCAAAACAATTACAATAGTAACATCAAAGAACACAGATGACCATAACATATATAATAATAATGAAAAGGTTTGAAATATTACGACAATTATCAAATGTGACAGAGACATGAAGTGAGCAGATATTGTTGGAGAAATGGCAGTAATAGGCTTGCTTAATAGAAGATTGCCACAAACTTTCAATTTATAAAAAATTTGTTATCTGCAAAGCACAATAAAGTGAAGCATAATAAAATGAGATATGCCTGTACTAACTGCCAAAATCATGCCGGGATGCAGAATATCGGCAGGCAGAGGCTTCTCAAGAGAAGGGAGGGGCCCCTGGGTGGCTCAGTCAGCTAAGCGTCCGACTCTTGGTTTCAGCTCAAGTCATGATCTCAGGGTCATGAGATTGAGCCCCTGTATGGGCAGGTGCCTGTTGGCATTTCTTGCCTTCCTGGGCTCGTGGTCACATCACTCCGGTCTCTGACTCCATCTGTACATTGCTCCGTGCACGGCACAGAGTCCACGTGAGATTCTTTCCCTCTCCCTCCCCCTCTGCCCCTCCCTGAGTGTGTGCACACATGTGTGCGTGCATGAGCTAACAAATAAAATTTTTTAAAAAAATAAAGAGAAGGGAAATGAATTAACATTTATTGAGTACCTACATTGGTCATGTATAAATATATTTAAATACACATACATATAATTATATTTCATTTAATTCTTAAACCACCTGTATGTAGCAGGTTGAATGGGCCCACCCCCCCCCAAAGAAAATATGTGAATCCTAATCCTCAGAAGCTGTGAAAACGTTATCTTATTTGGAAAAGGAGTCTTTGCAGATGTAATTAAGGATCTTGAGATGAGGAGATCATCCCGGATTATCTGGGTGGGCTCTAAATCCAATGACAAATGTTCAGATAAGAAAAGGCAAGGGATATTTTACACACACACACACACACACACACAGGCAAGGGATATTTTACACACACACACACACACACACACACAGGCACAGGAGAAAGCAATGTAAAGATGGAGGCAGAAACTGGAGTGATGTGACCACAAGCCTAGAAAGGCAAGGAATGCCAACAGGCACCTGAAGCTGGAAACAGCAAGGAAGGATCCCCCTCGAGAGCCTCCAGAGGGAGCACAGTCCTGACAACACCTGATTTCAGACTTCTGGCCTCCAGAACTACGAGATAATAAATTCCTATTGTTTTAAGCCATTCCGTGTTTGGTAATGTGTATGGCAGTCCCAGGAAACTAGTATACCACCACATGGTGTGGGTATAATTTTTCCCCATTTGAAAGATCAGAAAACAAACTCAGAAGTAAATTGCATAGATAGAATTTAGAAAAACTGGGATTCAAGTACAGGTCCCAATGTCTGAGGGGCAACAATTTGGAAGAAGCAATGGTTGGAAGTCATAGAGGAGAGGGAGGGGCAAAAAAAGAAAAAAAGAGAGAGAGAGAGAGAGAGAAATCTTCACTGTAAAAAGTAATGAGGGAGTGAGAAAGGAGGGATAAGCCAGATCTCAACTGGTGAGAGGAGGAGGAGGAAATCAGTAGGGGCACTAAAAGGTTACAGGAGAGAAAGCAGTTTCCCTTATCAGCTACAGAACATATAAAGAAAGAAACAATGTAGAAAAAAAGCAAAATACCACTTATACATGCCCCTGGATATTACTATAGATATCTGAATCTCGTATCTCTGAATCTCTTGAACTCACAATAATCTTCTAAGGATCTGTTTCAGATGCCTAAAGGTTTTCTTCTACTCACATCTATCCCTTGTTCATCTAATTCCCAAAAATGACTCATCCAAGATGGTAAAGCTAAACATATTATCTCTGGTAATAATGCTGTAAGCCCCAGGATTAGGCCAGACTATATATGAAACATTGCTCGCACTCTGCCTAGGACCAAAGTACTGCTTGGGTTAAAAACAAAATAATAACAAATGTCTAGGCTGTGCCAGGCTGTAAACCAAACGATTCACTTTATGTCAAAGTACTATTTAAAAGCAGAGTATCTGACCACGGTGACAATAATTCAAAGCCAGGTATGGGCTTAAGGCAATCTGTAGTGCAAATAATTACCAACCTATAATAACCTCCCCCCCATCTTTCAAGTGAGTCATGGGCTGACTGATGAATAAAGAGAATGAAACAATTCTGCCTTCAGAATCCCATTTTATCAAGGAATAATGAATTCCATGATTATATACAGTATAGATCTGTTTCAGATCTTAGCCAACAGCTACAGCTTTGCTGACGTAGACACTAAAAATTAACAAGAAATTCTTTACAACTGGTGCTTTCACCATTTCCACTCTGCAGTTTAGCAGTTTTATTTTTGGGAGATTATTTGTGTTTGAATACTGATCAAAATTAAATATTTTTAAATAAAATTGGACTTTTCCAATAGTCTTATTAAAGACGTTCAAGGTGGAGACATGTGTTTGCTCAACCGGTATTTACTGAATGCCTACCGTTTGCTGAGCAGTACCAGAAACTAAGGTGTCTGGGGTGTTCCTCTGTAAAAACTAAAATCCTGAAGAAGCATAAACTGCCTAAAACGTCAGAAGTACTTTCGAAACAATCAGACTGTCAGTTCAGGCTAGTTTACACTTAGCTGATAATTCTAAAAATAGACTCCGAACCTGGCAATATGAAAACACTATCTAACCCAAGATATCGATCTGCTCCGTCATGTGTTAGTTCACTGTTATTCCCTTAAAATAAACACCTGTTTCTTTAAAGCAGGACAGGAGCTTGAAGAGTTAAGCATTACACCCCACACGGTAGAAAGGTATAATTAGGAGGAAATGAAGGAATCGAGGAAGAAGAATACAGGCAACTAAATAGATTTTCTTAAAGCCAGTCAGTAAGGAAACTTAATGAAATTACAGACTAAAAGATTAAACCATAAATAAACATACCCAGAAAACATTACAAAATTGTTGAAAATTAATGATTTCAGAGTACATAAGGTGAATGTGAAATGAATCTCTATCCTCTTAAGAATTCTAACATGAGAAAAAAAGTGGTATATGAACTACATGTTTTACAATCATCCCCGATTTTCTTGTGTTTCACAATTAAAATACCTTTTGATATTTCAACTTATTTATTTTATGAAAGGAAAATGACTCTAAAATAAGCAGGAGAGAAGGGGACACTGTGGGAAATTAATTTCAAAGATTTCCAAAGCTAGGGGTGGCTCAGTCAGTTGAGCATCGGACTCTTTTGGCTCCAGTCGTGATCTCAGGGTTGTGAGATCGATGGGCTCCGTGCAGAGTCTGCTTGAGACTTTCTCTCCCTTTCTCTCCTTCTCCCTCTGCCCTCCCGCCCTGTATGCACGAGCTCTCTCTCTCTCAAACAAATAAAATTTTTAAAAAAGACTTCCAAAGCCAGAGCATATTTTCAAATCAATAAACAAGGCACCTTATAATTCTCTGCCTTAAGTCTCTTGATTCAAATAAAAATAAAGTCCAATTTCTCTTCCTCTGAGTCAAACTGGAAATTGCAGAAGTCATAATTTCTGAGCTATTAACTTAATTATCAGGAAGGCAATATATATATAATGGTTTCAGTAAAGTCACATTAACACTAGCAAGCCTCAAATATTTAAAAATAAAACAAGACGGGGCGCCTGGGTAGCTCAGTCGTTAAGCGTCTGCCTTCGGCTCAGGTCATGATCCCAGGGTCCTGGGATCGAGCCCCGCATCGGGCTCCCTGCTCGGCGGGGAAGCCTGCTTCTCCCTCTCCCACTTCCCCTGCTTATGTTCCTTCTCTCACTGTGTCTCTCTCTGTCAAATAAACAAATAATCTTTAAAACAAACAAACAAACAAACAAAAAAACAAGACACAATATTTCAATCAAGATGACAGGTTACAGTAACAAATCTCATATACCTACTTACCTGTAACAATATTACAAAGGGACTTTTCTAGCCAAATGCTATAGGAAATGTTTTTAAATCATTGGCTAACATGCAGGGCTATATGCTTTAATCACTTTTACTGATCTTATTAAGTAAATTACAATGTGTCTTTCTAATAATTAGAAACACTAACAAGTTTCTGATCAACCTCTAACTCAATCACAGAGTCACTGCACACTCACAAAGAAAGACGTGATCCTGGTTGTCTTAAAGAATGTTTTGTCCATTCTGTCCATTTCTATTCTGTAGGAAAAAAATTCTTCACGATGACAGCCATCTCTAGCTCCAGTAAAACATGATGCTACAAACAAGTTAATCCTGGTTTTTAAAAAGTAAGGTTACTTCTATGAAAGAGCAAATGATCTAAGATGATTAATTTCCAAAAAGAAACCTATCTAGCACTTGATTTTTTTTAACCCACCATTTGGGGTATTTGTCAGAAATAAAGTTCCCAGGGTCCAGAATTACCTAGGATGTGTATTAAAAATGAACCAAAATCAGATTAGCATCTCTGGTAATAAAACCTAGGAAATAAGTTTATTTATGCAAACCACCTTAAGTAAGGCTTAAGCTCATTTATGTTTGAAAAACACGGCTTGTAGTAATTCTTTAAACATAACATTTGTCACAAGCAAAAAAAGTAGAATCTTCCTTTTATATTAGTTTAACTTATATTAAATAAATCCTCTTTACACAGCTTTCTAATTTGTGCACAGTTCATTCAGACATAGCAGAATCTATGTTTACCTCCTATTATAATGGTATCACACAATGATTTGGTGGAGCCAAAGACTTTTACTAACTCAAATAATTAATCATGAAAACAAAGATGAAAGCAAAAAGCCATATTTATTACGCCTCTGGAGAAAAAAAAGTTAATTATAAATTTCAGATTTAAAATTACTAAGTATGTTTTCCTAAACATTTTGCTGTGCCACATAGCCAAAAATATAACTGCTGACGAACATCCTTTAAGCTAGCTTTCCTATTTTAACTGAGGAGCGTTTTTGCTGTAGCTTTAAACCAAACTTTGCCAAGTTCTGGTATGACCGAAAACAAGTATGCTCACGAAACGTACAAATCAAGGTGGCCCGACACAGGATTCACATACTAGAGAAAAATAAAATTGGGGTGTTACCTGAAATTCTCTAGTGAATCCAAGACATGAAGTAAAAATCTCTAGTACTAACTAGAGTAAACTCTTAATTTTGCAAAGCCATGTTAATGGCCTTGTAAGTAGGTTTTCCTTAGAAAAGCTACTTCAACCTTGAATTGGCCTCATCTTCAACTCAAATCACATTACCTGTATAGTATTCTCTTTGTTGTTATTCTGACAAAAGGCAGAAATGGAAAGAAACAGTCTTGTAAATACTAAATTACCGTGTCCTCCAGAAATTAAAAAGAAAAAAAAAGAGAGAGAAACAGAATCAGAGGGAAAAGAGGGGGGAAAGGACGGCAGCGATGACAGGGGCAGGCTGCTCTGGTTAACCCAGCAGACTGCAGTCAGAGGTAATGCTAACAACATGCCAGCTTGGTCTAAGGCGGCAGGAAAATTGACCAGGAGAATACTGTAAATGCGGAAATCAATGCTCTTGGGAACTCCCAAATGTGACCCAGGAAAACCAAGCTCTAGACAAATCACTGCAATGCACCTTTCCACTGTCTCAGTGCAGCCCCCCCCCCACCTCCCCACTTACTGAGGTTAAGACAAACATGAAACGCAGGCTTGAAAGGGAAAGGGAGTCACAAAAGGCAGTGTGGGTGGGGGTGGAGGAGCAGGTCTGCCTCTAGGCTGGGTGAGCAAGGGTGCTGCCGAGTTAAACACAGCATCACTGAGTTTAAGAGGCTATCAGAAGTCTATCCAGTCTCCCGAGCACCTTCTCCAGCCTTAACAGGTGGTCATCTACCCTCGGCCTGATGAGGCACCTTTGAGGCACGTATTTCATTGTTTATAGCTCAGTTAGAAGGGTTTGATTTCTTAAAATCTGCCTCTTTGTAACTACCCTCACTGCTATCTGACGCTATCCAAAGAAAGGTTCATCTCTCTTCTATGCGTTCCTTTAACCTAAAGAGCGGAGAGCTCATGTTTCCCCCGAGTCATTTTCCAGGGCAACAATGACCAGGGCCTTCAGCTCCGGCACAGTGGAAGAGTCAGCTACCCCAAGGTGTACATTTCAGCTCTTCCAAAAAACTGCCTACTTCAGCTCTTCCAACAACGACACGTGAGACTGGGGCAAATGACAATCGTTGGGAGGCTGTCTTGCCTTCTCTCTCTTTACAACAAGGCTATTATTCCATGAGCATGGGGCTTGGGGGTGTGGCAGGGACAACTCTATGAAGCTCCAACAGTGGACAAAGCAGTGGGCTACATCTGGAATCTTTCTCCTGGAACTTCTTTGCTTTGGCTCCAGAGACACCACAGCCTCTGTGTCCAAGGCCCCGCACCCTTGAACAGAGGATCAAACCTAGAGGCTCTGGTGGGGAGACCGGCAGCCATAGCTCTGACTACCAGAGCTGAAGGTCTATAAACCCAAGTGCCCTGATAAGCTTTGTAGTACATTCTGTGATAAACAGGCTGGCCACGGGATGGGTTAGGAAATTATCCACCCTATATAACACTGCCTCAACAGAAAAACCCATTCCGTTCCCAGCTAAATTCCAACTAGTGTTTGGAATACCTACCACACCTACCATACAGAGACTACAAACCTAGATTAAGGGTTTCTCTTTTAAAAGTATCCACAGACATGGCTATTTTTGCCTTTCATAAACATTAGAAGGCAGTATGATAAACACTGCTGCAGAATACATATATCACTTTTTGTATTCTGCCATGTTGTGTTTTTTTTTTTTAAGATTTTTTTTACTTATTCACTTGAGAAAGAGAGAGCACAAGCAGGAGGAAGAAGCAGAGGGAGCAGCAGACTCCCTGCTGAGCCAGGAGCCCGACGTGGGGCTCGATCCCAGGACCTGGAGATCACAACCTGAGCTGAAGGCAGATGCTTAACCATCGGGGCCACCCAGGCACCCCTCTGCCATGTTGTTTAATAGACCTCAAATTTATTCATGAAAGGATAACATGAAGAATAGTATTTAGCATTGTCAGATTTCAATGAATCCATTTTTCCTCCAAAAATACCGCATTTCCCACAAGTCCACAGGATTTAGATTCACTTATACTGAACCAATATAGCTTGAGTTACATATGGTGCTCAAGAATGGCAATCTGACTAGGGTCAGAAGTCTCTAAGAATGCCTCCCATTCCCTTGAATGTAGACTAGACTGAGTGACTCTTTTCTAAGAAAATAGGGCAGGGATGCCTGGGTGGCGCAGTCGGTAAAGCATCTGCTTTCAGCTCAGGTCATGATCCTGGGGTCCTGGGATCGAGGCCCGCATCAGGCTCCCTGCTCGGCAGAGAGTCTGTTTCTCCCTCTCCCTCTGCCCCTCACCCTTGCTCGTGCTCTCTTTCTCGCTCTACTCTCTCTCTCAAATAAATAAAATCTTAGAAAGAAAGAAAGAAAGAAAGAAAGAAAGAAAGAAAGAAAGAAAGAAAGAAAGAAAAAGAAAGAAAGAAAGAAAAGAAAATATGGCAAAAGTGATGGGGTCAGGAGCTGCCCTATGGAGAGGTCCATGTGGCAAGAAGTGAGGGAGGCCTCCAACTATCAACCTGCAAAGAACTGAGGCCCTCAGTCCAACAACCCTCAAGGAACTGAATCCTGCCCAAATCCACATGGGTGAACCACAACCCTGATCAACACTCAAGACTCTGTAACCTAGTGGGAGACCTTGAACCAGAGGCATGCAGCCAAACCATGTCCAGATTCCTAGCCCACCGCATCTATGAGATAATATATTTGTTCTTTTAAACCTCTACATTTTGGGGTAATTCACAAAGTTACAGATAACTAATATACCGACCAATCCAATTTTCTCTACGGTTTCTAATTCCCAACCCATCCCTCCATATTCTCCCAAGGTATCTAACATATAACATCCCAATGGTATTGATGAGTCAGGTGGTAAGAGAACAAAGGAGCTGCCATACCAAGAGAAGTGATTTAATCAGAAACATTCAGCCACTCAACAATTCTTTACTCTAGTGTGGACCAAGGCAGAAACCAAATCTCTTAACTTAGGTTAGGAAATAGTTCACTCTATACTAAGATTTGGTCAAATAAACTGAGCCCCTCACTCTCAACAGATAACTCAGATACCTACCTAATCAAGTATGAATTCCCTCAATCTCCTCCTCCATATTTGTCTAATTTTAGCTACTGCAAACATCTTTTTATAAAAAAGATTTTATTTATTTATTTGACATTGAAAGACACAGCGAAAGAGGGAACACAAGCAGGGGGAGTGGGAGAGGAAGAAGCAGGCTTCCCGCCAAGCAGGGAGCCCAATGTGGGGCTGGATCCCAGGACCCTGGGACCACGACCCGAGCTGAAGGCAGACGCTTAACGACTGAGCCATCCAGGCGCCCTGCTACCGCAAACATCGTCATGTCCTCTTCTCCCATCTCCAAAATTAATGTACCTATATACTTGATCCCACTCTCTCTACCTGCTCTCCCTGACTGATTCCAATCTTGTTCCCTTTAATCCATTCATACCAGAACCACCTAAATATTTCTGAAATGAAAATCTGATCGCATCACTCTCCTACTTAAAATTTAAGCTCAATGGTTTGACATTGTCCTCGGGCTAATATCCAAGTTCTCACACCCAGTTCACAAGGATCACTACGACTAGACCCATATTCATCTCTCTGGCTTCAGCCCACACTCCCCTCTGCACTCTATGCTTTAGCCCCTGCGTTTGTTTGTTTGTTTAACTTTCCATTTCTCCCTCACCTCTTAACCTTCAAATCTTCCATTCCTGCATAAAATATTTTTCCCCCAAGCCAATCTTTTAATTACCTAACTTAAGGTTCTGGCCTCAGCTTCAGCTTCATCTTCTCCATAATACCTAAACCGGTTTAGTGCCACCCCACAACCCGCGCCTCCATAGCAAATGGTATTTCACTCTACTCTAGAATATTATCCTTCAGTTGTGAGGATTTCTAATTGTCCATATGATCTATGAAGACAGGGACCATGTGGATCCTGTTCGATGCTGAACCATAGCACTTTCTGCAGACAAACATTTGCTGTATGAAAAAATAAATGAAGTCTTCCTAGATAGATCACATGTCGTAATCTGTTCCCTTTCTCAAATCTTCAAACCCTGTCCTCAGTCCTTAAACCTTTCTGTAAGCTCAGGTCTTCCCATCTTGTAAGGCTCCTTAGATCCTGCTTTGCCCTACTTCCCACTAAATAAGGCACTTTCACGTGACCTCTGACATACTACCCAACTCAAGGCTATCTGACCAGTCAAAACAAAAATTGCTCTTGGAGTAGCTGTCATGGACCTCCTACTTACCAAACTGGTAATTCTCCTTCCAAGCATTAACCCATGTCAACACTTGTCTTGCTAATCATCATTTTTCTTTCATTCATTCATTCACAAAGGCCTCACTTCACTCATATGATCTCACTTTCCCTTCATTTTCCTGTTCCTATTTCTCCACTTGCCCTAAACTGTTAGATTGCATCCATGGCTACCTTCTCTTCAACTTCCACAAGCTCTCCTTGAGTGGCCACCCAAAATTCCCATGGTGACAACCACAATGACTTCCTATTTGGGACTGGGGAATGAAAAGGGTAACAGAGTCTCCTGGGAAACTTTTCAAAGTATACTTGGGCCTCCTCTATATTTTGATTTAACCCCTATCATCCCATGTTAAGAGTAACTGACTCAGTGAGTCACTTCTGCTTGCAGAGTTAGTTTTATCATTCAGGTGTGTTGGGAGAGAAATAAGTAAGGACCATTCACCTACCTGCTGAAAACAGCCAAATCTCTCTCCTGTCAGACATTTCTCCTGGGCTCCAAGTCCTTATGTCCATCTTCCTACCTATTGACAAGTTCTTCCTGGATATCCCACAGGCATCCTAACTCAATTTCTCTAAAACCAAAATAGTTCCCTCCAAGCACATGCCTTTCTCTATTCCCTACGACCAGCCACCTGGTTGTCTAAGCTAGAATACAAGCATCATCTTATAGCTTCTCCCTTTCCTTCAATGTCACTACTCCGATCCGCTCAATTCTGCCCAGATCCAACTATGACCTTGATCAGGTTCTAATCTTCTGAGCTACTGAAATAACTTCCTACCTGGTCTCCTTGCCGCTAGTTCTGCCCTCTATCACCATGCTCCATGTTAAAAGAAATGCTGTAAAACAAAGGGTTGCATCATTCCCCTTTCCAAAACTTCTGATGTTTCCTACTACTCCCAGGACAAAAATTTGAGCATTGGATGAGTGACCGGCAAAGGAAGGCCCAGAGGAAAGAAACCCAAATCAAAAGAACCCCTGAAAGGAGCCATGTAGGTCAGAGAACTTGGTGAGGAAAAAAACCAAAGGACCTTTGAAACACAAAGCAAACTGTAACAGCTCAAAAAGAACACAACCAGGCTTACCCAGCCAGGGCCAGGAGGCTAAAGGGCTATGATAAGAAAGCTGCAGGGCAACTTGCCACCTTCTGAGCTAGCCCAGAGAAACCCAGGCAAAATGTCAGGGGACTCTCAGCAAGGATCTAACTAAGCCACCCTCTCCCCTAACACCTACCCTTACACATACCCACACACCCTGACCACCCATTAGCTACACCAATACCAGCAGAGCACAAACCGCCTAGAGGCCCAAATAACAAAGCACTTGCCAGGTAATTCCTTAAAGGGCCCATAGGAATCCAGACCAAAGTGCCCCAACCAGATTCCACCTCTACTCAAAGAATAAAACGGTCTGTCAGCACATCTAGGAAAGGTCAAAACCTCTGGTGAGTCACAAAGATGTGAAACCCCACTCCCAATGGAGTTGTGCAATCTTCTCCACAATACTAACCCGTTGATTAGAGGCACATCAACTTTTTTCTTAATCATAGACAGCTTTGATAAACCTTTGTGAGTTAAGACCAGCTTCTGCCAGGAATTTTAGGGACCTCAACACCAAAACACTAGGCTGGGCAGGGGAGTCCCAAGACTTTTTCTCAACCTGGCTGATCTGCCACCCCATACCCTAAGTGGTAGCCAGATGGAAATACTCCTATTTTCTTTTCCTTTTTTTTTTTTTTTTAAGATTTTATTCATTTGCGAGAGAGAGAATGAGAGAGAGCACGAGAGGGAGGAGGGTCAGAGGGAGAAGCAGACTCCCTGCTGAGCAGAGAGCCCGATGTGGGACTCGATCCCGGGACTCCAGGATCATGACCTGAGCCGAAGGCAGTTGCTTAACCAACTGAGCCACCCAGGCGCCCCGCAAAAATACTCCTATTTTCTAAGTACCATGCTGGCCATGCTGTCCCATTGCTTAGTCCAGATAAATCTTCATCCTCAATGGCCCGCTCCCTCTGGAAATCCTTAACCAGCCCTCACTCCACAATGCAGGCGTTCCAAGGACTGGCTACAGCTCTTTCCTGGTGCTCCTCCCATTGTAGCATGAAGGAAGTAACTGTGGCTTAGTCATCTATCTTCAATGTCCAGCCTATCTGTGATACTCCACTTGTGTTTGCTGAATGAACTCATAAGTCATAAGTTCATCTTCTCCTATGATGCTTTAGCAGGAAAACGTAATATATTGTGTTGGAAGTTGCACTGGAAACTAAACACTAAATGGAATTCCACTCTCAATCCAGCCATGTCAAGACCTTGGGGGGAAACTGCACTCATTTTTTTGCAATCATGCACAAAGGTGAAAGAGAACGAGAAACAACTAATGGCTCCTGACTGTACCAGGTGGGCTAGGGAAAAATATCCGCCTTCCTGTGGGGGTGGGTGTCTGCAGACCAGTTTCCCTTGTTATTAAAGTTCATAATATAAAGACTATCCCTGCGTTTCCTGCATGAATTAGAAATTTCAAGGAAAATGTTTCAAATTATTCTTAAAATAATGAGCTTTGAGTTCGATGGGGCTCATTGTAGAGTAACACCGAAATAGACAAAAAACTGTTGAACATGAGAAAACATTAAAAACTAAACAGACTACGCTGTCTACAACTGTGTGGTACTGCCTGCTCAGAGGGAAGAGAGAGAGAGGGAGAGAGAAACACAGGTGAAGAAGGCTAAGGAAGAGGGACTAAAAATGAGAAAAGGACTGCTTGGGGGAAGGTGCATGACAAAAATAGGTCTCTGGACAGAAAATGTAGGAAAACAAAATTAATGTCTACACAACAGGTTGATGTGGATAGGAATAATATGGAGTTTCTAACAGAAGACATTTGAAACATTTATTTAGGATAAATAAAAAGTGCTCTCTTACACCACGTATATTTTAGTCACAAGAAAGTTTTGCCCCAAGATGTAAAGATGAATTCTTTCAAGAAGTTTCTCTGTACATCTAATGTAAATTAGTTATAAGAATTTAGTTAGTTTGGGGTATATCTCATGAAGAAGAAATCTGTAATGAAACGGGAAGCGTACATAAAGCATTTCTGTAGCACACCAATGTACTATGGTTATCCTGAAAATCAACTTGTGCACTGATTTTGCATTATGAGCTGAACTAGCCGTATTTTTCATAAACTATCACTTTCACTTTAAAGAACTGACAAATTTGGTTATTTAAACTCCTGTATTTGACCTACATTTACCCAAAAATGAACAAAGTGAGCCAGGCACTTCAAAAAAAAAAACAAAAAAACAAAAACTGACAGTATTTGTTGCCAATGATAAAGTTTGAGCTTTCAGGCAAACATGTGATTTTTGGAAAACTGCTTCCCAATAAAAGAGAAATAAGGAGACTTTTTTTTCTGCTAAATAATACTGGCTTTGGGAAATAGATACAGCTTAACAAATTGATAGCACTTTATAAGTTTTGGTTTTCATTCTCCTTACTGGCTTTAATCAATTTTTTTAAGTTATAAATTTTAAGACCCACAAAAACAGTAGCTTAAACCGTGTCAACCTAATTGCCATAAGAAAATTGCCAAATTTTTATGACATATCAGTGATTATTCTATGGCAAACATTAAACTTATACATAAGTGAGAAAAACGTATTAGTATTTCGTATCAACTGAATTTTAAGAATCTACAGATAATATATTGATGCACCAAGAAAAAAAAAGGAGGACTACCAAGTAACAGAATTCTGATTTCCTTTGGTTAACTTTTTGAGTAACACAACTTCAACAAGTTACCCAAAATACCAAGAGGGTAAAAACATTGTTACCTAACTGCAAAAAACCTTTTTCTGCAAAACCTTTCAAAGTTGAATGTCTGATTAACTAACATCACCCAAAGATCTCCAACCTTTAAAGAGCTACCTGACAAAGTAAAAACGGCTGTAGAATGAAGAGTTAATTTATAAGACTGCCAAAATTGCAGAGGACTTTAAGAAAAGCCACCCAAATAATTTGGCTAACTGCTCTCAAGTCCACTGAACTACCACTGTCATTTCTACTACAGGCTTCCAGGGGTTTTTATTTTGCCTAAAGAAAAATCTGCATTAAAGAAAAATAGTATCTTAAAATATTCATACTTGTTTGAACTTTAACGTCAAACTCCTATTCTGGAATACATCAAGGTTTCAACAATTTATGTCTTCTCAAGCATCGTTACCTTAGTTTATGCATCTTACTTGAATCCAAAAATTTAATCACGAAAAAGTCACATAGTAATTCTGTTCTAGGAAATGCAACAGTCTCCACTAGGTTTGCATCTTCCTTCTCCCCTGCAATTCATTACAATAATCTGTTATCACACAAGACAATGCCCTGATACTAATTCCATCTCAAAATTCTGCACGTGTTTTCACTGTATAAGAGGCCATACATTTTTGGCTGACCCAGGGAGAAATGGTTGGCTCAAAAGACTACTAGTGTCTGAAAAGAAATAACAGGAGATACACACTATTACTAAGGGAACATTAAACTTACACTTTACACTAAATACGTTAACATTAAATATATACCACAAATATTTTAACATTAAACACATAATAACCAGGAAAAACTCAGAAAAAGTTTTGGAGATGCGATGTGTTTTAATATCCATATGAAGTTCTTATTTTTTATTCATTAGAATGCCCAAGGGGCACCTTTTCAACCAAAGGGGACTGAGTAATTAGAATATTAAATAAACCAATTCAAGTAGATTATTTAAAAAGTATATCTGGCCCAAAATATGATAAATAGGTTAAAATGTTAAACTACAAACTATCCTGTGTAACTGTCATTTTAATCATTATATTATCTCAGAAATCATCCTAACAGGTAGCAGAGCCTACCTATCCTTGAAAAGCAGACTGAAGAATGGAGCACTGTTTTCACAAGAAAACTCATCGCCTAAAAATTCCTGAAGTGTGGCACAAATGTTCACTGACCCCATTCTAAAAAAGTGACCTAGAACACAAGAATACATACATTCTTGAACTCAATCACATTCCCTGGTGTTGGTTTCTCCTTCATATTTTTAAACCAGTTATTATATCTGAGGGTGTTTGAATAAAACTACGATTAAGCATCGAGTTTAAGCTTAAAGACGTGATATTAAATGAATAAAACTGTCATGAATACTCAAGAAAGCGACCAGGACATCCGGGGTCACCACACCTAATTTTGCTACGTCCATTTAATGCAGTCTTTTAAGTTATTTAAACCGGCACAAACGAAACTCACGTACCAAAGCCATGCCCCGAGCAGTTTATCTGACACGTCTGAAATTCAAATAAAATGCTTTCTGCGGGGCCCCTGTTTATGCACCTTCCAAATCCCGTAAGTAAGATCTTGCATTTCCTTCGGTGTGACCGTGGGAAGGGAGGGTGTGTCTCGGTGCTTACCGATGCCCGGAGCCACATAGACGAAGTAGAGGCAGGACGAGGAGAGGGAGAAGAAGAAGATGAAGGCGAGGAGGGAGCGATTGGAGACCCGCATCATCCGCTTGAGCACAGACATCTTCCTCTTCCCGGCCAGCAGCTCAGGCTGCGCTCTCAAGCCGGACTTGGGGGCACCATCCAGGCCCTAAACTTCCACGAATGTGCTAAGAACCCCGAGACTGCAATGGGGTCCGCGCGGGGAGGACCTAGGGGAGAGGGCCAGAGCGGGAAGGAGGAATGGGGAGGGAGCGGACGGAATGAATGGGAGGCCGGAGAGCCGGGGGAGGGGAGGCGCGGGAGGAGAAGAGGAAGGGGTGGAGGAGGGAAAAGGGAGCCAAGGCGGGGGGGAGGGGAGGGCCGGGGACCGCTGGACCTGAGGAGGCCCTGGAAGGGCAAGGACGCGCCTTTTATCCGCCCGGCAGCGGCGGGAGGAGGGGCTGCAGGTGGGGAGAGGCGCGGGCTGCGCGCCGCGGCGCCCCTGCGGAGAGGGGCAGCAAACTGCAGCACGCCCGGGCTCCCCTAGTCCGCCGGGGTCCTGGACGCGAAGCCCCGGCGCTCAGGAGGCGGCCCGCCCGCGCTCGGCAGGCCTGCGCCGCCGCCTCGTCCCGGCCGCGGCGTCTCGTGCCTGCGCGGGGCTAGCGTGGGCGCCGGGGCCGCAGTCGGCGCGCGCGACGCGCGGGGGCCCGCGGGGGCCCTGGGGGCCGAGGAGCTGAGCGCTCGCGGGCGCGCAGCCTCCTCCTCATGCCGCGCCGGGCCCCGGCGCCCCGCGGCGGCCGCGGGAGCAGAGCGCAGGCGAGGGCGGCGTCCCGGCTAGCGGCGAGCGCGCTCCGACTCCGGCTCCTGCCACGGCCAGCTGCCCGCCCGGCCGCAAGGGCGGCAACCGCAGCAACATTACCGCCGCCGGCCCAGGGCGAGGCGCCCCCGCCGGCGCCGCCCCCACTCCGCCCCCGGACACCAAGCGCTGAGCGGCCGGGCGACTCGCGCTGCGGGCAGAGCCGGGGAGTCCGCAGAGGAGGAGGCCGGACGCCGTCGGAGCCGCGTCTGGGTCGCAGAAGGGGGCGGGCCTGAAAGGGCGGGGGAGCCGCGGAAAACCGGAACCGGCGGGCGCGCCCGGAGACCCCCGCGGGGCTCCGCGCCTGTGCTCGAAACTGCAGGCGGCGCTGCCCGGGCACCCGAGAAAACCTGGAGGCCCCCACCCGCCCTCTCCCCTCCCTTCGCCCCAAACACCGCGCCTCCTGATTGGCCGGCGCCGCACCGCGCCGAGCAACCTGCCCCCTCTTCCCCCCCACCACCTCCCCGCGCCGCGACCTGGGCCGCGGCCGCCTCCTGCGTCACTGCCGCCCCCGCTAGCCCCGGGACCCCAGCGCCAGCCGCGCTGCTCGGAGCCGAGGCACGGGTCTTGAGCCCCGGGTACGCACTCCCTCCTAGGGATCGATAAAGAAGGATGATGTACCTGGAGGGAAAAGGGTATCTCGAGGAGGGGACTTCAATGGTGTAATTTCCTCCCAAAATACACGCTCCGGGAACAAGATTTTTTTTTTCGTCCCAGATTAATGAAACCTTCCATCCCGTACTTCTTACAGAAACATACTGCCAGGATGTGTTACGGATCTACATATATCCCTTATAATGGGACTCGCCTTCTCATCTGAAGGTGAGCCCTGGGTAGTCCTACAGTAGCTCTATCCATTCAGGCGGGGCGGAAAAGACTTCTGTGCAGCCAATTGGCCGTTCAGTACTGCAGCACCAACCAGCTTCAATAGGCAAATTGTTTTAATTCCACTCCTAGGCCTTGGTCTCCCCTTTGTTCAAAAACTGCTTCTTCCTGCTAGCTGAATAAATTAGTCCGGAGCCCTAGTTTAGCTATCTCACAGTTTGCCAACGTGAGTGTGAAGGTGGTTCAACTAATCATGTGGGAAGTGGCTGGATGCCCCCACCGCCATTATTTGCTCAGTATTTCCAGATGCAGTGGTGTTGACCCATCATTTGATTGCCAGCAAATCTGGTACTTTCTTAGCAAGATACCCATACCTTGGATCGTCTCTTAAATAGTACTATGTTACATGGAGGCTGAAACACCTGGATTTATAATTCACTACGGTCTTTTATTAACTGTGAAATTCATGGCAAGCTACTACCCTCTGCAAGCCTCTCTACATGGCCCTCAAATGATGGATGTGAGACCACCTTGCAAGGCTGTGTGTGGAGTTAAATGGGGTAACTGTAAAATCCCAAGCACTATGTTTGGCACATAAGAGATTTCCTCATATCCCATTAGACAGTTGACTGAATGGAATTGCCAAGTTCAAATTCATTTTTTAATATTTAGTTTTTTTGGAATTCCCTGGCTGAGGGGATATTTAATGTGAAAGGGAATGACACTATTCTGTAACATTTTTAGATACGTAAGGGGAATGTGAAATATAAATGGAGCAATTTTAAGTGAAAATAAACCACACTTTAAAAAAAAAAAATACCTATACAAAAGAAAGAAATCCATGAATGGTCTGGAAGCAAAGAGTTTCCCTCTCAGACCCTGCTGACTTTTCATCACTCTATTCCCATGAGTTCAGCCACCATGCTGGCTTAGCAATGGCCAGGTCTCAGGCAAGGCTGGCTTTTTATAAGGAAAGTTTATTATGTAACTAAGAGGGAAGTATTAACATCGTAGAAATTGATTATTAATCTTATTGTAAGAAATCTGACATCTGTGTATAGATGTGCCTGGCTGGCAGAGACAACTGCCATGGTTACTCTCTCAAGTTCACCACAGTACTTGTTAAAACTAATTGGTTGCTAAGAGAGTAAATCTTAAAAGGTCACATCACAAGAAAAAAAAATTGTAACTATGCATGGTGACAGATGGTAACCAGATTTATTGTGGTCATCATTTCATAGCGTATACAAATATTGAATCATGCTGTACACCTGAAACTAATGTAAGATTATATATCAACTCTACCTCAATAAAAAAAAAATCAATTATAGAAAAAAATTTTCAAATTAAAAAAAAAAGAAAAAAGAAAAAGACTGGTTGGCTCTCCCTTGGAGTAAAGCAGTGTACCAGAAAACCAGCTCAGTTGGTACACCCATTAGCACTCTTATCACTAGTCAGAGGCAGCCAAGCCTTTGGTGCCAGGGAGCCTAAGGTTGAATCCCAATCACTCTCTGATCAAGTGACCTCAAAGATAATCATACTACCTATTAAGGTTGTTGTAAGGGTTAAATTAAATGAGTTAATGCCTCTAAAGAGTTTGGGGGAGCCTGGTACCTAGTAAGCACAATTCAAATATTTGTTAATTTTTTTTTAATCTCTCTTTTAGATCACACTCTGCCAACAGTAAGGGTGATGCTGGTCTCTTTCTGTTTAAAAACCAAATTTCCTACTGGGTCACCCATGAAGTTTCTAGCTGTCTGAAGGATGCCTCAGGATCTCAGCCCATTTGTAAAGCCAAAATCCATGAAATACTCAGAGCTCAAGGAACGCTAACCAAATCCTTCCAAACCAGATTATCAACTGATACTTCCTCAGGAGCCAGGTAAAGTCCATAGCAGAGGAATGGCCTTGCAGAAAGTTTCATTTTATAACATCAAAGTTTAGTTTTATAATATCAACAAGACTGGGGTGCCTGGGTGGCTCAGTCGTTAAGCATCTGCCTTAAGCTCAGGTCATGGTCCCAGGGTCCTGGGATCGAGCCCCGCATCGGGCTCCCTGCTCCGCGGGAGGCCTGCTTCTCCTGCTCCTACTCCCCCTGCTTGTGTTCCCTCTCTCGCTGTGTCTCTCTCTGTCAAATAAATAAAATCTTTAAAAAATAACAATAATAATATCAACAAGACTTTAAACTTATAATAATAAGACAAAATATACAACAGTAAGACACAAGTGAATTTCATTTAATTGCTGTGTTCTATATTTATTACTATCATGTATTCCTTTTACTGTTTTCTGTCTACGAAGGCCCCCATGCTCTTGAATATTTCAGTATCAAATTGAGTAAGTTAAGTTTTAACTAATGGTTTTCTATTTATATTAATCAGAAATATATTACTGAGATTGTGATTACAACAAAAAAGAAAAATGTACTTGTTTGATGAGGTGGATGACATTATACTTGGTCCGTGCTGAGTGAGGATAAACAATATCCATGAAGTGTTTTGGATTTGCTCACAACCTTGGTAGTATAAAAATCAGTAAGTTTTTTTCCCTATAAATTGGATGGGGGGGGGGAAGGAATGAAAGAAAGCACATTAAACCTCACTTTTATGGTTAGTTAGGGTTCAGACCTCCATATTACAATCACTGATTAAATATAGTAATTTTATATATTTAAACACAGGGTCTCAGCACCTGAGATTCAGTTAAAGAAAATTGTTGGGTTGATGAATTATGCTTAGACAGTTGAATTTTTTTTTTACTTACGTAATTGAAATGTAGATTGTATAAGAGTTAGACTGTGGCATGAGCTATAAAATGGAATAAATATTCCAAAATATTATTGTGGCACAGAAACTTTTTTTTTTCTTTGAGCCCAACATGGGGCTTGAATTCACCTCCTTGATATCAAGACCTGAGCTAATATCAAGCTAATATCAAGATGCTTAACTGACTGAGCCACCCAGATGCCCCCAGAAACTTCCCTTAAATAAAGCCCATTTCCCACTGATTTCCATGATAAATGTAATTAGAGGTCTGCTGAGAAAAAAACATTAGTCCCTATATCTTATTTAGGTTATAATAAAGAAACTTTAAAATGAATGTCTTACATTTGAGAGCAAACATAATCACTTTAAAGCTAGACTTTAATAATCATATGTATATGAAATAATATAAACTTTATAATAATACTGTATTGTGGTTAAAATTTAAAAAGAAAACCACTGAAGTGATAAGAATCCCTACTTCAGCAGTTGCCCCAATTTCATACTCCTCTCAGACTGCATAACCCTTGCATCTGAAATCCAAAATCATTCTTTCTCATCATAAGAATGCATTATAGCATATTCAAACCACCTTCCCATCATTTTCACAAAATCCCTTTGGCATACATTTAGCAAGTATTATTATGTCACTTGTGATGAGGGAACTACAGCTCAGTCAGGTACAGTGTGTGGCCTGAGTTCACATGGTAATGAGGTAGCAGCAGAGCTGGGAAAAGAGAGCTGAGATGTTAGCAGCCTTCCAGTGTCCCTTCCACAAACCACACCAGCTCCCGTCTTCACAGGGATTGCTTTGCCTATTAGGGCAAAGTTTTCTAGAAATAAATAGGTGCTCTCCATCTTTCAAACTATCTTTACTGATTTTGTCTCCAACATCTGTGTCACAAAGTATATTGATTGTACTACGTGGTACATAAAGTTAAAGCCCCTCTGGCTCAAGCAACTGATAAGTCACAATGAAAAATTAATAGATTGTGTTTGCTTTATCCCTTCTTTTTCTCAGCATAATGTTGATTTATTCAACAGATGGCTAGTTTTGCCTTAAAGAGACTCTGAGCTTCCAGGCCATGCCCCTGACTTAGCCCCCAGGCTAAGTATAGATGGAGAAAATCCTCTGCCCATGGCAGATGGAATTAGATTCTGTTGGGAAAACCGGACATTAAAGGTTGGGGAACAGACAATGAAAAGCCAAGACAGGAGATTGAAAGAGCAGCTGAGTCACATACATGGTAGCTCCTGGTGCCTTCCATGGAAAGGGATGTGATTTCAGCACCCATCAGGGTGGACGTAGGAGGCTCCTCTTCCTGCTTGAGGTTTCCATCTCCCAGGTCCCATGCAGCCCCCTGAAAGCTGAGGGAAATCCAAGTATCAGCACACATATAAACCAGATGCATAGGACATGTGGGCTTTGTACATATCAGCTGAGCAACCCAGCCCTGGAGAGAGTCCTTAAACCTGGCTACTAAACAGACAAAACAATAGCCACATCCCCAGAGCTGCCTTGAATTCTAAACAGCAGTCAGTCCTGAGTAACTCTGAGAGATACCTTTCTTACTGATACACACATCCATGTTAAAAAGAAGGAAAAAAGAAAACCACTCCTGTTACTTGACACAGTTAAAAAGATTCTGCTTTTTGTAGTCAAAATAGCCCATCCTCAGCCATTTAATTTTTGAAAAAATCATTTCCTGAACATTATTCTATTTTGATGATACACAGTAGTAGCCCAGAACCTTGTATAAAAACAAGGCAATAAATAATTATTGAATGAATAAATCAACACACTCTTAACCTTTTACATAATTACATATATTCCTCTGGGTAGTGTAACAAGGAGTACAAGTTGGTTCACCTTAACTTACCCAGAGCATTTTATCAAAAGAGCCATCTTCATAGGTGAATGAATCATAAAAGTAGAAGATAAAATGCATAGATAAAAGCTAGTGTACTATTAAAGTGTTCTTCTATCGTATCAAGAATCTTATACCTGTGGCAGCCAAAAGCAATAAAAAAATAGAATTTAAAATACGGAATAACCTTTAATGAAGGACATTAGTAGGTAATTGTCTATCCATTTTTTTTTATCCTGTTTAACATCACAAGGCTCAGAGGATTTTCTCCATCTATTCTTTTAATGACTAAATTACCCTGGGCGGGGCGGGGGGGGGGGGTAACTAGTTTTAGAGTTTAAATGGCTAAATATTGAAGTGAGAAAGAAGATTCAGGTAAATTTGATAAAGGATTTCAGTGCTTCTGTGTCTGAAAAGGGAATTTGGGAATGTTGACATCCTGACTTAAACTAAAATTCACAAGTTCATAGTCACTGGAAGGATTTAAGTCACTGTAATAAGGGACGTAAAAACATAAATTTAAATATGTCAGAGTTAACCAAAAGAAAGATGGAAGCCAGTCTTTTCAGCCTAAAAAGTACAAATAATACCAATTCACCATGACCAATAAGGAATGTCCCAGAAATGCAAGAACCTAGCAACATTAGGCAAATTATTAACATAATCCAACATATTAGGCGAAAGAAAAAAATTTAGTATCTTATTTTCAAGTAGGTGATTGTATAAATATACTACAATTTAATTACCTATCCTGTTATTTGTTAATGACATTGCTTTTCAGTTTGATCCAGTTACAAATAAAACTAGTATAATGCACACATTATAAACAAAAATTTGTGCATTTCTGTTGGCTATATGCCTACTAGTCAAAATTCTTGACTTCATGATATGGGCATGCTCAGATTTCAGAAATAATATAATGGCAACCAATTCTCCAAAATGGTTTTACCAGCTTACACTCCCAACAGTAGTGTTTGAGGGTTCAAGTTCCTTACGTTTTCACCAACACTTGGTGTAATCAACCCTATTAATATTAGCATTTCAGGTTGAATATAGTGGTGTCTCATTTTGGTTTTAATATTCACTTTCCTAAGGACTAAGAACAAGATTGAGCAATTTTTCAAAATGTATTGGCATACAATATCTCCTATAAAGGCTAGAAAAGCGTTTGATACAATCAAGCAATTTCTGATGTTAAAACTTTTCATAAAATAGAGATAAGAGGATATGGTTGTTGTTTTTTTTTTTAAGTAGGCTCCTTGCCCACTGTGGAGTCCAACATGAGGCTTGAACTCAGGACCCCAAGATTAAGACCTGAGCTGAAATCAATTGGACATTTAACCAGCTGAGCCACCCAAGTGCCCCTGTTCTTGTTTTTTAAAGACCAGGAGGCATCCTTATGATTAATGTAGAATCATCCTCATTCAAATCATGAATAAGACATGGACAGGCAAGAATTAGGCAATGCACTTGGATGAGAATATGAAGAGGTAAAAACAGTGAAAAGAAAGTGAGAAAAATTATTGCTATTTATAGCTTTGTGACCACCAAACAAAGCATTAACTGGAAAACCTGTTAGATCTAATAGGGAAGATCAATAAAGAGCCAATGAACACAATATACGCACACTTAACCAGTTTAGCCTGGAGATACATGCCTAGGAATCAGAGCTCTAACTGAACTTAGTTATATGAGGTCCTATAGTTCCTATGGGGAAGTATTTTAAGTATCATACTGAAGCAATTTCTCCATCCTCTCCGTTTTTAGCAATGTTTAAGATATCCGTCAAGGGCCGCCTGGGTGGCTCAGTCATTAAGCGTCTGCCTTCGGCTCAGGTCATGATCCCAGGATCCTGGGATCGAGCCCCACATCAGGCTCCCTGCTCAGCAGGAAGCCTGCTTCTCCCTCTCCCACTCCCCTTGCTTGTGTTCCTGCTCTTGCTGTGTCTCTCTCTGTCAAATAAATAAATAAAATCTTTAAAAAATATATATATATATTCTTCAAAATGTTAAAAAAGACTTCTACCAATCTCCTAATTTTCTTTATTCTCTGCTTCCTCAAGCGTTTCCTTGAAATCATCACAAGTGACCAGAAAATTTGTCTTCTAACTTAGCTTCTGACCCTCCTTGTTCCTTTGTAGTAGGTAAAGCACTGTGGCACCATAACTTTGGAAGTCGATTTATGTCAAAATTATTTACCAGAACTCAAAATTCAGGAGAAGCTAGAGCAGAGAAAACAATGTACATTGTAGAACCACTCATCTCAGGATGACTGGGATATCACTCACTGGTTACATTTGTTAGCAGTGTAGTCCCCTAGTACCTCATGGGTTAAACATATGATGGCACTCAGAGCATAACCCTATTAACATATGATGGCACCCAGAGAAAAACCCTATTAACAGGGTAATATGATAGATTATTAAATATATAAATGTATTGTTATACACATAGCATATTCTATCTTTGAAAATATCATAAAGGCAAGTAGCAAGTGGGAAATGTAATGTACCTGATTATATTACAAAATGGGAAAAATTCAATCAACTTATCCCACACAAATATTAACCTGTGAGTTAACCACAGCCCAACTTGCTGGGGCATTATCAGAGCGTAACTGACCTAGGGGAAAGGAAATTCCCAACTCCAGTCAGCTCTAGTCTTCCACGTGGGAGAAGAGAAATACCCACATCCAGCCTAAGATCTCAGTTGATCTACCAAGTTCCCAACTTGATCTATAGATTCAGTGCAATCCCAGTCAAAATCCCAGCAGGTTATTTTATGGATATTGGCAAACTGATTCTAAACTTTATATGAAGAGGTAAAAGACCCAGAATAGCCAACACAATATTAAAGGAGAAGAAGAAGAAAGTTGGAAAGCCCACACTACCCAACTTCAAGACTTACCATAAGTAATCAAGACAGTTTGATATTGGCAAAAGAAGAGACAACTGGATCAGTGGAACAGAATAAAGAGCTCAGAAATAGACTCACATAGATATGGTCAACTGATATTTGACAAAGGAGAAAAGGCAATAGAATGGAGCAAAGATGGTATTTAACAAATGGTGCTGGAACAAGTGGACATACACATGTAAAAAAAAAAAAAATGTAGACACAGACCTTATACTCTTCACAAAAATTAACTCAAAATGGATCAGAGACCTAAATGTAAAAGGCAAAACTATAAAACTCCTATAAAATAACATAGGAGAAAACCTAGATGCCCTGGGTATGGTGATGACTTCTTAGAACACTAAGGGCATGATCCATGAAAGAAATAATGGATAAACTGTACTTCATTAAAATTTAAAAACTTCTTCACTGCGAAAGGCAATGTCAAGAGAGTGAGAAGACAAGCCACAGGCTGGGAGAAAATATTTGCAAAAGATACATCTGATAAAGGACTGTTATCCAAAATATACAAAGAATTCCTGAAACTCAATAATATGAAAACAGAAAACTCAATTTAAAAATGTACTAAAGACCTTAGCAGACACCTCTCCAAAGAAGATATACAAATAGCAAATAAGGATATGCAAAATGCTCCACAGCATATGTCATTACGGAAATGCAAATTAAAACAAGATACCACACACCTATCAGAATGGCTAAAATCCAGGGGCACCTGGGTGGCTCAGTCGGTTGAGCATCCAACTCTTGATTTTAACTCAGGTTGAGCCCCATGTCCGACTCTGCACTGGGAGTGGAGTCTGCTTAAGATTCTCTCTCTCCCTCTCCCTCTGCCCCTCCCCCTCCCCTCTCTCTCCCTCTCTAAAAAGCAAAAACTAAAACTAAACATACTCCTATCATACAATCCAGTAGTCATCCTCCTTGATATTTATCCAAGGGAGTTGAAAACAGGTCCACACAAAAACCAGCCCATAGACAATGGAATATATTATCCCAGACTGAAAAGAAATGAGCAGTCAAAACATGAAAAGACATAGAGAAACCTTAATGCATTACTAAGTGAATATTACCTTGTGAAAGAGCCAATCTGAAAAGGCTACTGACTGTATGATTCCAATTATATGATTATTCTGGAAAGGCCAAACTATGAAAATAGTAAAAAGACCAGTATTTGCCAGGGGTTGGGAGGGGGAAGGGGATGAATAGGCAGAGCACAGAGGATTTTTAGGGCAGTGAAAATACTCTATATGATGCTAGAATGATGGATATATGTCATTATATATTTGCCCGAACTCATAGAATATGCAACACCAAGAGCAAACCCTAATGTAAAAACTATGGACTTTGGGTGATAATGATGTGTCAATTGTAGGTGCATCACTTGTAACAAATGTACCACTGTGGTGGGGGATGTTGACAATGGGAGAAGCTATGCAGGTGGGGGCAGGGGTATATGGTGGAATCTCTGTACCTTCCCTTCAATTTTTCTGTGAGCCTGAAACTGTTCTAAAAAAAATAAACAAAAGGGGCACCTGGGTGGCTCAGTCAGTTAAGCGTCTGACTTTTGACTTTGGCTCAGGTCATGATCCCAGGGTCCTCAGTTTGGGCCACCTTGGGCTCCACGCTGCGTGTGGAGCCTGCTTGGGATTCTGTCTCTCCCTCTGCCCCTCCCTCCTCGCACTCTCTCTCTCAAAAATTTTTTTTAAAAAATTAATTAATTAATTAAACAAAAAAGCAAAGCTTCTAAAATAAGGGCCAATTTGAAAATGAGCGCAACTCCTATTCAAAATCAAGTGTTTTATTAAAATAAATTTGCTTCCAGAAAAATGGAGACCAAAAAGAAGACTTAAGAAATGGAAAGAGGAATTCAGTATTATAAAGATGTGGATTCTCCCTGACTGTGACCATGAATGTTGGAGAATGACCAGGTTAGAGAGTTACAATCACTTATTCCAAAAATAGATGGTTTGAGATAGGACACACAGCAGTAAATTTGCTTCCAAAGCAAAGGACAACTCCCTAACTATAATATTTATTATCACTTCCAATTAATATTTCTAGTATTCTTCATCTGACAAGGCATGAAAAATATGGTTACTGTCAAGGTGAGAAAAACAGATTAATCTATCCTTAAATAAAGAAAGTCTTTCCTTCAGGAAGAGGTAAAGTAAACAGGAAGCATTTCTAGACTAGTTCGCTAAAACGTCTGAGGTAGAAAAAGTCAGCACTCATAAACAACACTTGCCTTCCTAGGTGGAAGCATCATTGCTTGCACCAAGCGTAATACTCCTTCGCTTACCCAGAACATAGATGTGTCCAGGGAAGACTGGACAACTTTGAACACACCATCCTCCTCAGGACTATGGTATACTAGGTGGGGAATGATTGCTCAAGTCTCTCCAGGTTCGACAGTGGGTTGAGAGAGCCAAGGTACTAAGGAGAGGATGTGAAGTGATTTCAGAGCCCTAGAGCCCTTGGCTATACCCCTGGTCAAATGAAAAGCATGTATAGGACTTTTGTTCATGCAGATCATTTGCAGCAACTGGCAATTATTACTGAGTTGGTTTTGTTTCTGGTCCTGTTGTAAGTTTTCTTAGAATAACTTCAATAAAAAATTTCCCTATTTTTGCTGTATGATAAAAATAGCTTAACCTAAAATCCCACTTTATCAAAACAATGGGCATTCAATGTGAAACTGATAATACAAAATAACAAATAAATTTGACCCCTCCACATGTGACTTACCAATCATCCCTAGACCCCATATGTCTTTAAACTGTTATCAGTGGAATAATTTTACCAATACGAATTGCATTGTGATTAATAAAGATATTTAACTTTAAATATTCTTGCTTGAGTTCCAGGTCTGCTTGTAAGATAACATTAAAGTCTCTTGGGAGCCTTCCTCCTGTGTTAAGAACCAGGCTATACAGTGGAGAGGGAATATTGATCTGGTGAATTAGAAGTCTCGTTAAAGTAAGATGGGAGTGACTTTTTCCTTATTTTTAGGAAAAATCTTTCTGGTAAGCCCTTCTCCACTCCTACAGAGAAAGGGGCTAAAACAATAAAAGTATACATGTAGCAGGAGGTGACTTGTTATTAAAAGCGAGGCTGGCAAAAGGTGGTTTCCAGTTTAAAGCAATGAAGTAAAAATAGCTCTGCCACCTCTTCTCCCTGAAATCAACTGAAAATAACAAGGAGTACAAGAAAAAGCCTCAATGATCAAGAAAATACCTAAAATTCTGAACAATGATATACGAAGAAAGCCTGGGAATGTTGTCCGTCAGTCACGGAGAATGCTATAAGCGAGTCCCTACTCAGTCCATTGGGACAGCTCTCAGAGCGCCCAGTTCCCTCAGTGGTGGGGCCTCTGAGCAGCAAAACAGTCACCATCTCCTCTGGAAGGAGAGGTGGTGTCTAGGCTGCCTAAGGAGCTTCTCTCCCCTCTATTGACCATGTGGCAGGGGAAGTATTCAACCAACAAAGCACAGGCGCACCATTTCTCTAAGAAGCAGGCTATCAATGTATCCTGTGGAAGCAAAACCTGCCAATTTGTATACGTTGAAGGTTGTGAAAGCTAAGTCAAAGGTAAATATCGTGGAAAATTGTATCACATGGAGGTTCATGAAAAACCAGTGCAACTTCTCCTAACTTGCATTAGAATTATGCCGCAGGGCAAAGTGGTAAAACAGCTTTCATCCGCAACGTCTTATAATGCAGCTGACCCGCGGGGGCACTCCCTGGCCCTTACCTACCAGACTGGGAACAACTTCATTCCAAACAGACATAGCCAAGAAGGGGCCACCATAAAACACAAGAAAACCAAGAAGAAAAAGAACATGATGTAAGAAAGGTAGATACAACCGCATACCAGAAAGATTATACCATAAATGAGGTCAAGATAAATTTTTTTTTAATTCCAAAGAATTTTTATACACACACATTTATCTGGGATATATATAGAGAGAGAGATACAAGGGCTCAAGAAAGCAGATGCAAAATAATCTGGCAGAGCTCAGGAGAAAAATGAAAGAGAAGAATAATGCCATCACAAAAATCATCCATATGGAGGGCAGAAATAACAGAATAACAGATATTGCTGAAAACACAGAAATGTGAGATAACAAGCTTAAAAAAACTGAGCAAAGTGAAATAATAAAGGGAAAAGTAGATATGAAAGATGGGCAATAGAATTCATCACATGCACATTTGGTGTTGCTGAAGAAGAAAACAGAATAAATGCGACAGAAAAAAATTCAAAAATATAAATGAAAAAACTAAAAAGAAAGAATATCTCTATTCATTATAGATTTTTTTTGACTTTCTTTATTCCTATCAAATCTTGCATTTTGATTAATCAAGTTTTATTTCATTACGTTTCCCCCTTTACTGTTTTCTACATTCTGTTTCTATAACTTTATTGATTACCTTCAAATTTTCAACATACATATTAAATTTTTTATTATTTTTAAGTAATTCTAAAATTATCAGTGTCTCTTTCTCGAAGATCTAGAACAATTTAACTTCTCCCTAAACAGCCTACTTTCCATATAACATGCCATGCCTACCATTTTATTTTCATTGTTTTAAACCCCATCAAATGTCTTTTTTAAAGAAATTGTTGTTGCTGTTTTTAGGATTAATACTTACATATTTTTTTCTGAGATATTTTACCCATTTCTCTTCTTACCATGGCTCCTTGCATCTGCTGTTTCATCTTCGTCCATGTTCCTTCTTGCTTAAATATATCCTTTAGAGTCCTTACAGTAAGGGTCTGTGGTATTAAGCTGTCAATCATTGTGTGTATAAATGTGACTTTATTTTGCTAAATGATTGCTAGCTTGGCACAGAATTATAGGTTGACAGTGATTCTTCCTTCAGCCTTTGAAGGTATTGGTTATTGTCTTATGGTATCTATGGTTGCTATTTGACTGATTATCATTCTTTAGTAGATAATTTTCCCTTCATCACTATTAGAATGTTCTCTCTTTGGGGATGTTCTGTGGTTTCATTATTATGTGTTTGAAATATGTTCTTATTTATACTGTTAGGGATTCAGTATGTGATGTCCTTCTTAAGTTCTGGAAAATTTGCAGTCATTAGCTCCCTGAATATTCTACTTCCCCGTTCTTTCTATGTGCTCCTTCAGGAAGTCTGTTTGGCATATGTTGGATCTTCCCATTCCCCCTGCCTGTCTTTTAATTTGTCTTTCAGTTTTCCATCTCTTCATCTCTGAGTCTGCTTCATTCTGAGTTAGAGCCTCAGCTGATATTCAATTCAGCCATTACGTTGCTTTTCTAGTCTTCTTTTTGATTTTTTCAAAGTGTTTACAATGGAAGGGATGCCTCTGTCTTGTGAACTCAGTCTACCATCTTAAAGGAGGCTGAAGACTTAAGTCAACATGTTCAAAGTTCATGCCATGTCCCAGAAGAAAAATTAATACGAACTAATCAACATTGATCAGTATACTCAGTAAACAGCAAAAAAGAGTCTTCTCGACATGTGAGCAAAAAAGGTCAAATCATTACAACAGGGAAAAAATTAACTGGCTCCAGACTTCTCTACTGAGTTGTTGAATTCTATAATAATTTTCAGAAATCACCAGGGGGGACAAATGTCATGCAATAATTTTATACCCATAGAAACTGTTATACCCATAGCATAAAGGCAACAGATACTTTCAAATGTGGAAGAAGTCAAAAAGTATGCTTCCCATGAGCCCCTTCTTGAAAAATCTGCTGTATAGAGAACTTCAACTAGCAAAGAGCTGAATGAAGAAACGATGGTGGAGGAATGCTATGACCATTGAATCAATACAGACTACTACAACTAATAAACTCAGCTGCCAAAACAATAAAGCAGAGTAGAAATTCAGAATTAAATTCAAATGAATATGGAAATTCAATATATATATAAAAGTGGCATTTTTGGGGTGCCTGGCTGGCTCAGTCAGTAGAACATGCTACTCTTGATTTTGGGGTTGTGAGTTCAAACCCCACACTGGCTGTAGAGGTTTCTTAAAAATAAAATCTTGAAAAAAGTGGCATTGGGGTGGCATTTTTGAAGTCATGGGAAGTGGGCAAGATTAGTCATTAAAAGGAGAAGGAATAATACTAACATCTGGAAGGAACTAGATCTACTTAATTTTTTATGCTAAAAATTTCCAGAGTTCAAAGTTTTAAACATAGAAGTATAGAAAGTAAAAACTATAAAAATACTGAAGAAAACAAGGAGAATCCTTCAATTGTCTCAAGATGGGGAAGGTCTTTCTAACAAAGACATTTTTAAAAATGGTTGAGAAGTGTTACTAAGCAAATATAACTTTCTTCATTGGAAATGTTCCCTAAGCAAAGTTAAAAATCAATTATAATCTGAAAACAAGTATTTGAAATGCATGAAAGAGACAAAGAATTAATTTCCTTAATATATAATCAAAGCACTTATATATCAATAAGAGATGGGGAAAGGAGCTTTCTGGGAAAAAATAATTTTAAATATAAAGTTGTTAAACTTTCACTCACAATTCTTAAGATGCAAATTAAAATGGCAATGAAATACCACCTTTCACTTAATGGGTTTGGTAAAGAATTAACTGTATTGGCAAGATATTATCAAAGGCAGTACAAAACTAATACAAATCTCTAAGGGGGCAATTGTTGGCATTTACTAATATTTTAAGTGCCTATAGGCTTTGGCACAGCGGTTACTATTTTTTAAAAAATTATTCTGCAGTTCTATTTGTACATAAGTGCAAAAATATAAACACAAGGTTATATGTTTGCATCCGTGTCGTAAACAGGAAATAACCTAACTGCCAACATTCAGGGACAGGTAAATAAATTACAGCAGTGTGATATGTGATTCAATACTATGCTTATAAAGGCCTAAGGTAGATTTCATGTGAGTTGATACATCCTGACATCTAAGCTCCAGAAAACTGCGTAAATGGTGGTCCCATTTATATCTTTAGGATTCCACCAGGTCACATTCAAACTGGATAACCTGAGGAGTTCTCAAAGGAGACTGTTAATAAATTTGGGAGGGTGTGGTGGAGAAACCTCTAGAGATAATCCAAGGCATTATAACCACAAAGAGACCTGAAGAGATGGCAGAAAGTCATAGTTACCAGAACTGGAATGAAAGTAGTTGGAAAGAGCCACCAAGGAGAACCTAGGATGCCAGGCCATGGCCCCACCTCTCTCTTCCCCTTAGATCTTCCAACACAAAGCCAGAGGTGAGCGAGTCTGAGGATTAATCCATAATGGAGCTCCGAGCAGGGAAAGAAAGAGAGTTGATCTGGAGAGGGAAATGGGAGATATGCAGCACTTTGTTTTGAAAAGTGCGACTATACTTGTACTTATGTACTCAAGAATCTGGTATGAGGGTTCTTTGAGAAAGACAACCATGGGAATGGGGTCTTTGCAGTATGAGGTGGAAAAAAAATCATGTTTTCTCTGCATTCTTTATTTTACTGTTGACAGTTTTGTAACCTTACGCATATATTATTCTTTCAATTTAAAAACTAGCTGGTGGCAGAATTTCTTTTAGGGAGAACACTCTTGTTTAGCAAGCATCTTGATAGGTCATCCTGGCTGAAGAAAGAGAGGAGAGAGAAAAAGAAAGTGTTAAGAATAGGGCGCCTGGGTGGCGCAGTTGGTTAAGCGACTGCCTTCGGCTCAGGTCATAGTCCCGGAGTCCCGGGATCGAGTCCCACATCGGGCTCCCAGCTCAGCGGGGAGCCTGCTTCTCCCTCTGACCCTCTCCCCTCTCATGCTGTTTCTCTCTCTCTCTCTCTCAAATAAAAAAAAAAAAAAATCTTAAAAAAAAAAAAAAAAGAAACTGTTAAGAATAATTTGAAGAGGATAAGGGAACCCAGGAATGAGTAGAAAGCAGGAAGAACTTTTTTTTAAGTAAGCTCTACCCGCAATGTAGGTCTCGAACTCACAACCCTGAGATCAAGGGTGCATGCTCTACTGACTGAGCCTGGCTCAGTGACGAAATGATGAAGTTGAGGAGAGATACAAAGGGCACAGAAAATGCCGGATAGCTAAGACCTAAGGAGAAAAAAGGACCAGAATGACACAGAACTCTAAGAACAAGCTCTTAATACCCAGTTTTGTATTACCTCAATCCTTCAGAAAAACCAACTATATTCACTGCTTGTACTTATGGTATGTGGTTAGGGCGGGTGGGAGAGATTAAAAGGATAGGACTCTGTTTCCTGTTTGGGCTATTTTAGGACTGAGAATAAAGAAGAATTACAGTTAGCCAGACACACACACATAAAAAACGCATTTCATCCTAAACCAGAAATTGGGGCAGAATCTGACTTGGGAAAACATAAGCCCCTAGAAAGTCTTCAGTAATGTAGGAGGGATGCTGATTTTCGCAATATTTGAGGTCGGAGACCAAGCCAGTTTTGAGAAACAAGTGAGCCTAAACAGCTAGAGCTCTAAGGATGCCTGGGGAGCTGTGTGATATATATAGAACTCGAGGAGAAGCAAATAAATGTATTCAAGGACAGGTCTGACTCAGGTATTCTGCAGATGTCTAAGAATTCATATGGAGAAATATGTAAAGCTCTGAGCTCAACTGCTTTGCATTGGCTCTTTTTCATATCAGCAGGGTTAAGAGGTTTAAATATTATTCTGGGAATTGATAGCCAGTGCGTTATGATTCAGAAGAGGCAATCAGACTTTTTCTATCATAATAAATCATGTATCCAGGCCCAGAGTTTTAATCCTTCTTTGTTATCTCTGTTTCCAGCAAAAACAACATTAATGACAGCAACAAAAACTGAATATAAAAAACTGGTCCTAGAAAAGTTTTGTGGTAAATGATATGTCAGACTGTCAGGTACACATAATAATAATAATTCATAATAATTCTACAATTAATTACTAATATGAAGAACCTAGAGGGCTTCAAGATATATAGGAATAATAGAATTGGTTAAGCAAAACCAAGATCTTTCACAAAAGAGCACAGGACACCTTTTTCATTTCAAGAAAGTCCTGTATCTATTCTTAGTATAGTTTTTGTTATGTCTTTTCCAAATATATAAACTCTCATAAACAGGCATTTGGATTTGCTTTGCTTTCCTTTCTTTTTAAAAAATAAATTGCTTTTATTGAAGTATATAGACCACATAAATGCAAAAATTAAACATTTTCAAGTGGATTTAGGATATTTACAAAAACTGACAAAATGTATGAAAACACACTGGATTTGTTTTTCTGAGACTGATGATGGGTTACATCTTTAGAAGACATGTATGTAGGCTTTTTTGCTCTCTCCTAGCCAATAATAGATATTTGTGAATTAACCAGTTGGCTTAGGGATGCAGGCCATGGCCATTCAAGAGTTTTTTCATATTAAAGTTAAGCAACCTCTAAAGACCTCATTTGTACAATACACACAATAATCAATTGGGCTGAGTAGCCCAGAGTTTGGGGGACTGGAAAGAGTCACATGTTTAGTGATTAATATACAATTTGAGAGAGATATAAGAGATGTATAGAAAAATGTACATAGGCATTCAAAGTTAAATCTTTATAGCTATAACTATAGTAATATTCTGTTCACCTCCCAAAAGAATTTGGCATAAATTTAAAATGTCATTTAATGTCATTTAAAATGTCATTTAAAAATAAAATTGTCATTTAAAAATCACAGATACAGCATAATGCCAAATCAGTCAAATAAGATAAATAAGACAAAAGTCAAGTAATAAATATGGTGCTAAATGAATATAGCTATTCTCAGTTTATAGATGGGAATATAGAGTAGAGCTGACCTCAAACTCAGATCTTTTTACTGCCTTGTAAAATATATGTGACTTAGCATATATGAATCTGATATTTTTTCTTAACTCTTAACAAATTAATGAGAATAATAAAAGTACTTATACAATAGAGTACGTTAAAAGATAGTATGTAACACTTGGCTATAAGGCAGAGAAAGTGCAGAGTGTACTTTCAATGTCATACTGGGGCATTGTTGAACCAGCCTATTCACGGATTATTTCATTATCTGGGGTAACATTCCTTTGTTTGATTTTCATACAGAACTTTGTGTATGATTTGTACGTAAATTAAGATCTTAGGCTTTGTGGAGTTACATGTTAACTTGAAGGTAGATACAGTGGAACAGCACGTAATTTCTGTCAGGTAGAAAAATAGCCCCAAAGGTGATGTTCTTTTACTGCCCTCAAGATCAGTCTTATTCTAACATTCCTCTTATGTGTCTCTAAACACCCGGTTCCTCAAAATACTTTTTGAACCACTTTATTATGTTGCCGATTTGTTCATTAATGAGTTAATAAATCTTTAGCATATGTTCATCCTATATTGGAATGAGAATCATGTTTTTAGTTTCTTGAAAATTATATTTATTTGTTTAAAAGACATTTATTTGAGAGAGAGAGCGCACACGGAGAGGGGAGGGGCAGAGTCTTAAGCAGATGCTGGGCTGAGCAGAGAGGCCAACACGGGGCTCAATCTCATGACCCTGAGATCATGACCTGAGCTGAAACCAAGAGTCGATCACTCAACCAGCTGCTCCACCCAGGCACCCCAAAAATTATATTTAGACAGGTAGTTATGATGGTTAAATCACAAGTCTAGAACATAGTAAATGCTCAATAAATATTAGGTTTCATTAAGTTTCATATCCTAATTCCTCTGACTTTATAGAATGAACGTAACACTGTTCACAGAGGAAATACACACATATGTGCATATAAATGTATTAGATGTATATATATGTGTATCTGTACATGTGTTATATGTATAATGTTGGTGTATAGATCTTATACACAACACATTTGCTATCAAAAACCTTATGTAACTTCAAGAGAATCTCCGTATATTTCCTTATTCCTATGACTGACATTAATGTCTTCTAGAAATGTTGATATTAATAACCAGTAACAATATGCTCAAGCCTGTTTTTGGCTTAGTATCCCTAAGCTGGAAGTACGTAAACAGACCGAATAAGAAATAACAGCAGCATCATAAAGGTAACTCGGAGAATTTGTGAAGAGAAGGTTACTGAATATTCCGTGAGAACTCTAAAACACTAGCCATGTTGATATACCTAAAGTGCAAGAATTGCTTATCAACAAACATCTGTTTTGAGTGGACATTTCTTCATGTGCCCTGGTCTATGCAAGGGAGATGGATCCAAGGAAGAAAGAAACTGCAAAGAAACATAAACAGGCACTGTTTGTCTATATTTTTTCTCTCTTCATAAGAGTGGCTACACAGCATAGTGTCTGGGAAACTGTTTTCCTTGCAAATAAAAATATGAAAGTCAACTTCTTCTGAACTTTTTACTAAGGGACCCAAATCGATTAACCACACCCTTATCTGTGAGAAATAGTTAATTGATTTATTTTTATATTTATTTTTTTTAACATTTAATGCCACCTAGGAAACCAGAACCTATTTTTTCCCTCTTTAATAAAATATTCACTCATGTTCCAAGACACTCTAGTGTTAGAACGTAGCAATATATTTCACTAGCACCTACCTAAACAAGGTATCTGGCTGAAAGATGATCGTTTTCTTTCTTTCTCATTCATAGATGCTCATCAACTGGCCTCACTAAGAGTTACAGCTTTTACCACAATGAAAAAGGTAGGCACAGAATTTTGTATTCTTCCCTGTCTAGATGAAGAGGTTAATTTACGAGCTAAGTTAAACATGTTCTGCCTGTAATTTAGAATGTTTGAAAAGAGTAAGCTCGGGAAAGGAATGAATAAAACATTTTTCACAGTGGTAAATTATTTAAATGGTATTAATTAAGTTAAGCCTCCTCAGAAGCTTCCCTGTCATTGTCATTTAAGGACAGGAGCTCCTAGGCAGTTTCTTATTTTAATATTTCCCCCCAATTATGCATAGTTCATAATAGACTCATTATAGAAATTTGTAAACAGAAATATATTGAGTGGAAGTGGAAGTCTCTAACACAACTTAGGATGCTGTTCACTGTTCTTTCGGATATTACACTTACATGCATACACATAACAAAGTATGCTACAGAGTGCCATATGTTACATTGCGTATATGATATATATTAAAAAAATAAATGAGATCATCTTAAACCTGATCATGCTTTAACCTGACCTTTCACTCAACAGATTATGGACATTTATCAATGTCAATTCATATTGCTCTACCTTATTATCCTTTTTGATAGCTATATAGCATTCCTTCACATTGGTTCATCAGGAAGTACTTTAAAGCATTAATTAGCCCATTTCAGTTTACATTACTTACACTCTTGTGAAGTTTAGTAATTATCCTGCTGTCAATGTCCAGCTTATACATATTTAGATTCAGAAGGCCCAGCATGGGACTCAAACATCTATATATATTTTTTTTTAATTTTATTTTATTATATTAGTCACCATACATTACATCATTAGTTTTTGATGTAGTGTTCCATGATTCGTTGTTTGCGTATAATACCCAGTGCTCCATGCAGAACATGCCCTCTTTAATACCCATCACCAGGCTAACCCATCCCCCCACCCTCCTCCCCTCTAGAACCCTCAGTTTGTTTCTCAGAGTCCATAGTCTCTCATGGTTCGTCTCCCCCTCCGATTTCCCCCCTTCATTTTTCCCTTCCTGCTATCTTTTTTTTTTTTTTTAACATATAATGTATTATTTGTTTCAGAGGTACAGGTCTGTGATTCAACAGTCTTGCACAATTCACAGCACTCACCATAGCACATACCCTCCCCAATGTCTCAAACATCTATATTTTTAAGAGGGTTCAGAGGAGATTCTGATACAGACCAAATTTTGAGAACCATTTAGTTAACAATTTTCTTATTGATGTACATTTAGTTCTGTTTTTTTGTGTGTGCAAAACCTTGTAAAAGTATTGACACCTGAAAACAAAAGAAACAGAAAGTTAGGAAGAAATAATCTGGGGCGCTTGGGTGGCTCAGTCGGTTAAGCATCTGCCTTTGGCTCAGGTCATGATCCCAGGGTCCTGGGATGGAGCCTTGTGTCGGACTCCCTGCTCAGAGGGGAGTCTGCTTCTTCCTCTGCCCCTCCCCCCAGCCCATGCGCTCTCTCTCTCTCTCTCTCTCTCTCTCTAGCTCTGCTCTCTCTCTTTCAAATAAAGTTTTTAAGAAAAAAAATTTTTTTAATAAATAAAAAATAATTTGAAAGAAAGAGATAATCTTATTTTTCTCTCTCTCCCTTTATTCTTCCCACCCTTTCTTCTTCATTTCACCCCAGCCTCTGACTTTCCCACTTACTCCATGGAAGGAAAAATAGTAAAATATTGGAGTTTTGAAAAAAATAAAGTTAAAGGAAACTATGACAAGAAAGGAGATCAGTAGAAGATACTGGGAAATATTGGCAGAAGGAAAAACAAAATAATGTCATAAAGCAAAGAATGCATTTATTCAATTAATATATTTAATTAGAAAGATGGAAAATGGTGATGGTAATGTAGAAGAGAGGCCATCCTCTGGTTTAGGAATAAGCAACTGAAAAAAGATGAGCCTAGGTTTGTCCTTCTAGATGCATCATTATGAAATAGGAACTCCTATTTTAAATACATTTTTCATTTCATCAGGGTTTCTACCTATGTACTTAATTTTCAAAACTGTTGCAAATTTAACTTTAAGCAATAAAGGTGAATGGGACCAGCTCTAGACCTCATTCTCTATCTTTACTCTCTAGCTGGGTGATCTTCGACTAGTCAGTTTCTCCTGCATCAGCTTCCTAGCCTATAAAATGTGTATGCTAGATTAAGACTAATCTATAGAAACCTTCACCTCTACTATTCTTTAATTCTGTGAGAGAACAATTTATTTCATTTTGTAATTAACCCCATTTCAGGAAAAGAGCTTTTCTTTATTCTAATTTAAAAACCATGGGCACTGGGATATGTGACAATGAGCATTTATAGCCAGTAAATACACATCTCACTGGAACCTTTCTCATTGAAGGTGCATTACATACTATATGTTATTCAGAAACACAGAGGGCTGAAGAGAATTCATTAATTATAGAAGGGTTTTAATACTTCAATGTGAGTCAATCCACAAAGACTTTAGTAGGAAAATGATGTCTCTAGGATACCAACAATTTAAAACAAGTTCTAGGCAAGTAGAAAAATTTAGGCTCAAACTCAAAGACTACCAACAGCAACTCAAGGACTTTTCATCTTTAGGAAATAAGAAATGAGTAAATGGAAAGTGTGCTTTTCTGATTAAAACAGTTGCCTTGTCAGGATAAAACCAAACCACACAAGTATAAAATGAGGAAAGACTGCATAGGCTGAAATAAACAGCAAGTAAGTGACAAATATTTGAATATCAATGAACAATAAACTGATCTAAACAAGCAATGCAGTGATCTCAAAATATCAGATGGGAAGTTCCTGCCTACTCACTGGCTTAACGTCTTACCACAACTCATCTTGTAGTGGGTTGAATGGTGGCTCCTAAAAGATAGGTCCACCCAGAACCTGTGAATGTGACCTATTTGCAAAAAAGGTTTTTGGAAATGTAATCTGCATTGTTCTAAATCCAATGACAAGTGTGCTTATCACAGAGGAAACGGTGAAGTGAAGATTGAACATGTCTGTAATCCAAGTATTGCTAGTATCCATACTCCCTCCAAGCCACCAGGGAACAAACCCAGCTGAACCCTGATTTCAGACCTCTGGACTTGTGGCCTCCAGAACTGTGAGAGAGTAAGTTTCTGTTGTTTTAAACGATCTAGTTTATGACAATTATGTGACAGCAGCCTTAGGAAACAAATACACTCCTTTAAAAATACACAATTGTTGGGGCACCTAGGTGGTGCAGTTGGTTAAGCATCAACTCTTGATTTCAGCTCAGGTCATTATCTTGGGATCATGAGATCATCAAACCCCATGTTGGGCTCCACACTCAGCAAGGAGTCTGCTTGAGATTCTCTCCCTCTCTCTCCTACTGCCCCTCCCCCCACCCCATCCCCCACTCATGGTCTCTAAATAAGTAAATAAAATCTTCTAAAAAAATAAAATAAAAATACACAACTGTCCCTTAAACAACACAGGGGTTAGGGATACGGACCCCCGTGCAGTTGAAAATCAGCATATAACTTTTGACTCTCCCAGAACTTAACAACTAATAGCCTATTGTTGACTGAAAGCCTTACTAATAACATAACAGTCGATTAATACATCTTGTGTATGTTATATGTATTATATACTGTATTCTTACAATAAAGTAGCTAGAGAAAAGAAAATGTTATTAAGAAAATCATTAGGAAGAGAAAATATTTTTATGGTACTGTATTTATCAAAAGAAATCCATGTATAAGTGGACCTGTGCAGTTCAAACTCCTGTTGTTCAAGGGTCAACTGTAGTTTCCAAAATTACCAATCTGCTCAGACTTCTCTGAACATTCTGTACGATGTACACATAATATAGTCCCCATATCCTTTAGAGATCAGGTGATGTTGGCCTAAACCTACTTTTATGACCTATAATAGTCAGCCCCACCCCACCCCCCCATATATCCTGTGAATTCCCATCCCATACAGAGTTCCTCATGGTTGGGGCTGCCATATCAAGTTGTGCAGGCTGTGTATTGCAGGTCATCCAGCCAAGGAGGTACAAGTGAGGACTGCAATCCAGCAGCACTCTGCCCTCAAAGCTTTGCATCCTGCTGTGAGAGGATCAAAAGGAGATCCCCAATTGCCTTGGTGATGCAAGGCTTCTTTTTTTTTTTTTTTTTCACAAATGAACTACCCAGTCCCAAAGAGATATCTTTTTAAAATTCATGCAAAAATGATATAACATCAGCAGTGGTCTTGGTGGTTCTTTTTGTCTGTCCTCTTGCCCCTGGTCCCATGGTATCAGCTTCCCCAAGACTGGTATCCACAAATAATTCCCAAATATCAAGCATCTTTAAGCCTAGGAAGATTACTAAAGTTTGGGGGTAGTACAGAGGAAAGATCACACACATAAAGCACAATTTCACTGTCATGTTCAGTTTTTTCCCTCATGTTACCCTCTCCTTTCCAAAATTCCAAAATGTTTAATATACAACTCTGCTACTGATGTAAGCCATCCACAAACTCTCTCTGTGTACCATAGTCTGGAAAATAAAATTTTTTCCATCTTTTTATACTATTTTGTCTCTGAGCCTTTGAACATGCAGAACCTTATGCTTAGAATCACTTTCTGAACCTCTTGTCCACCAAGTAAACTCTTATTCATCTAGTCATCTTTCAAAACCCATTTCAAAATGAAAGAAATGGGATTATTAAAAAGTAAAGACTATATAATGCATCTCCAAATTTACCAGTCATCATTTATCTCCCACATTAGCCTCTGTTCTCTCCTACATTTCCCCAACTTGATGATAACTCTTTGAGAGCAGAGCCCTGATTGGTTGTTCCCATTGCATTTAGCTCTCCATGCTGGAATGTTTGTTTCCTAAGCATTTTTCTCATAACCAGATACCCTAAGAGGATTATAGTCACTTAAGTTTAAACTCCTGCCATTTTCCAAAATCAGTAACATTAAAAGTCATAATACACCTTCTGTTGGCCATCACTTCAACTGATGATGTAGACATAAACTATAGCATAAAGTCTTTTTCTTATTTACCATTGGATTTCTGCAATAGTTTGGCATTGCCATTGTTTTTGTAGCTCTATGGTACATCCTCTTTCCTTTTGCTTTCCTGATGTAGTATCTTTAAGGAAAATCACGTTCCCTTTCTCCTTCCTAATTCCCTTTGTTACACTCAAATTTGCATTCATTGCCCTACTTTTTTTATTTTAAAAGATTTTATTTATTTATTTGACAGAGAGAGAGACAGCGAGAGAGGGAACACAAGCAGGGGGAGTGGGAGAGGGAGAAACAGGCCTCCCGCTGAGCAGGGAGCCCAATGCAGGGCCCGATCCCAGGACCCTGAGATCATGACGTGAGCCGAAGGCAGTCGCTTAACCGACTGAGCCACCCAGGCGCCCCTCATTGCCCTATTTTTAAGGGCTTTTGGTGATGTTATGTTTCATCTAAATTTGATTTCTTTGTCTATTTTTGGCTCCTTTCCAATTCCAAATTAACTATGCCACTAAGCAGGGAAAGTGTGTTAATGAGTCAATTTCATCTTGACAGGCTCAAAATGCAGTTATTTTCTTGTAGGGTATATTAGATTATGATCAATGAGTTTAAGCCTGAAAACATATAAAAAGAAACTTTTATTTCCTCTATATAGGCTGCAGAACTTTATTTTTTACTTATTAACAAAAAAGTGCATTGTTTCCAAGCACTGTTTAGGTCTCCCCAGATTCTTTAAAAATTGACATTCTTATCTAAATATAAAAATTATAACTCAGAGGAAAGTGTTATTTTTAAAATCTTTTAATTTATTACTAAGCATAGATCTTAAGTGCTTTATATACTTCATTGTGGTAAAGCCACATAATGATACTATAAGGTAAGTACTATAATTAGCTTTTGTTACAGATGGGTAAACAGAATTTCTCAGAGACAAAAGGATGGGACCAAAGTTGTCTGCTTAGAACATAATGATTCCAGCATGTAGTCCTACTCTGACAGAGTTTGAAGCCCCCACTTTCCTATACGTGGGCCTCTTCTTTCATCAGGGCACCTTCTAATTAATATTTTCAAAAAGCATCTCGGAGTTAGGAATTTAATTAATTTATTTTCATAAAGGTGAAACTTCATTGTTGTTTTCTTTTTTTTTTAATTTTTTTTAAAAGATTTTATTTATTTGTCAGAAAGACACAGCAAGAGAGGGAACACAAGCAGTGGGAGAGGGAGAGGGAGAAGCAGGCTTCCTGCTGAGCAGGGAACCCGATGTGGGACTCTATCCCAGGACCCTGGGACCATGACCCGAGCCTAAGGCAGATGCCTAATGGCTGAGCCACCCAGGCGCCCCTCATCATTGTTTTTCAAACAGGGATCCCAAAATCAAATGCCTGTGGCAACTAGGCAGATATTGAAAGCAGGTGGTGTATAAAGTAAAACAAAAGCAAAATAACCACTGATAAGCTCAAGTTAATTAGTGCCTTGAGGACTGTTGGCTTGTTTGCCAGGCTTTTGTTATCTTCCAAAGAAGCCAGAAATTTAGGTTTTCACTTAAAATCTGCCAGTTATTAAATGTTAGCAACTAAATCAGGTCTTTTTGTTTTTCTAACTGTGCAAACTAAATGCGTCTATGTGGCCCACAAGCTGCTGGCTGGTGAATGACTATAGTATAGGCTGATGTTGGCCCATAAACCACATGTCCAATATGGTAGCCAATAGCCACATGCAGCTATTTTAATTTTAATTTTAATTAAAATAAAATAAAACTTAAATGTCAGTTCTTTAGTTGAACTAGCAACATTTCCAGTGTTCAGTAGGAACATGTAGTTTGTGGGCACTGTAATGGACAGTGCAGAGCATTTCCATTCTAGAAAGTTCTATTGAACAGCACTGAACTAGAACAACAGGAAAATCTGGGATATTTTTCTGTCACCTTTCATGATTCACCAACTGGTACTGCAGTGCTAAAGTTAACTGCTCCCCCCAGGCCCATTTCTACCAGTTCTCATCCACCTGAACAGAGAGAGGCCGCAAAGGCCACTCATCCGGCTGGGCATCACTGTAACTGAGAACAAGTCAGATCCAGGACAGGCCTGGGGAGTAGGCAAAGTGTGTCCTTAGCCTCTTCCACACCCCAGCTCTGGAACTGTAAGTCAGGCCACTATCCTCCCCTTTCCACAGAGGTCAGAGCCTCATATCCTCTTTATTCACTCTCAAAAACTTATGGTTAGATGGTTCAAATACAGTAACGTATAAATAATGGATACTTACCTGAAGTTTCTATCCTTCCCTAGGATGTTTACATTTATAATGTATAAAATTCTAAGAGTGAGGGATGCCTGGGTGGCTCAGTAGATTAAGCATCTGCCTTTGGCTCAGGTCATGATCCCAGGGTCCTGGGATCCAGTCCCACATCAGGTTCCTTGCTCAGCAGAGGGCCTGCTTCTCCCTCTGCCTGCCACTCCCCCAGCTTGTGCTCACTCTCTCCCTCCCTCTCTCTTTGACAAATAAATAAATAAAATATTGTTTAAAAAATAAGATAATAAAATAAAGTAAAATTCTAAGAATGAAATGTCAAGCCTAGAAGAGATGGTAAGGCAGGATTTCTTATTCTCATAGGAAAAGACCATCATCATCTCCCTAGAGCATCTAAAATCCTGCCTTATAGGCAGTCAGCTCATTTCCCTCATTTAATGGCAGGCCCCACTCAGGATCTGGGTCAGTAGTTTCTAAAGGAGTTGCACATGAGAATTACCTGTGTAGGACTACCAGTATTAGCAAGTAAAAATACAAAATTCTCAGTTAAATTTCAGTTTCAGGTAAACAATGAATAATTTTTTTAGCAGAAGTATGTCCCATATGCCATGCAATATGGATTGTATCTGAAAATCCTATACCTATGGCCTGGGTGGTTCAGTCGGTTGAGTGTCCAACTCTTGATTTCAGCCCAGGTCATGATCTCAGGGTCATGAGATTGAGCCCCGCGTTGGGCTCTGCACAGTTGGGAGTCAGTTTGAGGTTCTCTCTCTCCCTCTGCCCCTTGCCCCTTCCTCTCTCTCTCTCTCAAATAAAATCTTTTTAAAAAATACTGTTTTTCTGGCTCCAATAATTCTTTTTTTTAAAGATTTATTTATTTATTTATTTATTTATTTATTTGAGAGAGAGAGCAAAAACTCGAGTGGGGAGATAAAGGGAGAGGGAAAGAGAGAGAGAAAAGCAGACTCCCCACTGAGTGTGAAGCCTGATGTAGGGCTTGATCTCCTGACCCTGAGTTCATGACCTGAGCCAAAATCAAGAGTCAGACACTTAACCAACTGAGCCACCTAGACGGCCCCCTCTGGCTCCAATAACTCTAATATTCATTAAGACTTAGGAACCATTGATCATAATTAATTCACCTGCCTCTGGGTAGTGTTTCAGTTCTTAGCCAAATCTTCATCACCTTTAGAACAGTCTTTTTAGATGGAATCACAGTCCCCTAAAGCAAATATCAAGCTACACGTGACTGTGGCCTTCATTATGCTATTTGATCCTCACAATAACCCCATAAAGTAAGAAAGGCAAAGAGCCTCCCCATTTTGTCAATAAGAAAACTGAGGCTCAAAGACTTAAACTTCCCAGGCCAACCTGCTAGTAAATGGCAAACTAAGAATCCAAACTCAGGTCTTCTGGGTTCCAATTATAATGCTCATTCAACTGTTCAGTGCTATAAGTGAAAGAGGGTGGGAACAACATAAGACAGAGACAGAAAGAGAAAGAAAGAAACTGAGACAAAGAGCTTCTAAGAATTTCTCATCCAAAGTATGGTTAACCAATTACCACTCTATTGACTCACAGCTTTCTAAGCCACCAAGTAACTAGGAAGCTGAAGGGGCAGACCTGGGACCCAGAGTTCAAAAAACCCCAAGTCCCCAGATACTTAGGGGCCTGAGAGAGACTTCAGAAGTGGGTGATAGAACCAAAATAGTTCAGAAATTGGCTTTGGGACTGGTAATGAGAGTGATGACAGAGAATGCCTGAAAGAATGTTTTGTGTTCAAAACTGTTGTTAAACTGGGAGTAATGAGATACTATACCTGTAATTTACCTCAACCACCAAGCTCATACTCTGGAATTTCTTCACAGTAACAAAAATGAGTAGCTCTGCACTTGATCTGATCCCAAGGGCTGCAATGCAGTGAACAGGGTCAGAGACGGGTTACTGCTGGAGAAGGAGAGGAAGTGGGGAGAAACCACATACCTAGGCTGTTGGGCTGCCAAGGAGAGACAGCTACCCTGCCCCAACTGAACGCCAGGAGGTGGTGGCAGAAGCTGAGGAGCCTCTGCACCCAGCTCCTTAAGTTCTTTGCTATTGAGAGCAATTCCTTGAAGGTGCCCAAGCCATCACACATCCACAATTACGTAGAACGTTCGTGTGCTACCAGAAGAGACTCATTCAGTTCTAAGAAATAACAACTACTCAAGTGAATTTCCAAAACAAGTAGAGGAGTTATAGCACCATCTGTCCATTTTAGTACGTGTCTCATGTTTAATCCTTTCTATGAGCTATTAATATACTGAACGTTATAATATTCCTGAATCCTGACAGTTGATTGAAAGGTACCCACTTCAGACACTTCAGGCTTGATATCATGTTCAATCAACATGTGATGCACAGGATGAGAGCATATGCTCAGCATCATGTTGTAAATCAATGAATATTCTTATAACTAAACAATTCATCCTTATTAGGTTATAGCTGGGTGAATGAATTATTATCATAGACATTTGACTCTCATTAGAGACACTCAGATTTAAAATCATTTTGGAAGTAACTTTCTCTATTAATCTCTAAAACACTTGAATAGTACTCCTGAAAAATATATAATACCATTATATTGCATGGAAAAGTACACCAAATACTTAGATTTGGTATCATCTTTCCTTTTTTACTCTTTCATGGTAATGAGATTGAGAATTTGTAAGCATACCAGGAATTTGAAGCACAATAAACTTAAAGCATTATTGTCCATATTTGACCAGGGAACGCAATGTAAAAAAATTATTTTCTCAAGGAATTCTTTTTTTTCTAAGTTTATTTTTTTAGTCATCTCTATACCCAACATGGCACTTGAACTCACAACCCCAAGATCAAGAGTTGCACACTCTTCAACTGAGCCAGCCAGGTGCCCCAAGGAACTCTTTTGACGAGATTTAAAACATCAGCCTCTTGCATTTAAAAAGACATCAGAGTTGATAACAATAGAGTCTATGAGCTTATGTGTTGGCTGATTTGACATAGAAATAAAAGGGTTACGTGGAAACGAAAGGTTTAAAGATCAGATGGCCTCACAAGCTACTTCCAGACTCTTTTCCAGATCCATATTATGGTAGCAAACGTACACTTACCAAAATAAAATATTTAAACAACAAATATTTGTTCTTACCCCAAAATCAGCATACACTGGACTTGAAACAATATAGCAAGTGTGTTTTCTCTTTTGAGGAAAATTTCTCACTGGATTTATTCTGGTATTGTACCAAGAATAATAATAATGCTGCTGACTGGTCATCAGCGAGTCTTGCGCTTGGCAGTCAAAGTTGCTAGGTAACAAAGAGCATATGCGCTCGGGGAGTGACAGGTCAGACATCCAGGACTGCAGAAGGCATAGCCTGCCACAAGAAATAGGACGCTCAGGAATGGGGACAGAAGGAGGAGGGAGGGCTTTTAGAAATTCTAAGCACTGAGACTCCCAAATCTGCTGGAGATAAATCCTGGCCTTTCTGCTGGTACAACTCTTGGGAATTCAGGTGTGGGAATAACAGAGCTGATAGCGATGCAAGTGAAAGAGCTTCCTTTCACGTTCTGCTTATCAGTCAAGGATCCCAGGAAGGTCCTACAGCAAAATGGTAGAGACATAGGTGTTAAGAATTGTCCTCTTCCTCCCTGGCTCAAACAAGTGGCAACATTTGGGAATCTCCTGTTCTGACAGTGTCTGGGGTTTTTAGCCTCACTGCTTCTTTTGCAACAGTGTTTTAAAATTTTTCTTAATGTGAGCTAGAGTAAAAATGCATTTTACTGGCACGCCGCGCGCGCACACACACACACACTCACTCGCACAAAGGAAACAAACATTTTACTCTATATGAAGTTAAAAAGCAACAAAGCTAATATAAATGTGATTTTGTTATTGCAACATTATATTCTACCTCTTCTTCATTTAATTTTTATAGCAACCTACTAAAATGATTTTTTTCAATCATGCTTCACAAATGGGAGTTTGAAATACTAAACAAAGGATTTTTCCCAAAGCATTAGTCTTACCACAAAGTAATATAAACAAAGGTAACAGTACTAGCACTCAGTAATATTTAGTAAATGCTGGGCCCTGCTTTAAGTGTACTTCAGATGATAACACTGTGGCAACGGTGCAATGTTTATTCCCATTTTTATATTTTATATGAGGAAAAGGGCATAGAGAGAGTCAGTGGCTCCTCGAGATCACACAGCCAACAAGAAACAAACCTCATATTCAAACGCAGGGTTTCCAGCTCCGAAACTACACACTTACACACTACATTATATTTTTCAACCCCTATCTTCAAATTAATTCAAATGAAATTCTCCCCTAGTCCTACTCAGTTTAAAGGAGAGGACCCACAGAGCTACTTTACTTCACCTACCTAACTTCTTTTGGGTCCCCTGGAGATGTTTCACCAGGGAGCATAACTCTAGCCCCGGAGACAGTGGTGACAATGCCAACCAGGAAGAGTTTTCTCCGTCTCCCAAATCCAGGATGTGGCACAATGAACAAATAAACAATCTAAGAAATAATATGCCACCAAGAGATACACCTTTTTAAAGCCTGATAGAATCTCTGGTAACAGTTCCCTCCCACCTACCTACATGACAATGGGAGTTATCTTTACAAACACACATTTTAGCTTGTTACTCCTACCCTTAGAATCTTTCATGACTCTCATCACCTACTCAATAGTCTAAATAAATTATGATCATTACGCTCGGTCACAATCTTGCCCCTACTTAACTAGAATCTCACTCGGTAGTTCTCTATGCACAAACCTTAATTTCACATTCTTGCTTCTATATAAGCTCCTCTTTCTAGCTAAAATGATCTTTCCCACCTTGTTTGCCTGGATCTTTACCCCTACAAATCCAGTTCAACCAGAGTAGAATGTGAAAGCTTCACCTATGTAGATATCAAAATGTAGACCTATAGACAGAGATAGAGTTGACTAGGATAAAAGAGACAAACAGTGATCCAGGAACTGAAAAACACAGAGAAATGAGAGAATGCGATCTGGGGGTTGGTAATGAACACCAACATGGAAGAGAAGTGATTGAAAAGCCTGGTGACATGGTATTCAAGAGTGGGTGTTTAGGGAGGAGGTAAAATCATCTGAAGAAACAAAGGACCGCAAAGAAGATACTTAGCACTCTCCTTGAGAAGCCTGCAGAGGAAGCAGTGTCCTAGAGGGAAAGATTTCTTTTTTTTTTTCTTCAAGATTTTATTTATTCATTTTGAGACACAGAGATACAGAGAGAGAGAGAGAGAGCATGAGCAGGGAGAGAGGCAGAAGGAGAGGAAGAAGCAGGCTCCCTGCTGAGCCAGGAGCCTGATGTGGGGCTCGATCCCAGGACCCTGGGGTCATCACCTGAGCCGAAGGCAGAAGCTTAACCATCTGAGCCACCCAGGCGCCCCGAGGGAAAGATTTCTTTGAGAAAGACATTGTTTTCAGAGGGAATTTAAAGTTTAAAGGGAACCAAAAAAAAAAAAAAAAAAATTCCAGTTCAATATCATAGCTATCATAATATTTAGCTACTGCTGTTACTAGTATAATAGCACAAGGTGGTTTAAGTAGCAAACCAGAACCTCTTTCAAAATGCTTTGATAAATATCTTCTAATGCTACCTTGGGCATGCTGCTCTCAAATATTCTAGGTAGGAGAGTAAATCTATTCAGCCTCCGTGGAGAGTAACTTGATATGATGCGTATATCTTAAGTGTTAACTTGGCTAGGCTACAGTGCCCAGTTATCTGGTCAAACATTCATCTAGATGTTGCAGCGAAGGTATTTTGTAGACATGATTAACACCTACAATCAGTTGACTTCAAGAAATTGCCCTTGATAATGGGGTGGAATTCATCTAATCAGTTAAGACTTTAAGGGCAAAAACTGAGGTTTTCCAGAGTAGAATGAATTCTGCTTCAAGACTGTTAACATAGAAATCCTTCCTGGGGAGTGATGTCATCAAGAGGGCAATATAGGTCATTCTTGATTTTAGACCCCCTCACGAAAAACCCCAACCAGCAACTACCCATAGGCAAGACAACATTGTGAAAATCCCAGAACCCAGGGGTGAGTGAGGCTGAAGCACCACCATGGACTACAGAGACTGAGAAGGACCATAATAGAAGGGCAAGAGGTGCAATTTCACTTTGACCATACGGCCCCTCCCCGAGGCCAGCATAGCGCCACACCAAGAGGGTCCCCTCAGTGTATGTTCTCCAGTGGGAAAAAGGGAGCCCAAGGTGGGCATCCAACTTCGCCAACATTGCAGGACCCTTCCCGGGAGGCCCACTTGGGTCTCACCTCACAGGATCACTGGGGGGAATCTGCAGGGCTGGACCACTGGGGGTGAGATAGAGACAGAGAAGGGGGCGGGGCTTATGGGACTCAGTACTCAGATCTTGGCGGACTGCATTCCTGTTGGCAGAGGCCTCTGAGTGGAGAACCCATCCAGCAGCCCTGTCCATCTATGAAAGCTGGGGAGATAGAGTAAGGGGGGGTGGGGAAGGAGACACACACACCTAAACTGTTCTGAAGAGGATTGCTGGCCGGAGTAAAGCAGTGGGAAACAATTTGGGGTCATAAGGGTGGAGGAGGATGAGGAGAGAGAAAGCAAGTGTCTCTTTGATTCAGGGAAGGAAAACATAGCAACTACCAGAAATGTGACAGATTTGTCAAAAGTATACGAAAGCTCCTTAAGAACAGGGCCCAAGTCTGTGTTTGTTCACATTATGTACCCCATGCCTAGCACAGAGCCTGGAACATATTAACTATTTGTTGGCTGAATTAATAATGAATGTATGAATAAATTAGCCATATAATTTTTTAAAAATCCTTCCTGAGTTCCCAGACTGCCAGCCTACTCTACAAATTTCAAACTCAGAACTACAACATCAGCCACTGCCTGAGTCCCCAGCCCGCCAGCCTGCCTTACAGATTTCACACTTGCCAGCCCCCATAATTGCATGAGGCAATCCCTGTTTTTCACCTACAGATGTAATCAGTGCCTAAGTGAAATTATGCACATACAAGGTCCCGTCGTACTGCAGAAACAACTAAATGCCCTTTACCAAAGTATTGCTTGAAAAATTATGGCACACCCATAGCTAGAATAATTTGCAGCCTCAACAAGAAAGCTCTCTATATTCTTACATTGGATTTTGACCAAGATAATATGCACTGAAAAAAATTCAAGACACAGAATAGGGTGTTCAGATGCTACCACTCGGATAAAAGGAGGGAGGAAGTCAGGTAAACGCACGCACTCACGCACATAAACTATCTCTGGAAGGGTATAGAGGGTTCTTTTGGCTGTTTCTGGGGAATAAGACTACCCTTCTCTCACTCTGCGATTTGGTACCATAGATCCTGAAAACAAATCAACTTGAAATGAAATAAAAGGGCACACATTATGAAAGAAAAGATGCAGAATCCTGGGTCGCTGTTTGCCCGGAATTACTCGCGGGCTTGAGACTTCTCTGCCCTCTAGAGGCCACTTGGAGAACTTGTCGTGACAGTGGTGAACCCCTCCCCGGCCAACCTCCATCATCAGCGCAGGCCTGAAAAGGCTGCTGGCAGGCTGGTTCTCCCCTGGCCACAAGCCCTCACTTCAGCTGGGAGCGGGGGTTCCCACAACACTGGAACGCAATAGTCAGTGGCTATTTCAGCAGGAAGAGTCGGAGCTTGAACGAACCACAGCTGTACTGAGATCGCTCAGAAACAATTCACACATATTCAGAGTGGAGAGTAGATCTTCAGTCACTAATGAAACACTGATACTTTATTACTCAATTGTGGTCAAAGATAGAAAACTAGAGAATAAAATGGTAGAATCACTATTCATTTATATTTGTGAGTATAGCCTCTGACATATAAATCAATTACATAATAATCATGGGGTTGGATTTTAAATTCGGGCACACACAAAATGGACCCAAACAGGACTTTTTAACCCCACGTTCTTACTGCAGGCTGTAGCTGAATCATGAAAAATGGAAAATAAACAATTTTTTAAACTTTACTTTTTCAAAATTTAAATATATAATTTAACAATACAACAAACACGTTTCTACCACTACACAGTCTCATAGGTATGTTATAAGAATGGATATTTTACTTGGCTTTAGAATGTTTTACAAGAAAAGTAATTCTTAACTGATCATGTCCTTGCTACTAAAATGCTTGTGTTTTTCATCACGATGCCGTGTGCTTCTAAATTAATAATCATTTTCGTTGTAGAAAAATGGAGTGAATTTATATTGGTCTTGGAAACTGATAATAGCATTGTAAATTTATGAGATGATTTTAACAGAAAAAATTATAGAAGAATATAGTTATTTTAATTGTAATATTACTAACTGTAGGATGAGAAAGGGGGGTCCCATTGTGGTGAACTATGTTATAGCTTGTTACTCACAGTTCCTTTTTGATCATTTTTTTGGTCTCTGAGGTGAAACGAGTTATTAATTAAAATTTGTAAACTCACATATGCATATTGTATATGTGTAGAAATGTAATCACACTTTATCTTGGAATTACATTAAACTGTTTGGAATCACTGTAAAAAAATAATATTTTTCACATTTGCTTCCAACTAATTTCTTTTTTAAAAACTAAGATGTATTTTTTTCTGAAAAAATTAGAAAATGATGGCATTAGATGGCATCATTAGAAAATGATAGCATTCTCGTTATTGACAATTTCAAAATATGAAAAGTTTAACGAAGTTACTAAGGTTAACTAAAACAATAAAATTGGCTGAAGTTTGTTGTTGTGCAATAAAAAAATTTTAAATCAATGCAAATATTCATAACCTGTAAAAGCTTTCTCTAAAAAGTCACCAAAGACTATTTATTTAATCCTGTTTTGATTGATGTTAAATTCTTCACAAATTATTACATGAGGACATAGTGCAATAAGGATTTAAAAGAGGAAGAAGCAATTTATTTTATGTTCATTGTACAGTCACCATGGAACAGTATTAAGTAGCCAGGAGCAGATGGGTTTACGTACTTTGTAAATCCAGGGAAAGACACACCCTTTGATTTTCCAGTACATAAACTGTCACTGGATCTTCTCTATCTGACCATTAAAGGCTGCTCATCTTCAAGGTTCTTTCCTAGACACTGTGTGCTCTATTAACTCTTAACACTGGTTCCTTGCACTCTCCTTGTGTAGTCTCACCTGTATGCTGGTGACACCTGGGTCCCTATCTCCAACTCTGGGCTCTCCACTGACCTCCAGGCTTGCTGGATCTTCCCTGGTTGCATCAGATTCAACATGTCTAACAGTGAACTCACCATCGTTCCTCCAAAAGTTTTCCTTCATCAGTGTTCCCGATCACCTGCTTAACCAGATGCCAGTAAGCATCCTATACTCTTCTCCCTTGTCGCCTTCATATCCAATGTCTCAAGTCTGTCCTATTTCACTACCTAAATATTGTCAAATCCTCCAGCCCTAGATCAGGCCTGAACATCATTGTTTCAGCCCCTTCCTAATTATCCTTCCTGTCTCCAGGCTTGCCTTTCTCTGCATTTGTCCACAATGAAACCAGAATGATGGGTCCAAAATGCACTTCTGGGGAGAGACTATCACTTGACCTAACACAATTTGGTCTATGAAAAAGCATGAAGTCAAATAATCCTACTCTATATTCTAATATATATATAGTATATATATAGTATATGTATATACACATATATGTAGTAATATATGGAGAACTTTGTGAGTGTGTGTGTGTGTGTGTGTGTGTATAAGTTTGTAAGGCAGTTTTTGACTTACAAACATCTGACATATAAGCATCTCTTACCAGACATGGGTGTCTCATTCAGGAGTTCACCTCCTTAATTTCCTACTGAAAACAGACCCCTCTTCCCCCCCCACCTCCCCACCCCCACCCCCATGTATTACATTCTGTGTGGGGAGCACCTCTCCCATGCCAATGGTGCCCCCTGGGGTCAGCAACAGAGCGGGGCTGACTGGATGCCTCCCCTCTCTACTGGACTTGGGTGATTCCGGCTTCTTCTCTGCTGCTTGCAGTCTCATCCCTTTCACTCCCACTGCAGAGGAAAACTGGAATCTCTGTCCCCTCCAGATTCACGAATCTGGCTGGAATTCTGGCCCCAGTACTAGCATTATGACCTTAAACAAATTATCTCACCTCCCAAAGTCTCCATTCCCTGTCTTTTAAAACATACTTTTGGGGTTGTTCATTTTCTAGATTCCAAAATTGGTCCTTTGGTGGCCATTGGCTCTGTCTAGCTTCATCTCCTCCGATGGCTAGTCCTGCTCAAATATCTCATTATTTTTCATGTATTGCCCATTTTAATAAATAAACAGTCAAGTGTTTCCCAAGTGTGGCTGGTAGAACATCAGGCGCTTGGTTAAAAAACAAAAAAGCATATTTGTAAGGCTTCATTATTGATCAAGATCCTCTTCAGATGGGGGCCAGGAACATGTATTTTAAAGTTTCTCCAGGGCGCCTGGGTGGCTCAGTTGGTTAAGCAACTGCCTTCGGCTCAGGTCATGATCCTGGAGTCCCTGGATCGAGTCCCGCATCGGGCTCCCTGCTCGGCAGGGAGTCTGCTTCTCCCTCTGACCCTCCTCCCTCTCATGCTCTCTGTCTCTCATTCTCTCTCTCTCAAATAAATAAATAAAATCTTTAAAAAAAAAAAAAAACACCATTTAAAAAAAAAAAATAAATAAAAAATAAAGTTTCTCCAGATGATTCCCATGTGACACAGAGTTTGAGAACCACCAAGAGTTCTAAGGGTGCTGGTAACTCATGGGGGTTTGCTCAGATGTCATATAGATTGGTTTTCCCTGTTCCCTTCTCTTCTCACACTACCTGTCCCCTGCAGGTGGTCACTCCAAGCATTCTCTGGGGGCTATTGACTTTGATTGGTGTTCCTCAAGTCTTTGGGCATTTCTTTCTGACTGTTCCCTTGGTTTTTTTTTTTTTTTTAAAGATTTTATTTATTCATTTGACAGAGATAGATACAGCGAGAGAGGGAACACAAGCAGGGGGAGTGGGAGAGGGAGAAGCAGGTTTCCCACAGAGCGAGGAGCCCAATGCGGGGCCTGATCCCAGGACCCTGGGATCATGACCTGAGCCGAAGGCAGACGCTTAATGATTGAGCCACCCAGGCACCCCTGTTGCCTTGGTTTAAAGGAAAAGAAAAGATTGACCTAGCTTGGCTAAGGAGCCCTTTTTACTTCCAACACTGTCTGGTGGACAAATTTACTCTCCAAATCCTTTCACAGTGTATACATATATCAAATCACATTGTATACATTAAATCTATTATAATTTTACTTGTCAATTATCCCTCATTAAAACTGGAAAAAATGTTTGTCTTCCAACTCTGTTATTCTTGGCCATCTGTCATGAAGAAAACTTCAGGGGAAAAATTTTTTTTAAATACCAAGAGCCCCATGGGTAAGCCCCAGTGCCTGTACTAAGGCACAGCTTAATAAACCCTAGAGCCAAAGAAAGAAAGAAAGAAAGAAAGAAAGAAAGAAAGAAAGAAAGAAAGAAAGAAAGAAAAAAGAAAAGGAAGAAAGGAAGAGAAAGAAAGGGGGCACCTGGGTGGCTCAGTCAGTTAAGCATCCGACTTTTGGTTTCAGCTCAGGTCATGATCTCAAGGTTGTGAGATCGAGCCCCACATCAGGATCCACGCTCAGTGTGGAGCCTGCTTGAGATTCTCTCTCCCTCTCCCTCCACCCCTCCCTCCCCCCATCTCTCTCTCTCTCAAAAATGAAAAAGAAAGAAGGAAGGAAGGAGGAAGGAAGGAAGGAAGGAAGGAAGGAAGGAAGGAAGGAAGGAAGGAAGGAAGGAAGGAAAGAAGAAAGAGGAAAGGAAAGGGGAAAAAAACTTCAGGGGAGTTCCTATCTATCTTTGCCAAAACCTATCCAGGCATCCAGCCCTTGCCCCCTAAGCTTCAAGGAATTAGCTGGGACTTCAATATTAGTTCCACTTACTGTCTGGAGTCTTCTTTCATTTTAGTTCAGATCACACTTCATCTGGAAAATCTTTGTGGTTTACTGTGGGCAGTTGAGGACTTTGTTAGCTTCAGCTGTGCTGTAATGTTCTGCTCTGTTATTGCTTCTTCAGAGGATATTCAGTGGTCATGGGGAAGATGTTTATTTGATCACCTATCAACACTGCCTTTTTCCCCCTAGACGGCAGTTTTTAGAAGTCTCCTGATGGAATAGTTGCATTGCTAGTGATTTGTTCTCATCTCAAAGAACTAGTTACTGGCCAGAACAGGAAAGAAATGGTCAGGCTCCATTTTCATATGCCTTGAGGATTTCTGGAAGGAGTGGCTGCTACCTGGAAGGCATAGTGAGGCCCTGGGTTGGAAGGCATGCTGTGGACTCCCTGGGAAGGGTTTATATCCTCAAACCTGGGACTCAGATGGAGAGCTTGTGCCTACAGAGACTATCTGGGAGCAGCATGTGCTAGTGAAAGGCCGTGGAGCGGGCAGATTTGAAACTGTTAGTAAACTTGGCCCCAAAATGAGGGTTCTTAGATTCTGTTCACTACTGACATCAGACAGTCTTATTTCTAATATCGTTATTAAAAATAGCCCTTTTGATATCTTCTTCTATTTTGCTTATAAGTAGGTTCCGATTCTTCAACAGGTAAGGGTAGCACGTGTGATGGCCGTGTTATATTACCATAGGCTGTCCCAGAAAGGCCACTGGGCTTTCTTTATTTATGGGAACAGCTGAATATGATCAGAAGTGGGCTGGCCAGGCATTCAGGACCTGAGCTGCCAGGACATGCCTAACCTTCCAATCCTTTAAAAATAGGAACTGAAAATCCAGTCCCTTGTTTACTTATCAAATGTGGCATTGGCCCTCAAATTCAAACTGCTATCATATACTCAAATTGCCTCACCCAGCTAATTTTAGGAGCTGACTGATGACCAAAGAAGGTCTCATTATAAAGTGGTATTTGTTAATGGAGCTCCAGTACCCATATGGGATTTCCCAGGTACCTGAAACAGGGTAACCTAATAATTCTGCCTCTTAGTCACAAAGCTATTTAATCCAAGATTTTTTTTTCAAATTCATTTACCTAGGAAATTAGAGCATCCGTTACAATTAATTTGGCAAGCAAAGACAGCCAGCTGCTCAAGTGAGATCCCAAATTTTGTAACAAATTGAATAAACACTAATTTGTTTGTTGATATGATTATAGAATTAGCAAAATGTTCTGTTCCTCAGCATAAAAAATTAAGATCCAAGTTATTTCATGATGGCTTATCTCTGTTACAAGTTAAGTAAAATGGAGAATTTGTTGATCACCAACTCAAACAATCATTGTTAAAAATAAAGACCATTGGAAGTTTGAAATTTCTACCCGTAAGCTGTAATCTCCATGTGGCCCTCACTCTTTCTCTGTAATAGGGAGCCTACATCCTACTTGAAATGGTGCTGATCCTTCTTGGACCTTTATTCTCAAATTGCCTCCCCCCCCCGCCCCGTTATAGGAATCTCACGTTTAATAGAATACTTTTTTTTTTTTTTTTAGAGAGACAGAGAGAGCACGCACAAGCTGGGGGTTGGGCGAGGCAGAGGGAGGGGGAGAGAATCTTAAGCAGGCTCCATGCCCCACATGGGGCCAGACACGGGGTGGGGGGTCCTCAATCTCACCACCCTGAGATCATGACCTGAGCCGAAATCACGAATCAGATGCTGAACCGACTGAGCCACCCGGGTGCCCCTAGAATACATTTTCATTAAGGCCTTCTATTGTATACTCTCTATACACATTTCCACAATTTGCAACAGCTTTTCGAGAGTCCAGAAAAATGCAAAAAAGAGTTTGAGTTTATTATTTTCTCATCATTTAAGTATAAAGGAGATTATTTTTCAGAAATGATACCTTTTGCTCAGAAAAATATAAAGTGCAGTTGGGGGAAAGGGAATGTGTATTTTCTTGCTGCTCTTATTTCCTTAAAGAGAAAAGAAAGGTACTGAAAAAGTCTTCTAGCCTCTGCCCCTGCCTCTAATTCCCTGCTTGCCTTGAAACAAGGACAGACTTACCTATTTGGAATTGGTGGGGGCAAAGAATGGGCTCACCTGTGGTTCTTTCTCAGTCTTCCTGAAGGTTCTCTATCTCTCCTTCAGTTCACTGGTGAGCATGAACAGCCAGCAATGAACGCACCAGGGAGGGCTTTAGACCTGCTGTTGGAGGAGGGCCTGGGGGCCAACAAACTCTGGTCTGCAGTGCCCCAGGTTATGTGACAAGCTGGGAATCTGTCTTCCTGCAGAGGTGAGTATCTACACCTTCAGTCAGGGCAGTAGGTGAGAAAGCTCTAGATTTGGCATCAAATCGAGTATAAGAAGACCTACTCTAACTCAGCATACCAGATAATTATTTGGGGATAATTATTTGATATTGTTCTGTAAGCCTCAATTAATTCCTGTATCTGCTTTGGTTTTTGTTTTTTGTTTTTTTTTTTTCCAATTTACTAGAAGGCAAGAAGAATAATTATATTTCTTGAATCGGCACACCCCCACTCACCACCCCCCACCCCAATTCAATCACCAAATCATCTACTTTTGCCCTAAAGATTGGATTAAAAGACTACTGGAAATTATTTCTTTGTACTTTCCCTTAAATGATATTAGCCAAGGTGGGGAGGGGAGATTATTGAAATTCTGAATAAGCATCTAAATTCAACACTAGATGTCACTACCCTGATATCTTGAATTAGGTATTCAACTACTTTTTTTTCCCAATCTGTTTTATGTTCTTCCTAAAAATAATAGTAATAAATGCCAGATATTTTACTGTAGCTTATCATCAGCCAGATGATTATTTGGGAGGATGCTTCTTCTTGCCTCTTGCCTAGGTTCTCAGAGCATCAAGTCTGAAGTACAACCACACTATGGTCTAGAGCAATGGTTCTCAATCTGGGTTATGTATTAAAATCACCTGGGAGATATTTTTTTAACATACCCATGCCTGAGCGCCTCCCAGAGATTCTGATTTAAATGGTATAGGGTGGAGTTTCAACAGCAACATTCATCTAAACTTCATCAGGTGGTTGTAACGTGAAGCCAAGGTGGGGACCTCTGAGCTGCTGGTAACTGGCTCCTAAACTTGAGCATCCATCAGGACCACCAGCGAGGCCCCTCCCCAGACCTCTGAATCAGCATTTCTGGTATGGAGCCCAGGAATCTGTATTATTCAATGATCCAACTGAGCCCCGAATCAGCACTGGGGAGTTGCCAGATCTGGTTTCTGCATCTTCATATTTTTAATGATCATTTAGACACATTATTATCACACCGTCTGTAGGATCTCCAGTTCAACTCCAATCACTTCACATCTGGATATTTCTAATGAGTCTGTCTTTTCCCTCTTTCAGTTCCTCTCGAAATTGCCACAAGATTTGCCCCCAAAATATGACCTTGCTTGCAGATATTTTGCCAAAGGATACATTTTGCCATTTTGCCAGATCAGAGGTTCCTGCTGAAACATAAAATCACTTTTTAAAAAAATTGCTCCATGCTAAGTACAGAACTTTACCAAGCACTCCCGGCCCCCAGTCCATACCTAATCTTCAACAAATTGGGATCAGTCCTATCCCAGCTGTGGCCCTTATTCCTCTCTCTGACCCATCAGTATCTGTAGGCTCCTTCCCTAATTCCATCAGGAGTCACCTCACTCCTCACCCCATCACTGATCCCCACCCCAGGGATACAAATCAGCAATAGTTTGGGGCTCAGGGCTGGGGTGAGGATTGATAGTCTGCAGATTACAGGGTGACCAGAAGCTTGGGAGTTTACTGACTACCTCCCCAATCACACTAAAATCTCTTCACCTCCTCCTGCCCATGCTCTATCAAAACCATCTGTTGCTCAAGGAATAATTCCAGGTGCCATATCCACCACTCTTTGGGGGGCAAATTGATCTGGGGGGATTGGGTATGTCTGGTTGCAGAAGTGAAAAGGGACATTTTCAAGGGAGAGAAAGCTGATGGAGCATGGGAATTAAAGCTGGCCATTGCATCAGAGGGCTGGGTGCCTGATAGCTTAGTTCAGCTCACTGCATAGGACTTGCTCAGACTTTGTCACCATGGGGAGCTCTGTGATCTTGTGGGCCTCCCACTCTGGTCCAGCGAGAGTAGATTCCCGGCACTGCTCCAATGTCTCAATCACCCTGGCTGCCCCTTGATCAGCCTGATGATTAGAGGATTCCCTTTACTTTTCAGAGCTGCACCCCTATTCCATGCGAACTCCCTTTAGGACATAATGTCTTATTTCCCTTGGGTAGCGGCCTCCTCTGCCTCTTCTTCACTTATTTCTTTTAGCGCACAGACATTTCCCAATTTGCATGATTGCTATATTTTCTGCCCTCTTGTGCACCTATCCCCCCTCATTTCCCTCTACAGAGCCTTCACACTATGTCCTTGAATTAATATTTTCTGGTATGCATTCTCCCCCAAATTTCTCCACTACTTTCCTTCCTCTTGGCAGAGTAATCTGTGTAATAAAACAGATGGAATCTAGTAATCTCTCTTACACTGATTGGGTTGTATGATTGAAGCACATTTTATCAATTTCACATCATCTGCTGACAAGACACAAATTCTGTCTGTAAGTGACTGAGAAGAGCAGTCTGTTCTCGTATAATAAAAACATGTTATACAGCATTTCATACCATAGTTCAATTTTGCAAATATAGCATAAATTCTGTATGTGCAGGCAAGAAGAGAAGTATATTTTTATCTAAAGTAAGTCGATGCTATTTCTCAAGTAATTTTCAAGGCTTATAAGCCTCCAGAATCATCAGCAAGACCGACTGCAACATATCAGTCATTAAGAAATGTCTCCATTACAAATGAAGTTCATTACTAGATCCCACAATAATTGCTCTATGACATTTTATAATTCAATGGCACAGAGGACGATAATGTGGAGCCAGAGAGTTAGTTGTAAATTCTTTCTCATGAACCCTGCTGTAATTTCAGACCATAACAATTAAAACAGACATGCAGTTGAAATCAGACTGCAAGTTTCTTGAAAAGTATAATGATCCCTAACAATGTTCACCTCTTAATGAACCTTGAGAAAAAAGGATGAGACATCTTCTATTGTTGGTACCTGGTACACTTAATAATTATTTGTCACATAATGTATTGAAGCTTGATGCTTTTCTTAAGGTCATTCCATTCTCCCTAGAATAGTCATATGAGCCTCTCCTCTTTCTGGCACTAAAACCTAGTTCTTCAAGGGTGTGGAGATACCCATGGAGAAATATGGGCAAGTGGGAAGAGCTTAGCAAAGTGGGTACTGGGGAGTCAAAGGGAGAACCAGTTTAGTGGCCTAGGGGTAGCACACAGATTAGAGAGAAGGAGAAGGGAGGGAGTGAGTAGGAGAGCTTATGTGGAGCTTGGAACTTGGGGAGCAGGGAGTTATTTAAATACTAGTATAGTATTTAAATTAAATGCTAGTATTAGTATTTAAATTAAATACAATTATATTAAAATTAAATGCAGTTATATTAAAACACAATATAAATTTCCTGCTTCCAAATTCTCAAGAGATGTTTGGTAAAGACCTGCATAGAGCCCCATTTGTGTTTCCTTTATATGCATAACCATTCAGAGACTGGCCTCACAAGGGACCAGGACATTTAGGTCCCACCTGCTGGGCTCTAATTTCCAGATGCCAGGAAATGTTTAGGTGGTGATTGTCTTTTAAAAACAGTAACAACATGGATGAACCTGTAGGGCATTTTGCTAAGTGGAAAAAGCCAGACAAAGACAAATGTTGGATCCTATCACTTATATGTGGAACCTAAAAAAGAAAAGTCAGATTCATAGAAACAGAGTAAGACAGTGGCCAGGGGTTGGGGGGCCGGTGAGGGGTGGGGAATAGGCAGAGGTTCGAAAAGAGTACAAGCTTTCAGTTACAAGATGGATAAGGTCTGAGGATCTACTGTAGAACATAGTGACTATAGCTGATAATGCTGATGAGAGTAGAACTTAAATGTACTCACCAAAAAGTCAATACGTGAGGTGATGGATGTGTTCATTAATTTGATGGGGAGAATCCTCTCACAGCCTAGCTGTGTATCAAACCATCACGCTGTATGCTTTAAATATCTGACAGTTGGGGTGCCTGGGTGGCTCAGTCGGTTAAGCATCCAACTCTTGGTTTTGGCTCAGGTCATGATCTCAGGGTCGTGGGGTCAAGCCCTGTGTCAGGTTCCACACAGAGTCTGTTTGAAACTCTCTCCCCCTCTCCCTCTGCCCATCCCCCTGCTCTCGCTCTCTCTAAATAAATAAATAAATAAAATCTTAATATATAGATAAATAAATATCTGACCATTTTATTTGTCAATTATACCTCAGTAAAGCTGGGGGGAATATAACACACGAGAAAAACAATCATACTGAATATGAGCGACCAAAAAAAAAGACATCTACAGAAAAATATTTTAAAATTAAAAATAAAAAGTTAAAAAAAAAAAAGGTAAAGGTTGCAAATCATCCGAAGTCATCCTTCAATAAAAACATGTGAGGTCAAATATATTTTACCAAAAAAAAAAAGAAAAGAACACTTGTAATAAAGCTGGTGGTTGATTCTAAGTTCACCCTGAGAGGCCCTGACCGGGAAAGTGGTGAAATTTGATGTCTAAAGTTAGAAACTTTGATCACAGTTATCAGCATAACCAGTGAAGAAGAAAAAGAGACTTAAAATAGCAGGGAGAATAAAATGGACGAAATAAAGTATGATTCTTATACCCAAACAGTGAAATCATTAGAGAAAAATCAAAATAACAGATCAAGACCAGAAAGGAAGGACTCAGTATTTGAAAGGAAATAGTAGCCAAAATATCAAAATAGAATCAACATTGTAAAGGTTGGACAAAATCCAGTTGCAAACTAGAAAGTTATTGGGAAGGATGCCTGGGTAGCTCAGTCGGTTAAGCGTCTGCCTTCTGCTCAGGTTGTGATCTCTGGGTCCTGGGATTGAACCCCATGTCAGGTTCCCTGCGCAGTGGGGAATCTGCTTCTCCCTCTCCCTTTGACCCTCCCCCACCCCCACCCCAGCTCATGCTCTCTCTCTCAAATAAATAAGTAAAACCTTTAAAAAAAATTTTTAAAAAGAAATCCTATCATTAGTAGATGCCATTCTAGGTGCCTCATTTGGTATTTTATTTTGTTAATAATTCAAAACAAACATTCGTAGCGGAAATCACACCATTTTTTTTTTCCTTCCAAAGATTTTATTTATTTATTTGACAGAGAGGGACACAGCGATCGAGGGAACACAAGCCGGCGGAGTGGGAGAGGGAGAAGCAGGCTTCTCACAGAGCAGGGAGCCCGATGCGGGGCTCGATCCCAGGACCCTCAGATCATGACCTGAGCCGAAGGCAGATGCTTAATGACTGAGCCACCCAGGTGCCCCGGAAATCACACCATTTTTCAGATGAAAAGCCCAAGGGTTACTTGCCTGATGGCATGTAAGTTGGTGGTGGTAGAGTTAGGATTTGAACACGGATGCGTCTTGTTCTAAAGTTTGTTCCTTACTACTTGTGGTCTATACCGTTATTTTAGTGTGTTATTATAGTGTTACGGAACCTGGACTGGATTGCCCAATGGAAGAACCCCAAGCGGCACCCAGACCTCTTGGAGAATAGGAGGTTTATTTAACGCTGGCGGGCTCAGAGGAGAGGGACCTCCAAAGGTCTGAGCCCCAAGCGCAAAGGGGACAATTTATACACTTCTACTTCCGCATACGTGGCACTTCTGGCGCATGCGCGAAACGGGGCAGGGAGAAGGACCCGGAAGAGCCCCGGGGCAAGGACTGGGACTCTTTTGCTGGCTCGGTCGGCCATCTTAGGACACAGATTTTCCTTATCAATAGAAATACCCAGGTAAAGTTTATCATTATTAACTACATATTATGAGAGAAAGAAAAAGACTTTCCCTACTGCAGAAATACCAGGCAATGCTGCATAGCCTCATGCTGCTAGATGAACCACAGACCTTCACGTCAAATCAAACACAAAAGTGATCTGAATAAACTCCCACACGATGACTGCCTGAGATATGAGAAGGATTCCTTTTAAAACAAGCATGGTGGGTGCCTGGGTGGCTCAGATGGTTAAGCGTCTGCCTTCGGCTCAGGTCATGATCCCAGGGTCCTGGGATCGAGTCCCACATCGGGCTCCCTGCTCAGCGGGGAGCCTGCTTCTCCCTCTGCCTCTCTCTCTCTGTCTCTTATGAACAAATAAATAAAATCTTTAAAAAAAAAAAAAACAAGCATGGTGACTTCTTCTAAACGAGCTGGAGAAAATTAAAACCAGACTAATCCAGCAATCCTAAAAATCAACCAATCCCTAGATATTAAAAGGGATGGACATAACCTTCTCCAAGGATACCATGATGATGTGCTCCCAGTTGTTTTCCTAAGGAAATGTTATTGAAGCTTTTTTAAAATTATAATTTTTTTAAGTTAGCATACATATCCCAAGAAAAAGTATATTTTAGTGTAATCTTTCAGGAAAACAAAACAAACATTATATCTAGGAACACAAAAGCCAGCCAGCCACTTAGGCTTTGGATTATTTTCTTTAAAAAAAAAAAAAAAAAAGTGATGGTTAGGAGAAATTGGGTAAAAGGTAAAACATTCTGTACACTTCATGAAATTTGACTTGGGGAAAGAAGTGTCTGAGGTTTTAAGAGGTTAAATTAAATAACCTTGAAGCCCCTCTTGCCCTAGGACTGTCCGGATGTTTTCAGGAGCAGCAGATGCTTGTGTTCCATGTATATCGCTACGAGATGAGAGGAAACAAAAATAACCTTGCTCCCAGGACAATGGAGCGCTTCCACTACAAAGTGGGTCACAGCATCAGGCTGTGTAACCCCCCTCCCCATGTGCGCTGCTTGCTGTAAATGGAGTCAAATGATACAGCTTCACTCTCCATTACCCTAAAACATTCCTGTAGTGAGCTGCTTCTGAATGAATCATATGAACCCCTAGGTCCTCTTTAAGCTTTAGTGAAAAGAAATAAAATCTTTTCATAGAGATATAGGAGTTTCCAACATCAGACTAAGATTGATTCTTAGAGCGTTGACTTTCATTAGAAATTTGTTGTCTACAAATATTAGCACTGTTTGGGCTAGAAGGATATATTTTGTTTTCTTTTGTTTTGCTTTGATTTTTCCCTAATATTGACTTTTCACTTTTACCATAACCCTTCTGTTGAGGTTTTGGCAATTGGAATGTTGTGAAAAACACAATGCCTTTTCTAGCATTTATTAAAGAGCGATTCTCACCGCCCCATGAGGGAGATAACATTGCCTTTTCTCGGTCTGTCCTCCTCTCTGGAGCCAAGGCAATTATCTTATTAAGGAATCTGATCACATTTTCCCCCATGTTTAAATCTTTAAATGGTTTTCCACCTGAATGACAAAGGTTCCTCTTGATCTGAGGTCTTATGACCCTTGGGCCTATCTGCCAACACATCTCCAAAGGCACTCCCTGCCCCAGCCATCTCAAACTACCTGTGGTCTTCACAATTAAGGATAGTTCCAGGTCAAAAAGATTAGAATTCGATTTGGGAACATTTGTCAAAAATATCAACAAAGGTTTTTTGTTGTTGTTGTTTTGTTTTTAAGATTTTATTTATTTATTTGACAGAGAGGGACAGAGCGAGAGGGAACACAAACGGGGAAGTGGGAGAGGGAGAAGCAGGCGGAGCAGGGAGCCCGATGCGGGGCTCAATCCCAGGACCCTGGGATCATGACCTGAGCCGAAGGCAGACGCTTAACGACTGAGCCACCCAGGTGCCCCTCAACAAGGTTTTTAAAACATTTGATTAGATAGGATTATGGGTCACTGTGAAACAATACTTAGTTACCCATTTAACCAAAGTGACAAAGACTTCAGGCAAATACAGAAAGTTACATATTTGGGAAAAAATAAAACAACCCAAAACACCTTAGCTCTCTTAATAGAGAAGACTCAGTTTTCCCAAGTAATCTAGGAGCTATTAAAGACAAAGAAGCAAAGGCAATTATTTTGATAAAACATAGAATCTTCATTTTCTAGGCAGATTACTTAAAAGTAATCAAATATCGTATCAGGAGCAGATCAATCGTCCAAGAAAGCTTTGTCCTTTCAGCAATGAAAGAGAATTAAGTTCCAGTGTTACGTAAGTACACTACTGATGTTAAAGCTTATTTTTAAAACCCTTATAACCATTCCATTTTAGCCAGCTTAATTATACAAGGTAACATTTTCTCCCTCTCGCAACTTTCTATGTCCATGGTTGGTCCTTTATTTTCATGTTTCCCATTCTGAAATAACCAGCTTTCTCTTAAGACAAGAATGCTTTCTTTTCCCTTAACAAAAATGCATCTCCGTACTTCATAACTTTTATCAGCGAAAACCACATTTTATTTCTTTGCATACAGAGTTGTCTCCCTCATTATTTCTAGTAGCTTTAATTACATATATTAATTAGTTCTTAAACCTTAGAAATCTTAATTTCTAGTAAAAACTAAGCAATTGTGAACTGTTATGCTAGCGTGCTTTAGGTTGGCAAATTTATGAATACATTTCATAACTTCGAGAAGCATACACTTTCTCACTGCACCATCTTTTTTAATGTGACACAAGACCTGTTTACTGACAGATCCAAGTATCTTTAGTTCCTCTGCAATAAGAAGCCAAAAGTAGATAAACTCATGTTTAATGACAATGTTTCTGTATTTTATCTTATTTGGAAATGATCTAGATATTCAGTGAATTCCCCAAAATTTAACTCAGCAAAACCCTAAGGGTGTAAGTTACAAAGAGATTTGGGAAACTACTTAATGTCATAAAACAATCATTGCTGAAAAGTTCACCCAAGAACTCTTATCCTACTTACATCTATTTTATTTACTTGTTTTTTTTAAAAAAACATTTTATTTATTTATCAGAGAGTGCATACACATGAGTACAAGCAGAGGGGAGGGACGGGGGGAGGCCGGGGGAGGGACAAACAGACTCCCCGCTGAGCACAGAGCCCTACTTGGTGCACAATCCCACAACCCTGAGATCAGGATGTGAGCCCAAACCAGGAGTAGGATGCTCCACTGACTGAGGCACCCAGGGGCCCCAAATTCACTTGTTCTTAACAGTCATACTTAGATTCCTCATGAAAATTTCATGAGACATTAAAGCAGTTAGCCATCGTTTTAAATTATTTTTCTTGCTGGCAGATTTTGTAACGGAGATAACATGACCTTATTTGACTTTTAGTAAATCTAGATAGAATAAATGTATTATACTTAATGTTGATAATTCTAAAGACATGCCTGCATTAATTAAACCAACAAACATATGTTAGCTTTTATTTACTGAAAAGTATCCTAGACCATGCAAACTTGAATAACATGTGGGTTAGTTTCTGTGTTTCTGCGAGTTTTGGAATACCCAGTCCATATAAACGCTTGCCCTTCAAACCAAACAAATAGAGCTGTTTTACAAATTAATTTTGGTAAGGCCATCCAGAGGTAGAAAAATAGCACATATGTAACACATCCATAGACATACATAGATACATAAAGAGCGACCTTACAGCTTCCATCTTAAAACTTTAGCCATGAGTCAGATACAACACAAAACCCATTAGTTTTTAAGTGTGTCTCTGGTAGACAAAGTAAGTTTACCTGCTAAAAATTTTAACTAATACTGCTGGAGAAGACTTTTAAGATTTGTGTTTGTCCTTGAGGAGTCATCTCGTGGAGGGTGTGGACTAAATTTGGGCAAAGGAGATTTTGTAGCAGTTTGTATTTTTAAAAGGCTCCTCCCCCCACCCCCTGACTTTTCTTTTCCAGTCCCTGGCAGGGAGGGGGGACAGTGTTTTAGCTACTTTCTGTGTGTTTACATTCTAAAGACATGGTAAGACTTACATCTTCAAGGGACAGGGAAAGAATGTAAGTTTTCTCCTAGGAGTTTGGGGATATATTTGTCTATTATCAGAAGTCTAGTGGGTGGGGGGAAAGGAAAAAAAAAGTCTAGGGTAGTTACTATTTAAATGTTTTCTTCTTTTTAGTAAGTGCAGAACAATTGTACTTCCTTATGTCCTGATATTTTAAATATCTGCAAAGATCTGAAGGCAAACAGGAAAGGGTCTGAGTGGCTTTCGAGTTGCTCTGAGAGTTAGGCTCTTGCTTCTCTAAAGATTGAAGTTGTAAATAAAGAATTGTAAAAAATACAAATTCTTGTATTTTTGCAAGCTCTCTTTTAAGAGTTGGGTGGCTGCTTATGCTATAATGCTGAGAGATTGACTCGCCTACCCAACCACACTAGTTTGAACGTGCCTTTTTATATCCAGGAGAAAGTTTCCTACTAAGGCGGAAATTCTAAGATGTCTGTGTTCTGGGGCTTCAGGGTGTCGTGCGGTGTGCCTCTGAAAAGTCTGTATAGAGCGTTCATCAAAGGCCTTTACTGCTCTCCTGCTTTCTGCACCTACCATTTAACCTTGGCCCAGTGCACCTTAGAGGGCAAGCCTCTGCTGGTGTTCCCCATAGCCCCTCTCCATCGGCCTCCAGTTGATCCTTTTCCTGGTCATTTGCAGGAAGACCTGGGAGAATTTCTGGCCACGTTTCCATTGTGAGGGGTCCCCCCCAACACCCCACCCCAGGGTGTCATCCGGCTTGTCTGATAACTACAGCATAATCATGGGTGGGAAGAACAGCCTTTAGCAGCCAAACAAGATCCCTGTGAGTGGGGTTGTGAATGGCCTTTCATCATTTTAAGTCCTCTTTAAATTTGGTAGGGCCTTCTGAAAGTGGCAGAAAGGGGCTTTATAAGGTAAAAGATCTGTTGCTGTCCACGGGATGTGAATTGTTTGCAGTGGGGGCCCAGGATACATCTGCAAAGACATTGCAAAGAAAGGCCCGAAGCTAGCAGAGCCCCATCAGAGAGCCCTGGAAAACAGGAGGGGCCTTAAGGAAGCAAAGCAGCTTTACTGTCTGTCTCAGGGGATTCTGCTAAATTCACTTCTTGGCTTCCAGCACTTACACAAGTAACCCGGACATCCGGGACCTAGAGATTAGGCTGGAGTATCCTCTGTAAATCTTGCAGGGAAAGGGAAGTTAGAACCAGCAGCTGGGTGTTTAAAGGATTTTCTGGGGAAGGTGAAGGAGTACTGAGCGTTAAGTATGCTGGGGAGATGGGCCAGATTTTAAGAAGGGGAATTTACGTTGGATGTGGACTTCAAAGTTTCAATCAAAGTTCACTCCCAGATTTAGCCTCAGAAACAAGGGCCTTTTTGTTCTAAGTTTAATTTCTGTTCTTTCACCTTGTTCAAAGAGTGCCTAAGGCTAGCCATCATATTCCTTTGTATCCACTTTTCAACTTGGTCTTCCCATGGATACCAATAAGACAATTGTTCAGGATGAGAGCTCTCTTTCAGTTGAAAGGATCCATCAGGGACGCCTGGGTGGCTCAGGTCATAATCCCAGGGTCCTGGGATTGAGTACCGCATCAGGCTCCTTGCTCAGCAGGGAGCCTGCTTTTCCCTCTGCCTGCCACTCTCCCTGCTTGGGCTCTCTCCCTCTCTCTCTCTGACAAATAAATAAATAAAGTCTTTGAAAAAAAAAAAAAAAGAAAAGGAAAGGATCCATCATCTGGCCATTGACAACTAGGATCTATTAATCTCAGTAGAGACTCAAACCAATAAGCTTTTTTACAGCTTAACCGTGGACTTAAGGGGAGTCCCCAAAGGTGAGTACACAAGATGTCACCCTCACAAGACCCAGAAAGTTCACTCCCAGATTTAGCCTCAGAAACAAGGGCCTTCATTGTCACCGGTGGTAAGGATTGTGTAGTGGAAATGGTGCGTCCTGTCTCTCACAGGAATGTGAAACGCCTCCAGTCACAAAGCTGCTATTCTGTGACACCAGGCAGGTGCTGTTGGAATGGAACTTTTCCAGCACTAATAAGACAACTAAGGTTGAGACAACAAAGGCCCCTATGGATTGAGACCCTTTATGACAAATTTCCCTGAGAGCTGCACTGCCAAAGAGAATGATGCTTGCGACTTCGTGGCTCAGAAACTCCGTCTATTCAACTGGCCACCAGATATACACCAGTACATGCACCTTCCAGATGGTGGAAACCAGAGAGAATGTTCTCACTGGTCACAAAGCCAAATTCTCAGGACAGAAACAGATGAAAAGAAAATCCCACCGGGTTTTTACATAGGGGACCCACAGCAAAGTTTGCCTAAACTGACACCAGTTTGGTGAGAACCATGAACTCGTCTGGGAGGCCAATTTGAACAAGAGGCTTATAGGATCTATGGCTGTGTTCTACCCCATGGTTTTCCTCCTTATGACAAATGACACAACAGTCAGAGACAAAGGAAAACAAATGTCCCTCTCTGGGTGGAAAGGGATCAATAAAAAACAAGAGTACTCATAACAAATCTTTACCAGAGTTGCTACACCCAAAGAACTAGTTCCCACAAATATTTTCTCCTGCTAATCTAAATTTAGAAAAAGAAAAGCACCCTCACCACTCTCACATCCATCAGACTGCAGGCAGAGATCCAGGGGACTGGCATGGTACCAATTCTTACCTTCTGCTGGCTCTTGTCAGGGGTTCCAGGAACTTGCAGCTACAGTAACCCTGGAGTAAGGCATGTCCAGCTAGGGGACAGCTCCAATTGGGTGCCGAGACTGTAGGGGAAAAAACTTTTTCCTTCTTCCCTTCTAGGTTCTTCGGTTGGTCTAATAATTAAATTGATGTAAGACAGATTCACAGGGGTAAAAAACGAATTTAATTTCATATGTATGGGAGCCCCAAAGATATGAGACTCAAGGAGGTGACCAAAGCAGGCAGCTTTTATACCTTTTAGACAAAGAAATAATATATTTATGAAGGATTGACAAGACAAAGAAGTTTGGGCTTGGGGTAGCAAATTAATGAGAAAGTAACAAGGTTTGTTTATACAGCCACCTTCGCCTTGAATTCCCTCTCTCTGGTGATAAGGATGCCTTTCACCCTCCTGGTATAGGGAGAATGTCTTCACATGGGAGATTTATTCCCTGCTGTCAGGGTGACAGAGGAGAGTCCGAGTATCCCTCTTATACCAGCTGTTTCTCAAGTAACTTTAATTTAAAATAATCAATATGCCAAAGTGGCATATTTTGGGGTGGTATATTATGCTCCTCTTCATCAGCATGGCTTCAGCTTGGCATTTATTTAATTAAAAACATGTTTTTAATTAATTTCAATGTTAAACAAAGTCATCAATGATGTAATATTTTATTTGAAGCACTAATAGTCTCCCTCAAACTGGATTTCCAGGTGCTCCCTCCTTAGGATTGTCAATATTTACTTTTTTTTTTTTTAATTTTAAATCCCAATATAATCCCATACATCACCCAACACTTAGCAGGACAAGTGCCCTCCTTAATCCCCATCACCTATTTTACCAATTCCCCACCACCTCCCCTCTGATAACCATCAGTTTTTTCTTTATAGCTAAGAGCCCATTTCTTGGTTTGTCTCTCTCTCTCTCTTTCTCTTTTTTCTTGGTTGTTTTTTGTTTCTTTCTTAAATTCCACATATGAGTGAAATCATATGGTATTTGTCTTTCTCTGACTGACTTATTTCGCTTAGCATAAGACTGTCTAATTCCATCCACATTGTTGCAAATGGCAAGATTCCGTTCTTTTTAATGGCTGAATAATATTCCTGTGTGTGTGTGTGTGTGTGTGTATCACAGCTTCTTTATCCATTCATCTGTCGATGGACACTTGAAAATATTTACATTTTTAATAGAATCCCGATTTGAGAATTGACACCATTGTGAATGCAACAGGGTAAACCTCTCAGCTCCTACTCTAGGAGAATGGGTTAATGGCATTACAGGGACATATTTAGGGCTTGTATAACAGGAAACCCTGCTTATACCTCAGATCTTGACAGAAATTATTCTTCCCCACAAAGATATAATGAGACTTAGAAGCAGAAGAAAGAGTTCGTAGGCACAAGAAGACTGACCTTGAGCAGTCAGTCACTCCTTAAATATAGAACCAGATAACTAGAATTTTGAAAAGCATATTGGAGAGAAGCAAAGACTTCTTAGTAAAAATAAGATAAAGATTCAGTTCCTAAAGTAAATGTTAGTATTTGCTGATGTCAAGGTTAAGAACTGTCTGCAAATACAAATCCATAATCTCTTACTTGAAACTCTTGGGGTAGTTGTGTTTCAGTATTCAGAATTTTTCAGATTTTACAAAGGAATACAGTGAAAACCCAACTAATATAGAACATTCCTAATAAGATCCCTAGCAATGGCTCATAATCAAACACATTAAAACTCCTACTGTGAATTATTACTGATATTCACACTAAATGGTAAGGAGTGTGCATAGCTTCCCATGTGCTCAAGCATGGTTGTACAGTCAAATTAGGTTAGAATAGGGCAGTTTTGCTGCCAAATGGGCTTCATTTTAAGAGGTTTTTTTTTTTGGACTGGAGTTACAGATAGTGGATTGTTTACTTCTGTAGTAAAGAGACCTAATACAAGAAAGTGATACATTAGTGTAGCTGAGAGTAGGGAATGATGTGGGAAACAGGAAAATATTAGTAGAGTCAAAAAAGAGGAATACGGGGGCGCCTGGGTGGCTCAGCCATTAAGCGTCTGCCTTCAGCTCAGGTCATGGTCCCAGGGTCCTGGGATCAAGCCCCGCATCGGGCTCCCTGCTTGGTGGGAAGCCTGCTTCTCCCTCTCCCACTCCCCCCTGCTTGTGTTCCCTCTCTTGCTGTCTCTCTCTCTGTCAAATAAATAAATAAAATCTTAAAAAAAAAAAAAAAAAAGGAATACAGACCAGAATGGAAAACTGACCATTTTCTTAGCCACAATGGCTGAGAGTTTTCATGATGTGGAATTGGAAGTTGGTTTCCAAATGCAGTTAGAACTGCATTTCTTTAAAATTACTTTGCAACAGGAGGGTGAAAATCAAGCCCTCTCCCACACCTTTGGGGGCCAGAGGTTGATAGACGCCCACCCCAGATTTCTTGCTCTTACAGAGCTGACCCTAAAAATTGCATGAGCGTCTGACATGACCCCCAAAATAGGAAAACAAAAACACCCTTTCATTTTAGAGCATCTCCTGGGCCTTTGATGAGCTTACAAGTGAGTATAACTAGGTGCTCTGCTCTTGAATATATTCCAAGATAGAGTCCAAAAATAACAAGTAGAACAAAGGGAAGCAGCCTCCATTGTTTACTCCTTCAGACTCTAGTGTAGGCTGGAACAAGCATGCTGAGTATTTTGTAGATAGGAAAGGTGTATGGATTCATACTGGCAAGTCTGTGAGAACCAGTGTTTGTTCTTGGGAGCATGGGGTGTGTGTGTGTGTGTGTGTGTGTAAAAGACATATTTACTAGTCTCTAGTAACTTTACTAACTAGTCATAGTTACCCATTGGAAGGGTGGAGAGCTGATTTTATCAGTGTCTGACTGGCTTACAGACCACAGAGGGGACTGGACTTGAAGCGGCAAAGCCCACAGCTGACGGGTCTGTGGGGCTGAGAGTTGCAGAGTATACCTTGGCTTGTGTTGCTCAAATTCCAATTCCTCAGCTCCACCCCATCACTGGTGCCACTGAAGAGGGACTAGGTTGACTTGGGAACTCTGCTGCTGATTACCACATCCCACAGTATGCTCTGGATGGCAAGATGGAGGTCGATGAGAAGGAGCAGGCAACTTAGAACCAAATCATCTGTCCCTATTGGGGTTTTCTTAAAGGTGTGGGCTTTTAAGAAGACCCCTTCAGAAAGGGATGTGAACTCAAGGACAGGTAAGGGATGTTAAGATTTGAAGGGTTCTACGAGGTAGACCACCTTTGATGGATTTACATTCTTCCACTTTTCAATTGGACTACTGAGAAAACGCAACGAAGCTCTGGATGTGTGGAGGGAACAGCCTCCTCCAGCTGTTGCTCAGGAGCTCCAAGCAGTTACCAGTGGGGAAGTGAACTTGGCCACAGCAGAGCTGAAAATAGTCAGAAGCAAGAGAAAGCAGGTGATGATTTAAGAGTATGAATGAATCCGGGGCACCTGGGTGGCTCAGTCGGTTAAACATCCGACTCTTGATTTTGGCTCAGGTCATGATCTCAGGGTCATGGGATCGAGCCCCTTGTCGGGCTCCATGCTCAGTGCAGAGTCTGCTTCTCTCTCTCTCTCTCAAATAAATAAATAAATAAATAAATAAATAGATAGATAAATAAATAAAATCTTAAAAAAAAAAAAGAATACACATGAATCAAATGTCCTCTTTCCCAGTATTCTGGAACAGTGCTTTGCAAACTGTAATGTGCATATAAATCACCTGGAAATGTTGTGGAAATGTGGATTGAGATGTAGCAGGTCTCGGTAGGGCTTTATTCTGCATTTCTAACAAGCTCCCAGGTAATGCCAGAAGCTGCTTTTCCTCCAACCACACGTAGGGTACATCCAGATGGCGACCACTGAGAGGAGAGCTCTTGGATACAAGTGGGAGATGCAGCATCTTTGGATCCATGATAGTTACGTATTAATGTATGGTGAGGGAATTATGGTTCTTCAATCTCAGAAATCCTCTTTTGATCTTCATAAAAGATAAAATGTCTTCAGATATTATTATAGATAGTTATCTGGAGCAGGCAGATCCATCTAACTATTTATTTCAAGATTCAGCCCTCCAGAATGGACAGAAATCTTTCTAGATTATTGCCGGCAATGCTTGCTCTCGTCATATTAACAGAAGCAACAGTGGTTGGAAATGACTAGGATATTTGTAATTCCTAATAAAAACTATAGGAAGGTCAGCACTTTCTGGGATAAGCCAAATTAAGAAAAAAAGAAAATAAGAAATTCCAAATTGTAGGGAATTATCAAGTGTCATTAGTGAAGATTTTCATCACGGCACCATTATACCAAGAGAGCTACAAGCTCTTCCTGCAGTGTGCAATGGTAACGCCTGGTGTATACACACCTTCTCCCAGTCCTTCAGTCAAACACTAATCCAGGTGCTACAGTGAAGGGATTTTGCAGTAGTCATTAGGGTCTACCAGTGACTTTAACATAGGACATTATCTAAGTGGGACTGACCTAATCGGATGAGCCCTTTAAATATGGATCTACAGGTGAGAGACAGAGGAAGCGAGATATTTGAAATCAGGGAGAGGTGCTCCTGTTTACCGGGAAGAAAACAAGCAGCCTGGTTTGGGGGCCAAATGCCAAGGAACTGCAGGTGGCCTCTGGGAGCTAAGAGTAGTCCCAGGCAATAGGCAGCAGGAAAACGGGGACCTCAGTCCAATACTCACAGGAAATGAATTCTGCCAACAACGTGCATGAGCTTGAAAATGGCTCCTGAGCATCAGCTGAGAACCACAGCACGACCTTCACCTTGATCACAGCCTTGTGAAATGATGAGCAGAAAATGCAGCCTGGCCATGCCTGGGCTTCTGACCCACAGAAACAGATAATAAAATGGGTGTTGTTCTACACTATTAAGTTTGTGATAATTTGTTGCACAACAGTTCTGTGCAGCAGAGAAAACTAATATATGAACTGACCCTTTTTTCTACCAACCCTAATCTGCTATTCAGACTCTTGAGTGGGGGTGCCTGGGTGGCTCAGTCAGTTGAACTTGATTTTGGCTCAGGTCATGATCTCAGGGTCGTAAGACGGACCCGGCATTGGCCCCTGCATGCAGCAGGGAATCTGCTTGAGATTCTCTCTCTCCTTCTGCCCCTCTCCCAGCTGATGCGCTCTCGTGCTCTCTCTTTGTCTCTCTAAAATAAATAAATCTTTAAAAAAAATCTTGAAGACTATTGAGTGAATTCTTCATTTCAGTTATTGTTCTTTTCCATTCTATAATTTGTATTTTTTAATGCAATTTCCATTTCTCTGTTCATTCATTAAGACTTTAAGTCTCCGAATATATATTTGTATATATATGTAGAGTTGCTTCTAAAGTGTTTGTTAAATCCAATGTCTGGACTATCTCAGGGTCCATTTCTATTACCTATTTTTTCTTAACTATTACTCATGTTTTCCTGTTTCTTTGGATGTTTGGTAACTCTTTTGTTGTCTAGTGGATATTATTGGAAAGACATTTAATAGATTCTGGATTCTGTTATCTCACTCTCCAAACAATGTTAAAGTATGTTTTATTAGGCTGTTAATTATCATTAGCCATCTTGAAACTGTATAGGCTTTGTTAGAGCAGATCTGCAGAAAGTTCCAAGATACCATGCCCACACAGGATTCAAATGCCAAACTCTGTCTACCCAGTAGATTTTGACAAGGCTTGCTTTTTGTTTTGTTTTTTAAGATTTTTTTTAAAGATTATATTTGTTTATTTGAGAGAGAGAGTAAGACCGAGAGAGAGGCCAAGTGGGCAGAAGGAGGGGCAGAGGGAGAGGGACAGGCAGACTCCCTGCTGAGCAGGGAACCCGATGGGGGGCTCGATCCCAGGACCCCGGAATCATGACCTGAACTGAAGGCAGACGCTTAACCGACTGAGCCACGCAGGTGCCCCTAAGATTTTTCTCTAAAGTAATCCCCACACCCAATATGGGGCTCACACTTATAACCCTGAGATCAAGAGTCACATCTTCTACTGACTAAGCCAGCCAGGCTTCCCTGACAAGGCTTGGTTTTATGGGTTTTTTTTTAAATCCTTTTATTATTCTTTTCAAATAAACAGCCCCAGGGATAGGGGACTAGGGGCGGAGGGTGGAGGTGAAGAGAAGCCCCAGTCCCATAATCCTTCCCCTTATGGGTTTTTTTTAGAGTGATCTAGAATAGGCCTTGCTCTAGAACATGCTCCTCACTCCTAAGACATGGTCTTGATGGGTGTCATTCTACTCTGACTGGAGCTGAATTCCAATGTTTGATTTCTTACAACCTTGTCCCAAACTTAACTGTGTACCAGCAACTCCCTGGTAAACCTTCCCAATTCTCAACTGGTGCATGTACAGCCCTGTCTTTAGACAGACTCACAGGGATCCCACAAACACGTTTCCGGCCCCCTTCTGCACAGCTCTGTCCTCTCCAGTGCCGTGCCCTGCCAATTCCTGCTGCATTAGTGGCCCCCAGACTCGGATTTCTGCCTCCTTAACTCAGCAAGACCACTATGCTCTGTTAAGTCTCCACCGTCCTAGGCCATAGACTGGAAATTGTCCCTGAATAGAGACCTCAGATGCATATAGGACTCACCTCATGACTTCTCCTTATCTCAGGGATCAGAGTCTTGCACACCTCTTACCTAGTACCTAGAACTGTTACCTCATACAATTTTATCATTTGTTGCAGCAAGGGGGCGAATTTGGTACCAATTACTCCAACATAGCTACAAGCAGAAATCCTCTTTCTTTCTTTTTAACACAAGTCTTTTCATTATGGTTGGTCTTGTTTTTGAGAAAGATTTTATTTATTTCCCAAATTTCAGAGTCAATGACCCAAAGGCTCATCAAGTGTTTTCAACTTGGAATAGTTGTCTTTGTAAAATCAGCATAAACAGTCATCAAATGCTTTATGACCCACAGAAGTTTTAATCTGCTATACGTTTCAAGGACTGTACATATGCAGTACAGAGAACAGTACTGTGGCCTTATCACTTCTTTAAAATATCATTACGATAGGTGGCGCCTGGGTGGCTCAGTCGTTAAGCGTCTGCCTTCGGCTCAGGTCATGATCCCAGGGTCCTGGGATAGAGCCCCGCATCGGGCTTCCTGCTCTGCAGGAGGCCTGCTTCTCCCTCTCCCACTCCCCCTGCTTGTGTTCTCTCTCTCACTGTGTATCTCGCTCTGTCAAATAAATAAAATCTTTAAAAAAAAAAATAAATAAATATCATTACGATAAATGGAATCATCACAAAGTATTTCTCAGACTGATACATATCACACAGTGACCTTGTCTTTTCATGCAGCCCTAGCAACCAGATCAGTCAAGGTCGCTTCAACCTATACCTGTTCCTTAATTCTCCTAGAAGCAATGGATGGTAAGAGAGGGAAAGGAAGCTGGTCAGGTAGTCAGTCAACGTGTAGGTCCTCAGCTTGAGGACAAAGGAATGTAGAAGAATGGGGCCAAGGGAGAAGGGGGGCCCCAACAGCAGCCAGCCTGTCAGCCAAATAGACCAGTGAAAGCCACAGTGGATGGACCGCAGCCCAGGTCCTTGGATGCTCTTGGAGGGGAGGGAGGAAAAATGATCCAAAGCTGGGGCTACCCTTCCTAGCGCAGGAGTTTAAGTAAATCAGAGACTAATGATTATGACAGTTGCAGGATTTACATGCCCAAAAAAGTTGCATCTTCAACAATATGCTTCTTAATGTTCTTTAAAATAGGGGCACCTGGCTAGCTCCATTGGTACGGCATGTGATTCTTGATCTTGGGATCATGAGTTCAAGCCCCACATTGAGCATAGAGCGGTTACATTAAAAAAACAAAACAAAACAAAAAAAACAAACTTATCACACTAAGAATTGACACCAACACAAGACTATCATGGCACAATAATCATAAAAGCCAAATATCACTCTGTTTTTAAAGATTTAGACAAAATTAGTTGAAATCTACATGCCCACATTTGTGGGAGGTCTAATGGTCTCCAAGAGTTCCTGCAGATTCTCCAGGGCTTTTCTTCTCGTGGGCAATTCTGGCTCATGGTTCCTGCTCCGGCAGGACTCATGACTCTCAAAAATACCTCCTGTGTGCCAGGCTAGATGACAGATTCAGCTTCTTGCCCGTGGTTTACACACACACACACACACACACACACACACACTGAAACAAGGCATTCGTGTGTATAACAGAGTTTACTGGCATTTGGGGTTGACAGAGGTATTGACAAGACAGCAATTCCAAAAGCTAAAAATTAAACGGGACCTGTTCTTAAAAATCTTTTCGCTACCTTGTCACGTTGTTCACCTGCCTCATTCTCCCAATACCATTCTCTTTGCAGAGGAGGCATCCTTCCCCCAGACAATCCACAGCAACTCAACACCCCTCACTTGATTATTTAAAACAATTAAACTCTCCCATACTCTTTGATGGCATCAAGGGGAAAAAAATAGTCCCCAAATCCGGAAATAGAAGAACTGCGTATTCTGCGGCTTCGTTTGGATCCTGGAAAAATAATCATTGCAGGCAATAGCCTGTTTCACATTCAGCTGCACTCCCTGGTGCTCTGCTTCTGCTCTCTGGCTCACCCCATTTCACCTTTTCAGGTTGATTGGACTAATCAGCACCTCCGTCGGGGGATGAAATTTTGTTATTCCAGTGATTAGCACCACAGATGTACCTTCATCGTTTGCTTGGAGGTGGTTTTTCCTTCTTGTCTGGCAGACAACGTATCTGGCATCTGGGATCACATTGTCCCAGGCTTTTTTTTGTACCTACTGACAGGGTCATGATGTGAAATGAAACTGCAGACTTTTTTTTACTTTGAAAAACATTAGCTATGTATGTAATCATGCTCTTTCCCACCTATTTAATACTTCCATTCTCCCTCCCTCTCTCTCTCCCTCTCTCTTTTGAACTTTACTGTCTCCCTGTCCTGAGCAAATTTATGAGTTTTAACATAAACTCAAGATTGAGTTTGTCTAAGAAATTTTGTTTCATAATCAGCTTTTCTAAATGAATGACCAAAAGGCACCTGAAAAGATGTTCAAAGTCATTATGCATGAAGGAAATACCACTTAAATCCATGACGAGTACACTACTCCCCACCAATCGGAATGGTTAAATTTAAAAAACTGTCCATACTGAGTGTTGGTGAGGATGTAAAGGAATCAGACCTCTCATCCACTGCTGGTGGCAATATAAAATGGCGCAGACACTTTGGAAAACCCTTTGGCAGTTTCTTAAGTGGTTAAATTTATACCTACTCTATGATGCAGCCGCTCTCCTCTTAGGCACTTTACTAAGAGATGAAAGCGTATGTCCATAGAAAGACTTATACACAAAAGTTCATAGCTAATAGATACCCACATTATGATAGCCAAACCTGGAGATGACCTAAATGTCCATCTACAGGTAAATGGATAAACTGCAGTATATCCAAAAATTGGAAGATGATTCAGCAATAAGAAGAAATGAACTACTGACACAGACTACAACATGGGTGAATATCAGTACAATTCTGTCGAGTCAAAGAAGCCAGACAAACAAGAGTACATACTTATGATTCCACTTGTATAACATTATAGGAAATGAAAACTAATTACAGCGGCAGAAAACAGATCAGTGGTTGCCTTGGGGTTAGATGGGTTGAGGAGGAACAGGAAGGAGAATTGACGATGGGGCCAATCTTGGTGGAAGGAGGTAAAAGATATGTTCATTATCTTGATTTTGGTGATAGTTTCATGAGTGTAGACATATGTCACAGTCAAAACATCAAATTATACACTTTAAACATAAACTTTATATATATGTGTGTGTGTGTGTGTGTGTGTGTGTGTGTGTGTTTTATATATATAATTTGTTTGGGGCTCTGTAAGAGTTCTCAGGAAGTTTGGAAAATAACACTTGTTATCAGTTGAATTGTGCCCCCCCCCCATTTATATGTCAAAATCCTAACCCCGGAACCTCAGAATGTCAGCTTTGTAGATAGGGTCTTTACAGAGGTAATCAAGTTAAAATGAGGTCATTAAGTTGGGCCCTAATCCAGTATGACCAGTGTCTTTATAAGTAACCACTCTGGAAAACAGTATGGAGGTTAGTCAAAAAGTTAAAAATAGAACTATCCTATGACTCAGCAATTGCACTATTAGGTATTTATCCAAAGGATACAAAAACAGTGATTTGAAGGGGCACATGCACCTCAGTGTTTATAGCAGCAATGTCCACAATAACCAAAATATGGAAAGAGCCCATACATCCATTGACTGATAAATGAATAAAGAAGATGTGGTATATATACACAATGGACTTATTACTCAGCCATCAAAAAGAATGAAATCTTGCCATTTGCAACAACATGGAGGGAGCTAGAGTGTATTATGCTAAGCGAAATAAGTCAGTCAGAGAAAGACAAATACCATATGATTTCACTCTATATGTGGAATTTAAGAAACAAAATGATGAATATAGGGGAAGGGAGGGGAAAAATAAAATAAGATAAAAACAGAGAGGGAGGCAAACCATAAGAGACTCTTAACTATAAGGAACAAACTGAGGATTGCTAGAGGGAAAGTGGGGGGTAATTGCATAATGGGCACTAAGGAGGGCACCTGATGTAATGAGCACTGCGTGTCATACGTAACTGACGAATCACTAAATTCTACTCCTGAAACTAATAATATACTATATGTTAACTAACTTGAATTTAAATAAAATCTTAAAAAAAAAAAAAAAGGGAGGGCACCTGGGTGGCTCAGTCAGTTAAGCATCTGCCTTCTGCTCAGGTCATGATCCCAGGGTCCTGGGATCGAGCCCCATGTCATCAGGTTCCATGCTCAGCAGGGAGTCTGCTTCTGCCTCTCCCGCTGCCCCTCCCCCTGCTCATTCTTTCTCTCTCTCTCTCTTCCTCCCTTCTCAAATAAATAAATAAAATCTTTTTTTTAAAAAAAGGAGCAATTCGAAGTCAAGTACATGCACAGAGAGAAGGCCATGTGACACAAAGACAGCCAGCCATCTACAAACCAAGGAGAAAGGCCAAGAACAGATTCTTCCCTCAGGGCCCTCAGAAAGAACTAACCCTGCCAACACGTTGATTTCAGATTACTAGCTCCAGAACTGTGAGACAACAAACTTTTGTTCTGAGCCACACTGTGATCCTTTATTACGGCAGCCCTAGCAAATGAGTACAACACTATTGTGTAGTAGAGAGACAATATTCTCACCTGGAACTTATGACTAGTAATGGCTTTTTTTTTTTAAGATTTTATTTATTTATTTGACAGACAGAGAGAGAGAGAGAGCACAAGCAGGGAGAGTGGCAGGCAGAGGGAAAGGGAGAAGCAGGCTCCCTGTGGAGCAGGGAGCCCGATGCGGGGCTAGATCCCGGAACCCTGGGATCATGACCTGAGCCGAAGGCAGACGCTTAAGCAACTGAGCCACCCAGGTGCCCATGACTAGTAATGGCATTTTTTGAAACAATCACTTGAACCACTCAGGGTAGGAAGCTAAATGTGACAAAAAGAATATATTTGGCTTGTGGAGATTAAACAACACTTTAACTAAGTTATAAAGAAAAGTATGTCAGTGAGCAAGAGCTGATTGTCTGGTTGTGTTAGGAGTATCTCAAGAGTCTGCCAGGGAAAGAAGCACTGGAAAATAGAGATGGGAGAGCATACCAGCTGACAGAACTTTGACTTAGGAAGAAACATATTTTGTTTTTAAAGATTTATTTACTTATTTTAAAGAGAGAGAGCAAGAGCATGAGTTGGGGGGGAAGGGAGATGGGGAGGGACAGAGGGAGAGGGAGAGAGAGACTCTCAAGCAGACTCCCCCACCCACCATGGAGCCCAACACAGGGCTCCATCTCACGACCCTGAGATCATGACCTGAGCCAAAGTCAAGAGTCAGCTGCTTAACCAACTGGGCCACCCAGGGGCCCCAGGAAGAAACGTATTTTTAAGAAAGTTATTTTTTAACGATGTGAGTGTGAATGTTAGAGAGATAATACTAGCTAAGTATTTTTTTGTTTATTTTTTTTAAGTCTTTTTTTTTTTTTTTTTTTTTTTTTAGTAATGTCTACACCCAATGTGGGGTTCAAACTCGCGGCCCTGTAATCAAGAGTTTCACACTCTACCAACTGAGCCAGCCAGGCACCCCAATACTAGCTAAGTTTTAACGTGATTTGTTCTCCTCTGTATTTCATACAACATTATATTATGTTACTTGTTTGTAGTTGGACACACATTGATGTAAAAAAAGCTAATTAAAATTAAATTAAATTTAAATTTAAACTAATTAAAAATTAGATTATCAAAAGTTAAATTGCATTGTGTTTATAACATGAAAAGTCAAAGAAATAAAAATAAAGACTTAAATTTACAAAAAAAGGCTTTTATACCCATTAATTTTGCTCTTTAATGTTTAAAATAATTAGCTAAAACAGATACAACTATTAAAATTAAACAACTTACATGGATGAGAATAGTAAACACATCATAAATGGGGAGCTTTGTGGCAGCTGGCTTTTGAAAACAATGTTCTACTCTGTGTTTAATTCCACTCTCAGCGGTGCCTGGAAGCCATCTGAATGCTAACCCTGGCTCTCTTTGAAACAAGAAATTCAGCCTCATGACAGTCTCAACACCAGAAAATCTATCAGGTAGTTCAAAACAATAGCCATTAAATTTATGAAACACTTAATGTAACTTCTTTTCAGTACACTTCTGTGAATCTCATTTTCTTTGTATCAGTCAATGACTTTTGTTTGAAAAATATAACAGAACTTTTCAAAGTACCTGCCACTTCCACCCACCTCCCAGCTTATATGTATTCTTGAATTATGGATCTGAAAGGCAACAAATAAAACCCCTTCTCTAATCAAGTGGCCACTTAGTCATTCCCCACACTCATAAGGATAGTGAAAAAATAAAGTGAAATTTTCTAATCTTGCATTTTCTTTTTTTTTAAAGATTTTGTTCATTTATTTCACAGAGAGACACAGTGAGAGAGGGAACGCAAGCAGGGGGAGTGGGAGAGGGAGAAGCAGGCTTCCCGCTGAGCAGGGAGCCCGACGTGGGGCTCGATACCAGGACCCTGGGATCATGACCTGAGCCCAAGGCAGACGCTTAATGACTGAACCACCCAGGCACCCCTAATCTTGCATTTTCTTTGGTAATCTCTAGAAGCTAGTGTGGTTTGAGCACAGCCTGAATTTTTCAAGAAATCTGAATGCAATAAAATTTGATGAATTCCAGGAAAGAACCATACATAAATTTCCTCCTACGTGGGTCTGCTATTGATGAATGAATTTTCTACTATTAAAGAAAAAACTATTTTGGCTAAAACAAGGTCCTTTTTAAAATGTAAAACAAAAAATAAAAATAAAAACAAAACAAAACAAAATAAAAAACACTCCCAAGAACACTAAACTAAACAAACGATCCATATTTAATGCCTTAGTTGACCAATGATAGCTGACAGAAGACATTGATTGGATGGAAAGACGAATAACATTCTACATCTGGCCAAAGCAGGGTTTCTCAACCTCACTACTATCGACATTGAACTGGATAATTCTTTGTAGACAGGAGCAGGGAAGGAGCTGTCCTCTCGCTGCACAAGAAAATGTTTAGCAGCACATCTGTCCTCTAACCACTACATGCCTGCAACAACCCACTCAGTTGTGACAACTAAAAATGTCTCCAGACATTGTTAAATGTCCCCTGGACGCAAAATTGCCCTGGATTGAGACCCACTGGACTACAGTTTCATTTGTAGTAAAGTCACTAATACATGCAACAATGTGGACATATCTCAAAAACATTGTGAGTGAAGAAAGCCTTGCGTGACGGGGCACATAATGTATGATTCCATTTATATGACCATTCTAGAACAGGCAAAAGTAATCTATTGTTGGGGGGGAGGGAAACAGTGGTTACCTGTAAGGGAGTGGTACAGGGGTTGATGGGATGAAACATGAGGGAATTTTCTGGGGTGGTGGTAATATTCTATATTTTGATCAAATTTGGGTTATACAGACACATGCATTTGTCAAAAAATCAGCAAATGTACACTTAACATTTGTGCATTGCATTTGACCTACAGGAAAAATAAAACTAAAAAAATTGAATTTATGTATACTGAAGTATTTAGGGGAAAGGATTCTTCTTTTTTTTTTAAGATTTATTTATTTATTCATTTGAGAGAAAGTGGGGGCAGGGCAGAGGGAGAGAGAGAATCCCAAGCAGACTCCCCATTGAGCACTAAGCCCGATGCGGCTCCATGTGGGGCTTGATCCCAGGATCCTGAGATCACAACCTGAGCCCAAACCAAGAGTCAGATGCTTAACGGACTGAGCCACCCAGGCGCCCCTAGGGGAAAGTATTCCAGTGTCTTCAATTTACTCTGAAATGCATCAAAAAAATAAGATGGATGAATAGAGGATGGGTAGAGAGATGTGTGTTAAAGTAAAATGCTTACAGTAGCGTCTAGGTGGTGGTATTTGGTGTTCATTTTAAATTCTTTCAGTTTTTCCAATTTTTTTTTTTTGTAGTAAGATATTAGGGGGAAAAAAATTATGCGACTGATTGGTGATGTCATATCCTAAGCCAGCAGCTTCATAAACATTCGTGCTGATAAAGCCAGGCCTCTGTTCCCTCACTTCACTCAGGTCTCCACCAAATGTCACCTTATCAGAGCTGTCTCTGACCCCTTTCTGTAAAATAATGCATCCCCCCTCAAGTCCCTAACACTGTCTTCTGCATTATTTTGCCTTATGGTTCATATTGTAACCTGACATACATTTCCTAATTGTTCATCTCCTTCTGCTAGAACATAGGCTCTATGTGATTGGATTCATTGTTTTATACCTACTCACTCCCCAAGTCTAGAACAATGTGTGACACATAGTAACAGCTAATAAATTTTTGTCGGATGAGAAAAGTGCTGAAATAATCAAGCAAATTCCTTATGTGCAGTTGCTGTGTGCAAAATGGTAGGCCAGGCAAATAAAGTAAGGTTGGATATGATCTCTGTTCTCAAGGGAACTTCAGTCTAGTTGGGTGTCACAGGACGGTAAATATATATGACAGTGACAACATACAGTAAGTAGCATATGCTGAGTGCCCAAGGAAAGCTAAACAACAAAAGCAGAAGAGGCCTCCTAGAAGAGATTTAAACTTTGTCTCAAAGGAACAGTAAGGACTGGTTGGTTTCCTCGGAAGCTGTGCTTGTTACTATATATTAATACATCGGGATGCCGCTTTCCAGGCTTGTGTAATGTGTCAGCCATGGAGAGCTCGTTCAACTGGGTGGCTGTTGACATAACTGGGCTCCGGGGGCTTCCAAAGCTGGAAAGAGCCAATAAGAGGAAGAATTTGAAGGCAGGGAATAACTCAGAGAAGCATGTCTCAGAGGAAGGAATATGACTTCAGGCTCAGGTGGAGGAATTTACCTGGGACAAGGGAAAAAGCACTTCTCTGTCTGAGCTTGGAGAGAAAGAAATTAATTATCAGTGTAGAATTAAGGGTGCGGAAGACAAGAAGACAAGGACGTCTTCACACCTCCACCACCAGCATATTCTCCCCCTGTTGGCAAATGTTTGGTGAGCACGGTTTAGAAGAAAGGGAAGTGGGGACTATTGAAAGATACTGAAAGACACTGCTGTAATTCCCGTTGCCATGGCATGCGGCTGTGACCTCCGAATGGGCTCACATCCTCTTTGTGTACTCACCTTATTCTGGCCCTGACACCCACGGGCTACTCCCTTCAAAGTGCCTGCCGGCCTCTTGGCGGGCGTCCCGAGGACCTGCCGCAGGAGTCCCTCTGTGTCTTCTGATGAGCCTTGTGAACTAGCCCCCTGGTGGGGTCCACTGTCCCCATGATGACCACTCTGAGGCTCCTGCTCTGTCCTCAGTTGGGGTGTTCTGTGGCCACTAATTGCCCAGAGGACAGGTGAGACCAAACAGTGGTTTTTATCAATTTTTAGTACAGTAGGAATCAGAAAATGGTGCAGAGGGGCGCCTGGGTGGCTCAGTCGTTAAGCGTCTGCCTTCGGCTCGGGTCATGATCTCAGGGTCCTGGGATTGAGCCCCGCATTGCACGGGGCTCCCTGCTCTGCGGGAAGCCTGCTTCTCCCTCTCCCATTCCCCCTGCTTGTGTTCCCTCTTTCGCTGTCTCTCTCTCTGTCAAAAAATAAATAAAATCTTTAAAAGAAAAAAAAAAGAAAATGGTGCAGAGACTGCTGGGTTAACCTCAAGAAGTCCTGAGCACACAGCACACTGCCACATACCATCACACAGGGGAGCGAGCTCCACTTCCCATTGCAACCCCAAGCATCTCAAGGCACCCCACAAGACTGAGGTTGAGTCCAGACCCAGCCACCCCAGAGGATGTCCCCCAACCCCCATCCCATCTTACCTCAGGATGATTGACAGTAGAAACATGTATTCTTTTCGGAGGGAAAGTCCCCCCATGCTGCGCTTGCTGAGAATGGCAATCACAATCGTCAACAGGCCCCAAAGTCCAAAAACCCACCTTTCTTGACAGTCCCCCTTCTGATGGTGCCATATATATGGACATAACTGTGAAATACCCCCCAGTACATCTCAAGAAGGAGTACATGTTAACCCCTGAGTGTTAGACCAGTAAATTACAACATAACAGACGGTGATTCATCGCTGTTCAAGAGTTACGTTAGAGGTTGGGCTTTCTCCCAGGCCATAAATGGAAAGACAGCAGAAGGCAAGTAATGATTGGTTGGAGGCAAAGGAAACTAGCTTTATCACGGCTGTGGATGTACCGATGGCAGGACAGGTGAGCAGAGGATGTTGTCTGCGTGCAAGGGGAGAAGTGGGGATTGATAATGAGAAGGGATGTGTCAGGGCTCAGGCACGAAGAAGAAACACTGACTCTGAGAGACTCAGTCAGTCATCGGAAAGTACATTCTAGAAGCTGTGGCTTCCAGGATATCAGGGATGCAGACTGGAAAAACAAGAAGATTGCAGAGGAAATTCCCAGGTGGGACGGGCCTAGGCCCTCTTCGGCACGTGACTTGCTAAATTGAACAAGGAGGCCATTGGATGGAGGGGGCTCTGATGGCAGCCACCCGTGAGCAAACCAAAATGGAACCTTGTAAATGTCTCAGGGTTACAAAATCAAAACACTAAGGAGAGCCGATCACAATGTGGGCTTTAAGCGATAGCAATCAAATAATTTCCTTCCTTTGTTTCCTTTCCCTTGGCTCCCATCAGTGGAGGGCTCCTAACCCTCCCAGTTCATCGCTGCCTGATTCCAATCAATTTTGCTCAAATAAACTCTTAAAAGTTTAATATGCCCAATGTATCTTTAACACTCTTGAGACCTCACATTTATCTGGCTTCTGCTTTACGGTTCAGAGAATTCCATTGGCGGCTCATCTGTTGCCATCACCGCTAAAGCGCCGGAACTGATGGAAAAACCCGATCTTCAGGTTCCAAGTCTAGGAAACTTCCCCTCTAGGATCGTTGGTCCAAAACCGATGCTTGTCTCACCAGATCTGCCCTTTTTGTCAAGCCTCAGCTTGTCATTTCTCTTTCCTGCTTGCTTCTGGATCCTTCCCCCTTGCATTCCTCCTAGTTTGGCGCAGTTCCCCACTGCCGCTGTACCTGGATCCTTACGGGGAGTACGGAGCAACATCACAGTGGCATTGTCCTCTCCCCTCCCCCCTGGTGATGCGAGCACTCTTTGCCTTGGGCTTTTCTATTTGGGCACTAACGAACGACAGAATTACAGCACCTGTTACTTGTCTCTTTAGTTGTTTTTATACATATAATTACAGAGACTCTAGAACTGCTGCATAAAATGGTTTATGCCACCATATGACATTTCAAAATAATATGAAGTATACCATTGTCCTTGTTTTTATTTCGTTTTTGTTTTTCAGTTGAAGTGTAGTGGAGACACACTGTTAACATTGGTTTCAGGTGTACATGTTTCTTTCCTCTTTTATTTTTTTTAAATTTTTATTTATTTTTTTTATTAACATATAATGTATTATTTGTTTCAGGGGTACAGGTCTGTGATTCATCAGTCTTACACAATTCACAGTGCTCACCATAGCACATACCCTCCCCAGTGTCCATCACCGAGCCACCCCATCCTTCCTAACCCCCACCAGTCCAGCAACCCTCAGTTTGTTTCCTGAGATTAAGAGTCTCTTATGGTTTGTCTCCCTCTCTGGTTTCATCTTGTTTCATTTTTTCCCTCCCTTCCCCTATGATCCTCTGTCTTGTTTCTCAAATTCCACATACCAGTGAGGTCATATGATAATTGTCTTTCTCTGATTGACTTATTTCACTTAGTACAATAGCCTCTAGTTCCATCCACATCATTGCAAATGGCAAGATCTCATTCCTTTTGATATATATATATATACACACACACCACATCTTCTTTAACCATTCATCTGTCGATGGACATCTTGGCTCTTTCCACAGTTTGGCTCTTATGGACATTGCTGCCGTAAACAATGGGGTGCATGTACCCCTTCGGGTCACTGCATTTGTATCTTTGGGGTAAATACCCAGTAGTGCAATTGCTGGGTCGTAGGGTAGCTCTATTTTCAACTTTTTGAGGAATCTCCATACTGTTTTCCAGAGTGGCTGCACCAGCTTGCATTCCTGTTTCTTTCCTCTTTTAGCGAGGAGTCTGCAGGCGAGAGAAGCCAGGGCACAGGGGTGCAAGCACACATGGCTCTGGGGTCCCAGACAGACCGGGCTCGGCTGGCCACTCCCCGCTGACAGAATCCAAGGGCAGAGAGACTTCAGTGAAACAAGAAAGGAACTTCTTCCAGGGAGAACACCGGGAAGACAGCGGACTAGCGGACTAGCGTCTCAAAGACTTAACTCCAAGGGGCCAAAAATGCTTCCAGGTTTCTATAAGGAAGAGCTGGGGCAAAGGAGGGTGGGTTCGCGCAGGTGGGCAGTGAAGGTCGACTCCATCCCGGTCTTGGACTCCAGCACGGGTGGGGTCTTGCTGGCTCCGGGCAGCCCTTACTGCTGAGGGGGCAGTTTCCGTGCCCACCAGGCCATGCTTTGCCCTCGGGGTCTTCCTTGCTTGCTGATTTTCCTTGCTTATTTTCTTGAGTCTCCTTGACCCTGAAACTTAGGGAAAAAACCTGCAAAGTGGAGAAGATACTGAAAGGAGACCAAAGCAGCACGCTAAATGCACATCGTTTCCTTCAGAAGTCATCTGCAGGTCTGCGCTGTGAAGCAGTTTGTCAGCCTGGTGTGAGGACAGCCTGGGCCTGAATGTGGTGAACTGTGCTGAAGTAAAACATGATGCACTTATCTTCCCTTCCTTTGGGTCTCAGGCAGGTTTTGACATTCTTTTTGCCAGGAAGACCAGCATTTAATGGCCCTGGATTTGCATAATGACTATGCTAATGTAGCTTCTGCTGTCCCAGCTAATTGCTTTAGAATACTTCTGCTGCATCTGTTGGGTCTTGCCACTTTCTAATAGTATCAAAATCCTCAATCTCAGCCAAATCCACATGACTCAAATAAATTTTGAAACATGGGGTTGCATGAAACACCCAGAAATCCCATGATTTGCCTGGGGACGTGTGTGATGTTCTTTCAGAAAGAAGGTAACAATCCAGAAAAGACACATAGTCATAAGAAAATTCTTAGTTTCTATGTCCTCTTTCATCTCTGGGATGGGCTTTTGAACACAGCTTTGTTCCCTGGTGCTAGAAGCATCTTTCTATGGTTAGAATCTAAAAATCTGCATGCCACAGGGGTCTCAAACACCTTCAGGTAACCTTGACAACTCTTCCAGACAACCGGGGAGAAGGGGCTCGATAACTACCAGCAACAAAATTAAAATTCTGGACTAATCGTGGTCTTGTCCATTTGCCATTTTGCTCTGTCCCTATAGCAGTGCATACACAGCGCCCTCAGCCCCACCGAGGCTGGGGTGGTACTCATGTTCCATGATGGTCACTTTCCCCCTCAGGTGGAGCTGGGGCTTGTCCCAGGAATGCCAGAAAGTTATCATGTTAAGGGGAAAGAATCAGTAGATCTGAATTCCAAACGTGGGTGGGCCACTGACAACTTGTGTGACCTTGGACACTTAACTCTAAGGGTCATTTCATAATAATAATATAATAATAAACAATAGCTACTATATAATAAGAGCTTAACATGTATCAGGGCCTATATCAAATACGTTACATATTTTAATTTTCAAATATATATGTAAAATAATAAAACATATGAAGTCAAATTAAATAATTCTAACAACCCCAATGAAGTAGGGCTGTTAGTGTTCATAAATGCCATTCAGAGGTCAAAGGTGAATGTATTAGCTATCATCTAATACATCAATTTTTATTCTGATTGCATTTTTTTTTTCTGAAACAGATGAATACCTTTAGCTCTATCTGATCTATAAAAATACTTGGATTAACCTAAAATATTCAAGTGAAATATTTCATTTTAAGCAATAGAGTATAAAACTTGGTTAATGGCATCGGGCGCCTGGGTGGCTCAGTTGGTTAAGAGACTGCCTTCGGCTTAGGTCATGATCCTGGAGTCCCAGGATCGAGTCCCGCATCGGGCTCCCTGCTCGGCAGGGAGTCTGCTTCTCCCTCTGACCCTCCTCCCTCTCATGCTCTCTGTCTCTCATTCTCTCTCTCTCAAATAAATAAATAAAATCTTTAAAAAAAAAAAAAAAACTTGGTTAATGGCATTACTGGGAAATTTCAGAATAGCAAAGATTTCCTGACATAAGTCAATGGCTCATTTATTAATATACATAAATTCCAGTAAGTACAATAAGAATAGCATCTTTGTGAGTTGGAATAGGGTTTGGTCTATCATAAAATATAGTTCAGGTTTATTTCACTATAAAAAAAAAAGAGCTATTTGAACCTTTAGTGGAATAATCAGAAATGTAGCAAGCTCAGATGAAGGGATAGCCAAACATTGTCTCTAAAACTAAAGTGGTTTTTTTTTTTTTTTTTCATTTTGTCAGCAAATTCGTGTTGTCAGAGTTTCCTGGAACTGGGAAATAAGGTTAACCTTTGAAAATCAAACTACTAAAATCCATTACCATGAGTGAGTTTAGTCTGCTGGAAAAATGACTAATCTATAGGAAGTTTTTAAAAAGTGAGTGGTTGAGGACATGTGACAAATTACATATCTATCCAAAGGATCAAGATACGTCTTCTGGGAAATGTAATTTTACCAATGTATTTGGAAATTTAACACAAGCATGCTGCAGTATCATTAGCTAAAAGAAATTAACCCAGCTAGGTTTATCCTAAAGATTTAAGTAATTTAGAGTAGTGCAGAATCAGTTAAACACTGTAATACATGTGTATATACATCTTATATGGGAACATAAAGACGGTAGAGATGACTCCAGAATAAGTGGGCAAACGTCTTCAGCAGAAATTAGACCTGGAATCACGAAGTTCTTTCTTCTGAAGCAGGGCAATTTGTTTGACTTAGGCCAAAACCTAAGGAAAACTAATCCTTCATGAGGATGGCAGACAGGTTTCAACATGTCTGTTTAACCCTGATTATTGGTCGTGGTTACCTGAAACACTGCACTGTGAAGGATTCTGGAGTTAGCACAACATTCACCATGAGCACGGATGGTGTAACGGTGGCATGTATACCATCGATTTATCTTCCAGATGGCAAATGATGACCTACTTTATCTCTAAAAGTTATAAAAATGTACTTCACTCACTAAAGTCATAAAAAATTAAGTATTATTCTGATTAATAATTCAGTTTCCCTGTGTGCTGATTTTTCGGGTCCCTCAACCACCCATACTGTGAGGAAGCCCAGGCCACACGAAGAGGTCACATATAGATGTTGCAGTCAACAGCCCAGTTAAGGTCTCAAACAACACCCAGGGTCAACCAGAAGACAGACCTGTGAGAGAATGAGCCTTCAGTGAGCCTAGCCCCCAGCCCTCAATCTTTCAGCTGAGGTAACCAGCCATCATGAAGCAGAGACAAGCCATCTCCTCTCTTTTATCTGAAGTCCTGACCCACAAAAACCATTATAATAACTTTATTGTAACAAAAATTTGGGTTATTTGTTACTATAGTGGTCTTGAATATTATTAACACTAGAAACTAATATCCCTCATTAAAAAGTAATAAATTAGTATTTTAGTTAATATATCTATCGTTTGTGAATTTGAATAACATGAGTCATTTCCACTAGAGACTACATATTTCTGGGGTATTCATAATCAAGTTGCCGATATGTCTATAAAGCTAAAAACCAGCTCTGGGTTGTGGTGATTCCATGGAGTGCCTTAAAAACCCAACCTGAGCTGGGTTTTAAAGTGTCACTTCTTATCACACTGTAACAACAATTTCTTTAAAAATAGATTTAAAAATTGGGGGGCACCTGGGTGGCTCAGTCGTTAAGCGTCCACCTTCGGCTCAGGTCATGATCCCAGGGTCCTGGGATCGAGCCCCGCATTGGGCTCCCTGCCCAGCGGGGAGCCTGCTTCTCCCTCCCCCACTCCCCCTGCTTGTGTTCCCTCTCTCGCTGTGTCTCTGTCAAATAAATAAATAAAATCTTCTAAAAAAATAAATAAATAAAAAATAAATTATGAGAGTTGTGGTATTTCCACCATAAATAAGGGACTAAAGGTAAAGTTACTTCAGCCGGCAAGAATTAAAAATTCTCTATAATATCATACCATCTCACATGGGGGGAGAGTCACACTAAATATAGAACATTTTGGATGCATATGAAGCCAAAATAGGAAATAAGAAAAAGGAAATAACAAGCTACAGACCAGGTGTGAGCCTCCCCAAATGGAAAGGTTCGTGTGAAATTTGGGAAGCCTGGAATTGCATTACCTGTCATTTGAGCAACTACAGAACAATTGTCTTCATCTGCAAAGAACTTCTGATTATCATCAATAGCGTTGTGATGCCAAGAAATAAATGTCTAGCACAGATGTTATGTAACACGAGAGGTTACAAATACGGTTTCTAAGGCTATCCATATTCCCAGGTTCTTGGCTAGCAATCCTAACAATTCCTTGATATAACACTTTTCTCTTTAAGACTATATGCTATGGATAATTTTCCAGGTAGAGTACATTCTAAAAGTGTTTTGCTACTCTTAATATTACTCAAGAGAGCATCTTAAATGTTTGGCGTACCCCGCAAGGGACATAATGGCCTTCTGTTGGGAGAAGTTCTCCATGTGTCTTGCATTTCTGCATGTCTTGTGAACATTACCTGACCTTTTGTGTCAGACCACAATCTTCCAGAAGAGTTGTATAGTGAGCAGCCTTGGAAGCTAGCATCCAGGAGAACAAAGCGGATGTCCCCATGTGCAGTGAAGGTAAGGCGGGTGTGCTTGCAGCCCATTGCAAAAGATGTAAATATTTTATAAACAGCAGTTTGAATCGATGTTGCCCCACTGTCAACCAGTAAAAGCCCACTGAGACAAATGGATCGGCGAAGACCGAACTTCACGCTTTCGTTTAAATTAGGAAAATGGGGCATTTGGGCAATTTTAGCTGTTTAGATTCTAGCTTGTGTTCTTGTTAACTGCAAGCCTTCAGTTAATTCTTGTTCCAGTGCTATAGCTTAGTATCAGCTGTGCTTTGGGGCCTTAAGGAAGGACGTGGGTTGGCCCACACTTAGGCCCAGTGGCATGGGAGAAGCTGCAGCCAAAGAGAAGTGTATTACTTGCCCAATGACAGACGTGTTCCCAGAAGTGAGAGCAGCAGCTGTCCAGACAAGCACAGCCAGAATGGCCTTATAGTAGAAAAGCATCCTTGGAGATAGTGGATGGGACCTGGTCAAAGACGAGACTTTAAACAACGAGTATGGAAGGCTGAGACTTTGGGGGGATAATTGGTGTACAATAGCAATGCTAAATCCAACCAAATTAACTGCTGTATTAGAAACTGGGCATAAACAATATATTATGGCACACCAAACAGACTTACTAGTAATGGCTATACAGTTTTATTAGGGTTATAGTCAGTAAAAAATATCAATGGCTTAAATAAAAATAAAGTTTATTTCTTTTTCACAAAAGTCCAAGTAAAGAATTCTAGGCTACTATGTAGATGCTGCAATCATTAGGACTATGGGCTGCTACTAACTAGTTGACCCATTCTCAATACATGGCTTCCACCTCGTGGCTAAAGATGGCTGCTCTAGCCCCAGCCATCCTAGTCTGCATCCTGGCCTTCAGCAAGAGTAATGAGAGAAGGAAGGCACATCCCATCCCTTGAAGGACGTTCCCCAGATGATGCACAGAATACTTACAATTACTTGATCAGATTTGCACGTTAGAAGAAAACTCTGGCCATAATTTGGAAACTAGATTGGAGGCGGGGTAACATGAGGATTAGACCCATTAGGTAACTTTTGTAAACCGGTCTAGTCATCACAGAAGCCTGGAGTCTGGGAATAGCAATGGAAAAGGAGTAAAGTAGACAAATTCATGTGATCAGAGATAGTATTAACAAGACATGACAGTTTATTGCCTGTGGAGAATGCGGGAGAGGAAGAAGTTAGGGACAAGTCTCTGTGTCTTGGCTTTGGTGTGTGGCTGAAGCATAGTGCCATAAATGAGATAAGGTAGGAACATCAAGGTACGGGAAGGTGGGATAGCTCAGAACATGCTGAGTTTGAATGGGCTAAAGCTCAGAGAGAAATTTTGGTTGGAGATATAAATTTGTAATTGATCATCATGTTCAAAATGGTGGATCTAAGCTCACCTATAAAAATAATTGTAACTGGGGCACCTGGGTTACTCAGTTTGTTGAGCATCCGACTCTTGATTTTGGCTCAGATTATGATCTCAGGGTTGTGGGATCAAGCCCTGCATTTTGCTCTGTGCTCAAGTGGGGAATCTGCTGGAGATTTCTCTCTCTCTCTCCTTCTGCACCCCCCATTGGTGCTTGCGTTCTCTCTCTCTCTAAAATAAATAAATAAATCTTTAAAAAAATAAATAAAATAAAAATAATTATAACTGACAAATGTGAGTTTGTGACAAGTATCCAATTCCAAATTCCTATACAGTAGACCTAAATTTACATTTTAAAATAATTATAATAGGTAGATGAGTGTTTGTGTAAAGTAGCCATTTCCAACTTTCTATATATAAGAACATAAGAATTATTACATTAGTTACATTATTACATTAGCAATAATAATCTATTTTATTTATTTATTTATTTATTTTTAAGATTTTACTTATTTATTTGACAGAGAGAGACACAGCAAGAGAAGGAACACAAGCAGGGTGAGTGGGAAAGGGAGAAGCAGGCTTCCCACTGAGCAGGGAGCCCGATGCGGGGTTTGATCCCAGGACCCTGGGATCATGACCTGAGCCAAAGGCAGACGCTTAATGACTAAGCCACCCAGGTGCCCCAATAATTTATTTTACATGTGATACCTGACTTGCAATTAACCATTTTCTGATTGATTCAATACATTAAGGTGAAATATGCTGCATAAAAAATTTACGAGGCAGACAGTACTAATTTATAAAATATTAAACTTAACAAGGAGTTTTGAATCTCCCCAAACTACAATTCATTTTAGGCTAACAGACATTTTCTAGATTTTAATTAACTTTCCTTGAGTCGACAATTCTATTTTTCATAATAGAGGAATAGCTTTCTAGAGAATAGCATCAGGCTTACCTCTCATTTATTATAGAAGAATATTTTTAAAATTTATTTTATCTTGTTACTCTGGAATTTTTTTATTATAAAGCTATTTCTGTGTTGTCTTTTTATTAATTCATCTAGTCCTGAGCACTGTTAATTTTTAAGTGCTTAATTATGCTTCCTAAAAATTCAGGAGAAAAGTCATTTTCCCTATGATTATCTATGATTACTAGCCCAAGATTCCATGCAAGCATGGAAATTAAAAATAGGAGTAGAATCAAGCCTCTCCTTTTAATTGAAACGTCATTTTGTGCCCAAACCAGTCTACTCGTTAATAAACAATTAGACCCAACTGTTGATGGTTGAATAAAGAAAAATGAGCTTAAAAAGGAGTCTCTTAATGAGCATCAAACGTATTGAAGGATAGCATCAAATGTATTGAAGGATAACCAGAAGAGTGTTCTGTCATGAGTCTCTCTTGTTTGAGTTTGAATGTAAGAAAAACAGAGAAGGTAGGGCTGGACAAGAAATTACACTGACAAGCCTTTTCTGTAAGAAAAAAAATCTTGCAATGAGGCAGAGTGGAGGCAAAACATTCACAAGGAACTTCCACAGCTATTATTCTTGGCTACAAAATAGCAAAGGCTAAAATTATTCATATATATAACCCTCGATTATAAGGACAATTATTGCAACACACACACATGCACACAAAATTATTGCCACACAGCATTAACAAACATACACAACCATCTCTCCATGAACCTCTTGTAACCTTGTTGGTAAAGGAACTCATTTCTTTTGAGGATGACGTTAGAAACCAGACTAGAATATACATAAAAAATACTAGAAGGAAAAAGGAAAAACAAGAAAAATACCTGAATAATGTTGCCATAAAGCAGACAGAGTATGTGACCAAAGATACACCCATCAAATTAAAAAACACTTAATGAAGCAATCCCCTCTACATAACAAGAGCATGAGGCCAAGAGATATAAGATCACAAGAACAAGATGAGAAGGACATGAACAAAAGTGGAAAATAAAAATATACAAGTGAAGCCTATATTGGAAGCAGCACAAAAATGAGATATTGCTGAAAATACAGGGATACTGAGAGCAAAATTGAAAAAACCAAGAGAAAGCAAACGGAAATGAACAGAGTAAAATTCCTTATGAAGAGTATAACAGCCTCAAAAATTCTGCTGGGTAGGGGCGCCTGGGTGGCTTAGTTGGTTGGGCATCTGCCTTCAGCTCGGGTCGTGATCTCAGGGTCCTGGGATCGAGCCCCACATCGGGCTCCCTGCTCGGCGGGAAGCCTGCTTCTCCCTTTCCCGCTCCCCCTGCTTGTGTTCCCTCTCTCGCTGTCTCTCTCTCTCTGTCAAATAAATTAAAAAAAAAAAAATTCTGCTGGGTCATTTTGGTTGCATTACCGTCAGGAAATGGCCAATATACAATAATAATGACATGAAGAAACCTAAATTGTTCTGCATAATGACTGAAATGGGACTCCTGTTTTCATTTTCACTGATATCCCAAATCCCAAGAATAACACAAAAGGTGGAAAGTACTCCCATATTCCAAAGGCAGTCACTAAACAGTCTTGTGCAAGATGCACAGAGGAGATGGTCAACATCCAGTTGACTCAACATGCCCCTCAAGGGTATGAAAAAAAGGGTATGGTGGGCTTCGGTGGAACTTCTCAGACACTGTGACCTGGATCTCATGGAGACCGTAGGGAAGAGAGGTAAAGATCAGGCCCATGGACGGAAAAGCTGAAAGGCAAGAAACTGGCTAATTCCTCCAATAGAAGAGCAAGGAGAGAGGTGGCTTCATTGGGAATAGTCTGCATTTGCAGTTTGTTGGCACTAAGTACCAGATGTGGGCCACCCAGGAGCCTCTAGGTGAACCCCTTTTAAATCGCCCCTAGGTGAACCCCTTTTTAAATCCAGCTGCCAGGGGGCACCTGGGTGGCTCAGTCGGTGAAGCATCTGCCTTCGGCTCAAGTCATGATCCCAGGGTCCTGGGATCGAGCCCCGCATCGGGATCCCTGCTCAGCGGGGAGCCTGCTTCTTCCTCTCCCTCTGCCTACCGCTCCCCCTGCTTGTGCTCTCTCTCTCTGTCAAATAAATAAATAAAATCTTTTTTTTAAAAAGGGATTCACCTAGAGGGAAACGGGAGCCATCAACAGCCACCCAAGGAGGTGTGCCCACATTAGGCGAGAAATCTCTAGCAACAGCAGTTCTCCCAAAAACACAAAACATTCCCTGATAGAGTCAATGTTAAACAATAGCGAAGACCAGAGAGCCGGGAGAACATCAATGTCAGATTGCCACAGTACCAGTGAGGTGAGACCTTTCTTTTTTTTTTTTTTTTAAAGATTTTTTATTTATTTATTTGAGAGAGAGAGAATGAGAGAGAGCAAGCACATGAGAGGGGGGAGGGTCAGAGGGAGAAGCAGACTCCCTGCCGAGCAGGGAGCCCGATGCGGGACTCGATCCAGGGACTCCAGGATCATGACCTGAGCCGAAGGCAGTCGCTTAACCAACTGAGCCACCCAGGTGCCCCGAGGTGAGACCTTTCTTAACCCTTGCTTCTCCTACTTAGTTCTCTCACCAAATTCTGGAAGATTTGGAGGCAGCCAGGTATACCAAGACAGAAGGGGAGGAGACATGAAAGAAAAAGGGGCAAGTTGGCCATGCTCCTCTCCATTTTAAGGCTTCCTAGTAGAGAAACAAAGGTTTAACTTTATGAAACTCAGAATGCTGGTTGTTAAAGTGCTTGGAATAGAAGTGTTGAATCACCGTATCATACCTCTGAAACTAATATAACACTATGTTAACTATACTGGAATTAAAATTAAAAACTTAATTAAAATAAATAAATAAGGTGCTTGAAAATTTTAATTTTTTTTTTTTAAAGATTTTATTTATTTGAGAGAGAGCACATGAGAGGGGGGAGGGTCAGAGGGAGAAGCAGACTCCCTGCCGAGCAGGGAGCCCGATGCGGGACTCGATCCCGGGACTCCAGGATCATGACCTGAGCCGAAGGCAGTCGTTCAACCAACTGAGCCCCCCAGGCGCCCTAATTATTTTTTTTTTAAGGCTGGGTTTACCAAGACAGTTGTGTGGTTCTTTTTTTTTTAATTTTTTTTTTTTTTTAAAGATTTAATTTATTTGACAGAGAGAGACACAGCAAGAGAAGGAACACAAGCAGGGGGGGTGGGCAGAGGGAGAAGCAGGCTCCCCGGCTGAGCAGGGAGCCCGATGCGGGGCTCGATCCCAGGACCCTGGGATCATGACCTGAGCCGAAGGCAGCCGCTTAACAACTGAGGCACCCAGGCGCCCCTTTTTTTTTAATTTTAAGTAGGTTCTGTACTCAAAGTAGGGCTTGAACTCACTACCCTGAGATCAAGAGCCTGAGATCAAGAGTCGCATGCTCTACTGACTGAGCCAGCTAGGTGCCCTGGAAATTTTAATTATTGAAATTGAGGCTGTTCTTGAGATTTAAGGTGACTGGAGGGTATTGACTGAAAGTATTATGGCCCCGAATTTCATTCAATTCACCTGGGTGGGTTTCAGTGTGTGTACTGGGGAGGGGAAGGAAAAGAAACAGAATTGTTTTCTGCAGCATCCTACGAGTCCGTAAGTCCGTAAGACATGAATATGGCATTTCAGGAGGCAGACGGAAAGGGAGAGAGCAAGGTTTGGTAGCCAGATGATGAGATTGGAAGTGGGAAAGTAGGTAAGTGGAAAATGATGCCTGGGGTAAAGGTCCTCAACAGACTGCTGCCTGGATGTCACCTGCCACCGTGTTGTGCTCCAGTATAACAACCCTCCATTGCCACACAACCTCGAGTGTCTGTGAAACACAGAGTTTGGGTCATCGGCACTTTAGAAAGTGAAACAATTGGGCATTGCATGAGGAAATGGGACATGTTTTGTCCGTAAGTTTTAGATGAGTCATGTAAAATAATCCTGAGACACAGAACTCATAGATACAGAGAATAGTTGGGCAACCGCCAGAGGGGGGAGGTTAGGGTGGGTGAAATGAGTGAAGGGGATCAAGAGATAACAAACTTTCAGTTATCAAATAAATAAGTCACGGGGATGTAATATACAGCATGGTGACTATAGTCAGTAATATTATATAGCATATTTGAAAGTTGCTAAAAAAGTACATCTTAAAAGTTCTCATCCCAAGAAAAAATTTTTATAACTTTGTATGGTGACAGATGGTAAGTAGACTTACTGTGGTGATCATTTTGCAATGTATACAAATTTTTTTTTATTGAAATATAGTTGACACACAATGTTACATTAGTTTCAGGTGTACAACGTAATGATTTGGCAGACAAGTCTATGCATTATGCTGCACTCACAAGTGCGACCATACAACTCTATTCCAATATCATTGACTATATTCCTCATGCTGTTCTGTTCATCCCTGTGACTTATTCATTCCTTAACTGGAAGCCTGTACCTCCCACTCCCCAATATTGAATCAATATGTTGTACACATGTCAATTATATTTCACTTAATTAATTCCTGAGAATCTCTGTGAGAATACTCCAGTTCTTTGTTATCAAGGGGAATGGATCCAAAAATGTCATTTAGAGGCAAAAACTAGATTGTTGATTGTTTTAGTTAATGTGAAGATTATGGTAATTACCAGTGACAGATGGTAAATATTGATACCATGCATTCATTCGGGAGATAATTCTAAATCTTATCATTACATTCATAAAAATGTCACATTCCTGAGGAAATGTAAGAAATGAACATTTTTGTTGTTAAATATGTAAATTCGTGATTCCCTACTCAGATCTGTTTAATTAAAATATCCTGCATAATGTTTGGAATTTAGCTTTGTTTTAAATTATTGTAATTTTAAAATAAAGCTATTTGCATGGATTGATATGTAAATGGTGACAAAGAATATAGAGTAAAAGGAAGTCTCCCCTCACTCCCTGCTCCTGTCCCACAAGTATTCCCTCCCCTTTCCAGTCCAGAGGCAACCATTACCAGGTTCTCCTCTAACCTTCCAGAAATACAGCCTAAAAAGCATTCATTTTTCCAAATATGTATTTAAATAGCTGCTACAATCAACTCATGTTGGCTTGGAGGTTATAATCCATCCAAATTTTAGAGAGCAAACCTAATTTAACATTTGCAATGCTTTGGGGAACTTTTTTTTTTTTTTTTTTACAAAATAAGGTTGTTAGATTGTTTAAGATAAAATACTACATTTCGGTGCAGGAAACCAAGAAATAATAAAGCTCAAACTGAGTTTTACTAAACTAAGGCTATTAAGTAAAGGCTTATGGGCAGAATTATGTCACACGCTCCTTGATACATATTACAAGTCTTAAGCTTCTAATGAAAACAAAATTATTTTCCTTATAAGCAAAAACATAGAGAGAGCCCTCAAATATCAAAAGATGACTGGATTCACACACACAATAACAATTACAGTACAAAGGGTCAGTACCTACCACATTAACAAAAAAAAAAATTTTGGATGAGTCCAAGATGGCAAAGGAGGCCTTAGTTTTGTCTGGTCCCAGGAATTCAACTAGATAGATAGCTATCAAATCATTCTGAATACCTGCAAACTCACCTGGAGAACTAAGAAAAGAATTCCTGCAATTCTACAAATAGAAAAGCGACCACTTTCTGCAAGGTAGGACATGCAGAGAAGTGAATCTGAGGTGATATATAGGAAGATAAACCTTGTGGGGAGCGAGCCTCCAGCGGGTGTGCACCACAGGAGTCTGCAGGGTTTGGAGACTCCAAACGGGGTCACGTGCCTGAGATAGGAATGCTGGGTCATAGGTTGGGTAAGCACGGAGTGTGGATGGGGAAAAGGGAGACAGAAGTGACTGACTGCTTTTCTCTGAGGGCTCACAGAGGAGCGGGACCACGAGCTCTCGGCTGGGGCCAGAGATTGGAAGGCTGCCATTTTCATTCTCATCCTCTAAAGCTGTGTGGAAAGCCTTCAGGAAACAAAGCCACAGAGAGCCAACCTGAGCAGATTACTTAGCCTGGCCCCGTGGCAAGGGCTGTGCAAAGACACCTGATAATCAGTGCAATAGGTCCCTCCCCCAAAAGATCAGCAAGAACATTCAGCTAAGACCAAGTTTACTGATCAATGAGAACTGCAAAACTGCAGGACTAGGGGAAAATAGTATATAGAATTCATGGGGGTTTTCCCCATGATTCTTTAGTCTTTCAATTTTAATTTTTTTCTCTTTCCTTTTCGAATCAATTTCTTATTTTACCAACTCTTTTTTTAAAGTCTTTTAATTTTCATTTTTACAGTTAGGTGCTGTCCTTTCATTGTATTTAATTTTATTTTTGTACATATATAAGTTTTTCTTTCTTTACAATTCTGGGATCTAGTTTTCTAACAAACAGAACAAAATACACACAGGATCCAGTGTATTGCTCTGTTCAGTTCACCTGTCTGATTATATTCTCTCTCTCTTTTTTTTTTTATTTTTTAAATTAATTTTTTAAAAAATTTGTTTTTTGGTTTCAGGTCTCTTCTGATTTGTTTAGTGTATATTTCTCTGGGGTTGTTGTTGCCATTTTAGTGTTTTGCTCTCTTGTTTATCTATTCTTCTCTGGATAGAATGACAAGACAGAAAAACTCACCTCAAAAAAGAGAACAAGAGGCAGTAATGACTGCCAGAGACCTAATCAGTATGGATATAAGTAAGATGTCGGAACTAAAGTTCAGAATAATAATTATGAAGATACTAGCTGGGCTTGAAAAAAGCGTAGAAGGGGCGCCTGGGTGGCTCAGTCGTTAAGCGTCTGCCTTCGGCTCAGGTCATGGTCCCAGGGTCCTGGGATCGAGCCCTGCATTGGGCTCTCTGCTCAGCGGGAAGCCTGCTTCTGCCTCTCCCACTCCCCCTGCTTGTGTTCCCTCTCTCGCTGTGTCTTTCTCTGTCAAATAAATAAAATCTTTGAAAAAAAAGAAAAAAGCATAGAAGACACTAGAGAGTCCCTTACTGGAGAAATAAAAGAACTAAAATCTAATCAAATAAAAGGACTAAAATCTAATCAAGTCAAAATCAAAAAGGCTATTAATGAGATGCAATAAAAAATGGGGGCTCTAATTGCTAGGATAAATGAGACAGAAGAGAGAATTAGTAATATAGAAGACAAAATGATGGAGAATAATCTGAGAAAAAGAGAGATAAACAACTACTGGATCATGAGGGGAGAATCTGAGAGATAAGTGATACCATAAAGTAAAACAATATCAGAATAATTAGGATCCTAGAAGAGGAAAGATAGAAGGGGCAAAAGGTATATTGGAGCAAATTATGGCAGAGAAGTTCCCTAATCTGGAGAAGGAAACAGGCATTCAAGTCCAGGAGGCACACAGAACCCCCCTCAAAATCAATAAAAATAGATCAACAGCCCAACATATAATAGTGAAACTTGCAAATCTCAGAGACAAAGAGAAAATCCTGAAAGCAGGTTGGGACAAGAGGTCTGTAACCTACAACAGTAGAAACATTAGATTGGCAGGAGACCTATCCACAGAGACCTGGCAGGCCAGACTGGCATGATACATTCAGGGTACTAAAAGAGAAAAATATGCAGCCAAGAATACTTTATCCAGCTAGGCTGTCATTGAAAATAGAAGGAGAGATAAAACCTTCCAGGACAGAAAGAAACTAAAAGAATTTGTGATCACTAAACCAGCCCTACAAGAAATATTAAAAGGAATCCTTTAAGCAAAGAGAGAGCCCCAAAAGTAACATAGACCAGAAAGGAACAGAGACAATATACAGAAACAGTGATTTTACAGGTAATACAATGGCACTAAATTCATATCTTTCAATAGTGACTCTGAATGTAAATGGACTAAATGCCCCAATCAAAAGATACAGGGTATCAGATCAGATAAAAAAGCAAGACCCATTGATATGCTGTCTGCAAGAGACTCTTTTAGACCCAATGACACCTCCAGATTTAAAGTGAGGGGGTGGAAAACCATTTACCATGCTAATGAACATCAAAAGAAAGCTGGTGTGGCAATCCTTATATCAGACAAATTAGATATTAAACCAAAGACTGTAATAAGAGATGAGGAAGGACACTATATTAAAGGGTCTATCCAACAAGAAGATCTAAGAATTACAAATATTTATGCCCCTAACATGGGAGCAGCCAATTAAATGAAACAATTAATAACGAAACAACCCACTCACTGCAATGGACAGATCATCTAAGCAGACAATCAACAAGGAAACAAGGGCTTTGAATGACACACTGGGCCAGATCAACTTCAGAGATATATTCAGAACATTCCATCCTAAAGCAACAGAATACACATTCTTTTTTTTTTTTTTAAAGATTGTTATTTATTTATTGAGAGAGATAATGATAGAGAGCACGAGACGGGGGAGAGTCAGAGGGAGAAGCAGACTCCCCGCTGAGCAGGGAGCCCGATGCGGGACTCGATCCCGGGACTCGAGGATCATGACCTGAACCGAAGGCAGTCGCTTAAACAACTGAGCCACCCAGGCGCCCAAGAATACACATTCTTCTTGAGTGCACATGGAACATTCCCCAGAAAGATCACATCCTGGGTCACAAATCAGGTCTCAACCGTACAAAAAGACTGGGATCATTCCCTGCGTATTTTCAGACCACAGTGCTTTGAAACTGAAACTCAATCACAAGAGGAAATTTGGAAAGAACTCAAATACATGGAAGCTAAAGAGCATCCTACTAAAGAATGAATGGGTCAACCAGGAAATTAAAGAAAAATTTTTAAAATTCATGGAAACAAATGAACATGAAAACACAACTGTTCAAAACATTTGGGGTGCAGCAAAGGTGGTCCTAAGAAGGAAGTATATAGCAATACAAGCCTTTCTCAAGAAACAAGAAAGGTCTCAAATACACAACCTAACCCTACACCTAAAGGAGCTGGAGAAAGAACAGCAAATAAAGCCTAAACCCAGCAGGAGAAGAGAATTAATAAAGACTGGAGCAGAAATCAATGAAATAGAAACCAAAAGAACAGCAGAACAGATCAACGAAACTAGGAGCTGGTTCGTTGAAAGAATTAGTAAGATTGATAAACCCCTGGCCAGACTTACAAAAAGAAAAGAGAAAGGACCCAAATAAATAAAATCATGAATGAAAGAGGAGAGATCACAACCAACACCAAAGAAATACAAACAATTATAAGAACGTATTATGAGAAACTATATGCCAACAAATTAGGCAATCTGGAAGAAATGGATGCATTCCTAGAGATGTATAAACTACCAAAACTGAACCAAGAAGAAATAGAAAACCTGAACAGACCCATACCCAGCAAGGAAACTGAAGCAGTAATCAAAAATCTCCCAATAAACAAGAGTCCAGGGCTGGATGGCTTCCCAGGGGAATTCTACCAAACATTTAAAGAAGAATTAATATCTATTCTTCTGAAGCTATTTCAAAAAATAGAAATGGAAGGAAAACTTCCAAACTCTATGAGGCCAGAATTATCTTGATCCCAAAACCAGACAAAGACCCCACCAAAAAAGAGAATTACAGACCAATATCCCTGGTGAACATGGTGCAAAAATCCTCACCAAGATACCAGCCAATAGGATTCAACAGTACATTAAAAGGATTATTCACTACGACCAAGTGGGATTTATCCCTGGGCTGCAAGGGTGGTTCAACATCCATAAATCAATCAATGTGATACAATACATTAATAAAAGAAAGGACAAGAACCACATGATCCTCTCAATAGATGCAGAAAAAGCATTTGACAAAGTACAGCATCCTTTCTTGATTAAAACTCTCCACAGTGTAAGATAGAGGGTACATACCTCAATATCATAAAAGCCATATATGAAAAGCCCACAGTGAATATCATTCTCAATGGGGAAAAACTGAGAGCTTTTCCCGAAGGTCAGGAACACGGCAGGGATGTCCACTATCACCACTGCTATTCAACCTAGTACTAGAAGTCCTAGCCTCAGCAATCAGACAACAAAAAGAAATAAAAGGCATTCAAATCAGCAAAGAAGTAGTCAAACTCTCTCTCTTTGCAGATGACATGATACTTGATGTGGAAAACCCAAAACATTCCACCCCCAAATTACCAGAACTCATACAATAATTCAGCAAAGTGGCAGGGTATAAAATCAATGCAGAGAAAACAGTTGCATTTCTACACACTAACGAGACAGAAGAAAGAGAAATTAAGGAATTGATCCCATTTACAATTGCACCCAAAACCATAGATACCTAGGAATAAACCTAACCAAAGAGGCAAACGGTCTGTACTCAGAAAACTATAAAATACTCATAAAAGAAATTGAGGAAGACACAAAGAAATGGAAAAACATTCCATGCTCATAGATTGGAAGAACAAATGTCTTTTTTTTTTTTTTTTTTAAGTTTACAGTTTACTGTTTATTATCCCTTTAGGTGATGACAAGTGAGGCTCATTTTGAACAAATGTCTTGGGTAGGTTTAATAGATAACAATTGCCCTCAAAGGGTTAGAGGCAGGTGAGGGTCAGCTCTTTGACACAACTTTTCTAGTAGGTTTTAATGAAAGCAACCTTGGAGCACATATCATATGGGGTGATGTATGGAAGTACTGAATCACTATACTGTACACCCAAAACTAATACAATACAGTATGTGAACTATACTGGAATTTTTAAACATTAATTAAAAAACTGGGTTTTTAAAGATTAATAAAAATCTGACAATACTAGTTGCTAGCAAGGATGAAGAGCAATAAGAACTCTCATTCATTGCTGGTGAGAATGTAAACTGGTACAGCCACTTTAGAAAATAATTTGAGTTTCTTACTAAGTTAAACATACACTACCTGCACATTCATGACACAGTAACCCCACTCCTAGGAATTCACCAAAAAGAAATCAAAACTGTTTTCACATAAAAACATGAATGTGAGTGTTTATAACAAGTTCATTTATGATCTCCAAAAACTGGTAATCATTCAAATGTCCTTCAACTGGTGAATGGATAAACAAACTTGGTACCTCCTGAAATACTCCTCAACAACAAAAAGAAACTACTGATACATACATAAAACAATGTGTATGGGGGCGCCTGGGTGGCTCAGTAGGTTAAGTGTCTGCCTTCAGCTCAGGTCATGATCCCAGGGTCTTGGGATCGAGCCCCACATCAGCGGGGAGCCTGTTTCTCCCTCTGCCTGCCGTTCTCTCCGCTTGTTCTCTCTCTGTGTGTCAAATAAATAAATAAAATCTTTAAAAAAACAAACCAAAAACACAATGTGTATGGATCTCAAATGCAGTATGCTAAGCGAAAGAAGCCAGAGACAAGGGTATATATACTGTATAATTCTATTTATATGACATTCTGGAAAAGGAACACTTAAAATACAGAACAGGTCTGTGGCAGCCAGAGGCTGAGGGTTAGGGGAGCGGTTGACCACTGTTACAGGTTGAATTGTGTCCCCAAAATTCAGTGTTGAAGTCCTGACCCCTCAGTACCTCAGAATGTGACTAAATAGGGTCATTGCTGTTGTCATTAGCTAAGATGAGGTCATACTGGAGTAAGGTGGGCCCCCAATCCCAACGACTGGTGTCCTTATAAAAAGGGGAAACTGGGACACAGCCGTGCACACAGAGAGAACACCACGGGAAGACGAGGGTGATGAACACCACAGAGACAGGGTGATGCTCCTACACACCAAGGGACAACCAAAGATTGCCAACAAATCGCCAGAAGCCAGGGGAGAAGCATGGAACAGATTCTCACTCACAGAGGAAACCAGCGCTGCCAACACCTTGATCTTGAACTTCCAGCCTCCAAAACTGTGACAATAAATGTCTGTTGTGTGATCCAGCCAGTTTGTGGTACCTTGTCACGGCAGCCCCGGCAAACTGAAGTAAAGGGGCAGCAGGAGGGAATTCGGGGAGGTGGTGGCACTGCTGTGTGTCTGGACTGGTGGTAGTCACAGGACTACGTATGTTTGTCAAAACTCAAAAGTATACACAAAAAGCAATTAATTTTACAGTATGTAAGTAAAGTGAACAAAAAAATTTAAATGTAATAACCAGAAAAATGTGAACAAAAGATCTCACTGCTTGGTCTAGTAAATGTATGTAGCAAAACATTTTCTTGCATCTTTCAAAATGAAATTCTGGTTCTTCACAAATGCAGCATTCATACAGTTGTTGTCTAAAGACTGCTATCTCTGCTAAGCTAAAAATTAATCTCTTAAGTTAACATTAGATATCCCTGCAACCAATGCCCAGGATAGTGTTTCTAGCCCTTAGAATAGTGCCAGAGAATTAATATTTAGAATTCTATCTATTAGTATTTGTTGGATAAATGACACATTATAACTTCTATACTTGCAATCACTTTTAATGACAATGTTGGCAAGAAAGCACAATACAGAATCAAATTCAATGTTTCCACTTTCCTAAATCCCTTAAACTTTTGGTCATGGGTAAAAGGGCCGGTTGCATGCAATTATATGAATTCAGTTTTGAAAGCTTATTTTTAGTAAACTAAATGCCAGGATTATGATTAGTATTATTTACAAAGCATTCCATACATGTTATATTAAAGCCATTGAAGAGTTGTTGTATATTGGCACTGCTAATCATGAAATTCACTCAGGTTGTATAATAGACAAAAGGTAATTTAATCAATTCTTCAATTCAAAAGCATTTCTATGGTGCATCCTGCACTGCTATAGGTATTAGGAGATGATATGAAGGAAGCAAATCTCATAGTTAATGTGCATGAGGCCCAAGCCTGCAATCAAAATAAAGCCTATAATCTTGAACAAAATTGGAAACTTAAAATAGTGTAATGGTTGCTATAGATAGAGTAGATTATGGGTTTATGGTTTATATAGCCATTTCAAACTGCATCTGTTAGCCTTATGAAAGGGCATTCTCAAAGGGAATTTAAGTAAATCATATTTTAAAACATTTATTAATTACTACCTGTCAGTCACTGAACTAAGACATTTATGGACTTAAGTCATTTGATCTTCACAATGACCCAGTGAGATGAGAACTGTGGTTGCCACACTCTACCGATGAGAAAACTAACATGGCTAGTTCAGTTACTTTACTTCTCCAAGGTCTCATGTTCGGTAAGGACTAAAGCTATGGATTCAAACCCAGGTAGTCTGATAGGGGAGCCATTCACAGTAGATCTTCCAAGGCAGTCTTGTTTGCAGAGGTTCTAGCCTATTATCCACAAGGAAATTCAAAAGCCCCAAATTATAGACCCTTACTTTACTGCTTACAAAATATTATAATCTCCTTTTAAATATGTAAGTATTCAAGTAGTACACTTGATACCTCAATCCTGGCATTGATCTTGAAATCAAGATTTTAGTTTATAGTACTGCAACTTCTGCTTTAAAAAAATTTTAAGATTATTTATGCCAACTTCTAACGAGTGCCAGATTTTGACTTTTAGGTAACTGTGAGATACTTCAGAAAGCTGTCCAAATGACTGAATCAAGCTGGTAAGTTTTCCTATTCTCCCCAGCAGCCTGGGGTCCCTTCTGGCTTCAGTCATCTTGCCCTAATATATCTCACTAGGAGGAATTCTGCAGGTACTTTGAAACCCAAACATAGAGCCTACCCATGTATGATTTAGCCAATATGTATTGGACACCAACCATGTCCCATTTAAAACCCATTTTCTCACTTAATATATACCATAAAAGAATCCTGCATTATAAGGAAGTAAAGAGGGACACCTGGGGGGCTCAGTCTTGTGGCTGAGCGGCTGTGGCTCAGGTCATGAGGCTCAGATCCTGGGATCGAGCCCCACATCGGGCTCTCTACTCAGCAGGAGCCTACTTCTCCCTCTGCCTCTGCCTGCTGATCCCTCTGATTGTGCTCTCTGTCAGATAAATAAATAAAATCTTCCATATATATATAGAAGTAAAAAGGTTAAGAGATTTGTCCACAGCCAACAAGTGGGGTTGGAAGAATTCTTTTTTTAAAAAAAGATTTTAAGTAATTTCTACATCCAATGTGGGGCTTGAACTCACAACCTGGAAATCAAGTCTCAGCCAGGCATCCCCAGATTAAGTTCTTCTTACCCTCATCTTTTATCAGAGGTTTTGTTGGTTTAACAATTTCCCATTTTAGCCTCCATTTTAGATTGCACTATGACAAATTAAAATGACTTTCTGATCAGTGAAACTTTACAGGGTCTTAAGATATTAAAAGCTTCAGGTGCCTGGGTGGCTTAGTCAGTTAAGTATCTGCCCTCGGCTCAGGTCACAATCCCGGGGTCCTGGGATCAAGCCCCACGAGTCTGCTTCTCTTTCTGCCCCTCCTCTGCTTGTGCTCTTTCTCTTTCTCAAATAAATAAAAAAATAAAAAAATAAACCTCGGGTGCCTGGGTGGCTCAGTTGGTTAAGCATCAGACTCTTGATTTTGGCTCAGGTCATGATCTCAGGGTCATAAGATCAAGCCCCCTGTCAAGCCTGCTTAAGAATTTTTCTCTCCGGAGGCGCCTGGGTGGCTCAGTCGTTAAGCGTCTGCCTTCGGCTCAGGTCATGATCCCAGGGTCCTGGGATCGAGCCCCGCATCGGGCTCCCTGCTCGGCGGGAAGCCTGCTTCTCCCTCTCCCACTCCCCCTGCTTGTGTTCCCTCTCTCGCTGTCTCTCTCTCTGTCAAATAAATAAATAAAATCTTTAAAAAAAAAAAAGAATTTTTCTCTCCGGGACGCCTGGGCAGCTCAGTCGTTAAGTGTCTGCCTTCGGCTCAGGTCATGCTCTCAGGGTCCTGGGATGGATCAAGCCCCGCATCGGGCTCCCTGCTCCGCGGGAAGCCTGCTTCTCCCTCTCCCACTGCCCCCTGCTTGTGTTCCCTCTCTCGCTGTCTCTCTCTGTCAAATAAATACATCTTAAAAAAAAAAATCTTTCTCTCCCTTTGCACCCCGCCCCCCCCCCCCGCCCAATTAAAAAAAAGATATTAAAAGTTTCAAGAAAATCCATCCATCCTGATTCTCTGGATGATGTAAAGGCTACTAAAAAGTCCATAATCTTTTTTTTTTTTTTAGGATAGAGCAATCTTTTATTTTTAGACACTTTCACAAAGAGGTTTTCAGTAAATGAACTTTCCAGTGGAGAAGAGAGAACATGAAAATCAGCCTCCAGCCATCAGCAGCAGCTCTGCTCAGGGCCTAGGATCCTCCTTGCCCAAGTGGTGAGGTGGAGGTGTGTACTTCCCTTCTTTATTAGTTTATCTCGCTGCCTCCTGATGTCACTCAGACGTTTCATCGTTTTCTCCTGAAGCAGGCATTCTACGAAATCATCAAATTCTATCTTGCACTCTTTCTCTGCACGGGTACCACCGATTCCATGCGCACATTCTATCCATTTTTTTTTTCAAAAGCATGGCATCGACCTGGAATCTTGTGAGGCTGCTCAGCACTTTGGATTGTCATCCGATGATCTAAATTAAGGCCCAGCCTTTTCTGCACATCAAAGAAAGGCATGGCGTCGTGCCGCGGTGCCCTCGTCTCCTTCCTGGCCGCCGCTACTGGATGATCTGCCAATAATTGTTTTAATTACGAACTATATCCTGGGTTAATATTGTTAATATGTTAGGTTGGTAAATTATCATTAACTTGCCTGATTCTAATTCTCTGTAGCAGAAGAAAAATGCTAAGCCAAACTCCACTAAGTGCTACCTCATCAAATGCTAATTTCCACATTTTAAAGGCAAATGGTAAGCATGGCACCCATGTAAAATTGCATTCCTGGTGCCCTCTAGTGGATATAGTTGGTTTTGAGAATCACTTGCCACATCTTAGTGAAACCTGCCATAGAGGAATGAGACATTCCTTCTCCCTATGTTCTGTCCTCTCTCCTTTCTCCTCCTTTATTCTCTGGTCTTGCCCAGGTTCCGAAGATGTCCTAATGATGTCACTCAGTGTTAAAACGAATAACACTGTTATTATTCTCTTACTTACAGAAACAGGTGTTTATTTACAAAAACAGTCACACCCATTCATTTACATACTGTGTTTGGCAGTCAGAGATTGTATGTACCCCCATAGACCTGAAAGGCTTACTGTCTGATACTTTACAGAAAAAGCTTACCAATCTTTAGTCTATGAGCATATCACTAGTTCTGAAAAATGCTTGACAAGGGAGGGCTGATCCCTAGTTGGATATGTTTAGGAAACTCCCATGAGTGCACACGAGCGTAAAGAAACCCCTAATTTTGTTTAGTCAGGGAAATCTTTTTTTTCATCTAATATCTATTAACATCCTCCTATTCCGTGGAAAACATTTTGGGAAATACTATTTTATAATATTGTGCTTAAAGACTTAAGTCTTATTATTACAGTTCTTATCAACCTAAGAGGAAATATTCCATCTTGGTACATCTATAGCATTTACTTAAGTTACAACCAAACGTTATATTGAGTATAATTTACTTTAAAATAGTTCACCAGGGGCGCGTGGGTGGTTCAGTTGGTTAAGCGACTGCCTTCAGCTCAGGTCATGATCCTGGAGTCCTGGGATGGAGTCCCACATCGGGTTCCCTGCTGAGCAGGGAGTCTGCTTCTCCCTCTCACCCTCCTCCCTCTCATGCTCTCTGTCTCTCATTCTCTCTCTCAAATAAATAAATAAAATCTTAAAAAAAATAAAAATAAAAATAAAATAGTTCACCAGGGGTGCCTGGGTGGCTCAGTTGGTTAAGGGTCTGACTTTTTTTTTTTTTTAAGATTTTATTTGTCAGAGAGAGCGTACAAGTAGGGGGAGCTGCAGGCAGAGGGAGAGGGAGAAGCAGGTTCCCCACTGAGCAGGGAGCCTGACGTTGGGCTCGGTCTCAGGACCCTGGGATCATGACCTGAGCCGAAGGCAGACGCTTAACCAACTGAGCCACCCAGTCATCCCATAAGCATCCAAGTCTTGACTTCCACTCAGGTCATGATCTTGCGGTCACGAGATCAACCCCTGCAACAGCTCTGCGCTCAGCAGGGAGTCTGCTTGAGATTCTCTCTCTCCCTCTCCCCTTCCCACCATTCTCTCTCTAAATAATCTTAAAAAAAAAAAAATAGCTCACCAAAGACAGGGTGATATATAAATTTTGTTTTAACCACCTAGGAGTAGTTAAAAAAGCATCTGAAGTACCTAACCCAGGGGTGGTTATTTAGCCATTGAAAATCTCATCAGTCCAGAATCCAAAAAATGGCTTTCAAAACCTTTCAAATATCAGCTGTCTCACTTAGCCATAGAGAGTTTTAACAACATAAAGGTGATATAAGTGGTGTTCAAGATATGTATATTGGCTAGAAATATTAAATATGTACAAGCTCTTCCACAATTACATGGAGAGGGTTTAAGAATCTAGATAGGCCAGTAGCCCATACCCAGTGGAGTGGCATTCTTGGCCTAGGGCTAAAATTCAGTCCTGGTTCAGGTCACTAAGTATCAAAGAATTCTGTCACCTGATTCCAACTTGAAGATTAGCTGAATCTTGCCACTCATCATCACATCTGAATTGAGTAAACATTTCTGCCAAAAAAGTAGGGAACTAGAACTTCTCTAAGCATCTGGGAATGTGCCTTATGGCTGCTTTATGAATGTGCAGTATCTGGACATGTAGCAGAATTCATTGTAATGTACCAGTCAGCAAATAGCCTGAGAGGAAGGAAAGCCTAAGCTAATATGAACACATATCCCAGTGTGCCTGGAACAGACCCAGTTTATGCCTGTTTGTCCCACTGTAATTATTAATAGCGCCTCCTTTCACTCTCAAGTTATCTCATTTTGGGTGAAAACTTATGTGGTCACCCTATCTACAGCTCTCATCTACCTATACCTAGCAGAGAGGACAAATACCTGCCCAAAAGAATCCAATTATTGTGAATAGCAAAACTGACAACACCAAAAGCTAGTAAGATTTGATAGTTACTTATGATCAGCAGCCAAGAAATAATAAAGTCACAGGCAAGCTGGGATTGAACATCAGCTGCAGCCTAATTGTTTACTTTAACCAACTGAGCAAATGAGCTATTGTAAACGGAATTTTTCTTTCAATATCCTTAAGTAGAAAATTAATCTTTGAACAATTTGTCACATTTTAGGGGCTTATGTTTAAAACACTGGCCTAGTCACCTAGAACTTTTGAAGAAGAATAACATTTCCATGATGTGACTAAAAACTAGATAGTAACAAATTTAATAAAAATCTGCAGCCAGAAACAGTGCTTCTCAGGCTCCCTAAGGCCGTGTTTCCGAAAGCGTGGTATACAGGTCCCCCATTCAGCATCAGGGCTTGTTAAAACCACAAGATTTAAAAAAAACAACAAACAAACCTCGACAACAAAAACAAGATTCCATACTCAAACCAGACCAACAAAATTGGTCTAGGCAGGTAGACCATCCATTTCTGGGTAAGTAGCCTCTGAAATTACATTTTTAGTAGCAAATGATTATGCCCATACATTTTGAGAACCATTTCGCTATTGAGTCCGAAAGCCTGGAATATTCTATAAGACACTTCAGCTCCTGGCTAACTGCAATGTGGATGTCAGTCAGAATACTAACTTTTCTTTATGGTCTATGCCCATACCCAGAGGTATGCTGGTAAATATTTATCAAATTACAGGCTAAAAAAGCTTTTTAAGCAGATATAAAGTCTTCATAGCACGCAACTTATAATAATAAAATATGCAGTATTCTATATTGCAAATACCATATAGCCCAGTGATCCTCACAGAGGGCCTTTGTTTAGTTTTGCCAAGCTCTTGAGCAACCCACCTATCTTGTAATTAACAAATGAGAACAATTCCAGTACGAATCTTGATTGATATTTTTGTTTATGTTAAGGGGGAAGAGGAAAGTGAGAAGATATGCTAATCCTCACCTGATGTTGTTCATCAATGACAGGAGCAACTTCTTTGCTGATCTGGATAATAGTTTTCAGGTACTGGAGGAATATTTCTTCAAATATTTGTGCTATTCATAATGTAAAAGCTACCTTCATGCAACACTTTTAAACTTAATCTGCATTATTAACATTTTCTCCATTGCTTTCGGAGATCTAGAGTAAACAGCAAAAATCAATACATCAAGCCCTAATAGGTAGCATTTGATGTCCCTGGCGTAAATATTCCACTATGGGCAGTTTCAAGCTTTGCCAGCGAAGACGTCATTGAATGCAGAGTTGGGGACAGTAGTAAAAGACCCAGAAGTGCAAGCAGCTGTGGCAGAGAGGTGCGCAACCCTGCTCTTAACAAGAGTTGTTCTGCACCCAGGTTTGGAATCTTCAATGTTTTTGAATCTGGAAAATGAGGTCTTTTGAGTTTCTCCTCGCTTCTGTGCAGTTCCCCCTAGAGGGTTGCTGGGAGGCAGACTAAACTGTGGCAGCCAAGGAAGGCACCGGGGCTGGGGCTCCACCTGTTCCAGACTCGGCTGAGCCTGTCCTCCTCCTTCAATTACAGCGGCCTCCCTTGGAAACACCTTCTCCTCTTCCTTTATCTGCAAGTACCAAGGTTCTGTAGTAAAATTAGATTTGCCTCTCCCAGCCAAATGCTCCTTCTCTGGTTAAAAAGTTATCTTGAAATCAGACTTTCTAATCAACAGATAGTAATAGTCTTCAAAGGATAATCCTCCTGGAATGTTTACTGAACCAAGACATACTATTCAAATGCAAAAAAGAACACTTTTTTTTTTTTTTTTGCCTTTCACAAAAAATATCTAATTCTCAGATGTGTCCCTTTCTGCCACCAATTACAGCATAATTAATTCAATCGCTAAGGAAGGGAAGAAATGTTGAAGTTAGGAAAGCTGACTTCTATCACAGCTTACAAATCAAAATAGAAACATAGGGGAGAAAGGGGAACACATGACATGCAATCTCCTCTCCTGAGGCCAAATACCATAGCCCATTAAACCTGGGAACGAACAATAGAATATTATCAAACAGGGTTGACCCTAAGCAAAAAGTCTGTAACGGCTAAGTTTTTCTTTGGCTCCTTCAGCCCCCTGCCCCCATTCCTGCTCCTCCCACCTGCACTCCTCACCTCCCTTCTAAGTACTGTACTGGCGTCCCATTCCAAGTAAAGCCTTGCACTCACAAGCTGCAGGGCACATCATATCGATTATGGTAGGTTATCAGGGTACTTAACAGGTATTTGCATTTTAATGGAGTCTTCTGGAAATCAGGCCTGGGGCTATGAATCTTAATGGAAAAATTTCAGTTGAGATTGAAAGTTCTTGGGCGGCACAAGCTTCAAAATACTCAGTACTCTTCTAAGTAGCCAATTTATGAGATTACCCCAGTTAGGAGGCATTTCCTTAGTTGCCTGAGGAATAGATCCTGTCCCTTGTTGCTCCTAAAGGCCCCACTACAGACTGTCATCAGAGCTCTAGCCGCCAGATCTCGTTGAGTACTTTTACAGTTAGGCTCCGGAGAGACTTGCTTTGTGTCAGAGTGACTTCAGCTTGCCCTTAGACCCTGAGTTCTCTTGTCTCCTCTCCACAATTCCTTCTGGATTCCTGTCTTCCCCACCTCTACTTTCTACAAAGGCTTGTAAGTAGATGCTTGAGACAGCTTGTTGGAATTCAGTGCTAAATTCTCTTACAGATAATTTGAAGTTAGGAGTATTCTCTGTGTAGTTATGTCCGAAGTATGAGTTAGGTGTGGCTTCACTTGTTTTTTCTTGTTTTTTTTTTTTTTTGATTTGTATATTTAATTGCAGAACGAATGGAAGGATTAAGACTTAGGTAGTCTTAATTTCCTTCTTAAAAGGTATTCTTGCTGAGTTTAGAATTGTGGCTTAGTAGTTTGTTTCTTTCAACGCTTTGAAGATATCCCCCTCAACCCCCAGACCCATTTTCTGTTTTCCATGATTTCTGTCGAGAAGTCTGCTATCAGTTGTGCTACCACTTGTCTTCTGTATTCAAGACTGTATTCCCCCCTTTTTAAAATTCCCAGCAGGTCACTATGTGGCATCCGGATATTGTTTCTTTATATTTATGTTGTTGGGATTTACTAAACCACTTGAATCTGTAACTTGACGTCCATCTTGGAAATTCTCAGAGATTCACTTCAAATACCACCTCCGCACTACCCTCTCTCCCCTCTTTCTGGGACTCCAAATAAACATAAAACTTTCCCACTGAACCCAGTAGGTCCCTTACCTTCTTGTGCCTATCTTCCTTGCTTCAGCTTAGATGATTTCTCCTTGCTTCAGCTTAGATGATTTCTCCTGACCTGTATTTCTTGTTTCAGAGTGCATCAAATGTAAGGCTCTGCCTTTCAGTTGCTTCTTCCTAAGTAGATAAACACTCCCAAGGCAAAGTAGCCCCAAATGGTGGTCTCTTTTCTCTACTTCTCCAAGATTTTGGTCCACTAATAACTGACTATATTGTTAACACTTTGTTTTTAGTAAGATGTTTTCTTCTCATTTTTAGACTCTACTTTTCTTCAGCAGGAAGGCTAAATCACCTAATCTACCATACCCAGCATCACAGTCTGTAATGTGGTTACTTTCAATAGTTTAGTAAGCATGATCTTCCTTTTTCCCAGGATATAAAACAATTATCCAAATTTGTAACTGGGCATCAGACATGACACATTTAAAGACAAAATTCATTTGCTTGTGTAAAACATGGCCACCAAGGACTGTAGGAACAAAAATTGTATTTCATGTTTGGAAACAATTGGTTTGGCCTGCTGTAATTAATATGGTTGGCATTCATTTTAAATAAAGAATATGTTAAACCCTTTGAATTAAAAAATAAAAGCATCTAATAAATCTATACAGTGAATAGCATGTCTTTATTCTATTTACATTTGTTATAAATATAATACATTTTTGAAAAGCTTATTTTTAATTAACTTGAGTAGATTTATATTTTAAACAGATCAACTCAATTGTTAAAGTTACATAATAAAGAATATGATAATTTAAATGACAAAAAATTTTCATATTGTGAAATAGTGCACCCTATGCTGAGATGAATGAGGAAAAAAAAGTCAAACTCCTTTCAAAACTATATTCAAAGCATCAGAAAAATTTTTTTTCTTTTTACAAAGTTATGTATAAGCCATAGGAACCACCAGATACTGAAGTATGAAGACTCTATAACCAAAGTTCAAAACTGATTTTAGAGAATTGTGTGATGCAAGACAGGAAAACTTGTATTTAACACTCTATAGAACTTCACAGTAAAGCTGGAATTTATAGACTAATGGCTTAACAGGAGTACTGCCAACAAGGCCTTTCCTTCCTCAGAATCATCTGGTAATATTCAGATACCATCAATAAGTTGTAACAGCAGACTTAGACATTGGTTTTTAAGACAGGGCTTAATAAGGTACGTGGATATGTTGAAACTCTGTATTATGAGTATGTAAATTATTACCAGGGTTTAAAGAAATACAAAAAAAGAATGTAAGTATTCTCAGTCCAACGTGCTTTGCATCATCAACACATTGACAAGTCGAAAGTATTTTGCAGCAATCCGACACCAACCTCCATAACAAGTTAGGTACTTAAAATACTGCTGTTAAAATCCATTCAGTAAGATGAAACTGATTCTTGTGGATTTCAGTACAAATGTGCAAGTTGTCACACATTATTGATGATGATCAGGGCAGGCATGGAGTTCTGCTGACTTGTTTCAAACACTGTAACTTGGTCCGATAACTTGGCAAATACCCTAGGCGTTCCAAGGTTATAAACACCTGTATGAACAAAGCATGCTTTCAGCTGCAAACTGTGAATCTCCTGGCTTTTAAGCTGAAGTTTATATTGTGTTTGTCCAAGCCATGTAAATGATCCATGGATTTCCAATGCTTCTGGACTATGTGGGAGAAGGAAAATGGTAAGTTGGAGGGTTTTTCTTTATAAACTTTTTCCCGAAGTTCTAGTAACAGATCCCTTTCATCTAGAGATTCTACTTCTAGAAACTATTTCATGAAGCCAATTATTTATTAATAACGACAAGGGCAATAGGTAGTATTACTATTGCTATAATAGCTAACATTTGTTACCAGGTACTATGTTCTAAGCACAAGTGTTATCTCAATTAATGCTCACAACAGCAGCTAGTAAATTATGGAACCTGATTTCAAACCTCAGCTTTTAACCAACTGGTTATCCATAACATAAAAACAATTTGTATGCAGGAATGCTTATAATACTGAAACTGTTTATAATGCTGAAAAATGGGAAGCAACCCAGAATCTACCAATAAGGCGTTATTTATGACACACATAATCAATCATACACAGAATGTGTCTGGATTCCAGAGAGCTGCTCCAGATCCTATTCGGGGTGTTATATAATAATAATCCGTATACACTTCACATTACTTTTCTAAAAATCCAAAAACTTCTGAATTCCAAAAAGCATCTAGCTCTTGAGATATCAGATATGGGAGTATGGACCTGTATTTTTTTAAGTATTATTTTATAATTACAAAAAAAAAAAAAACTTCTATTGCAAACTTGCTGATTTTCAATTTTAGAGTTCTTTATCACCAACAAACTTTCATAAAAATTTTTGTCTCTGATCAAAACAATTTGCTTCTTTTGGAAATCGCTTGTCATTCTGTCACCACTATGATGCAGAGACAATCCTCTCTAACTCCTCTATAACACTTCTGTAATGTCAAACACAAATCCAGGGCACACCTGAGTAAACTTTCTCTATCCGTGTTAGGTCATTATGTGCATAATTCAAAATGCTAAACTGTTCTCACATCAATCCTAAACTACAAAATAATCTTGCACCAAGTGAATCTTTACCTTGTTGTTTTATGCCGAAGATCAACTATTACATCAACATCAGCCTTAGAACAATTAGACAGTAAAAGGGTGACTGGTACTAAACAAAGGCTGTGGAAGGAAAATAGAGAGGTTAAGCTGTGCATTTTCTTTTTAAAATCAACTTTCTTGAAAATAACACTTAACGAATACCTAACAAGCTCCTTAAAAAAGACAATTAGATTCAAGTAAGGGAAAAAACTGAGTTCCAAAATTCAAAAAGACACATTATTTGTGTAAATAAGAAGGAAAATATGTTCCTACAATGCCTGAATGCTAAATATCAGAATATACACGTCCACAAAACCATTTTGTTTCCATTTATTAGAGCTACTCTTAAAAAATAACTGAAGTGTTTCTTGGTGGTTATTTCTCAAAATGAAAAACAAAAATTTATAAATAATCTCAACTAGGAAAGATCAATGAAGAAAAAATAAATCGTGAAAATGCCAACAACTAATCCTGTTCTCTTTGTTTCTTGAAAATTACTTTATTTTGAGAACTTGGCCTTGATTGACATTTGCTTTTCTACCAAATCTGCATAAAAGCCACCCTGTTTTAGAGAATATGAAAATTTCTATAAAACAAATTACGAGGAAAGCCTTTTTAAGTGGACACATTTACTCAGGTAATCCAGTTTCTGATATTGCTTTATAATTAATAAATTACTAAAGCATTTAATAAAGCATAGAATGGACAGGCAGTGACAGAAGAGGACATATGAACAGACTGGTATAAATTTCAAATCAAGAACATAATAAACAAACATAACCTAGGCACAAATGAAGGCTGGTTACATACTATTGTTAATATTTTACTCTATAAACACAAAGAATAAAGAGATAGTAAAAAATAAAATACAGTAACCTTATAAGTTCACACAAAATAACTTTAAAATTCTGCTCAATGTATTTAATGCTTTCAGAAATTTTATATCCTCTTACTGAGAAATATTTTCCAAACAATACTGCAAATAACAGATTTCCCTCAACCAAAAAGCTCAGATAATTTCAAAAACATACCCTTCAGTTGTGCCCGTGCTATGCCCTTACCTCCCCCACAAACTTCTCACAAGGAAAGGAGGGTAATAAAGACTACTGCGCAGGTTTCCAGTCTGAAGCGCCTCCTTAAATTAAATCCCACTACATAATTTGTAACACAAAGCAAAACCTCAGGAACTTTTGCTATTCTGTTCCCATCTGATCCTCAAATATCAAATGTTCCAGGCCTTATCTAAATGCCTCTAGAAATGTGAACATCTGGGTATTTCCTAGCCCCAAACCAAACTCATTATCTTCACTCCTTCTCTTCCTCCACTCACTGTTGCAGTGGATAGCACCCCCATCTATCCCACAGGCATCATACTAAGTGCTTCTTACTTGGGAATGGGAGCTCCTGCCTCACTAGTCCCCATTCCCAATTTTCTATTATTCTTCACAAATTCCTGTCAATTCTTTCTCCCACACACTCTGAAACTTGGTTACTTTATCTTTTTTCCTTACAAGTTCAAGGCACCTTGTCTTTTGGTGTACTACAACAGCCTCTGGATAAGCACCCTGACACAATCCATTCTTTACATGGGGTGTTTCTCATATCTGACCTGTGTTTCCCACACTTGAACATGAACCAGAATTACCTGGTGGGCATGTTAAAAAAAAGACTACTAGGCCCCACTCCCAGTTTTGGTTCAGCAGGTCTGAGGAATGGCCCAAGGATTTGCATTCTAACAAGTTCCCAGATAATGCTGAGGGCACGGTCCGAGACCACGTTTTAAAAACCACTTTATACAACAGTCTTTCAAAACTGCTAATCTGATGAGCCACACAGAGACCAAACTGCTGAGAACTATCCCCCAGCCACCAAATTTAGCATTATTAAAGGTATGGGTTCTACAGTTAGACTAAAGTTTAAATATTAGCTCAAGAATTCCGTATCTTAGTTTTCTCAACTGTAAACTAGGAACAATAATTGTACCTACATCTTGGGCTCATGATAGTGATTAGGTAGGATCAAATACGCTAAGTGCTGAGAATAATGCCTAGCACATGTTCAAAAGCTCCATAAACATGTCTAATGTGACTTCTTATTTTGAAAGCTATGGCAGCTAAACTCAGTATGTTTCACATCTTTGTTATGTCTGGTCACATATTCTTTCTCATCTTCTTATTCCTGTACGGTCCGTGTGCTACGTGCCGTAATCAAACCTCTTCCTGACACATCCCCTCCCACATTTCTGTATTACATGAAGAACACTCCTTCAGGTCCTCAATCTCTTCTCTTTATGTTTCTATATCTTACTTGAACTGAAATTTGGCTGAGTACACAGCTTCCTCTATAGCCCTCTTGACAAGAGATGCTGTTCTTCCAACATCTTCCACATCTCCGGTCAGAATGTATCATTAATGTAGTTCCAATACCACTCCTTGATGATTTCTTCCTATCTCCTCTGTCAAAACACCCATTTATTTGTAATAAACTACTCCACAGTTTTTCATCTTTTTTTGTGTCCTCATACTGACATACTAAACCCAGCAACAGTAACTCAGTACAGCAGATTCTTTGGGGGAAGGGGAAAGGATGAGTATTTTGAAATATCTTAGGTAAAGATGAGGGAAACATCGCTTGACCTCGCATCATCTCCTGCGTCTGTGAAGCAGGGGCATACCACTGCTCTACGCATCTCTTCTGTATCATCTATTGGCTTCAATTATTAAAAGCTTCGGCATGAATTTGCTTTCTTCTCTTTAATCCCGAGTCTTGTCATCATGTGGACAACTTTACTAAGTAGACGACCCATTCAACATCTTCTCAAATTTAGTACTATTCAAAACTCAGCCATCTACTTTCCGTGACCATACTGTGATTTTTTTTTAGTCACCTAAAATAGCTACCTCTGAAATAATACTCTGTCACTCCACTCTCTGACAATTATCTCCCATCTCTCCGGCTTTCTCACTCAATTATACTTCTACTCTTAGTGTCACAGGGATGACCAATCACTTTGGCTCTCTATTTCAGTGTTTCTCAATCTCAGTTAGTGTGGTATAACTATAACTACTGTGTAGCAGTTACTCACTCCCTTAACCCTTCCCACCGGGGGACTGTGGATCATCCTTGTTGATTGTGAAGGTGAGGCTAATTGGCCAATGGAATATTCATGTCTTTGATGCAAACAGAATCAATGTGCTCTCACAATATGGTTCACATTTGTACTCCAGAGATACTCACTGAGAAGGACATATCCAAGTAGCTGCTGCCCATTTGGACTGAGCCCAAAATATATGTGGTACAGACAGGAACCCAACCAACCCACAGCTTGAAGATGAGCTTCAAGCCAAATGGTAGCTGACCTGCAGATCCATGAGTGTGAGAATGCCTTGTAGGCTACTGAATTCTGGAGTGGTTTGTTATGAAGCATTACTGTGGCAACCATGACTGATACGGATGCATGCTGGTATCATGTGAGGACATTTAAAAAATACAGATGCCTGGGTTCTATTCCCAGAGATTCTGATTAAAGTGGCATCGAGCATTTGGATTTTCAAAAATTCCCCAGGTAATTCTGTGCAGCCAGGGTTGGAAAAAAATGCCGCATTTTATCCTTATCTAACTTGTCTTGTTTTCACATACTTCCATGCACAGTTTTATTTAACTGTGATGTTTTGTTTTTAACCCACTACTCTACTTTAGCTTGATCATTTAGGTGGTATGCCCCTGCTTCACAGATGTATAAGATGAATGGGAGGTGAAGTGATGATCAAACCTATCCTGCTTCACATACTTCCCTACACTGCCTAGATTCTATGAGTCTTTTTACCCCAATAAAATCATGTGGAAAACTCCTAAACATCCTTGCCTCTAAAGCACAGCCAAGGTTTTAACCACTAAGGTTAAAAAGAAGCACTGTGGGATCTAAGATATTCAGGAAGTACGTGAAGCAGGATGGGTCTGATAAACGAAGTAGAACAACTGCTTAAAATGAAACATCAGGGAATCAAAACTGCCCATGAAAGTACATGAAGTCAAAACAGGTTCAACAGGGATAAAACATAAAATTTTTTTCCTCAACTATGGCTGCACTTTAGAGCAACATTAAGACCTAGAGCAACATTAAGACCTAGACAAAAAAGTTTTACAAATAACTTAAATGGTTAAAATTTTTAAAAATCTGACAACAGTGTTGGTAAAGGTGTGGCGCAGAGGGAATTCCCGTATACCGCTAAGTGGGATGTGCAAGTTGGTTAAACTTTGGAAGAACTTGGAAAAAAAGGCAAGCACACATACACCAGGAGATTATACACAAGATTATTCACAGAAGAATTCAAAATAGCTCAAATATGAAAATAATCCAAAAGTCCATCAACAGTAGAGTAAATAGATAAACTGTTCCGGTATGTTCAAACATTCATAAGGCAACGAAAATTCTATTGCTTCGTGCAATAGTTAACAATTACTAACATAATATTAAATGAAAGAAGCCAGACATAAAAAGAATATACTCTATAATTCCACTTATATAAGAAGTTCAAAAAATGCCCCAAGCAAATCAAAATATAGAGTTGTATACTTAGTTGGAAAAATTATAAAGAGAAGCAAAGAAGTGACTACCAATATTGGGGGCACACGGGGTAGTGCCTGGGAGGGAATACAAAGGGGGCTTCTGTGATGCTAGCAATAGCATAGAAGTGGTTATCTGGGTGTTAACTCTGTGGGGAAAAAAAAAAATCACCATGGTCATACATGTTGTTTTTGAGCACATTTCTGTGTGTTATATTTAATAAAGAGAAGGTTTAAAAGTGGTTAGCACCATTTAAGTTACTTTTTAAATATGTCTGACATTAAGTCTCTGTCAAGGTCTTAATTTTGCCCAGCAATCTGTGTGTCCTTAGCCAGCTTCTTCTCATTCCTCTCAGAAGTTACCCTCAAATTTTACTTCTCAAATGTTCTATCCTTTATTCTCTTATCTCCTATATTACTTTGCTCCTAGAAATATTCCCTAAAATGGAGGCACTCCATCATGTGTGAATACGTTAAAATTTCTCCCTACTTTCTCCTCTCCCTGTTTCAATAGTAAGGAGATCCCTTCTGTAGTCCAAAGCTAATCCCGTGATTCTTTGGACTGTGTATCTTTCCATCTATTAAGGATTCTGTTATTCTCCCTATATCCCATCATTTCCTTCAAGACCATAAACATAACCATATCTTACCTAGTAAGAAAACAATACTGAATGGATATTCCTGGATCCCTGTTCATAGCCCAGCTTTCTGAAAGGGTGGTCTACACTAGTAGACTACACTTTACTTACTTACCTCCCAATCTCTCCTCAACCTATTATACCCTGATTGCACTCCCATTATATAGTAACATTCTTCTAAAAAACCATTAATGACCTCTTGTCAGATCCAATAAATAATTTTCTGGTCCATTTACTACTTGACATTTCTGCAGCATTTTAAACAATTAAACCATTCTCTTTCTTTGAACTGTTCTCACTCAAGTTTTGAGATACCACTTTCTCCTCATTGGTCTTTTCTTCCTAATTACTTCTCAACTAGTCTTCTTTGTGGATTCCTTTTTCTTTAGCTTTTCTCTCAGATGTCATTGCTCTGCAGGTCACTGTTCTCTTTTTGTTCTATCCCACCCCATCGCCACCCTTATCCAGGGTGAATTTTTCACCAAAATTCATACCTTCACTTATCACTTATAGACTGGTTCTAATAGACGTCTCTCCATCTTTTCTTATACCTGCAAACTAGCAACTTTTTGAAGTGTCATCTGACTTAGGACTTTTTATTTTTAGAATCTTAAGTTTATATAATCAAGCTACTTACCAAAATTACAAATACAGATGCCCCCTGAACAACAAAGGGGTTAGAGGTGCTAACCCCCACACAGTCAAAAATCTGTGTATACCTTCTGACTACCCAGAAACTTAGCTACTAATAGCCTACTGCTGACTCAAAGCCTTACCAATAACACAAACTGTCGAGTAACACATATTTGGTATGTTATATGAATTATATTTTATATTCTTACAATAAAGTAAGCTGGAGAAAAGAAAATGTTATCAAGAAAATCCTTAAGAGAAAACACATTTACAATACTGTATTTATCAAAAAAGATCATGTATAAGTAGACCCACATAGATGGAACCACACTGTTCAAGGGTCAACTGAACATCATTCTCCAAGAAGTTAGCATTTAGCACTTAGTAAAGCTTCATAATGCTGTCTAAATTTGAACTGTTTGATGAGTCTATACTATAGTCATTTCTTACATTTAATTTGTGTCTAAAACAAAACCAAAATTATATTTTTTCTTGGTTTTGACTTAATGATAAACGTGCTCACCAAAAGGAAACTTTCAGCAACTGAGGTGTCGAAGGCAATTATCTACCTCTAACCACAGCTGCAGCATATAGTAATCATAGTAAAGGGTAAATTATTTAAGAGCAATTTCCATAGACTCAATATTATTCTAAATTTCTTTTTCAATACTGGGGTTAATGCCATTGTTAAAATAAATAAATAAGAGTGTGTGCGTATATACGCACACGTGCACTGTAGAAAAATTTTAACAAAAATAAACCTCAGACCTTTTTTGATGAAATGGATGATTAAATGATTCTGGATAGTGAAGACTCGTTTTAATGAGATTAGAAAGCTGCTCTACGGATGGTCTTAAAGGAACTGTAGTGTTTTCTGGCCTGAAAAATTTTAATAGTTCCATTTCTGGTGGCTCCTGAGAAAAGAAAAAAAATATATATGACAATAAAAACATTGTCTTGTTAAAATATAGCATATACAAATAAAAGAAGTTAAAAACAGTTGAGATAAAGGAAAGCATGAACAATACTTTTTCTGCTGTTATTTAAACTAACAGAATCATCTGCGATACAATTGAGGATAAACAATCTAGGATCAGAATCATTTATTCATTCCCTATTTATTATGTGCTGGAGTTAGACTTAAATTCCAGCAACTCCACATAAGGTATTTAATACTTTAAGACTGAATTTCCTTATTTATAAAAAGGGGTTCATAATAATTTCAAAATCTGTTGTGGTTGTTACTTAGTACTTAAGCCACAGACATTGAATTGTATAGCACCTGTTTTAATAGTTGAAGAACTAAAATTGCTTTAAAATTTCATTTTGAAAATAGACTGCTGTGTTTATTATAGATTACAGTACTTCATCTGTATTAACTGAAGGTTAATCATGCATGTAAAAGTCTCAGTATAACCAGTGCCAGGCACACTGTAAACATTTCAATAAATATCATTATCACCTAAATGAAAACAGAGAATATCACCCCCTTTCTACTATTATTATCTTTTTAAACCATTTTTCTCCATTTTTCTTTACCATCCAGGGAAATTTTGATTTTTAATTTCCTGCTAGCCTAGTTGGGATTTTGATCTGCACTAGGGATTGGCAAACTATAGCCCACAGGCCAAACCCAGCCTGCTTCCTGTTTTTGTAAAGAAAGTTTTATTGAAACAGCCATATCCATTTGTTTACATATTGTTTATGGTTGCTTTTGGACTCCAACAACAGAGATGAGTAATTAAGACACAGACCTTCTGGCCAGCACAGCCTAAAATATTATCATCTGGCTACTGACAGAAAAGGTTTGTTGGGGCGCCTGGGTGGCTCAGTCGTTAAGCGTCTGCCTTCGGCTCAGGTCATGATCCCAGGGTCTTGGGATTGAGTCCCACATCGGGCTCCCTGCTTGGCAGGAAGCCTGCTTCTCCCTCTCCCACTCCCCCTGCTTGTGTTCCTGCTCTCGCTATCTCTCACTCTGTCAAATAAGTAAATAAAATCTTTAAAAAAAGGGCGCCTGGGTGGCTCAGTTGGTTAAGCGACTGCCTTCGGCTCAGGTCATGATCCTGGAGTCCCGGGATCGAGTCCCGCATCGGGCTCCCTGCTCGGCAGGGAGCCTGCTTCTCCCTCTGACCCTCCCCCATCTCATGTGCTCTCTCTCTCTCATTCTCTCTGTCTCAAATAAATAAATAAAATCTTAAAAAAAAAAAATCTTTAAAAAAAAAAGAAAAAAGAAAAGGTTTGTTGATCCCTGATGTATACAGCTGTAAAAGCAAGAACTAAATTTGTTTTTGATTTAGAAGTCAGAGAACAGTGACTAAAGGTTTACTCTGGAGGAAAGAAGAGAACAGAAACAGAACTTCTGGGGTGCTACTTATGTTCTATTTCTTGATCGGGGTCCTGGTTATACTGAAGTGTTCTTCAATTTGTGAAATTCAATGAGCTATTCAACTATTCTGTATTTATCTTACACTTTAATAGAAAGTTCAAAAAATGTATTATTGTTTAATATATTCTAAACATCAAAAAAACCAAGCTATTGTTTGAGACTTCTAAACTATACTAAATAAATTTCCATATGCCACTTAGGTAGAAAACACACAAACAATGGCCATAAAAGGATACCAAAGGCCTGAGCTAATTTACTGAGAGAATATTTAAAAGAGTTTCCCCCTCTCCCAGCTTAAAAGTAGCAAAAAGTATTTTCACAACCAGCACTAAATATTTGTCCAGTAATTTGACAATAAGGACCTGATTCATACCTTATGACAGTTCCACCACAAGAGAGGCAAGGAGTAAAGAACTATTATCTTTGCCTTGTAAGTGAGTAGTAAGCTAAGGTTCATCAAGTTATGCAAGTAATTTGGTCATCAATCTCAAAGTCTTTGGGCTCCAAATCTATTATTCACAGTATTATGAAACTGCCTTATCTCCCAAGCTCAGTTAATCATATAAAGAGAATAAAAAATATTTCAAAGGTGAAATACAGAGAAATAAAAATGATATGCCATTCATGGTATGTAAAATGAAAATATAACATGAATAAATTTTATAAAATCACTTCTTCATTTTCCAAGTGCTAATTTTGCCAATGTTTGAGATGTTCCAAATTATCAAAAGTTTATATACAACTAAAACTTGGGACTTCTGTATTAATCAAAGGTGAAGAAACAATTTTTTAATTAAGAAATAGATTTGGGGTTAAATTTGATATCTTCATTAAAACTAGTGGAATATTGCCATTTGTAACCATCGAAGTAAAAACTGATTCAAGTCATAGAATTGCCAATGGATGCTAAAACTAGTGGACATAGGTTTGATAAGAAATCAGACATTTACATAGGTCCAAATTATCTCCCCACAAATTACTTATTAGAAAACGAAAGGAAAAACAGTAACTTTACTGTAGAAAAATACGGTGGAGACCATCTTAATCAAATGATCCATCACTGATAATGAAACAAATTAATATCAAGTGCTTTTTGATATAATACACTGACAAGGACATAACATCACTTCTGTGGTATTCCTGCCAAAAAATGTATAACCTTAATCTAATCATGAAGAAACACAAGAAAAACCCAAAGAGGTATTATTCTACATTAAAATAAATGGCCCATGCTCCTCAAAGATGTCAATGACATAATGACAGATCAAGGCTCAGAAACTGTCCCAGATTAAAGAAGACTAAAGAGACATGACAAGCAAATGCAACTCATGATCCTGGACTAGCCTGGGTAGGAAAAAAAAACTGTCAAGCATATAATGCAGACCTCTGATGACATTTGAATATGGACTAATATGAGTACTGCATCAATGTTAAACTTCCTGAATTTAATAATGGTGTCTGTGATTATGTAAGAGATTGTCCTTATTCTTAGGAATACTCGTGAACTAAATGGGGGGAGAGAAGGATGTCTGCAATTTACTTGGGAGTAAATTAAGAAAAAAAAAATCAATGTGTACATAAATAGAGAAAAAAATGATAAAGCAAAGAAGGTAAAATGCTAACCACTGGTGAACCTTGGTGAAAAGTATAAGAGAGTCCCTTATACTATACTTGCAGCTTTTCTGCAAGTTTGAAAATTATTTCAAAATAAAAGTTTTCACCAAAAATAATGAGAAAGCTTGAAATTAAGATCCAATATTTATAAACACAATACAAGGTCACTGTTTGAATTACTGGATGTGCTTAAATTGTGTTCATATATACTATGAGAACTTTTTGGTAAGATGAAACAGTATTTTATGAGAAATCAGAAAACACATTAAACACTATTACCAGCTGCTGCACCACTCCATGGAGCATCCTTTATATTTTATGCTTTGCCCTCCCTGGAGTTCTGCAGTGGTATAGGCATGTTTCCCTTCCTCTCAAGCAAATTAATTCTTTTTATAACTATGAATTCTAGATTCAGTATAGAATATTTATTAGAAACCTCCAGATCACAAGTGTATTTTAATACTCTTATGAGATGCTAATAAATTTTAATTTATGTTCATTTCTCATTTAAATTAGTCTTCTGCCACCAACCCCCCACTCAAATCTCAATATAAAAGCCTGCACAAGCCAGACCCCTTTAAAAACCCAAAAACCAACCAAACAAAACACTCCACAGTTCACAAGAAGACCCAAACAAAGAAAACTCTGTTATTACCTGTTTCTGAGGACATGAAAAGGCTTCTTTTCCTATAGTGTGAAGAGTAACATGATGCTGACCTTCCAAAATAAGCTGCTTACTATCTTCCACTACATAAGCCTAAACATACAAAGCACAAAAATGTTACCTTTCTTGGCAGTAACCTCAAAAGTAATGAATGCAATATTTGATGGAAGGGAGAAATATTATGGCTACTTAACAATTATCAACACTATGGATGCGTCAGAATTTCTACTTTTATTTATTCATTCAATCAATAGAGAATCTGTCAAAATCTGTTTTGCTTCAATTTAACACAGTTGGCCTGAATATTTAAGGGACACATCTTAAAATCTTTTTCAATGTTCTCTAGAGCTCTTAAGAAACTAGTCCAAAAGAGCAGTGCTCTAACACAAGCCTTTTTGTTACTGGACTGACGATACACAGGCAAAACATTTTTTCTCATAGTCTTGCTTCTGAAATGCCTCAGGGTTTATCACCTAGTAGAACAAAATCAGTGAGTACAATCATGAATCCTATAAGTGAAAATGTCACACCCTTGGATATCTTAACCGTAAGTACATACACTTAAAAAAAAAAAAAAAAAAGGCTGATTTCATCTATATCAAAACACTGGTTCCAGCATATAACTCATCACCCTCTTGAACTGCTTCTGCCCCAGAGAAAATGTTGTATGTAAATGGCTCTGATATACTGTTATCATCACATTATGCAAAGGCTTAAAAATTTTTTGACAAGCCCAATTTTTTTACTATTAGATTCAACAGACATAACATTTCTCAGGCAAAATGCTATAAAAGTTTCTAAATGTTTTCATTTCATATTTTCAATCTGTGTACTTATTTTATCATGGCTAGTTTTGCCACCCGTACATCACACCTGGAGCAGTGCTGCACAAAGACACAGGACAGCCGGGACCTGCTCAGTGTGCATTACTACACAGCCCAGCGATGCTGTAGTTAAACACCTGCTGGGGTGGGCCTTTAGCTGAGAGGATGAATGCTGACAGGGTAAAGTTCTGAGACAGGTCTTATGTTTTTTCCAATGGTCTCATGGGATTGAACAAAAATCATCCATAGCCTTGTCAAATTCTATAATGTATTCTTCTCTCTGCACAAAGACTTAACTTTTTAAAACAAACCTTTATATTTGGTTAAGACTGGTTAGGAATTGTTCTGTGCCCCTTTTCCAATTATTTTTCACAAAAATGTTGTCTGAGCTCTTCGTTTTTCTCCTGCATCCTATTTTACTGAAAGACTCCTAATGCTTCCTGTTTCCTACTCCACAACTTAAATGACTTTTCAAGTTTCCTTTCATGCAGTGCTTTTTTGCATTATCTAGACACTTCACTAAAGAAAATCTACCACTTTCTCAAATGAGTATGTGCTAAACTTATCTTAGATACTAGCCACAATCAACTTAATATCCTATTCTTTATTCTATTCAAACTTCCATTTTCTAGCCAAGGAGCATCATAGCTTAGTTTTCTTCTTCATGTAATCAGCAATACTAGTAGTAGTGGGCTGCTATTCAGGGCTGTTTTCCCCCCAGCCAAACTGTGGACTTAACAATTAATACAGAGTACAGATACATTACTCAAAATCTTGTCTCAGAAATATTTCAAATTGTTACAGGGCAGAAATCTGGAATGCAGCCACATACCTCAAGGGTCTAGTATACATTTAATGAGTGGTTGGTTTGCATTAAGGGGCAATACCACTGAGCCTGAAAATAGAAGCCTCTTGATCCTAAGCTTCAAGAAGATTTGATTTCAAGCTAAAAATGGGAAACTGATCTTTTTATTATTATACACCTAAATCAATTAAAGTACCATTTTGTTGAAATTTTATTGAAACTCATGCCACCTTGGTTTTAAAAAAGTTTATTGTGTGATGTAGTAAAAAAGAATAGAGTATTTGAACCAATTTAAAAATATGTGTACTGGGGCGCCTGGGTGGCTCAGTTGGTTAAGCGACTGCCTTCGGCTCAGGTCATGATCCTGGAATCCCTGGATCGAGTCCCGCATCGGGCTCCCTGCTCGGCGGGCAGTCTGCGTCTCCCTCTGACCCTTCCCACTCTCATGTGCTCTCTCTCATTCTCTCTCTCTCAAATAAATAAATAAAATCTTAAAAAAAAAATAAAAATAAAAAATAAAAATACGTGTACTGATCATCTACTATGGGCATATCTCTATGTGAGCCCTTGTTTCAGACAACATAAAATCAAACCTTTCCACCCTGTTCAGGTGAATATCCTAGGGCAAGATCCTTAATTGCACTGTAGAACTGTCTTTTAAAAAATAATATGTAATTTTATTATATATTATATGTAACATAATCTATATGTAATTACAAATTCTTATAATACATGCATAAAATACAAAAGGGTGCACTGTGAGAAACAAGCCTCCTCTGTATTATAGTAAATAACTTTAAGGAAGACTAAAGTCTAAACCATCTCATTCTGGTCTGCCATGTGTGGATCTTATCTGGATGTGATTTTTGAAAACTTAAAATATTTTCAGGGTGCCTGGGTGGCTCAGTCTGTGGAGCCTCTGCCTTCAGCTCAGGTCATGATCTCAGGGTCCTGGGATCGAGTCCCGAATCAGGCTCCCTGCTCAGAGCTGAGTCGCTTCTCCCTCTCCCTCTGCCCCTCCCTGTTGTGCTCTGTCTCTCTCTCTCTCAAATAAATAAAATCTTTAAAAAAATAAAAACTTAAAATATTTTCAAATAATCTGGAAAAACTGAAAACAAACCAACAAATAATAATTCAAAATTATTGTTAATTTGGTTGGGTGAGATAAAAAATACTCTGGGGTTATGTTATATAAGAGAGTCCTCATCTGCTAGAAGTAAATACAGAAGCATTTACAGATAAAATATTATGTTATTAAAAAAATACTACAGCAAAAAATAAAGGAAGGTAAAAATAAAACAAAGGAGAGGGGCTACTGGAATAGATGAAAAATGAATAGCAACATATTAATGACTATGGAGCCTGAGTAATGGGTACCTGAAGGTTCACAGTGCTATTTTTTCTCTTTCTGGTGTTTGAAAATGCCCATAATAAAGAGTTTAATAATGATACTTGTTTTCATGGAGCTTACTATATCTACAATGTTCTCAGTACCACTAAGAACTAACAGTAGTAACAAAGAAGAAAGTTATCTAATTTGAATGAATTCTTTCTCTAAGTAAAAAAAGTCATTATGGGGGGCGCCTGGGTGGCTCAGTCGGTTAAGTGTCTGACTTCAGCTCAGGTCATGATCTCAGGGTCCTGGGATCAAGCCCTGCATGAGGCTCCCCGCTCAGTGGGGAGTCTGCTTGTCTCTCTCCCTCTGCCCTTCCTCCCACTTATGCACGTACACTCTCTCTCTCTCCCTCAAATAAATAAATAAAATCCTAAAAAAAAAAAAAAGATTTACAAAGTCATTATGGAACTGTTAAAAAAAGTTATAAAATAACTTAAATATTGAAACTGAAAATTTTACACAGAAAAAATATAATACCAGCTTACATTTGTTCTTCAGCTTAAGGCTGAAGAATCTACAAGCAAGGCTTGCTGAAATAATTTAATAACACATACCTTCCATAATACGACAATATTCAAATCCACCTCACTGCACTTCTGAATTAATCTCACAGCATCCTCTATTGACTGTTTTTCTGCATGCACAGATGGCTGGGCTTGTGGTTTCTTTATTTCAGAAGATAAACTTCGGTAAAAGAAGTCTGCACATGGACTTGCTGAACTTATTATCTGTTAAAAGAAAATCATTTATCTACATAAATGTTTTCAACTAAATATACCCTACCAAAATTTATATTTCTCTATATATTTCTATATAACCAAAAGGCTTATTCAATAATTTCTTGTCAATTTGTCAGTACAGGGAGGCTGTAAAACACACGAAGACAGGTAAACACCTAAAATATTTGGTACACATTACCCTGAATCTTAAAGCTACTATCTCAAAGTAATTAAACTACACTGCCATGACATTAGGTTTGACCTTCCAAGTATCAAGGGAGGATAATGGGTAGTTCTAAGAAAATGCATAAAAAATAAATTACTGAAAAGTAATATTCTTTGTACTATTAAAATAACAGAAATATTTCTCATTCAAATACTTAGAACCCTAGAAAACGTCCAATGAAACAGAATGCAAATGGAATTACTGGTCTTAATACGGTTTTTATACTTGAAGGGAGAGAACATGAAAAAAGAATTTTAAAAAAAATTTTAAATGGAATCAGAACTACAGGATTTCCTTTCACAGAATACTGTGTTTCATAGTAAAATCTCTATACTTAAGATTCCCTGCATTATAGGCTATATTACATAGATGCTAAGTTTCAAGTTAATTATTAAATATTAATAAATAGATGTTTTCCCCTTTAAGAGTGAACTATTTTCTGGTAAACAATTGTCCCTATAGGTTTCTCAGTAACCTGTAGTGCTTGGTGAGTTCTATTTATTCAACCAGATTCGTCAAAAGGGAAAATGTCTTTGTTTCTGCCTTCTTCAGTACTCCTATGCAAAATTATTTGGCAACAAATACAATAAAAATTACAATCTTAATATAACTTAAAGGTCTTAATTATGTCTCTAAAGATTTTAAGTTTCAAAAAGAAATGAACAGAACAAACAACTGAAATCATGAAACCTAAATTCAATCATTCAAGAGGCACAGTGTTGACAAAAGTCACATTGTTTGGGAATTACTGGGCTTTTGGTACACTGAGATATTCTAAGTAACTATTTCTTCAAGTAGTCAAAAGACAGCCACAAAGAATGTGTCAGATGAAGGCAAATGATAAGAGAAATACAAAAGTGTAAGAATGTCTAGGATTATCAAAGAAAAAAACACAAAAAAGAAACAGTAACTGAAACAGTAGCAATAATAACAGTAACAGGGCACAACTACATGGAATTTTACACCCTTGGTCCAGTATTTCTCAAAGCTGGTTGAAAATGCACATTCCTAAACCCCACCCAAGACGTAATGAGCCATAATTTTTAGAGTTGGGGAGACAAAGCCTTCATTTTTACAAAATCTTCTAGATCAAAAATAGGGTCTGCAGACTGATAACCTCAACATCATCTAGGAGCTTATAACAATTTATTATACATATTTTTTATTAAGTAAACTCTGTGCCCAATGTGGGCTTTAATTCATGACCCCAAGATCAAGAATCACATGTTCTACTGACTGCACCAGCCAGGTGCCCCAACTTACAGCAATTTAGACTCTCAGGTCCCATCCCAGGCCTACTGAATTAGAATCTGCATTTTAACAAGAGCCCCAGATACTCATATGTACAGTCTCTGAAAGTTTGAAAACCACTGCTCTAGGTGATTCTTACAAATAATTAAGTTGGATTATCACTGTCCTAGACAACATATTTAAAATCACAAAAAAGTTTATTATTTGGATGTCAGAACCATATGATACACCAAAATCCAGACGATTATCATCTTTATGTTCCACTGTGACCACTTTCCCTAATAAATAGGTTCCCTTGTATAATCCGGTTTCATTTTTTAATCCCAAGGATTATACTTTTTACACCTATGATGCTCTCAAAAGGAAGTTAGTTTACTAATTAAAATGGTATAATCCATATAGCATTTCTGCTCTGTTTTGAAACATGAAGATAAGCTGCAAAACCCAACAAAGTTGACATGTTCATCCACAAAAGATTCTGGGGATTACTAAATCAATAGTTTTGCCAAAATAGTCAGATATTCTAAAACTGTGACTTTTAAAATCAAATGCTACTGTGCTCATTTGCATACCTGTTCATTTCCAAAGATGATATCTGCAAAGGTATATTTTTCTGAGAACTGTGTGGCAACTGAAAAACAGGAAAACAAACTAATCAATATCATTGGCATGAAATATAAAATGACCCTTAGGAAAGTGTGAAAATAAAATGAATTTACCTTCTTTTTCCTTACATCGTATTGCCTTGAAGCAAAATTTTCCCTTCTCTCTACTGGCAAGTTTGGCATCTAGAAAGAAAAGAAAATTTCAAAGATCTTTCTTAGCTGCTTATGACACGGTAAAACCTTACTCATTCAAGCTTCCTTAGTCAAACTGAAAAATAATTCACAATTATAAATAATGTTTAATGAAAAAATCTTTCTTTTCATCTCCATAAAGCAAATTTCAGCTCTTAAAAAGGATGAAATTCAATTTTCTTGAAATACATGTTGGGGTGTGTGTGTGTGACATTACAGATAAACAGAAAAGTTTAAAAGATCAGAACCTGGGAACCAGGGAGCCCACAATCCCACCACTCTATCATTTCTTCATTTCCTTTCAGTATTTTTTCGTATGTATGATTTATATCAATATTATATGCACATACTGTGCTATGATGCATTTTCTCAGTATTGTAAACATTTTAAAAATGTTAACATATTTTAATGACTAAAAAATAGTCTGAGTTATAATTTACATTAAATCCACACTGAATTTTTCCATACTAAACATAACCTTGCAATACACTGCTCTGTTTTCAATGTATGGATTTTCATGTATTCTGAATTAATTCCTTTGTATGAATTCCAAAAATAAGGATTACCAAGACTAAAGAAGAGTTTAAACATTTTTATATTTTTTGAAATATACTGTACAATTCTCCAGAAAGAGCAAATATCATTTTGCTAGCTTCACTACACTCTTACAAACACTTGGCATTCTCATATTACTGCCAGGATAATAAACTGAAAGAAATATTCTGGAAACCAATTTGTCAATATATATCACAAGTATGCATATTCTGTTTGAGCATTATCTAGGTATGGAAATACATGGAAAAGTCAGTCACTACAGAGGTATCATTATACACAGAAAAACAACAAAGAAAACAAAAAGAACCTTCCATATTCTAGTCTATGTGTTTCTGCATTGTTTGAAATTTTGAAAGTGATCATGTACTCAGGCACTGATTTTCCAATTGATTAAAGAAAATGCGAACAGAAAGATGTGGAAGGAAATAAAAAATGGGAAAGAATGAATTAAGAAAGGTAATTTGATTCACAGTCAAATACACTAATGAAAACACAATTGAATGCTTTAAAGTTAATTATTAAAAAGGTGCCAACAATCTTATGATATTATAGTACTACTCTGAAAAAAAAAATCAAGCAATGAAGATGTGAGAATTCACTATGAAGAAGGAAAAAGTCACAAACCTTTGTTTTCAGAGAGATTTACAGATTTCTGTAACTTCCAGTGTTTGCTACTACTTGATACTTGTACTATATGAAATTCCTTAACACCTGCTTCACTCTATCGAAGAGAAATAAGAGTCGTTCAGGATTTAGGAGCACAAACTTAGAGTGTTCTAATGAAAACAATATTCTGACACTGCTACCAAAGTACTGATTAACATAAGATGAAATTTTTATTTTGAAATAAACAATATACATTTTAGAAAGCTTAAGTTATTTAAATCCTTCCTTAAACATTCTTTTTTTTTCTTTTAAGTAGGCTCCACACCCAGCATGGAGCCCAATGCCAGGCTTGAACTCACCACCTGAGATCAAGACCTGAGCTGAGATCAAGAGTCAGACATTTAACTGACTGAGCCATCCAGGCACCCTCTCCTTAAACGTTCTTAAAACAGAGAAGTCAACATTCTATCCAAAAACTGTATCTAACTATAATGTACACCAGTGGCAAATTTTAAAATACTGAAAGGTATTCAGTTATTAGAACCTATCGTAATGAGTTACTGGTAGTATTTACTAGACCAAACAGTATTTGTTATCAATTTTTTTTTTGAAGATTTACTTACCTATTTTTAGAGAGAAGAGACAGAGAATGCGTGTGCAAGCACGGAGGGGAGGGGCAGAGAGAGAGAGAGAGAAAGAGAAACTTAAGCAGACTCTGCCCTGAGCTTGGAGCCTGAGAGCAGAGCCTGAGCCTAAATCAAGAGTCAGAGGCTTAACCGACTGCACCACCCAGGCACCCCTTGTTGTCAATTTTGAATCAAAACTGTAGCATTTTTATTTCTTCTAATCTTTCTGAGATATCTCATTCTCACTAAGGCAAAAACAAACAACAAAAACAAATCAGAATCCCAATATACAGCCAATGCACATAAAGTTAAACTGTACATAATTTTTTATTCTCCTGAAATTATTAAAATCTTAAAATTTTAGGGACGCCTGGGTGGCTCAGTTGGTTAAGCATCTGCCTTCGGCTCAGGTCATGATCCCAGGATCCTGGGATCGAGTCCCACATTGGGCTCCTTGCTCAGCAAGGAGCCTGCTTCTCGCTCTCCCTGCAGCTCCCCCTGCTTGTGTGCTCTCTCTCTCTGACAAATAAATAAAATCTTTAAATAATAATAATAAAATCTTAAAATCTTATTTTTACAAATGTTACTTTCATTGAAGATCAGCAAAGTATTAGCATATAAACCCCAAATATCTTAAAAAGAAGCAACCTTACAAGTTTATGAAGCCAAAAGCAAAGGACATTCAGAATAACACTTCAAGTAAGTATTTGAACTAAATCAACCTGAAGCTAAGATCTTATTTTAATCATGAGATCTCAATTCCCTTCTTTAATATTCATTTTTATATTTAGAGTATTTAAACAGGAATGGTAAAATGTTTGAAATGCTTTATATGAAGAAAATGATACTCTCAGAAATGTGTAAGTGAAGGTTATCAAGTTAATATGGAATGTGAAATCCTAACACAACTTTGTAAATTTAGTTATATCAATAGATTCTCAATGGTGAGACTAGAAAGCACTTTATTAGATCTCTGTGGTACTGAATTACTCACATATGGGGCTATATATCATACGAATATATTAACGCCACCAGGTCCCTTTTAGACTTAAAATTACGAAGTTAGGGATGCCTGGGTGGCTCAGATAGTTAAGTGTCTGCCTTCGGCTCAGGTCATGATCTCAGGGTCCCGGGATCGAGTCCCGCATCGGGCTCCCCCTGCTCAGCGGGGAGCCTGCTTCTCCCTCTCCCTCGGCCTGCTGCTCCCCCTGCTTGTGCACCCCCTCTATATGACAAATAAATAAATAAAATCTTAAAAATATATATATAAAAAAAATTACAAAGTTAATGGAAAATTAAGATGTTTTCACACTGTTGTAGATGAACATTCCTAAATTCCTACCTTACGCTATCTTGTGGGGAAAAAAATCCTTCCCTAAAAATAAAGGAAACACTTTAATATAATTAAAAATAAAATTTAGTTTTAAACCAACTTACTGTATTGGTATTTTCCACATCCACAAAGACTAGCATATTGCCCCCTCGGCCCTCCTCATCTTCAAGAGAATTACTTCTGCAGACAGTAGCTCGTACATTCAAAGATCGGCTGGTACAAATAACTGCAGTGTGTCTTAATATTCTGTGACTGAAGAAATACAAAATTGCAAATTTAATGGAAGAACCTCTCCATGTGTTATGATTCTCTAATTCCAAACAAAGCTTTTAAAACCTAATTGCTCTCAGGACCATTTGTACTCTAAAACAAAAACAAAGAATATAATACAGTAAAATTATCTAGTTAGCATAACTTCATTTCAAATTCTTTCTTCTCAGTTTGGAAGGAAACTAATGGTCTCCCAGACTCTAGGCATGTCTGCTCACCAAACTCATCAGTATAGCACATGAAAATAATTTTCATGTAGCAATGTCCTGATTATGCCACTTCTCTGACAGTGGTTTCAAAGCAACTGATCCCCTATCAAGTAAACCCCAAACTTTCACCAGGCATTGAAGGCCCTCCACAATAGAGCTTTTTACATTTCAATGTTAATTCCCCTTTACTACTACTCTTTTTTAATATTACCTCTTAAATTTTTTTTTTTTTTAAGTACAACTGAAATACAATGTCCTAGGAGTTTCAGGGATAAATCATATTGACTCAGTATTTGTATACACTATGAAATGATCCCTTTGATAAATCTAGTTACCGTGTCGTCATAAAAAGCTATTGTAATATTACTGACTATATTCCCTATACTATAGATTACATCCCCATGACTTATTTTAGAAAGTTTGTACCTCTTAATCCCCTTCACCTGTTTCACCCGCACCCCCAACCCCCTCCCCACTCTGATAACCAGCAGCTTCTTCCTTGTGTCTATGAGTCTGTTTCTGTTTTGTTTTTTCAGATTCCACATATAGGTGAAAAAAATATGGTCTTTCTGTGTCTTATTATACTTAGCATAATACCCTCTAGGTCCACCCGTGTTATCACAAATGGCACAATTTCATTATTTTTTATGGCTGAGTAACATTTGTGTGTGTGTGCGTGTGCACACACATGCCGCATTTTCTTTATCCTGATAGATGGGACACCTGGGTTGCCCCCATATCTTGGCTATTGTAAATACTACTGCCATGAACACAGGAGTGTATATGGCGGTTTTCTTTTCTTCAGGTAAATAACCAGAATTGGAACTGCTGGATCGTATGGTAGTTCTATTTAGTTTTTTGAGGAACTTCTATACTGTTTTCCGTAAAGTGGCTGTACCAATTCACATTTCCACCAAGTGTCTGTGGGTTCCTTTTTCTCTACCACCTCACCAACACTTATTATTTTGTCTTTGATAATAGCCAATCTGACAAATTTGAGGTAATATCTCATTGTAGTTTTGATTTGCATTTCCCTGATTAGTGATGCTGAGCATCCTTTCATGTGCCTGTTGGCCATCTGTAGGTCTTTTGAAAAATGTGGACTTAGATCCCGTCCATTTTTTAATTTTTTATATTAAATTGTGTAAGTTCTCTATATATTTTTGATGCATGATTTGCAAATACCTTCTCCCATTCAGTAGGATGTCTTTTTGTTTTGCTGATGGTCTCCTTCACTGTGCAAAAGCTTTCTAGTTTGATGTGATCCCGTTTTAGTTTTTGTTGCCCTTGCCTGAGAAGACCCCCCAAAATATTGGTAAGATCAATGAATGTCAAAAAGCTCACTGCCTATGTTTTCTTCTAGAAGTTTTATGGTATCAAGTCTTACATTCAAGTCTTTAATCCATTTTGAATTTATTTTTGTGTATGGTATAAGATAATGGTCCAGTTTTCCCAATATCATTTATTGAAGAAATGATCTTCTCCACTGTATATTCTTACTTCTTTTGTCATAGATTTAATTGACCACATACACATACATTTATTTCTGGGCTCTCTATTCTGTACCATTGATCTGTGTCTATTTTTGTGCCAGTATCATACTGCAGTGATTACTATAGCTTTGTAGTACAGTTTGAAATCAGGCAGCATGATAGCTCCAGCTTTATTCTTCTTCCTCAAGATTACTTTGACTATTTGGGGTCTTTTGTGGTTCCATACAAATTTTAGGATTCTTTGTTCTAGTTCTGTAAAACATGCCATTGGTATTCTGATGGGGATTACATTGAATCTGTAGAGTGCTTTGGGTAGTATGAACATTTTAACAATATTAATTCTTCCAATCCATGAACACAGTACATCTTTCCATTTATTTGTGTCATCTCAATTTCTTTCATCAATGTAAAAGACCTCCTTGGTTAAATTTATTCCTAGGTATTCTTTTTTATGCAACTGTAAATAGGACTGTTTTCTTAATTTCTCCGATAGTTCATTATAGAACTATAGAAATGCAATCGATCTCTATATGTTAATTTTGTATCCTACAACTCTACTGAATTCATTTATTAGTTCTAATAGTTTCCCCTTTACTTCTTTTACACATATTTTACACTGTGATCAAACTAACTATATTCGGTTTATATTTCCTAATTTACAAATCTTCATTTATATATAGTTACTCCCTGGAATACCCACTACTTTCTTGCCTATCCCCCTTGATATCCAAATTCTGAAATCTTTACTTTCTTCGGAAGCTCATTTCACCACTACTATATTCCACAAAGCCTTCCCTGACTGCTTGGTCAGAGTATGCTCTATTGTCTTCTGAAGGAGAATTAATATTTATTGAGCATCTAAAATGTCCCCATGCTTATAAGTACTGTATCATTTTGTCCTCACAGTAAGTCTTAGAAGATATTTTAAATATTCCATTAATAAATGGAGTAACACAATTATTCCTAGTTAATTTTATAAAAATGACAACAGCATTATCATAAATAAAATAATATGTTGTTTAATAATATATAGGCCACCGACCCTTGTGAGCACCAAGGTTTGATTTCTTCAGTGACCCTCATTATAACACTACCCTAATCATCTATTCTACAAATATATACCTTTTTCCCCATACATTCTCAGGGGTCAGGAGAGGGCACAAGAGAAAAGGAAGGGTAAAACAAAATAATTTTCTTGAAACAGGATGACTATAGCAGGTTGTCTTCATATACAAATGGTACCTGTGAATTTCATTATTATGTGGTAACTTTGGCCAGAGTACTTAGTTGTATCAAAGAATCATGAAGTTTATAGATAGAAGCCACTAAAAAGATTAAGGTAGCCTCATTTTTTCTACTTTTGGCTACTCAGAACTTATATTAGGGACAAGCTCAAATATAAACATCATGTATAATTTGGAAGGGCATAATTTCTTAACAAACGATGACATGTGTTAACAAATATCAAAATGTTTATTTGAATTTGTGCACATACATTAAACACAGAGGTTAAATCAAGAAAGTTTTATAATACTCACCGTATTTTAGGCTGCTTTTTCACACTTTCATAGTAAAACAAAAAGTTAATTTCATGGACACCTTCTTCATCTGGCCCACGTAACCACATTGGTAGCTGAACTGAAGCTCCAGGCAGAAGAACGGCGTCAGGAAGGGGAACAGGAATCACCTCTGGCTGACTCCCTATGCCAATGCCAAAGTCTACAGAGGAAGCTGACGATATGAGTGCTGTACACACAGAGGTAGAATCTGTCACAACAGTCTTGTAAGCACTACAGTTCTCAGAAGCTGAGGGACTTAGCGGTGTTAGAACAGCTGTGTTACCACCAAAAGTAAAGAATTCTGGACGTTTAGAAACAACCTTCAATCCAGTAAGAGGACATTTGCTGACATTGACAAATTCTACATACGCTTTTCGGATTTCTCCACAGAGGAGCCCTGTAGGAAAATGTATAAAGAACACCTGCATTGGAGGGAAAAAATATTATTATACTGTCTGTTAAAAATTCCGAACCTCTAGTGAAAAACAATTTAAGATGCTGTATTTCTTTATGAAAGGTTTACAATTATTAATTCTCTTTGATATCTCCCTGAATATATGGCAATTAACAACTCCATTTTAGAAAAGATGAGACAGAGACCAATGTTATTCAGTAGCAGATTGCAGAGTTATGAATTAAAAATAAAACATCAGGGTGCCTGGGTGGCTCAGTCGTTAAGCGTCTGCCTTCGGCTCAGGTCATGATCCCAGTGTCCTGGGATCGAGTCCCACATCGGGCTCCCTGCTTGGCAGGAAGCCTGCTTCTCCCTCTCCCACTCCCCCTGCTTGTGTTCCTGCTCTAGCTATCTCTCTCTCTGTCAAATAAATAAATAAAATCTTTAAAAATAAATAAATAAATAAATAAAACATCAGTGACAAGTGAGCTATCAACAAAACTTTGACAACTGTGTAGACTATGGACAAGTTACAAGTAATTTAACATGGCTATGTAAATTAAATGATTATCAGTTGAAAAGCCCTTATCAATGTCAACTTGAAAAATAATTCAACTATTTTTTATACATCATTAAGATGCAAAGATACACCAGAGATCTTAAAAGGGAAGAATGTACAGATCCATGATTCCATATCCATAATTTTAAAACCCAAAAAGCTCTGAACAACCTCAAACTTTTAGTAACTCACATGGGAATGAAACCTGATCTAACAAAGGCGTTTTATACCCTTTCCCATTCAGTAAGACATTCATGTGGTTCACTCATGCAATATTAATGTGCTTGATTTCCAGATGCTACCACAAACCCAAAAGGGGTTACATAACACTTTGGATATAAACACACACACACACACTTTCTAAAAATTAAGGATAAAAAAATGATTTTCAACACACATCTGGCCTCAGGATTTCAGATAAGTGAATGTGAAGCTGTACTAGAGAGGTAGAAATATGGGCTAACAAAATCACCTAGTAAGTTATTTGCATTTAAAAGATGCTTAAGTGTAAATGTCAGAAGTACACGCACAGTATCTAAGAAAGGAGGAATATAAAGGTACAAGTATGAGGAAAAAAAGGTTTAATAAAGTTATGGCTGGCAGTCCCACAGGAGTTATTAAAATCCAGTGGAAATACTTATGTTTCTTTCTTTTTTAAGATTTTATTTATTTATTTGTTTGTTTGAGAGAGAGTGAGAGAGCACGAGTAGGGGGCGGGGAGAGGGAGAAGCAGGCTCCCTGCCAAGCAGGGAGCCCGACTCGGGGCTTGATCCCACGACCCCGGGACCATCATCTGAGAAGAAGGTAGACGCCTAACCGACTGAGCCACCACCAGAAATACCTATGTTTCTTAATCTAAATTTAAATGGAAATTCACTATGGCCATAGTCTTACGGAAGAAGATAAATTCTGTGGACATCAGAAGCTTTAAAAACAGGTATGAGAAAATAAGGAATTAATGTAGAAATCTAAAACACAGGTTAAAAAGAAGAAAAACAGGCATAGGATTAAAGACACTGAGTATGTACTGATTAGCCAGTGTCAAATAAACTTAGTCAAATAAGTTACAATGTGTGAAGGAATATAAATTTTGAGATGATATGTCAAAAACAGTTGAAAGAGTACCAAAAAGACACACTAAAATACACAGACACTTGAATACCATCAAGAAGGCTAAGGCATTGGTAAAATGGGAAGGGTGCTGGAATTAGCAGAACAGTGATGCACCATGTGTAGATCTTCATCCTCACTCTTGTCTTGGTAAACACATCTTAAGAGATTATTTCATCAGACACTAGACTGGTCACTTCTTTCACTACTCCCTTAAACACTTTGAATTGTATAAAATACTTCTGACATAAGGTATTAGAAATAGGAATGTTCCATGAAATCTCTTACCAATATTAATGTCTACCATTGTTGACCCAAATATAATAAAAGGTCTTTTTAACTGACTTCATACTGTGGTTTGTTGGATTAACCAATTTCTCTAGCATCTTAGTAGAAAATACTGAGTAATGTTTAAGGAAGTGAGCATTAGTGACTTGAGGCTTTCTACTATGCCCTCCTTCTTCTCCTTATCAAGAGTTACTACTTATTCCCAAACTTGCTTAATTAAATTATTATGTAAACTGCTTCTATCTTTGCCTGAAAGTATTGATTTCATTTTTAAATAAACTCTACTCTAGATATATATTGTACTTAAACTGCTTAACAACGATCTTTAGATTCTCACTCTAATGAAACCAAAACTGGAAACTTAAAATGACAACTTATGGATGTGGGTGAATGCATGAAAGACAAACAAAATTCATATTAGGAAACCTGTGCCAATACAAAGAACTCACAGAAAAGGCCTCTGACCTAAATCCACCCCCCCCTTCAAAATAGTGAATAAATGTGTACATTTGTATGTTTTCTTAAGGTAAAATATTTAGGGTATGGACCTATTGTGGTTTTTTTGTTATTCACTTTACAAGCTTTTTTGTTTAATCAACAAAACACCAGTTATTATGTAGAGTAAGAGGTCCTCTGTTAAAATACCCTCTTCAAGGAGAACTGCATCTATAACAATAAAGTTTTTAAAAAACTCATTATGGTATACAAGAAGAAAAATTAAGTACAGAACTAGCAGTATAAAAAACAAATTTTAAAACTACTGAGTTAAATAGATTTAAAATCATACATCATCTGGTTCAACTTACCCCATTTCATAAGAAAAGAAACTTTCCAAGGTCAGATAATTAGAGACGGGGCTTAGAAAGAAGTCTAAAAGTAAGCCTCTACACATAATATGTCATCTGAGAAGTACTGCACTTAAAAACCATTTGTACTTTTACCAATCTTTTTTTTTTTTTTAAGATTTTATTTATTTATTTAAGGGAGAGAGACACAGCGAGAGAGGGAACACAAGCAGGGGGAGTGGGAGAGGGAGAAGCAGGCTTCCCGCGGAGCAGGGAGCCCAATGCGGGGCTCAATCCCAGCACCCTGGAATCATGACCTGAACCGAAGGCAGACGCTTAATGACTGAGCCACCCAGGCGCCCCTACTTTTACCAATCTTACAAAGACCATCGTAATATGGTACAATGAAAATTATAAGCTAGTAAAATAATAAAAATGGAGTATTTTGGTGTCCTCTACTGTCTGATCTCAATTTAACCAGAGTAGCCAGAATCTTCCCTTTTGAAAGTAAGCTCTAGCAAATTCTTACGTATAGAATTCCAAGCAAACTGTTTATTAATTAGTGATTTCTAACCTAAAATGATGACTAAACCTAAAATAAAATTTGGATCCCAACTCATTTCAATCCATCTTCAGCCTTAGAACTCCTAGGTGTAGCAATGCAAATCATAATAAAAATCCCATGCATTACTATGGGAACTTGACAAGTTTGGATAAAATGGCGCAAGTATTAAGAAAAAAAAAAAAATTAAAGATTATGAGAAAGATTTGGTTAAGAAAAATGATAAAGCAAGAATATAGTATTGACACAGAGAGATGAGGAACTATGATCAAGCAGAATAGGTTATCATCCAAAAAAAACCCCAAAACCAAAAAACAGGTATGCATACTTTCAGGATATTTAATAGTGTATTAGAAAGAAGGTATAGTGAGTTGCCAATATTCAATTAATGGTAATTAGGACCAGGAACAAATAAAGTTTGATTCCCTACCCCTAGACATTCAGAAGAGTATTATTCCCTTGGATTTAAAAAAGAACACAGACATTAAAAAATAAAACTATAAAAGTTTTGACTATAGAAGTCTCTGTAAGTCTAAAATTCAGAAGCAACAAAGGACAATCAGATAGGACTTCATGTATGTCAAAAATCTTAACATGGTGAAAGACACCAAATCAATATGTGTGAAATATTTATCATCCAGAAACTAGCACTGAAGTCAGTCTATAAGTCTTCTATTTGCCCTACACAACTCTTTAAATGAAACATAATTAAGCAAGTGTAAAACTTGGGCAGAATATACGCAGCTCAGCAATAACCTCCCCTCAACACACACACACGCCACCTTTTCATGAATATACCTACCCTGCCCCCACTATAGGTATAGGATTAGTGCCCATAAAAATCATCCGATGAGAAAAGGGAAATGATAGCCAATTCAAAGGATATCAACAGGTAATCATATAGACATATGGAAGGAAAAAAATCATATGAACTAAAAACACAAAGACTGATCATTTTAGCAGACATTAGAGAAATGTAAATAAAGAATGTCATTTTTATGTGGCGCCTGGATGGCTCAGTTAAGCATCTGCCTTAGGCTCAGGTCATGATCGCAGGGTCCTGGGATTGAGACACACATAGGGCTCCCTGCACTGCGGGAGGCCTGCTTCTCCCTCTCCCACTCCCCCTGCTTGTGTTCCCTCTCTCACTGTGTCTCTGTCAAATAAATAAATAAAATCTTTAAAAAAAAAATGTTTTGGGGCGCCTGGGTGGCTCAGTCGTTAAGCGTCTGCCTTCGGCTCGGGTCATGATCCCAGGGTCCTGGGATCGAGCCCTGCATCGGGCTCTCTGCTCAGCGGAAAGCCTGCTTCTCCCTCTCCCACTCCCCCTGCTTGTGTTCCTTCTCTCGCTGTGTCTCTCTGTCAAATAAATAAATAAAATCTTCCAAAAAAAAAAAAAGTTTTTCACCAACCTAATTCACGAAAGTTAAAAAAAAAAAAAAGATCATATCCAGTATGGCATAGATGTGAGGCAAAGGATTCCCATTCTCAAGCAAAGTGCAAATTGCTATAGCCTTGCTGAAGGTAATTTTGTAGTATGTTGCAAAATGTTTTATTTATATACCCTTTGACCCAGCAACTCCATTTTGGTCTAAACTAGAACATGGACAACATATATACATAATGTGACTTACTGAAGAACTGTCAGTAATGAAAAACCAGAACTACACTCATCAACAGATAAATGGTTAAAATACATTATGATATATCTAAATAAAGAATGCCATATGTAGGTGTAAAAAAAAGAATTTTTACTGAATGAAAACAAAGACCAAGCAAGTAAGGGTAAAATGTGCAGTATGATTCCATTTATAATTACTAAAACTATATATGAGTGTACAATGAAAGGCCTGAAAAGAGAAACACCAATTTAATATCACCAGCACTTTTATTTTTTATTTATTTATTTTTTTTTTTTAAAGATTTTTTATTTATTTATTTGAGACAGAGAGAATGAGAGAGAGAGCACATGAGAGGGGGGAGGGTCAGAGGGAGAAGCAGGCTCCCCGCCGAGCAGGGAGCCCGATGCGGGACTCGATCCAGGGACTCCAGGATCATGACCTGAGCCGAAGGCAGTCGCTTAACCAACTGAGCCACCCAGGCGCCCTCACCAGCACTTTTAGAAGGAAAACTTGAGGATGCAGGAAGACAGACCTCCTGCCAGTGTTTGTAACACTGCATGACCCTGCCATTAGTTTGCCTCTCAGGTAGACAACTGATCCAAGGTAGGCCAGATTCCTCTCCCAGAAACGTGAAATTTGTAATAAAGTGGCACAAAGACTAGAAAAGTTGTTTGACTAAGGTCATATCAAAAGTAATGCTTTCTAAAGGCTTACAAACATTTGCTGCTACATTTCCTGGAGGTGCCAAGTCCTTCTTCTTTGAGACTTATCGTTCTATAATACTTCAGTTTCTCAGAGATGTTCCAATAACCTTCAACTAAATAATAAACATTTTCTCTTTTTTGGCTTATGCTACACCTAGCCATCAGTTTCTATCTTCTGTAACTAAAAAAGCTTTAACTTAGAGGCACGAAAGTAGGGTGAGGTGGGAAACAGAGAGAATGAAGGGAATATTGTTTTTTAATCATATATTTATCTATTTTGCTCAAACTTTTTATAAGCATTAATTCCCATATTGTTTTTTGTTTTTTGTTTTTTTTTTTTAAAGATTTTGTTTATTTATTTGACAGAGACACAGTGAGAGAGGGAACACAAGCAGGGGGAGTGGGAGAGGGAGAAGCAGGCTTCCCGCGGAGCAGGGAGCCCAATGCGGGGCTCGATCCCAGGACCCCGGGATCATGACCTGAGCCGAAGGCAGACGCTAAACGACTGAGCCACCCAGGCGCCACCTCCCATATTGTTTTTGTACCTTATCAAAAAAAAGCCATTGATTTTAATAAACAAAGTCATTGATTTTATTAAACAAAGTGTCCTTTAAATGTATTTTCTCAATTTCCATTAATATTTTGAGGTTTATATTTTATAACCTGGCTGTGATTTATCTTTGTGAATTAGATCTATTAAACCTAGCTTAATAATAAAAAGTATGGTTCAATGTAATATCATTAACTTCAAAGTCTAAGATTACTTTATTGAAAATATTATCTGACCTTACAGACAATTTATTAATCCATGAAATTTTAAAAAAAGTGAAATACCTCCAATAGTGGCATTTCCTCCGTGATAATGGGATCTAAACGTCGATCAGGACCATATTTAATAGATGTTTTCTCTTCTTTTGTATTGTTAAGTCGAGGACCTTGAATTTCTAAATCCTGTCTCCCTCGGACTGACATACTCAAGGAATGTTTTCCTGAAACAAAAAACAGTCAATGCCCTAGAGTAATTTGATATGTTAAATGACATCAATTTAGCTTGAATACTGTAACTTTCAGATTATTTCTAGAAAAATCCTAAATAATTACTGAGTAGCATGGTTAATCAAAGAATTAAGAGTACTTTATTTTTATGTTTAACCACATCTACTGTATGCTGATTAATTTCTCATTAGGATTTACTTATTTTGCAGATATAAAATACATTAGAAGGGAATAAACTTTATTTTTGAAGCAATGGCAGAGTTTAACCCAAATAATCTGACTAAATGCCTTTGTTAAGGCACATTAAACCTATTTTAAAAACACCTCATTTTCATTCATTTATTCTATGGAGATTTAATTATTAGTTTTGTATCTGTTTAGCAATGCTATAGTTTTACCTGTGTGACATCTAGGAAGAGCATCAATGCCATCTACTGTCACGCAGCCCTGAATAGTGCCAAGATTATAAACAACTCCCAGAATATGCAGCTCCCCTATGTGATGGGGAAAGAGCTTTAGTCTTGCCTGTGGAGACATTTAAGTCACTCTTATTATCTGTTTTCATAATATCTTAAATAGCGCAATACCTAAATTTTGTAATACTGCAAAAATATAAACTCATGACCTAAACTTTTGAATAATCAATTAATTTCTTATATGGGAAAGCATTTTCTTCAAAAGAAAATCTGTAAACAGGCCTGGATCTTCATTAACACTTCCAAGTCAACAAAAACCAAAATATTCTGGTCGAGCAAATATTATATGAAATTATCACACTGACCGCCTTCAAAAAAGCAAAAACTTTCCACCAGGCTTCTTTGGAAATTAACAAACCAAAGACCACTGCAAATCTACTCTTCCCACCAATTTCCTCTTGTGCAATTCCTGTTTCCCAATCTTCCAAATTTTACCTTTTAAGAAAACTAGAATATAAAACAAACTGAATAAATTGATTTTTAAAATTTGTTTGCATCTTACTTTTTGAAAGGCTTAAGACAAAAAAATAATAAAATAATTACCACTTTAGATTCTTCACTATTAATTAAAAATTCTGAAATAACTTCAGTTCCAATCATTTCAGGTTCACCTGTTACCTGAAAAATAAGTTATTTTGTAAAACATACATTCTAATGAATAAAGTATCAGTATATTAACATTCCTATATGTCAGTACTTAAGAACAATAACAATAATTATAGTTAGTATTTACTAGGTTCTTACTATGTGCTAAGCAAGATGCAAAGTGTTTTACTTTCACACCTGGAGTAAAGCCACGCAAGTAGCAGAATGCATGATATATACATTTTTTCATTTCATTCAGTCCAATTCAAGTGAGGGGGGGTAAGTGACCTACTCTAAGTTGCAGCCTAGAGGATAAAACTTCAAGAGATAAAGTTCAGTTACTAATGGTCAACAATGGCCAAAATGGCCATTTAATCTTACAATCAGAGCAAATTTCCCCATTTTGTACTCTGACTAGCCTCTCTTTCCAAATTGGCCAATTACACAAAGTAATGGCACCTAAGCAAGATGCATAAAAGACTGGTGGATAATAAGGGCAGTAAGAGAGAGCAAAAAAAGGCCTGTGGCCTCCAAACCAAGGACTTCTGTAACAATCTCTGGTCATGTAACAAAGCAGAGTTAACTGACTTACACTTGGGGTAAAGCTGGTCCTCATAAACACTGTTTTACTTTTACCATGAAGTTAGTTATTTCACACAATAAATAAAAATTACATTTCCCTAAGTTCCATTTCAGCATCTTAATCCATCAGCAGAAGCTTATGAAGAAATCCAAAGAGTTTGAAATTTACAGCAAAAAGTGTAACTTAATTATACACAATGAAAATTTTCACTCAACTTTAATAAACCTCCTTTAAAATCTAATATATTAAACAGACTAATATATTTTAAAAAGCTAATGGATATTTAAAAAAAACTTTCCCAAGAGTAAACAGTTTATATGCTTCTAATTTGTATTCCAGACATCTAAAAAACATTAGAAAAATTCATAAAGTTGCTAAAATTCCAGTCAGAATAGAGCCTACAAAATCTCAATCTTTCAAATTATTCACGAGTGTAAATAATCACAAAATGTCTTTAATGGACTTAACTAACAAGACTTTAAATAAGGCAATCTTTAAAAATCAAAACACTTCAAGAAAAATAATTTATACTAAAGTTAGTATGACATACATCTTCTTTCAAGTTCTCCTTCCATAAATCAGTGCCAAAATGTTGGGATATTTCCCAGTTCCAAAATAATATTTACCACATTTCTAAAACATATAGTTAGGTGTATAAAAAAGCTAAAGTTATAGAGTAGATATTGGTGAATAACATATAAATTGGTAAAGAATGTACTGTCCCAGTTCTTTCTGCTACAATCAGCTTAGTAACAAAAATTATTTGTTCAAGTCATTCCCGCTTCAAAAATAACTATCCTAGATAAAGAGCTTACTACAGACCTGAATAAGAAAAGAAAAAGATACATAAATATAAAGACAATCCACAAAAAAAGGAAATACAAGAACTTCAACTTCACCAGAAATTAATGACATGGAAAATAATAAAGTAAAATAGCATTTTTCTTACCTATCAAATCAGTAAGATTTTTTTTTTTTTTAATAAATAAGAATACTTAATGCTGCAAAGATGATATGCAACCCCATGTGCTGTTAGTGAAAAGCTTGTTGGTATGACCTTTTGGGAAACTAATAGAGTACCAAAATACTTATTCCCTAAAATGTTTTAACTTCATGCCCAGGAATCTTTACTACAGAATTTATCAGGATAAAAAACTATACACCCAAATTTTCACCACTGTATTATGATGATAGTAAACAAATGGAAACTTCTAAAACTACTATCAGTGGAGAGATATTAGAAGAGCTTACAGGTCATCCATGATGGAATATTATAAAGAAATGAAATATTGAGACATTTTAATATCAAAATATGCATATGAATCAACACAGAATAAAAAAAAACGAACATACACAATATGATAGAATCCCAAATATGAGAGCAAACATACAAATGGAAATGACTAGGAAGATACAGAAAAGTGTTAAAGTGGTTATTTCTAAATACTGAGAAGACAGTTTTATTTTTATTCCTTATGTTTTTTGTATACTCATTTTCAACAATAAGCATATGTCATACTTTTTATAACTAGGGCAAATAAGCATAAAAAAGAATAAGTATAGCTCACTGAAGAGAAAAAATTGAAATGTTATGCATCTGTTAAGGCTATTACTGAAACATGCTTATTACAAATACCTTTTAATAACTTACTAGTTCTTTAACTTCTTCATTATCCTTTCCACTACTATCTTTGGGTTGAAACTTCCACAGCAATGACAAATCAGTCAACAAAAGTGGAACCTTCAAAGGATTTCTAAAAGCCACTTCCACTGTTACTGGTTCTACAAAAGAAAGGCCTAAATTAATAACTTTAATAAACCCCACCTATGCTTCGATTCTCTAAACCTATACCTAAACCTCTAAACCCTATTCTTCAATTTTCTAAACACACCTTACTTTCACAGCTCTTCATTTCTGCCTAGACTATCTTTTACCACCTTGTACATGTCCATTTATTCAGGATTTAGTTTTAAAATGACTTCCTCTAGGGGCGCCTGGGTGGCTCAGTCAGTGAAGCGGCTGCCTAGGCTCAGGTCATGATCTCAGGGTCCTGGGATCGAGCCGCGCATCGGGCTCTCCGGTTAGCGGGGAGTCTGCTTCTCCCTCTCACTCTCCCTCTGTACTCTCTCTCAAATAAATAAATAAAATCTTAAAAAAAAAAAAAAAAAGACTTCCTCTAAAAGATTTCCCCCCAATTTCTTTGTACTAACAAATGTCATTCTCTCTTCTATATTCCAATAGCATACTGTATATACCAGTATTAGAGCCCACAATGCCTGGTTTTATAGATGCAGCTCACTAAGTTATGTTTCCTAATTTATTTTTTCATGCCCGGCTTCCAGTGATTTTTGGCACATAGAAAATGATCTTGTATCTGCTGTAAGTAAACTAAACAAAAAATCATGAATAAAAATTCAAGTACATCACCTTCTACAACTGCCAGTGGAAATCTTGAGTTATCTGAATAACTGTTCAAACAGTACTGTGTGGGGTGGAAAGTGGATGGAATTACTCCTCTGTTAACCACAGCTACAACCTGTTCTTCAAGTTCTCGCCACTGCTGAGAGGATTCAGAATCATATTCTTGATCAAGACTTACATGAGTAGCTGCTTGCTTTTCACCTAAAAAAAAAAAAAAAAAAAAGTCACAATTAAGCACACATTTATTAGCACCTGCCCTCAAATGAAACACATTTTAAATAAAAATCCAAAGTAGCCAAATAAGTATACATACATACTCACTCTTGCCTGTTTAATTATCTGAGAGAAAAATATCCTCTTATAACCCTAGTCTAACTGGCACTTGACTTATAATATTGATGTTCTTTTCTCCTTAACTCTGAAAGAATATATTTTCCCTAATATTGCACAAACAATTTTATATGAAATACCTCAAACATACAGAAACACATGGAGAATAACAATATTTATATACTGAAATTTAACAAATGTCAACATTTGTCATAAGATCCAAAATATTCTTTATAAGATAAATGTTACAAATAATTACTATCCTCTCTGTAACCCTCCCAAATCCTATTACTCTCCTTCATCTCCACTAGCACTTCTTCCCAGAGCTATTCCAAAGCTGAAATATAGTGTTCTCATCCATATTTTTTACTTTACCAAATATTAGTGTATACATAAACAATGTATGCATTGTATGAATCGGTTTGTATGCTTGAAATTTATATAAATGGAATTACGTTTGATTGATCATTCTGTAACTTTTTTCACTGAACATTAATGGTGTATTATTCATATTGAAACATGTAGAACAATTTCACTCATGTCCTACAGCATGAATCCATTATATAAATATGCCAAAATTTATCATCTCCTCTATCATTTTACTTTTTTTGCTATTAAAACCAATGCCGGCATAAACATTTTGATAAATATATATATATATATGTATTTTTTTTTAAGATTTATTTATTTATTTGAGAAAGAGAGAGAGAGAGGAGCAAGGAAGGGCAGAGAGAGTCTCAAGACGACTCCGTGTTAAGCATGGAGCCCAATGCAGGGCCTGATCCCAGGACACTGAGACCACAACTCAAGCTGAAACCAAGAGTTGGACACTTAACCAACTGCACCACCCAGGCACCCATTGATAAATATTTTTAAATAAAATACTAAATTAAATCTCAAGGAGAAACATATTAATAAGCTCAAATATAAGAATGCTTAGAATTACAAAGTTTACTTTAACATATTTATACTCTTGGCCCAGTACTGCCATTCTAAGGCTCAATCCTAAGAAAATAAGCCTATATTTTAAAAAGTCTTACAAGAACAGCAGAATATTGGCAACTGTTCTCTGCTTCTAAGAATATTTGAAATTTCCATAATAAAAACTTAAAAAAAGTTTTATCCACAAAAATGTCCATCACAACATAATTTTATGTAAGGAAAGAAGGAAATAGTCCAACTATATAACAAGCAAATATTAAAGTACTTTATTTATATGTACTGAATAGAGTATCTTACTGACATTAAAAATGCTTAATAAGACTACGTAATAACATGAGCATTCTTTATACTATGTGAAAAAATCCATTATAATTATAGCTATTTTGTTGTTATTTTTAGCTTGTAGAGCTGGAAGGTACACCACTGAAGTAGTGGTAGGATGGTTAAGTGATTCGGTACAGAGTTATTTATTTTCAAATATTCTTTAACAATTACAACATCATTTCTTAAATAAAGAAAAAAAAACACTTAAAAAAATAGTCACTAGGTAACAAGGCGAAATAAAATTTTACGAACCATCTGCCGGTCGTCTGTCGTGGCCAAAGAAAACCCGTGTTGCTGAACTGTTAATATACGGTAAAGGTAGCTGTGGTAAAGGACCATCTGGTGATAGCTGACTTACATTCTAGGAGAAATACAGAAGAAAAAGAACTTTTTGAGAAAATTCTACTTTCTTTATATTTGCCTCATTTTTTAACATGCAAGGTATTAAAAATATGTTAAGCAAGAATATTAAGATAAAGAATTACTAGTTTTACTTAATTTATCAGCCTTAAAATTTTAAATAACATTTATCCTGGCCAAGAGAATCTTTAGATCTAAAGTTCCTCAGCTAATTAGCTCTCTTTGGATGTGGAAATTTCCAAATATTATTTTGCTATGCACTTTATTTTCTGTGACTCATTACAGCATCCTATCTGTCAAAATTCTAACCCATATGATCTCAAATTTATAAAGTATGAAAGGGTATTTTCTGCAGGATAGATAAAATATTCATATACTCACAAGTCTTGAGGAAAAATTTTTAAAATTTGAAAAATAAATTTTTCCGTAAAACAATGTTTTATATTTTCTAACCTCCTGTCTCAGTGAGGTATTTTTCCTTCCTATTTTCTGGGTTAGACCATAATAATATGTCCACTTCCCACAGACACATACCTTTTCATCTTTCATAGGTAAAAGAAAGTAAACTACTTTTTCCAAAGGATGGTATGAGGACCCAGTATATTATAAAATCAGTTATGATGCAAAAAAAATAATAATAAAGAAGAAGCAGTCCAGAAAGTTTGTGGCATCTCTTCTTCTTCTTTTTTTTTTTTTAAGTTCCAAGAACAGGCACAGATCAAATGTTTACTGGAATATTAAAATTCCCTTTTAAAGATCTGTAGAAGGGCAATGCAACTCACATCTATGACCAAAGGGCATACTGCCACACTTTATTATGACAATTACATAAATTTTAAGAAAACCATTTTATTAAACAACTACTAAAGGAGTTTTTTTTTTACTAAAAATAATGACTTAAATTTTAATATCTACTACTGAAAATAAGTATTCACCTTGTAAACATAAAGATACTCTCTGAGGAAGGCCCCTTGTTGAGCAGCAGATTGTTTACTTTCATTGATTAAAATATGCCTAAAAGCAGACACAGCATTGTCCAGTTGCCTAAGGGTATACGACTGGCGCCCAATAGTAAAGTTAATGTGATCTTCTGCAAGAGACCAGCCTTTTCCCTTGTAAACTTGCATGGCTTGACAATAACAGCGTAAAGCATGCTTTTTCTGAAAGAAAATAAACAAAACGAAGTATTAAAATCCAAATTTCTCTTGGACTAGAAAAAATAAACACACACACAGAATCACGAACGTGGTAATTGGTGTTTCTTCTAACAGAGACTAGAATGATGAGAAAATGAAACTAACATTTATGAAGACCCCTTTGCAATTATTACTAAAAAACAAGAGGTCCTGAAGCAGGCAAGTGACTGCTTTGTCCAAGGGCAGGAAGTCTAAGAAGTCAAAAATAATCATGACTTTATGAAAAACCATCCGGGAGTTTTCAGAGCAGTAGCATACAGAGTCGTGAATTAGTCAGGTTGTTATTTTATAACTGAGAACTATCTTACTAATTTTCTTATGGTCATCTCTATACCACTGCACTGGGCTGAAGGCTAATTAAACTACTGTTTCGTTTGGTTAAGAGTATGCTATATTCTTTTCTTTTGCCCACTGCTGCATCCTGCCACACCTGTGAGCATATGTTTGGCATTAATTACCTATCACTGCTACCCTCTGAAGTCAGACAACCTCTATCTTAAACCTGGGATTTGGTACCAAGGAAGAGGCTTCACTCCACTAAACCTTCTACTTCAGAGTATACTCTTGTACCTACTCCCCTCTCGAGGGTGGATTACAAACTTTGTACCATGTATATCCAGGACTGCTTGTTTTTTAAAGAAATGTTTTCTTGGTAAATAATTAAAGCAAATCAAAATCATCTGCCACTTAACAGCATGCAGTTTAAGAACTCAGTCTCTCTTCTGTGATATTCCTACAAAGATACACAATTTGAATTCTCATCATGAGGAAACACCAAACACACACCAAACAAATTGAGGGACACTCTATAAAAATAATTGGCCCGTAATCTTCAAAAGTATCAAGGTCATAAAGTCAAAGGATCCTTCTAAACAGGATCCTTATGCTATAAAAGACATTTATGGGACAACTGTCAAAACCTGCATAAGGTCGGAGGATTAGCTAGCGGTACTGTATTGAGTCCTTGATTTGATTGTTGTATTATGGTTATACAGGAGAAAAAGTCTTGTTTCTAGGAAACGGGGAATATGTCCTAAAGTATTTGTGGGTAATGAGGCACCAGGTAGACAACTATCAAATCACTCAGGTCAAGTTTCTGAACTGTACTTGTAAGTTCTTTATAAGTTTGAGATTGTTTCAAAATAATTTTTAAGTGATGTTTCTTGAAAAAACACCCCCAATCTCCATATTGCATTTAGTAAAAAGGAACACAAACACTGAGTCTTAAAAACTAAGATACACGGGCGCCTGGGTGGCTCAGTCGTTGAGCATCTGCCTTCGGCTCGGGTCATGATCGAGCCCCGCATCAGGCTCCCTGCTCCGCAGGAAGCCTGCTTCTCCCTCTCCCGCTCCCGCTACCCCTGCTTGTGTTCCCTCTCTCGCTGTGTCTCTGTCAAATAAATAAATAAAATCTTAAAAAAAAAAAAAAACTAAGATACAAAGAAACAACTTAATATGTCAAAATGTTGAGTTCAAGTGCATTTTTTAGGATTTCTTGGAAAAGCATCTAAAGAGATTTAAAAGGTAACAAGGATTTAAAATCTGCCTTTTAAGGGCGCCTGGGTGGCTCAGTTGGTTGAGCAACTGCCTTCGGCTAAGGTCGTGATCCTGGAGTCCCGGGATCAAGTCCCACATCAGGCTCCCTGCTCAGGGGGGAGTCTGCTTCTCCCCTCTCTCATGCTCTCTCTATCTCATTTTCTCTCTCTCAAATAAATAAAATCTTTAAAAAAATAAAAATAAATAAAAAAAATAAAATCTGCCTTTTAAAGTAAAAATTGAAACACTGTCCCGGGGTATACTGGACACAAACACACCCTTCTCTAGCACTTTCTTAAAATTTTTTACTAATTTTAATCTTTGGTAATGCCAGTTCTTTTTTTTTTTTAAAGATTTTATTTATTTGACAGAGAGAGACACAGCGAGAGAGGGAACACAAGCAGGGGGAGTGGGAGAGGGAGAAGCAGGCTTCCCACAGAGCGGGGAGCCCGATGCGGGGCTCGATCCCAGGACCCTGGGATCATGACCTGAGCCGAAGGCAGACGCTTAACGACTGAGCCACCCAGGCGCCCCCGCCAGTTCTTTTTTTTAAATGCCTTTTACTTGTTGATAATTCTTAATGGAAAACTAATGGTAAAAAAAAGGAACTATTAAAAATGCTGGGGACAAGATAAGCGATTCAGCACGAGCTCTCAGTCAGAAAGGACTGAGAAATGGCCTTTCTATATACACATATGATCTTTTCTAGCATCCTCTCATCCCTGCCAACAACACACATTTTAATGGAAATGTCATGAAAAGTTGGTGTGTCTCAGAAACAACTTGCCCTCAGTCACAACTATTTGTGTTCTATGTCCCACCTTCCAAGGAAGATACTATTCTTGACCAGCTACAATAGGACATGTATTTGTTTTTTCAATAGAAAAGCATTTCTAGTTATACTTTCAGTTTCTACATACTGTCTGAGAAAGAGATTTTCTGGATGCAGGGTATATATAGAGTGGTCACAAAATACAAAACTGGGTACCCTGGAATCATTAACACCACGCGATAACTACAGTTAAAGATGATTAATAAGAGGGCGCCTGGGTGGCTCAGATGGTTAAGTGTCTGCCTTTGGCTTGGGTCATGATCTCCAAGTCCTGGGATTGAGCCCCGTGTCCGGCTCCCAGCTCAGCAGGGAGCCTGCTTCTCCCTCTTCCTCTGCCTCTCCCCCTGCTTGTGCTCTGTCTCTCAAATGAATAAATAAAATCTTATTAAAAAGAAAAAGATGATTAATAAGCCAAATAGTAAATGTATGTCAACTTACTACAAATGTAGCATTTTTAATTTGCATGCATTTCCTAGAAGCAACATGCCCTATAATTTCAGAAGATGAAATATGAGCAGCTATTTCCAGTTCCAGTGACATCATCATGTTCATAAATGAAACTATTCACAAAAGTGGACAAAGATGTGGAAAAAGATTACTTACTTTTAATAAGAGACAATGGACCATTCCTAATGGGGTATTTAATTTTCCTCCCAAGCAAAGGGAACCACATGCTTATTACGTTTTGTTAATTTCTAAATAAAACACTTTTAAAGGGCAATAAACAATGGGATAACATGTTTCAGATGCATTTGCATTTACTATGGAAGGAGGTGAAAAATGATAGTTTAAAATTTTGTTCCACTTTAGAACCTGAGAAATTCTAGTTGATGGAGTGTATCAATTATTATAAAAAGATATATAATTTTATAAATATTTTTATAGTTTTACATCTAATATAAAGTAAGTTCACCTATTTTCTAACTTGCCAGTTTCCAAAAATAGAGGGAGGAACCCAATCTTGAAATACTTGTCTTCTAAAAATCATGGCATTTTGGGGGCACTAGGGTGGCTCAGTCGTTAAGCGTCTGCCTTCAGCTCAGGTCATGACCAGGGTCCTGGGATCCAGCCCTGCATCGGGCTCCCTGCTCTGCGGGAAGCCTGCTTCTCCCTCTCCCACTCCCCCTGCTTGTGTTCCTTCTCTCGCTATGTCCCCCTCTGTCAAATAAATAAAAAAAAAAATACTAAAAAAAAAAACAAACCATGGCATTTTTACATGAAATTGAGAGTAATTTTTGAACACTTGTTTCTTTGCACCTTTGTAATAACATACAATTTAAAACACTGACATGTTTGGTTAGCACAGACTGAAAAATATAAGTATGTTCATAAAAATTTATTATTAACCAAATTTTTTTAAGTCCTCATATTCCCCTACCATATAAAAAGCTCTTTAAGAAATAAGACCATGGTTTTATGGGTACATGCTAAGCTCCTTGTATAGTCCCAGGAATACAGAGATGATTCTTCAAACCACACTTATCTATATTTATAGTAAACCACCACTTAGTTCTGCTACCACTCTGCCTCTAGCAATTCTCCCTCCAACTAATACTACAAGGGGCAACTGGGGCTGGAGAAATGCCATACAAATGACATACATTTATAAAATAACAGAATTATAACAAAAATTAAATTATTACAAAATTTTTTTTTTTTTTAAGAAAATGCACTCACCTGCCCGGCTTTACTAAACCGATGGCCTGCCAATATCATGTGAAACGCGTATTTTCTAACCATGGGACTCTTCATGTTTATAAAGCAATGTGCCGCCTGTTCCAAAAGAAGTGCACTTCGAAGATCAGAATCCTATTGAATGTTTAAAAGAAAATAAGGTTAGTTTCACAAAATTAAAAGTAAAAAGATAACAGTTCAACATTTACTTTCAAAAAAAAATTTACTCTCTAAAAATAATCTATAGCATATTCACTGTTTAATGTAAGAGTATCTGAGGGCAGAGATCAAGGGGCAATCCAATCTTGACGATTCTTTCTTCGAATAAGCACAAATTTTTCTCAAAATCCTTCAAAAATTCCCTACTATGAAATATTTTCTTTCGCTTTTCATAAAGCCAAATGTCTGGTTATGATATGCAGCATGTAATAAATCTCTGAAGAAATGCAATCCCTTTTTAAATGGCAAAAAAAAAAAAAAGTATATAACCTGAGAATTTAATACAGGTATACTGATTACAGATAAACCAGAAAGGAGAGCACAGAAAACAACAGACTCACACTAATCTAATTTCTTCAGGAAATTGATCTGAGATATCCAATAGCATATTTCCATTTATCCAAGAAAAAAAGGAAAGATAAAAGAGAATGTGTGTAATTATGAAATAATCTAATCTACTGCTTTATCCTCTATTAAGTTTACTGTATCTAAAAGCAATTCTCAATTTTTGCTTAATTCAAAAATACCAAAATGACTGCTTTTCATTAAAAAGTTTAGAAGGTTTCCCCTTCAAAGATTATCACCGGCTATTAGCATTATTAGTAAATGGTACAACTCAAATTAGTTTCCACTTCAATGGACTCCTACATCAGTATCTACAAAAACCACATACCACATTTACATCCTCACCCATAAGGATAACCTTTCAAATGAAAGAGCCATCATCACTTTACAAATAACAGAGAAAGTAGTGAAGGATGCTGATCAAGTATCAACAACATTTTCACCAAAACTTTCTCTACGTTTTCAGCTATTCTCAAGCTGAACTTACCATGCCCTTCCATGTGTTCTGCTGCCATTATTTTCCCCAGGGAGAGTTGAAAACAGAAAACATTTACTTTAAATGCAATAATGTCAACAAATTATAGTTACATCAAAAAAGTGCTCATAGATCATTGATTATTATAACTATCTCTGCAGCAATTACAAAATTAGAGTGGAAACAGATCTGAGGAAACAATCTAGAAAGCATTCAGTAAATGGTAGATATTATTACCTATTTCAAACCCCCTTGTGACAAAAACTAATGATCAAATGTTTCTGTCCAAGTAAGATCCAAAAGCTAGTAAGTGGGAAAATCAGGAATGTACAATTGACACACAGTTCTTATCCAAAGGTTTACATAAGAATTACTTAGGGGAGCTAGGGAGTGCATTTTTAATTTTTAGGAAAATGTTTTCTTCTTTAAAAAATACTTTTTTTTTTCCTTAAAGAATAAATGTTTCAAAAAAAAAAGTGAACATTTTTCTTCCCCATTCCATGCCTCATCCGACTTGCCATAGGTAACTACAGTTACCAGGTTGGTGTTGTTATCTGTCATTTCTTCCTCTCTATATCTGTGCTTTTATGTTAAATATATACAGTTTTCTAAAAATACACATACTTTTTCATACATAAATGGTATTATACAAAATATTCTTTATCTCATTTTTTGGACTTAATATAGTATCATGGACATCCTTCTAAGACATCTACATCTCTTATTTCTTTTAAAGCTACATTGTATTCTATTATATAAATATACCACAATTTATTAATACAGTCTCCAATTGACTAATATTGCTTCATACTTTTATTACTTTTGTTACTACAAAAAAGTGCTTTGATAAACATATTTATAAAACCATTTTTGAGTAATTATGTATTTTTATTAGACACATTTCTGGAAGTAGAACCACTGAGTTAATGAAAGCTACGTATATAGTTCAAATTCTAATCGACAGAGCCAAACTGCTACAAAAAAAAGTAGTACCAACATATAATCTCATCAACAGAGAATTAGAGTGTAGGTTTTCCACTCTATTCAGCCAAAAATTATTTTAAAAAATTTTTACCTCTTTAATAAAAAAAAAGACACTTTGCTCCTCAACATACATTTAATAGTAAGGCTGGTAATCTTTTCATATGTTTAAGGGTCTTTGTATTTTTTCTGTGAATTGTTCATTTATACTCTTTTGTGAATGGGTTTTTGTGATTATGTGGTTTGTAAGAGCCCTTTGTACACTTAATCAATATTAGGCCTTTGTCATACATTTGCAAGTAGTATTTCCCAGTTTTGACATGAAAGAGTTTATTCTTTAGTAGTCAAGCATACTAACTTTTGCCTCTATGGCTTCAAGATATTGCGTCAAACTAAGAAAGGATGTTATTCCTAGATTTAAAAAAAAATCCTTTCCTATATATTCTGCTATATATGTTTTTTTCATATTATAACTTAATCAAACTATTATCATCACATAGCGAGTAAGATAGGAATCCAACCCCAAACAGCTAGATGTCACAATACCATTTAGTGAATAACCTAACATTCCCTACTAATTTTAAATGACACCTAATCATATGTTATATTTAAATTCTCATTCTACTCCATTACTCTTTCTTATCACTGTAAACAGTGTCAATTTCTGTAGCTTTATAATACATCTTAATATCTGGAACAGGCAATTCCCTCTAATTACTTCTTCCATTTCAGAATTTTATTTAGGCTTTTCAATAGTATTTCACAGTCTTTAAGTGCTATAAACTTATTCCTAGTATGTACACACAAACACATGCAGTCACATACAGACATACAGCATAAATACATATTTTTTTAATTGCCTGTGAGGTTTCATTAAGCTAGAAACCTTGAAGGGCAGCAATCCTGGACATTCAAATTAAGATAAGGAACATGCCCTAGATAACTTTGAGGGTGTGTAAATGATTCTAATGTACAATCCAATTGAGACCAGCACCGTAAACCCTCAGCATTGTCAAATTTAATACTCAAGGGCTGACCAATTTAGGAGAGACCAGGAGGTCCATGGCATGTATTTTTCGCTCTTGCATCCAGTATGGCAGTTGTCTGAGAAAGAACTGATCTGCTGAACTGAATGCCCTACTCCCATGACTCACTGCAACTTTGTTCTTCTGTAGTCCCTGTCTCTTAAAGTGACACCTAAAGTAGAAAGTAGATTACTTTAAACCAAAAAATAGTCCTGAAGAAAAATGACAACTGCCCTCAGTGTTGATGGAAGAAAAATGAAAGAATTTCACAAGGTGATAGTTTTTATCTAGAAAGCAGAGGCTTTTAATGAGTTGAAGAATAAAGTTTTATCTTAGTGGTGGTTCACACCTACAATATGACAAGTATTACATATGCTCTACAAGGAACTAAGAAAAAAAAAATCTGTGATACTATTTCAACAGGAATTCCAGCCTATGAACTTTGCCCATAACCCAAGAGATAATTTTAAAAACTGCAACATTGGGCGCCTGGGTGGCTCAGTTGGTTAAGCGACTGCCTTCGGCTCGGGTCATGATCCTGGAGTCCCGGGATCGAGTCCCACATCGGGCTCCCTGCTCAGCAGGGAGTCTGCTTCTCCCTCTGACCCTCTTCCCTCTTGTGCTGTCTCTCATTCTCTCTCTCAAATAAATAAATAAAATCTTAAAAAAAATAAAAAATAAAAAATAAAAACTGCAACATTAACTTAAAATATGAGGATAAATATTGGGGGGGGGGGAATCATCTGAGGTAGAGGATTCAATAAACGCTTCCATAAAAACACAATGGATGTGGGCACTGGTTGCACAGACTTAAATAAATCAAATCTCAAGTACGGCTTTCAGATTTTTTCCTTGTGTAACTGAGGTTAGTAGGAAAGGTGCTATGAGCTGATCAGTTTACCACAGGAACAGTTTCTCCCAAGGTGGAGAAACTGGTAAAAACTGTTACTACTATCCCTGATGGTAAAAACCCTGACTTACTGTGTTTAAATGCAGTAACAGACAAAGGGGCTATTAAGACCAGAATAAATGTTCAGCACAGAAACACAGACACAGTAGGGAAAAAGCATCACATCTTAAGCACCAAACTCAGACATACCGTCCTATGTGGTGGTAACTGTGGCATGTTTTATCATTACCTGGCTTTGCTCTGTCATCCTGAGAATCCATAACAAGAATAAAATCCACTTGCCCATAAATTTGCAGTCCAAAAAATAAAGCCAAAGTCCAACTCTTTCCACCCAGGCCTCACAGCTGTCTTTTCCAAAACAGTGCTAGCAAAAATCTAGGAAACCTAACTCACTCATGTGAAGAGTACATAACTCTGTTGTTCCCTATCCTCAAGACAAGTGCACTTTTCACGTATTATAAGCCTTTTTAATTAACAGAATGCACACAATAAATACAATTAGTACTTAAAATTTAACATAACTTTATGCACACTATGCCTAGTAGTCTTTGCTTTCAAAGAAATATCTGAAAGGTATAGCAGAAAAAAACCACTGGGAATGACAATTTCTGGGGAAAGGTCCCACCACTCATCCCACCTCTCACCCCAAAACAATGACTATGATAAATTTCTTCAAATTTGATGACAAAACAAATCATCCAGGTTTGAAAAGGTGAAAACAAACTTGGAAAGGAAGAAAGAATAATGACAGAAAATAACAAGGTTGTAATGCAGACAGAAGAATTTGGTCCAAATAATTTTTATTCAAGCTCCTAAAACCATAAATTCCCTTTACATTCACCTGGACTGAAAAACAGCAACATATTCAAACCCAAGTTAAGATTATTTATGACAATACAAAACATCAACACTCAAGAATCTATATTCAGTTCTACTAAATAGTTTATGTCTAGCAACTGTTCATATTGGCCAGTGTCCATGCAATATCAATTATTCGACATTGTTAATATCATCCCTTAACCTAATTAGTTATATCTTACAGAAACCTTTTTAGAATAATTAATGTTCAATTCAGCAAACATATGTAAATTATATACCAGGTGCCAAGGCTAGAGTCAGGCACGGAAGATAAATATGTAGAAGACAACACAATTCCCTACCCTCAAGAACTTAAATATAATTTCTAATATAATATGACAAGTCAGGTCTTACAGCATTATATGAGAGGGGAGGATAGAGACACTTAGGATAACCTGGGGTATTGCAGATGACTATCTGAAGGACATGACTGATATAAGGACTAGTAGACAAGGGAACAAAGAGGAAAAGGGCCACAGTCGAGAAGGACATTACGGACATGAACCAGGACAGCAGGAAGAGGGATTTAAAGGGGGGGAGGGAAGTAAATTATGTTTAAGAAATTTAAAAAAAGGGGCGCCTGGGTGGCTCAGTCATTAAGTGTCTGCCTTCGGCTCGGGTCATGATCCCAGGGTCCTGGGATCAAGCCCCGCATCGGGCTCCCTGCTCTGCAGGAAGCCTGCTTCTCCCTCTCCCACTCCCCCTGCTTGTGTTCCCTCTCTCGCTGTGTCTCTCTCTGTCAAATAAATAAATAAAATCTTAAAAAAAAAAAAAATTTAAAAAATGGATTACTGATAGGATAGGAGACTACAGGCAGTTTCCTGTAACATCCCATTTCTGCCTTGAGTAGATGAGGAACTAGCTGGTTATAACGTAATTTTAAATCATGAGCAATAAGGTAAGCAAGTTTATGACTTTAGTATAGATATGTTGTTAAGTTGCTTTGGAAGCACCCAAGTAGGTAAGTCTAAAAGGCAGCTGGCGTTACAAATCTAAAGCTCAAAGAGAAGTCAGTCAGATTTAAGAGTGAAAATCATCACTAAGAACTGATCACCCAAAAAATGTGTACAGTAAAAAGTATAGTGATCCAAGGATTAAAACCATAGGGTGTAGTAACATTTAAAAGGCAAACAAAGGAAGGGTTTGATTTCGTTCTTCTGTTCTTGAGCATTCATCTAAAAATTCTGTCTTTAGCCATACATATAAAAAAAAAATCATTACCATTCTTTACAAGCCCGGAGTCAATGCAACTTAATAATATCTGCTGTGTACACACACACACACACACACACACACACACACACACACACACACACACACAATGGAATATTACTCAGCCATCAAAAAAGAATGAAATCTTGCCATTTGCAGAAACATGGATGAAACTAGAGTGTGTTATGCTAAACGAAGTAAGTCAGTCAGAGAAAGACAAATATATGATTTCACTCATATGTGAAACTTAAGAAACAAAACATATGAACACAGGGGAAGGGAAGAAAAAATAAGATAAAAACAGAGAGGGAGGCAAACCGTAAGAGACTCAACTACACAGAACAAACTGAGGGTTGCTGGAGGGGCGGTGGGTGGGGGGGATGGGCTAAATGGGTGATGGGCATTAAGGAGGGCACTTGTTGGGATGAGCACTGGGTGTTGTATGTAAGTAATGAATCTCTAAATTCTACTCCTGAAACCAACACTACATTATATGTTAACTTGAATTTAAATTTTAAAAAGGAGGAGGAGGAAAAAGAAGATGATGATGATGGAGGAGGAGGAGGAGGAAGAGGAGGTGGCAGCGCCGGTGGCTCTTCTGGAACTTTCCATCTACACACAGTCTTTGGGGCACCTGGGTGGCTCAGTCAGTTAAGGGTCTGACTTTTGATTTCAGCTCAGGTCATGATCTTAGGGTTGTGAGATCAGGCCCCATGTCAGGCTCCATGCTCAGTGGAGAGTCTGCTTGAGATTCTCTCCCTCCCTCACTCTCTCTGCCCCTCCCCCGTGCTCTCTCGCTAAAATAAATAAATCTTTAAAAAACACACTCTTTTACCCTTGTTTAATATTAATGTATTACCTATCAAATTTTATTAGATGCTTTTATTACCAATCAGATTCAAAGTAGGAAGAGAGTAAGTCAGATGCTGTAAAAGTAGCTTTGAAATTGAGCCCTAGCATACAACCCTTCCCCTTAACTACAGACCTTTGAACTTACATGGTCAGAAACATCTGACCTTAAGCCACCTGCAGCAGATGCCTGGCATGCTGACATGAGATGTTTATTCTTTGAGATTAAGGCAAATATGCAAATACTGTTGGCCAGTTTGGAGATGGGGTAGAAAGGTAATACATTACATACCTATTAGTGATGCAAAATAATAAAAATAATACCTACTTTAAACTTTCAATAGCAACTATATAAATGGATTGCTTTCTCCTTTTCTGAAATATTCATAATATAGATTATTTTGAATGCTTAAGACAATGTTTTTACAAGTTCATACTAGTGAAACTAAGATTAAAAATTCCTCAGTAATTACTCATTTTAAGTATCAATTTTATATTAGAATGATGCGCATGCATGTTGCTTTAAATATTGTTATGCGTAAGAAAGTAATTCCATTTACAACTGCACCAAAAAGAATAAAATACCTAGGAATAAACTTAACCAAGGAGGTGACAGAGCTGTACTCTGAAAACTATAAAACGCTGATAAAAGAAATTGAAGATGATCCTAGCCACAGCAATCAGACAACAAAAAGAAATAAAAGACATCCAAATCGGCAAGGAAGAAGTCAAACTCTCACTCTTTGCAGATGATATGATACTTTATGTGGAAAACCCCAAAGACTCCACCCGAAAACTGCTAGAACTCATACAGGAATTCAGTAAAGTGGCAGGATATAAAATCAATGCACAGAAATCAGTGGCATTCCTATACACCAACAACAAGACAGAAGAAAGAGAAATTAAGGAGTCGATCCCATTTACAACTGCACCCAAAACCATAAGATACCTAGGAATAAATCTAACCAAAGAGGCAAAGGATCTGTACTCAGAAAACTATAAAATACTCATGAAAGAAATTGAGGAAGACACAAAGAAATGGAAAAACGTTCCATGCTCATGGATTGGAAGAACAAATATTGTGAAGATGTCAATGCTACCTAGAGCAATCTACACATTCAATGCAATCCCCATCAAAATACCATCCACTTTTTTCAAAGAAATGGAACAAATAATCCTAAAATTTGTATGGAACCAGAAAAGACCCCAAATAGCCAGAGGAATGTTGAAAAAGAAAAGCAAAGCTGGCGGCATCACAATTCCGGACTTCCAGCTCTATTACAAAGCTGTAATCATCAAGACAGTATGGTACTGGCACAAAAACAGACACATAGATCAATGGAACAGAATAGAGAGCCCAGAAATGGACCCTCAACTCTATGGTCTTCGACAAAGCAGGAAAGAATGTCCGATGGAAAAAAGACAGTCTCTTCAACAAATGGTGTTGGGAAAATTGGACAGCCACATGCAGAAGAATGAAACTGGACCATTTCCTTACGCCACACACAAAAATAGACTCCAAATGGTTGAAAGACCTAAATGTGAGACAGGAGTCCATCAAAATCCTAAAGGAGAACACAGGAAGCAACCTCTTTGACCTCAGCCACAGCCACTTCTTCCTAGAAACATCGCCAAAGGCAAGGGAAGCAAGGGCAAAAATGAACTATTGGGACTTCATCAAGATAAAAAGCTTTTGCACAGCAAAAGAAACAGTCAACAAAACCAAAAGACAACTGACAGAATGGGAGAAGATATTTGCAAATGACATATCAGATAAAGGGCTAGTATCCAAAATCTATAAAGAACTTCTTAAACTCAACACCCAAAGAACAAATGATCCAATCAAGAAATGGGCAGAAGACATGAACAGACATTTTTCCAAAGAAGACATCCAAATGACCAACACACACATGAAAAAGTGCTCAACATCGCTCAGCATCAGGGAAATCCAAATCAAAACCTCAATGAGATATCACCTCACACCAGTCAGAATGGCTAAAATTAACAAGTCAGGAAACGACAGATGTTGGAGAGGATGCGGAGAAAGGGGAACACTCCTACACTGTTGGTGGGAATGCAAGCTGGTGCAGCCACTCTGGAAAACAGTATGGAGGTTCCTCAAAAAGTTGAAAATAGAGCTACTATACGATCCAGCAATTGCACTACTGGGTATTTACCCCAAAGATACAAATGTAGTGATCCGAAGGGGTACGTATGCGCACCCTGATGTTTATAGCAGCAATGTCCACAATAGCCAAACTGTGGAAAGAGCCAAGATGTCCATCGACAGATGAATGGATAAAGAAGATGTGGTGTGTGTGTGTATATATATATATATATACACACATACATACATATATATACAATGGAATATTATGCAGCCATCAAAAGGAATGAAATCTTGCCATTTGCAACGACGTGGATAGAACTGGAGGGTATTATGCTGAGCGAAATAAGTCAATCAGAGAAAGACATGTATCATACAACCTCACTGATATGAGGAATTCTTAATCTCAGGAAACAAACTGATGGTTGCTGGAGTGGTGCGGGGTGGGAGGCTGGGTGATAGACATTGGGTGCTATGGTAAGCGCTGTGAATTGTGTAAGACTGTTGAATCACAGACCTGTAGGTCTGAAACAAATAACACATTATATGTTAAAAAAAGAAGAAAAAGAAGAAGATAGCAGGAGGGGAAGAATGAAGGGGGGGATATCAGAGGGGGAGACCAACCATGAGAGACTATGGGCTCTGAGAAACAAACTGAGGGTTCTAGAGGGGAAGGGGGTGGGGGATGGGTTAGCCTGGTGATGGGTATTAAAGAAGGCACGTTCTGCATGGAGTACTGGGTGTTATACACAAACAATGAATCATGGAACACTACATCAAAAACTAATGATGTAATGTATGGTATTTAACATAATAATAAAAAAAGATTGAAAAAAAAAGAAATTGAAGATGACACAAATAAATGGAAAGATATTCCATGATCATGTACTGGAAGAATTACTATTATTAAAATTACCATACTTCCAAAGCAATCTACAGATTCAATACAATCCCCACCAAAACACCAACTGCATTTTTCACAGAAATAGGACAAATTAATACTAAAATTTGTATGGAACCACAAAAGACCCCAAAGCAACCTTGAGAAAAAAGAACAAAGCTAGAGATATCAGAATTCCAGATTATAAGACACACTACAAAGCTCTAAAAATCAAAACAGCCTGGTACTGGCATAAAAATGAATCACTTTGACCAATGGAACAGAGTAGACAGTCCAAAAATAAATTCATCCTTATATGATCAATCCATCTATGACAAAGGAGGCAAGAATATACAACAGGGGAAAATCTCTTCAATAAATGGTGCTGGGAAAACTGGACAACTATATGGAAAAGAATGAAACTGGATCACTTTCTTACACCATACACAAAAATAAGCTCAAGATAGATTAAAGACCTAAATGTGAGACCTGATGTCATAAAAATCCTAGAAGATAATGCAGTAATTTCTCTGACATTGACCGTAGCAACATTTTTCTAGATATTTCTCCTAAGGCAAGGGAAACAAAAGCAAAAATAAACTATTGGGACTACATCAAAATAAAAAGCTTTTGCATAGTGAAAAGAAACCATCAAAACAAAAAAGGCAACCTACTGATTGGGAGAAGATACTTGCAAATGATATACTCAATAAGGGATTAATATCCAAAATATATAAAGAACTTAACAACTCAACACCAAAACATAAACAATCCCATTAAAAAGTGGGAAGTGGACCTGAATAGACATCTTTCCAAAGAAGACATACAGATGGCCAACAAACTCATGAAAAGACGCTCAACATTACTCATCATCAGGGAAATGCAAATCAAAACCACAATGAGATATCACCTTACACCTGTCAGAATGGCTAAAAGAAAAAAGAAAAGAAATAACAAATATTGGCGAGGATGTGGAGAGAAAGGAACCCTCATGCCCTGCTGGGAATGCAAATTGTTATGGCCACTGTGGAAAACAGTATGGAAGTTCCTCTAAAAAACTAAAAATAGTAAATATCATATGATCCAATAACTCCACTAGTGGGTTTTTACCCAAAGAAAATGAAACCACTGATTCAAAGAACTGTATGGACCCTTATGTTTATCGCAGCATTATTTACAATAGCCAAAATATGGAAGCAACCCAAGTGTCCACTGATAGACAAATGGATAAGAAAGATGTGGTTTATATATATACAATATAACATTCACAGCCGTAAAAAAGAATGAACTCTTGCCATTTGCAACAACATATAGATGGTCCTAGAGGGTATTATACTAAGTGAAACAAATCAGACTGAGAAAGACAAAGACCATATGACTTCATTCATATGTGGAAACTTAAAAACAAATGAATTAAAAAAAAGCAGAATCAGACCTATAAATACAGAGAACAAACTGAAGGTTGCCAGAGGGAAGGGAATAAGGAAATGGGCAAAACAAGTGAAGGGGAGTGGGAGATACAGGTTTCCAGTTATGGAATGAATAAGTCACAGGAATAAAAGGCAGCATAAGGAATATACTCAATGATACTGTAATACTGTTGTATGCGACAGATAGTAACTACACCTATAGTGAGCAGAACCTAAAGTATAGAGAAGTTGAATCACTATGTTGTACGTTTGAAACTAATGTAACATGTAGTATGTCAACTATACTCAAAGTAAAAAATTAAAAAACAAAAAAAGAACCTAAATAAATCAATATTGCTATGCATAAGTCAAAATCTAATTCATAAAAGATGTACAATACATGTTGGTAATTAATAATAATGTAGACTTAAAATATAGAAATAAAATAAATTCATAAAATATTTTAAAAATACATTTAAAATTAATTCACAAATAAGTAGCCATATTGTAAACTCTCAAAAAGAAATTTCCCTCTACTTTCATGTTTTGCACACCCTCTCAAAAAAAAGAAACATTTTTTAAAATTTATGAAACGTTACTGAAGTAAATAAATACTACACATTTTCAGTACCTCACTAGTCAACCGTATTAGAAGAGCTGCAGCCTCTGAATATTTGCTTTGGCTTTTTAAGATTTCAGCACTAAGCAATACACATCTCTCAGCCAATACCATATTCCTAAAGAAAAAAAACAAGAAAAATATAATTAGCACTACAGTAATACCTTGTTACATCACAGTAACTATGTGTTCTCACAGAGGGCTGTATCTGCTGCCAGAATCTCTAAATACATTCTAGAATAGATTGTAAAGTTTAAGAGGTGGGATCCAAAACTGGCTCCACCACTTATTAGCTGTGGCCCCAAGGCAAGTTAAACTCTTTAAGTTTCATTCTTCTCATCTGTAAATGAAGATAGTAATAGTACCCACCATTTCATAGATTTGTTATGAAGATTCAATGAGTGTGTAAATTATTTTGGCATAGTGGCAAATGCCGGGCACACAAAAAAATGCTAATGATTATTAGTGCTGTGTTGTAAACGCACTGCTTTACTACTATCACTACTCCTTAAATAATATTATAAGAGACGGAATTACCTCTATATCTGTCTTCCAACCCATCCATTCTACATAGAACAGTCAGATCAATCTTTCTGAAAAATAACTTTTATTATGTCAAGCCTCTACAGAATATTCAAGAACTCTCCATTTGCAACTACATAAATTTTAACTACAGCTTAACAATAACAATGATAAATGAGAATGAAGGCTCCCCACACCAATACCTTTCAAAACACCTTTTCATATACATCCTCTAACCTAGCCAGGACCCTATTCCCTTTCACCAGTGATGACGCATCCAAAACAATATTTCTGCCAATCACAATTCCTGAAATGTCTTCATGGCTGTCAAATCCCAACCACCTTTCTTTCAGATCCATTCCTCAAAAATCCTATGAAACCTCTCTGACCACTTTCTGGATCAGTTTAGTCTCCTCACAGGTGGCAAGTTCTAACTCCTATGGAGTTCTGACAGAGCTCATTATGTGTACAAAACACTTCTCATTTTCTTCCCTGGACTATTATTTAACTCTTTGTGTTCTGCCTATTTAACAAGAAAAGTTCAAAATGGCTAACCCCTGGCTTAAGAGTAGTTCAGGTTAGAAATGTCCCCACAATAAAATCACCCTCACTGTAACATATAACCTCAACATTACATATAACAAATTCCTAACCACAAATCCAAACAAAATAGGAAGAGAAAGGACGTAATAAAACACTAGTTTTAAAAAATCACCTCATCTTGTCTCTGAGTATATTAACTTGATTCGGGAGCTTGTTTAAATTTAAAGCATGAAAAACAAAGAACCATTTATACCTAATAACAATATAAGTGTTAAATTTACCTCTAAATGGATAGAACATAAACATTCTAGTCACCTACTTGCAGATATCCCTATATGTCTGGATTGCTGTATCCATGTAATGCGCAGGGTATGGCCTAGGTGCTCCTGGCTGAAGAAAAGCGGACACTGCTGCCATTTCCTAAAGAAAAAGACATTATTTATACTACTTCAAAAGGAGAAATATACTTATTATTAAGCATTTGGAAGCCTACAAATTGGACTGAAGTTTGCTGGAGCTTTTTATGTATGCACATGTATAAATTTCATGGATTAATGCAGACTTGAAAAATATATTTATATGCTTTTAGTTTTTAAATTCTCTAGTCAAATACCAAAGTCTGTCATTCAGTATTTAAATAAGATTTTTCAAGAAGACCTGATAAACACATTGAGTTATGGTATATACAACTACCAGGTGTACCTAGTTTAAGATTCCGCTACCACCTCCTCCCTGTTCTTCCTTATCCCTCAATGAGTAAACAGACTGATGATAGGACCATATAGAGAGAGATAAGGTAAAGTACATCTCTTTCTAATTACTAGCATGATAGCAGAGCTCACAACTTGCACCATATATATTTTAGCTACTTACACACTCTATATCCTATACCATACAAAAGGCACAAAAGACCATTTCTTAGATCTATATTACCGTCAATTTTCTAGGACTTTTTATTTCACTTTTAAAAGCCATTCTGTTGTTGACATCTATGCTTTTAGTTAATAACGCAAATAATACACAATGGTGCTAAGGAATTTAGACTAGGAATGAAGACTAAATTAAGGGGTTTTGGCCTTCGTTACACTACTATGTCCTCTTATAGACTAAGTTTCAATAAAAATTTAACTAGAAATAAATGAAACTTTCAGAAATTGGGGGGAAAAACCATTAATGCCAATCCACTTTTAGAATGAATAAATGTATTTCTCTGCAACATTTTTTTAAATAGAAAAAACCAAATAATTATCTAAAAATTGGGAGAATGATTAAAACCTTTAACCCGACAGACTATAGGTTCCATGATAATATAAACTGTATCTGTTTCAGAATGCATTTCTATCCTTGGTGTCCAGTAGTATTTGTTCCAAAATTTAATGAATAAGCTGAATGAAAATATATTATATCCATGTGACAAAATATACTACAGTTCTGAAGCGTGTTTTAGCTACTTTATAATTTAACTAATATACATAATGAATATACATATGCTTCTATTATACAAAAAAGCAAATACGTATTGAATATATGGTAGAATGCTATATTGTACAGAAACACATATTTACTATACACAAATTATATATATTATATATCAATACATTAATAAAAGGGTACTAAGAAAAAATCGTAGAAGAAAAAAATATGCCCCCAAATTCTAAGTTATGTTCTAACTTAATTCTGCAAGAAATATTAAATCAATATACATCAAACAAAACACATAATTTCTACAGATCTGGTGAGAACATTCAAAATGATCACCCGAAGTTACCATGTGATGTTCAATAATCCATTAAATCATGTCTCATAGTCTTTGATGTGGATTAATACTTTTTACAAAGATTTTCATCAAGAAGGAGTGATCTACTTAGCCTTCAGTTAGTTAAGGTAGTTATGACAGATTAAACTACAAAAAAAAAAAAACCAATATTTCCTTAAGAATTCCTATTACTGGGGCACCTGGGTGGTTCAGTCGGTTAAGTGTCTAACTCTTGATTTTGGCTCAGGTCATGATCTCAGGGTTGTGAGATCAAGCTCTGTGCTCAGTGTGGAGTCTATTTAAGATGCTCTCTCTCCGTCTCCCTCTCCTCTTCCCCCCCTTCACTTGCACATGCATGCACGCTCCCCCTCTTAAAAAAAAAAAGTCCTAGGGGCGCCTAGGTGGCTCAGTCGTTAAGCGTCTGCCTTCGGCTCAGGTTGTGATCCCGGGGTCCTGGGATCGAGCCCCGCATCAGGCTCCCTGCTCTGCGGGAAGCCTGTTTCTCCCTCTCCCACTCCCCCTGCTTGTGTTCCTTCTCTCGCTGTCTCTCTCTGTCAAATAAATAAATAAAATCTTAAAAAAAAAAGTTCCTATTACTAGTTTTGCTATGATATTTAACTTAAAGTTACCATAACTAAATATCAATTTTTAGCTAAAAAGGCAGGCAGTATGGTCTGTTCTACTATGATACATTTTGACCTTATCAATTAGCTAATACGTGAATGGTAAATAGGAAAGTGGTAGCAGTACAAATAAAATTTGTGTTCATTTATAAACAATTTTTCTTAGACAAGGGGATCAAAAATAGCAAATATAAAATTATAACCTTTGGCAGGAAAGGAATAAGCCCTGACCTCAGCTGTTGCACAGGCAGGAGCTCTTTTCATCTGTATTTTAAGAAAACAGAAAATGACCACCTACACTTCGGTGCACACAGATCCTCTCTCCAGAGAAGTACACGCCCAGTGTACTTGCACAGTTCTTGGCTCAAGGCAGCTGCACTTCCCTCCATGTTCTACTTTATGGCATGTCCACTGGTTAGGAGCTACTCTCCTCCACCTCTACTTCCAGCTAGTATTTACATGTTGGTTTTGTGTATGTTTTTTATTCCCTGAGGTAACTTCTAGCCATGCTGCAGTAGCCTCACTACATTACATAGATCACCTCGCAAGGAACAAACACATTTTATGTTTTTGTTTGTAGTCTGGTTTCAAAGATACATATACAGATCCCAACCCTATTTTTCTCCAAAGCCTGTTATTTTTAGGGCAGTTTTTATAGACTACAAGAATTTTCAGGTATTCATATATTATGTTATAGGAGATATGACTTTATTTTCCAGGGCGAAACTATTTTCTCTCATATAGTTGCTACTAATACCTCTACCTAAATGATTTAAATATGGTATTTAACAGATTGTAGATAAAAATGAAAAAGCTTACATACCATAAAACCACAGAAATCTTTTGCCCTACCTTTATAAAATTCTACCTATATACAAATATTCAATTAGCAGTTATATAATGTACATGTTATAAATTCATACCTATGTTGTATTTATGAAATAACATTAAGTATTTATGAATTCATATTCATACAGTCATTATTTTAGATGAGATTACAGAATGTCTAGCCAAGGACAAATCATATAAGTTTTTAAGCACTTCAACTCATAAAGATTTCAGTTCCTGAACAAGGTTTTCAAAAGTTAGCAGACGTGTTTCATTAAAAATATTACAGAAATAAAAAGAAAAATATAATTTTGCTATTTTAGCTTTACATTAAGTTACGTATTTTAGTTTTATACATACATATTAAAACAAATGCAAAATAAATGGCAATTATTAAACGAGTGTCTACATGATAATTTCCAATGAAATATTTATTCTTATACATTTTTGTTCTTCACACTTTTGTTTACAAGCTTATATATTTTTAAAGTGATTATGTAGAAAGGAACAGTGTTAATTTTACTCTTTTCTACACACAGAAAGCAGATTATGCATTTATGTATGACAACTTTTTAAAAATATGTTACAAGGCAAACAAGTATAGAAAATTCTTTCTGGGGGCACCTGGGTGACTCAGTCGGTTAAGCATCTAACTCTTGATATCAGCTCAGGTCATGATCTCAGGGTCATGAGATGGTGCCCCACATCGGGCTCCCTGCTGGGCATGGAACCTGCTTAAGATTCTCTTTCCCCCTCTTCCCTCTACCCCTCCCCCCCACTCATTTTCACTCTCTAAAAAAAAAAAAAAAAATACTGCCACACCAAGGTTTACATATCAATTATAAAAACTAACATAGTTGATGCTTACAGCTCTTTATATACAAAGCAGTGCGCTAGACACAGCACAGGCCTTATACCTTATCTAACCTTATGCCATTAGGATTCACATTTAACACGCAAAAAAACTGAGGCTTAGGGATGTTCAATATTTGCCTCAGATGACAGTCTGTCTCACACCAAAGTACATGTTCTTAACTGATATATATAGTCATACGTCAAAAAAAAAAGCATTTAAGCAATTTTAAAAGATTTTTCAATAGGTCTAAAAGCATCTGCTAAAAAAAAAGTTACACTCAATAACTGAAATTCAAATTAAATTTTGCATACACAAAAATTAGAATGTACTAGCCAAAGCTAAGACATCAACTCTCATATATGATATACTTAAATATACTAGTTTGAGGAAAATCCATCAATTCAGCATAAACTAATTCAAAACCTATAAAGCATTATATCCTCTTTGAGTACAACTTCATCCCTAGGTATTTTGCTTGCCATTTCATAAACAGAAATTTCTAAATCATTTATGGTAACAGAAGTAAGAAATTATAATATTATAGAATACCAACCAAGGCACCAGCTGCATAAAGCATTGCTTGATCATTAAGAAAATCTTTCTTTGCAGTATGATAGCAGCTATAAGCCAAATCATAATGCTGCACCAAAAAGCATAAGTCAGCCATTTTTCGGATTTGAAGCTCTGGTGCTTCTGGTGGATACCTGTAAATATAAAATAAATTTAAAAAGTAATTTGTAATTTATGACCCCTAAACCATTAAATATTATAAAATGTCTAACAAGCTGTTCAACTGTCTAAAACATTAGGAAAACGAATCTGGTCTTATAAGAATTCTATCTCCAACGAGAGACTGTCATTTCCCAGAGATATGTGGAAACAATTATATTTATATAATTTATAGCCCTATACTGAGAACTTCTCAACAGCAGGCAAGCATTTTCTCCATAGTCAAATTATGAAGCAAATGGTTAATTCTAGGTGACTAACTTTATAAATAACCAAGAAAAACATAAAAACCCAAAATGAATTTTATTTTCCCTTAAAATAAGATTTTATATTAATGAAAACTGTCTAAATGTATGCCATGACTCCGAATCACTAGACCATATTTTAATTTAGATGAGTTATTAATGGATTAATCTAACTCCATCTTTTTACAAATAGGGAAAGAAACCCAAAGTAAGGGACCTTCCCAGTTCTTATTTATTTTTAGATATCTACCTAATGGTTTAAAAAAACTTTTTACTATAATTAACTTATAATCACTGTTCTTATCTACTTCAGTTTTAACCAATATGAAACTAAAAATCTAAAAACATAATCAATTTTTGCCGGACATCACAAAGTCAAACACCAGTCAGAGTTAAACACAGGAAAAACAAAAACAATAATATTTTACTCACAGCAATCCAGATGTATTTTTCAGCTCGTTAATGCTTTTTTCTGGAACTTTACTGCCACTAAACCATTTTTTAGTTGCAGAAAATAGAGATCGACTTAAACCTTTTCTTGATATTAGCTACCAAAAAAGATTATTACAAATATGAGAATTTAATAGTTTACTTTTACATACAAAAGAATTCTAAATAACTAAAAAGCTTTAAAAGTGAGCAAATATTCATTTTAACAACATCAATTTAAAGAAAATTGTTCAATATGCTAGCAAAATCCCTAATGTAAATGAATAGGTACCTTCCAGGATTTAACAAAATTTCATCACTAACAGTGACACCAATAAATCCTAGTAAATACCTTACACTACTATATTCCCAAGTTAACTCTTCGCTGAAATTTTAAAAATACTAATCCAAACAATTAAAGCTTACCTGATCATTTAATTGCCGAATTGTTTTCTCTATATGGGGCAAAAGGCCCCGAAACGTGAACTCCTGTATAAACTGTCGAATTCTATCATGATCAGTAAGAGTTAAACATGCACCATGAATAATTCCAGTATTTGCTTTCTTTGTTTCATGTAATGATGAAGCAGATTTTACATGATCTGGGCCATCAATGCTGTTAGAAGGGTCACTGGATGAGTCCAACTGAAGTGGATGAGCTCTAAAGTTATTTGGTAAGCCATCTACTGAAAAACAGATCTTTCTTTTACTCTCAGAATGCAACAGAAAATTGTGATATTACTACCATACTGCTAAAGAAAAAAAAGAACAATGTTGGAACCCTTTATCTTTCTGTATATCTTATAAGTCTAAGATACAATAACATTAACATTTTCCCTCCTAAAATTATAGAACTTGGGTTAATCCTTGTTACACATAATAGAAATTTAAAGATTCATGTAAATAAAAGAAAAATACAGTGTTAAAATAAGAGAGTCATTTTAAAATAACACAGCTAATAAAAATTTTTAACAAAAGAAATTTTAGAGCTGTCACTATCAAAACTGTATTTAAAATACAGAAATAAAGCTCTCAAAATCATGTCAACTTTGGGAATAATTAATGCTGCACACAGTATCTTCCCCCTTGCTTTCTACAAATTATTTAAAAGAAATATGAGGGGCGCCTGGGTGGCTCAGTCGTTAAGCGTCTGCCTTCGGCTCAGGTCATGATCCCAGGGTCCTAGGATCGAGCCCCGCATCGGGCTCCCCGCTCAGCGGGAAGCCTGCTTCTCCCTTTCCCACTCCCCCTGCTCGTGTTCCCTCTCTCGCTATGTCTCTGTCAAATAAATAAATAAAATCTTTAAAAAAATAAAATAAATAAATAAATAAATAAAAGAAATATGTTATATTACTCTTATAAATTTTTAAATGTCAAAAAAACTCAAACTCAAATGATCCAAAAAATTCTTCAAAGGAAAAGCTAATCTGCTCATTTTTTTTATTATGAAAATTTCCCTCATCTTTTATCTGTAAGGATTAGCATGCTTTGAGAACAGTGCATATTTCCAATCAAAAGAGAAACTTAGAGAAAGTATATCAAGACCTTTGACTTCGTTATCTAATCCATCCAATGAAAGCAAGTTACTATCAGAACTCTTATTTGAAGTTATAGTACAAGGGCCATCTTCATATGATTCCTATCAAAATAAAATAAAAAAGCATTAGCAGTTATAGTTAATTAATCATGTTTAAGATACCACCAAATCCATCAACAACTTCTGCTAACTCTAAGCCTCATTTATTTGTTTTAGCAAGACATTTTCTTTCCAGTCCTCCAAATTCTTAACTTCTTCCATCTATCTTATCATTCCAATCCACACCTCCTATATTCCTAACTTCCTTTTCACATTCAATCTACTACCCTAATTCTTCTGACTTCAAATGATCTCTAGCTCAGTTTTCCTGTTTACATATGGTAAGTACATGCCCAAACTAATACCTGTAGAAGTGTCTGAAGTAAATAAATGCGAAGAGAGATGGACTACTAGTCAGGAAGGGGAAAATAAGAGGGATGGTATGTAATCTCCTGGGTCATGGATACAGTGTTAATAGGCCGGAGTAATTCTGAATACATCATAGTGTGTTAAAATATCCAAAGTGATATTTGTACAAAGGCGCTGGTTTCTCAGTCAACAAAAAAACTTAAAATAAAAATACCCAGCCGACGGAAAATAAATAAATAAATAAATAAATACCCAGACTACTCTGTGAGAGTAGTAAATCTGAGGTACTATTCTGAGTGTCTTGCTTTCAGAGAAATATATAAGCTGGAACTTAACAGGATAAAAGTGATTAGGACAAGAAACAGTCTGAAACCACCATTCAAGAAAGAGTTGAAAAAACTAGGTATAGTTAGCCTAGAAAAAATATAAAAGGGGACATGGGAACTATATTTTGAAAGTTGACTAAATGAAAAACTGGTCCCAAAGGACCAATGAGTACAAGCAAAGGGAGATGATTTTTGGTTGATCCTCCAGCTGTTCAGACATGGAACAGGTCACTTAAGAGAGTGAGTACTAGATGAGGTTATTCATTAGGTAAAGGAAATTAAAAGTATTAGATTAGGGGGTTAGATTTGATAAGCTTTAAAACTATCCTCCAATCGCTATAGAATTTCTGATACTTCTGTCTTCTGTTAAAAGTTCTCAAATTGGACAATCTGACTTATGCTTCCCTTCCTTAGGATGACTGGACTCAAAATTCTTTTTTTCAATATTGTTCCTATTCTGAGTGTGGCCCGGAAAGACCATATTTTAAAATAAAACTCCTTCCTATTCAACTGGTTCTTTTTTTCCTCACTTTCCCCCAGCATTATCTTAAAGTAAATATCAGCATAGCACTATATCTGGATCAAAAATTCCATATGTAAAATAGAAAAATAAGGCAAATAAACAGATTATTAAACAATATTTATATTAGGACATCCAAAATTACATAAACTATAATTGATATTTTAAAAAATATCACAAAGTACACATGTAGTTTAAATGTACAAAATACAAATACATTTTCCATTTACTTACAAAATCCCCCTTCTATACAGAAAACAGTCAACTCTTGATTATCTGAACTAAGCATGGGAAATTGGCACCTGACTACTACCAAGTGGCATACAATTCTATCTAAAAAGTTTGACAGACCATGAAAACTTATACCTACCCACTTCAACCCATAGACAACAATTAACATTAGTCTAGAATTCTAGATTAAGAAAGGAACAAATTAGGAAGAAATAACACTTCCTGAAAATTCAGAAGGAAAGGAAATCAAAGGAAAGTTAGGGAAAAAAGCCCACCCACCTAAAAAGTATGAGCTCCAAAAGGTGGCCATAAGAACAGCATGTTGAAAATGAAGGAAGGCAACCCCAGAGCATGTGGATAATAAAGAATTGACTGTAAGCATTCATAAGGAATTAAATGTACAAGTAAAAAATTCTATTCGCTACATGTCTAGCCAATCCAATTCAATTCTTAGGTAATTTACTTTTCATCTTTTAAGAAAAGATCAAGTAACACTGATGTTATATACCTGGAAGGAGTACGCATAAGGGATTACGTATTAGTTAAAACAGTGTTAAACCACTGAATTAAGAGCTCACATGCTGATGGATCAGAACTAGCCAGATTCCACAAAATAAATATTAACTATTCTACTAGTTAGATGAAGACATAAAAAAAATTCTACAGTGATATCATTATGTCATAAAACTGAAATACAGCTTTTGTGGTTTGCTTCATTGTTGTTTTTTACATATACCTGGTTTTGAATACTATTTTTCTGGAGATACTGACTCCAAGGATCTGGTATCTGTTCATCTGATGCTCGATTAGATGTTCGAGAATTAATTTTAAGTAAATAGCAACCCTGAGTTCCATATTTCTGTTTCATTTCTTCATAAATTGATTCAGCTCTAAAATAAAAAATGGAAAAAAAGTTTGTAGTAAATGGAGAGCATACCTTAAGCAATAACAGATAGTAAAATAATGTAAAAATAATCCCCAAAAAAGGCAGAACAGAAAATCAGAAATAAAGTAGTAAAAAAATTAAAACAAAGATCATGATCCTAACTGAAATTTAGCTAGCTTGGATATCACCTTAAAACAGAGTTACCAAGGGCGCCTGGGTGGCTCATTGGTTAAGCGACTGCCTTTGGCTCAGGTCATGATCCTGGAGTCCTGGGATCGAGTCCCACATAGGGAGTCTGCTTCTCCCTCTGACCCTCCCTGCTCTTGTGCTCTCTCTCATTCTCTCTCTCTCTCAAATAAATAAAATCTTTAAAAAAAAAAAAACAGTTATCAAAATGTGCTTCATGGAATAAAATTTTGCAAGATACTCCTACATTATTCAAAGAGAGGGTACTGGTGGTCAAACTAGTTGGAGAACCACAGTAAACAAAGCCAGGAGACCACGTCCAAGCCTTCCATTTGCAAATAATGTCCGCTGTGAATTTCCAAAGAATGGCTTCAAACTTATAGATCAGGAACTCTTTCAACTATGACAACCAGGTTTTGGGAAGTAAACTTTTGGAAATTCCATCTTAAATAACAAACATTTATAAAAAAAAGTAAGGGCTAAACAGAAAAGTATAGCACCCCAAAACTTCGAAAACATCTTTCACTGCCACAGTTTACCCTTCCCTTGTCTTCAAAGGGACACAGTTCAAAGGAAGAAAAAGAGAGAAAATTGAAGAGCAGCCAAGGTTTTTATTGCATAAAATCCACCCTTTTTTCTTGCAAAATTTGTAATAGCCAGATCCATGAGTTACATCTCAGATGCAACAAAAAGCATTTTTATTTCCATACTTTAAACTACGCTAGTTGGTAGGTAAAAAGATAATTCAAGTGATAAGACAGCCTAAGAACCAAACATCATATTCTGATGAAAAATGAAATTTTAGTACATAGAGCTAACCTAATTTAAATGGTATCTTTTTAGTTAATTAGCCATCTAGTGCAAAAAAAAAAAAAAAAAACCCAAACCCAGAAATCTTATATCGTATTCAAATGTAAAAAATAGTACCACACAAATAGCAGGCATGACAAACTATTAATTCATATTTATACACTATAAAATTAAGACTGGATAAATAGGGGCGCCTGGGTGGCTCAGTCGTTGGGCATCTGCCTTCGGCTCAGGTCATGATCCCAGGGTCCTGGGATCGAGCCCCGCATCGGGCTCCCTGCTCAGCAGGAAGCCTGCTTCTCCCTCTCCCATTCCCCCCGCTTATGTTCCCTCTCTCACTGTGTCTCTCTCTATCAAATAAATAAATAAAATCTTAAAAAAAAAAAAAAGACTGGATAAATAAAAGTTATAAATTTGTATAAACAGATACAAGTATGTGTATATATGTATATACACTTAAGTACAATAAACTGCTCACTTTACCAATGATACTGCTAAACATACTAACAACTGATCTAATACCTGAATTACTTAAATATCCCAGTTACAAATATTCAGTATGAAAGATATATACCATATTCAACTGATAGAAATTAATTTTAATAGCCAGTTCAAATTATTTCTATTTATACGGTATACCTTATCCACAGGCTACAGACTATTTATGATTTCAAAAAATCCCAAATAATAATTATTCCTCAGAAAAATTTTTTGGTTATACAGGAAAATTTATGGGGTGCCTGGCTGGTTCAGTAGAGCAGGCAACTTTTTTTTTTTTTTTAAGATTTTATTTATTTATTTGACAGAGAGAGAGCACAAGCAGAGGGAGCAGCAGAGGGAGGAGGGAGAAGCAGGCTCCTCACTGAGCAGGGAGCCTGATATGGGGCTCAACCACAGGACCCTGGGATCATGACCTGAGTGTAAGGCAGATGCTTAACCGACTGAGCCACCCAGGTGCCCCAGAGCATGGGACTCTTGATCTCAGGGTTGTAAGTTCAAGCCCCACACTGGGTGTAGAGATTACTTAAAAATAAAATCTTTAAAAAAAAAAGAATAAAAAAAATAAAAAGAAAGGAATATTTATTTAAAAGATAATGGTATGTGCTCAGAACAACGGCAAGAAACAATTATTTGACTGCATTTCCTAAATGGCATTGAGAAATCACAGTGACAGTTTGAAACAAAAAATTAATTTGATCCACATCTTGAATCAAAAGTCAAAATAAACTCCAAAACCATAAAAATAAAACTGCATTTTATGTTATCTTATTTTTCAAGACTTATTTTTAAAGATAAGTTAATCATTTGTTCCAAAGATAAAAGGACTATGGCAACTCACTAATAATGATTATTAAAGGGCACGTAAGAAAGAAATGTCTCGATGTTTCTGAGACCGTGAAAATATCAAGGCTAAAAATATAAAGTGACAAGAGGGTGAAGAGTAAAAAAAGAAGTGTCTTTAAAAAACAGTCAAGAAGTGAAAAGTAAAAGAAAAGCTGGGAAGGAGAAAAGAAAAACATTGGAAATAATTTAAAGTAAGAAATAACAGCTAAGACCTATAGGTGTAAAATGGCAGGCACTTTTGTACAAACATTGTAGTAACAGAGATATATAGCGAAAGGGAAGTTTGGATATGCACATGAAATCTAACATAAAATGACTCTGTTGTCAAATATAACTCAGGAATAAAAGATATAGTTAAATGTTTTATTAATAAGCTTTTACTTTCTTAGATAAAAAATACATCTAAAATTTAAACAAGCCATGTCCAAACTAATGTTTAGTCATTTAACAGGGAAAATTTTAAATTAAAAAAATAAAGCTTACCTCTGTTCATCTCCTGCACTTACATCATGTAAAAGTACATAATATTTAAGGGTATTTGGTATAAACCACTTGGGGTAGGAATAGTCACTGTTGTGCTGAATTCGATGCTGTTCTTGTGATAACTTTGAAAACTGTTCCACAGGTTCAGCTTCACTAGATGATGCTACCAACATACCTTATAAACCATATTAAGGTATTATCACTTAATTAAGGTAATTATCACTTATCCTTAATAGGATATTTATCCTATTAAAATAAAACTTTAAGATTTTTCAAGCTAAAAAAAGTCTGATTTCATAGATTTTCACTGCAAACACAAAGTAATTCCTCCAACATTTCCAAATAATTCAAGGTTTTAAATCTTAGTTTTTTGTTAACAGTTTTTTAGGTCATTTACATATATAAGGGAATCCATGAACATAAAAATAAACAGTATCAAAATTATACATCAACATCCTCAACAACTCTGCTGAATCCTGTTCCTCCCCAATCCATCTCACTGCAATTTCATATCTATCCTACCTCTTAACTTCTCTCTGCAACTTCATTAAGAAAACTAAAAAGCCATAATGGTCAGAAGAGGTTAACAGCTATAAAACAGGTTACTAAAAAAATGGAAAACTATCTTTAAATATGAGTTTCTGCATAAGCAATTAATTTTGAGGCAATCAGCAAAGGCAGTTAACACTGACAGTTTACCTTTCCTCTTTGTAAAATGGCTTAGAAACTTATTAAATGTGCAATATTTGAGCTGGAGAAAAGTATTCTTACTTTGTACTAAAAAATTAACGTCTTGCAACCAGTCTTGTATCTAGAGTGCCATTTAACAAAACAACAATGACAAAATCTTGAAGCATCATCAATAAAAAATAATTTCTCCATTCTCCATATCCTCTCAATAATTTTGCCTTCGTAGAACTATTTCTGAGATTGATAACTTCCAAAACATTTCATTTTAAGAAAACGCAAAGGTCAAAGGATACAGGCTAAATAGTGGTTCAGAAATTCATGATCTGATGCTGGCATCGACTGAAGAAAGGTCTCTCTATAAGACTCAAACCATGGAGTAGTAGCTAAAATGAACAATATATAAAATAGTTAAAATTCCTCAATAGAATCAATCTACAACAGACAATATTTTAAGTCCATACTCGTAAAAGGTGTGAAAGATAATTCCCAGCAGTAAATAAGCACTTTTCACTTGTACTTAAAGATATAAAAATTTTTCACCTCTTCTTTAAGATTTCACCTCTTCTTTAAGGTTTACATATATACATATTTGCAAAAATAAAACTGACTTATTCCTAAACCTATACAATGATCCCAGAACCTACTTACCTATTCATCCGTTAAATATTACCTATATGAGTAAAAAGATTCTAGAACTAAAGTTTTGTGCCTCTGCCACTAGTCACGTTGTCACAAGTGGCTCTTCTTCATAAATATCATTTCAAAGCAATGTTTTCTCAACCAAGAGTGATTTTGACCCCCAGGAAATATTTGGCAATGTCTGGAGATATTTTGGGTTGTCACAACTAGGGATGGAGACAGGTGCTACTGGCTTCTAGGGAAATACATCAGAAATGATGCAAAACATCCTACAATGAAAAGACCAAGACAGCTCCCCACAAAAAAGAATTATTTGGTTCAGAATGTCAATAATGGTTAAGATTGACAACCTCTACCTTATAATTTGATTACTTGAGTATAACAATAACAAAACCTCTTTAAATGAAATTTCAAACTATACTTACCTTATATAATCAAATATAAAGAGGTGTATTTTCACTTTTTAATAAATGTATATAATGCAATCCTTAAAATGTCAAACCTCTCTTGTTCCATGCTAAGCATTCTACAATTTTTTTTTTTTTTTAAACTTACTTAAAGTTAAGTCATTAGACTGGTCATTTCACAAGGTTTAAAAAGATTATCTAAATCAATTTTACTAAAAGACACTCCATTCCAGGCCCCTGGGTGGCTCAGTCATTAAGCGTCTGCCTTCGGCTCAGGTCATGGTCCCAGGGTCCTGGGATCAAGCCCCACATCGGGCTCCCTGCTCGGCGGGAAGTCTACTTCTCCCTCTCCCACTCCCCCTGCTTGTGTTCCCTCTCTCGCTGTGTCTCTCTCTGTCAAATAAATAAATAAATAAAAGACACTCCATTCCCAGCTATTTATGCTGATTACCAAACCTTTCATCTTAATCACTGAAAACAGCAAATATACTTTGTTCACATTATAATACTACATTAACCAACTGGAAGGTAAAGGGGAAAAAGAACCATTCATCTTGACCAAATAGTAATATCTAACCTGGTGCCATATATATATATATATATAAAATTTTCACTCCAACAAATACCTTATGAGAATAACTCATATATTGTTTAGGAGGGCTATCACTGTAACCATTTCATGTTCACTGCTATGAGAGAAAAAGCATTCCCAGAAATATTATAATCTATATGAAAAGTGGCAAAAATTGGAGAATAAATGACAATACTAGTCTCTGTTACAAAAACCAATTTTCTAACCAACCAATATCCTATATCTTCCCCCCCCAAATCAGTGAAAATTAGTCTGTCTAGAAAATTATTGTATATTTTCACTCAGCACCAAGGACAAGAAAATTTGGTTAAATAGGAAGGAATCTTTACAGATACGGGGAAATGTTCTCTATCTACTTTATTTTTTTAGTTACTTTGCTGCTTTGCTGCTGCTTCAAATTAACAAATAATAGGTAAGTTGTAGATATATAAAAAGGTGTTTGTTTCATGATGAGGTTGAGGAGTTTCTGGGTTTTTTTTGAGGAGTTCTGAATAAACAAATTAAATCTTCCAAAATGGCTATCCAGTGAAACACTATCTGTAATAAAAGTTGTAGATATATAAAAAGGTGTTTGTTTCATGATGAGGTTGAGGAGTTTTTCAGGTTTTTTTGAGGAGTTCTGAATAAACAAATTAAATCTTCCAAAATGGCTATTCATGAAACACTATCTGTAATAAAAGACTACAAATCCCATATGCTCATCAGGAGGGGACTGGTGAAATAAAATATGGCACATCCATTAAAGGATGCACCATGCAGCTGTGTAAGAAGGGAGAAAATCTTTATATATTACTATGAGGTGCTCTCCGGGGAGGGGTGTGGTGTGGTGTGTGTGTGTGTGAAGATTTCATATATTTATTTTTATTTGAGAGAGAGAAAGAGAGCATGTGCAGAGCAGGGAGGGAGAGGGAGAGAGAGAAAATCTTTGTATATTACTATGAGGTGCTCTCCGGTGTGTGTGTGTGTGTGTGTGTGTGTGTGTGTGTGTGTGTGTGTTAAGATTTCACATATTTATTTTTATTTGAGAGAGAGAAAGAGAGCATGTGCAGAGCAGGGAGGGAGATGGAGAGAGAGAAAATCTTTATATATTACTATGAGGTGCTCTCCGGTGTGTGTGTGTGTGTGTGTGTGTGTGTGTGTGTTTGTTAAGATTTCATATATTTATTTTTACTTGAGAGAAAGAGAGCATGTGCAGAGCAGGGAGGGAGAGGGAGAGAGAGAATCCCAAGCAGACTGCATCCTGGCAGACTGCACCCTGAGCATGGCTCCACTTTATGACCCTGAGAGAGAGAACAAGCACGCGAGCAGAGGGAGAAGCAGGCTCTCCGCTGAGCAGGATGGCTCAGTCAGTTAAGCGTCTGCCTTCAGCTCAGGTCATGATCCCAGGATCCTGGGATTGAGCTCCCCATCGGACTGCCTGCTCAGCAAGGAACCTGTTTCTCCCTCTCCCTCTGCCTGCCATTCCCCCTGCTTATGCTCTCTCTCTCTCTAATAAATAATAATTACGGGTACCTGGCTGGCTCTGTCTGTAGAGCAGGTGACTCTTGATCTCAGGGTCTAAGTTCAAGCCCCACATTGGGCCTAGTTTACTTAAAAAAAAAAAAAGGCAATTACTAAGTCCTAAAAAAACAAAGTGATAAGAACAAACTGAGCCCAATATTTGGCTTTGAAATAAAGAAGCGAATAATGTTTAATCTTAATACTGTAAACAGTGAATATTAACCAAATTTTTGTTTTAATAATCACAACAGACATTTATTTAAAGTAATACATTTGCAGCCCCTTTAGTTCTAAATTGTATATTTCAGGTTTATTCAACTTCTTAAAAATATTTGAGGGCAGCTGCAACCACAGATTTCAACTCCATGTTATTTCTTTGCCCATTCTTCTTTCTCTTTTCCTTCCCAAATAACTTCTTTCAGATATGGTTTAAGGTAGAATTTATCCTCCTCATATTTTGTCCACTGCTCTTTAGGCAAGATCTGATGCCTCATGGTCAGGTCCAGTGCCCTCTTAATGTGAAACATCCTGTTGTTCTAAAGGTTCTCAGGAAGCCTTCTTATGGCCTCTTTCACATCATCATTCTCATATATTGTATCATCTCTCATTAACCCCAGTTTATTGAACCCTGCAGCACTGTAGTACCACTTTCGAATACCCTCCAGCCATCAGCTTGATGCTACAACAGCAGGCCTGCTCGCCATTTTGACCCGAGACTGCAGCATTCTTAACCAAAAATTTTGAAAACTACATTAGGAAGATAGGGAAAGGACAAGAGGGAATAATTAAGCTAAATCTTCATCAATTATAGGGCACCTGGGTGGCTCAGATGGTTAAGCGTCTGCCTTTGGTTCAGGTCATGATCCCAGGGTCCTGGGATCGAGTCCGTGTCAGGCTCCCTGCTCAGTGGGGAGTCAGCTTCTCCCTCTGTCCCTCCCCACACTCGTGCTCTCTCTCCCTCTTTTTCTCTCTCTCAATCTCTCTTGCAAAAATAACTAAAATCTTTAAAAAAAAAAAGAACAAAAACTTTAAAAAAAAATCTTCATCAATTATAATGAAGAATCAATAAATAAAATTTAAAATTGATTAAGCCATAGCCAGCCATATAGAGATAGTACCTAAAAACACTAAACAAAGGGACACTTGGGTGGCTCAGTCGGTTAAGCATCCAATTCTTGATTTCAGCTCAGGTCATGCTTTCAGGGTTTGTGAGATCAAGCCCTGCATTGAGCACCACACTGGGCTCTGCACTGGGTGTGGAACCTGCTTGAGATTCTCTCTCCCTCCCCCTCTGCCCCTTCCCCTGCTCTCTCTCTCTCTCTCAAATAAATAAATAAATCTTAAAAACAAAACAAAACAAAAAATGCTTAACTAAATACCAGAGGAAACCACTAAAAGAATTGGTGGGGCAGGGACACCTGGGTGGCTCAGTCGGTTAAGCATCTGCCTTCGGCTCAGGTCATGATCCCAGGGTCCTGGGATGGAGTTCCGCATCAGGCACCCTGCTCAGTGGGGAGCCTGCTCCTCCCTCTCCCTCTGCCTGCAGCTCCCCCTGCTTGTGCTGTCTCTGTCAAACAAATAATAAAATCTTTAAAAAAAGAATTGGTGGGGCAGAGACTTAGGGAGCACAAGTCTTTTCAGCATTTTATCTATGTGCACATATCATTTTGATAAATTTTTTTAAAGTAAAAGGTACTGTGGGCTTTAGAGGTTAGGAAGATATTTGCAGTATAAAAAAAAAATTTTTGTTTTTTAAATATGATAGTTAATCCCGCTCTGTGCCCCCTTAGCACTCTGGCATATCAGATATGCCACATCCCTGTCATAATGTATTATGATTATAAGATATTGTAAATTAGAATGTATTATCATTACTGATTTAGATGTTTATCTCCCCACCAGATTATGAACTCATATAACGTCTTATTCATCTCTATTATTGCGAAGCAAGGCATATAGTAGGAAATCAATAAATATTTGTTGCAAGAATCACGAAAGTGTTAAAGACCCTATGAAACAGAATCACAGGATTAAAGTTCTAGGAAAGGCCTTAAGAAAGAATCTAAATAAATTCTCTTGTTATCAAAAAATGAAACCAAGTCTGAATAAGTGACTTATTCAAATTATCCAATTAACTAATGACTACAGTAGTATAAAAACTTGGACACTCTGGCATTTATTGTCCTTCACATTTCAACATGAATTTTCCATGGTGACAGGGAAACAATAGTTCAAATTCCAACACTTACTCCCAGAAATATCCAAAAATTTGTCTTGTGTTAAAACATATTATGCCAGGAACTGCTCAAATACGTAACCTGAAATTCAGATTCTTTTAATATGTAAAAGATAACCATAATATTCTAAACTTAAAATAATCAAATTAACTTTTGCTGGAATTAAAGCTAATAACATAGAAAGATATCTAAACAAAATAATTCTACAAACGTTTCTAGCTATACAAGTGCGACCAACTAACTTTACGACCTAAAAGATACCACTTAAATTCTCTTTGAATGTTTAAGGAAATGCAAGCAGGTGCTAAAATAATTAGATTATAAATTATACCAACCTAAAAAGATTATTTTATTAGGTTGCTGAAATATCCTGATTAGATGATGTACTTTTAATCTTTTCCTCTAAAAGTCTATTCCATTTCTCTAGCCTTTTTCATACTAGAAAAGAGTCACACCAAACATTGCCAACTCATTTTACATATTAATATATTTCACCTACCAATCTTATTAAGAAAACATTTACCATTTAAATCAGATTAATAAACACTTTAAAAAGATTAAATATAGACTCATATGTTATAAAAATTTCTTCAACTTAACACTAAGCTGGATAAAAAGTAAAATAAACTTAATGTTCTTTATTTTAGTATTACTTATGTCACAAAAAAAATGTTTTTTGTCTACTGCTAGTTCTTTCATTCAAGAAATATTTATTATGCTTATGTTTTAGACATTACTTTAAGCACTGGAAAGAAAATAAAGAGCCTAAGTTCCTGCCCTCATGGAGCCTTCTATTAACTTTACAAGGAGAACTACAAACACATTTTCATTATAAAAATATAAAATGAAATCATGAAGTTCATAGTTGGCTGCCTACTTGACTGTAACCTCCATAAAAACAAGGACTGTTTTTTCCACAACTGTATTCCCAGCCCCTAGCACCCAGTAGGCATTTAAGTGTTTGTTGAATGATTTCCAAGATACAGAACCGCTTTTTCTAACAAAAGAAAACTTTACTTAAATAATAAAACTTATTACATACCACTGATGTTGAGGTCATAATCTCCTGCTGTAATCACATTAGCTACTAATCCTTCCGCAGGCTGACTGCCAGAAACAACATCATTCAAAAGCTTCCGAATGGCTCCAGGGTGGGGTGGTTGGGTGATAATGTTGCTTACTGCTATCTTCAGATTTTTGATTACATGAAGCTGATTATTAGGATCTCTCATATGAACTTTAAAAAAAAAAAAAAAAAAGGAAAAAAACTTGAAATTAATTCTACACAATGCATAACAACCCAACTATAACAACAACAATAAACAATTGGGTTAATACTTCACAAAAAGAATGCTCAAATCAGAAAACAGAGGGGGCACCTGGGTGGCTCAGTCAGTTAAGCATCTGCCATCTGCCTTAGGCTCAGGGCATGATCCCATGGTCCTAGGATCAAGTCCCATATCCAACTCCTTGCTCAGCGGGGAGCTCCCTCTCCCTCAGCCCCTCCCCCCTGCTCGTGCTCTTTCTCTGTCAAATAAATAAACTAATTATTTAATTAATTAATTAAATATTTGGGGGGCACCTAGTTGGCCCAGTCAGTTAAGCGTCTGCCTTCGGCTCAGGTCATGATCCCAGGGTCCTGGGATCAAGCCCCACGTCAGAGCCTCCTTCTCCCTCTCCCTCTGCTTGCTGCTGCCCTTGCTTGTGCGCCCTCTCTGTCAAATAAATAAATAAAATCTTAAAAAAAAAAATTTTTTTTTTAAAAAGGGGGGTCGCCTGGGTAGCTCAGTCAGTTGAGCATCTGCCTTCGGCTCAGGTCATGATCCCAGGGTCCTGGGACCGAGCCCCACATTGGGCTCCCTGCTCAGCAGGGAGCCTGCTTTCTCCCGCTCCCTCTGCCTGCTGTTCCCCCTGCTTGTTCTCTCTGTCAAATAAATAAAATCTTAAAAAAAGAAAAAAGCAGAAATTCCAAATGGAACAGTCTTCCAGAAATACAACTGACTTAGAATACTTCCTTATACACCAAAAGGGCTAGCTAGACAGTCTAACCTCCCACAATGCTACTGCTCCCAATTTTCCTATTTGTAGGTCCTTTCCTTCCCCCTATGTTTGGACCTGCCAGGGACCAATCCCCATCCATACCAAAACCTTAATTCTCACCTCACCCTCAGACCAGTGCGGGGCAGTGTGACCTGTGAGATCTGTGGTATCACTGCTGAAAACAGTAAAGGGGAAGAAAGGGAAATTAAGTGCTGCATGTGGGCTTCCTCTGCTTCTCCTAGTGTACTGCCTGCATTCTCAGCCCTATTCCACCATCAAAAAAGTCAGTGCCCACCTCGGTGCAGGATGTTGATAGTAGGTAGGCTGTGTATGTGCCAGAACATGAGGTATATGGAAACTGTATTCTCTGCTCAATTTCGCTATGAACATAAAACTGCTCTAAAAAATAAAGTCTACTTAAAAAAACAAAACAAAAAACCCGTAATGCCCAGATCCCTTCTCCCACCCCAATACCTCCTTTTAAAAACAGACAATAATCTTTTAAAAATAGTATATATGGTATAAATATGTGTACTTATAAGAATAAATACATATATAGAAAGTATACATGCAAATTCCATTATGATTGCCCACAATGAAAGAAGGTAGGAAAGGGGACTTCAATCGTATAATGTTTGATTTCTTGTTAAAGGAAAAAATACAATGTAAATATGACATAAAGATTAATATTAGTTGGTTCTGCATAGTGGGGAGCTGGGTAGTAGGAAATTCGCTTCTCTGAATTCATTGTTTGTTTTCTAATTTAAATAAACACACACAAGCCTCTCTCCCTAATTAAACTTCTCAGCTAGTCTATGAAATAGAGCAAATGAAAAAAATGAAAATACCATGTTGTATTTGATATTTTAAGAAAATATTAAGTATTCTCCCTAAAGTTGGTATAATTGCTAAATAACAGAAGTAGCCATGTGTGTATTAAACGTCTCTCAAAATTTTAAATTGGCTAATTATCTTTTAGTATTCCTAAGTGTTAACACAAAAAAAGACATTCTAGGGGTACCTGCCTGGCTCAGTCCATAGAGCACTGACTTTTGGTTTGGGGAGGGAGGTTGTGAGTTAGAGCCGCTCGCTGAAGGTAAAGGTACGTAAAAAAAAAAAAAAAAAAAAAAGACATTCTATGTTCAGAGGTGATTTATTAGATAATCCTACTAATAAATCCAGAAATGAGTTAACAGATGTGGCAGCCAGCTTCTGAAATGGTCCCCAATAATGCCATATTTTGTGTTATACATACTCTTGTGTAGTCCCTTCCCACGTCCCAGGGTTGGCATATGTGACCAGTAGAACACAGCAAAAGCAAGGGCATATTACTTCTGAAATAACATTGTAAGAGTACAGCTCTTACCTTGGGTTCTCTCTTTCATCACTCCCTTTGAGAGAATCTAACTGCCTCGCCATGGGGACACTCAGGGAGCCTGTGGAGAGGCCTACATGGCACAGAACAGAGGTCTCGGGACAACTTCTAGTGAGGAAATGAGACTTGCCAACAATCCCATGAGTGAGCTTGGAAGCAGATCCTCCAGCCCCTGATGACTATAGTCTCTGCCGACAGTTCCACTGCAACCTCAAGAAAGACCCTGAGCCAGAACCACCCAGCTAAGCCACTCCCAGATTCCTGAGAAACTGAAAGATTTTAAATAAATGCTTTTTTTTTTTCCCCAAGGTGCTAAATTTTGGAGTAATTTGTTATACAACAATAGATAAGAAAAAACACGGGAGTATCACAAAACTAACCTAATAAAAAGGAAGATAAGAACTAAGAATGATTAAGAGATATGCTCTTAAAAAATCACACACAAAAAATTCAAAAGCTCAGCTTAATTAAGAGTACAACATCACAAAAGCTGACTTTATATATCACATAACATCTCAATTTCAAAATAAAATTCAGCTCTACCACTGTCTTATTTTTATAAGTTACCATATAATTTCTTGAATACTGTTATTATGAAGTAACATTTCCTAGTATGTGCAGTTCCATGGAGTACTTTTTCCTCAAGCTAGTTAAGAGTTGTTTTAGAAAAATCGATTCCAGGTTTAAGTAAATTTGAGAAATATAGGATTAAGTTTTTAAAAGGTCTCTTTATACCAGGTCTTCCGAGAGCCTTTAATGTGCTAAATGACACTGTAATTCTCCCAAACACATCTATTTGAAGGAAACTTATTTGATCACAAAATTCATTTCCAGAGAACGTATAATACATCGGGTGTTCTATGGAACATATTTTGAAAAATGTAATAATGATATTTTTTATGTTTTTACCTAGCACAAGAAACTTTACTGTATAAAGCAAACCTCAATTGCTGGGTAAAAATCATAACTTGTACAAAAATGACACAAACAACATATATATCTAAATTTTGAAAACTTGACTTGAATTTACCCAGTTTGGTACTTGAAGTAGTTAAGCTTGATGAAAAAATTTGATGAAATACTTTTTAAAAGAAACTTAAGAAAACAAGAGGCAGTAAGTATCCTTCAAAGGTCCTTCAGAAAATATTCAAGATTTACATAAAAATTACATTCTATTCTTTTTAAACCCTTAAATTTAAACCATTTAAAAATAGTAATATATACCTTTTGAAAGTAAAAACCAAGTACTTTCAAAAGTTGGTGTTTAAGTTAAATTTTCTTAAGTCTTATAAATGTCTAAATGATGTGTTGAAAACTGCTTAGAATTATTAAAGAACTATCACTATTGCAGCAAAACAGTGAGGTTTGGTTAAGTAATACTACCACCACTACTCTTTGAATGGATGGCCAGTGGAAATTTCTCAAGCAGTATTATGATTACAAACTTTGTGTTGAAATGACAAATATATATTCTTTAAGTTTCAAACATATATCTAGCATAATGATCATAAAAATATATCTAATTACTGTTATTTAATATAAATACTTGGGTTTAAAAAAATGTATCCAAGGAATCTAGAATGGTTCTCTACTGCCTAATACATCAGGTCTAAACTGTATTTTTAAGGCACTACACATGCATGGTATTCAAATTTGTTTTCTCAACTCTCCCAGTACAGTTTTAAACCATGTGTTTCTCTACTGACATCTAAAAAAAAAAAAAAAAAAAGTCCCCTGGAAATACTCAACAGTGTATGTTGATACCTCAGTAGTCAAAGCAAGTTTTGACCTCAAATACCCGCAGGCCAGAAAGGCAGTCCAATCATTTTTTAAACATTCCTTTCTCCTTCTAAGGAAATTTTAGCTGTTTTGGTTAGTTGTATTCTTAAATTATGTGCCTGAAGTTATATGCTCATGCCTCACTGCCTAAAGATAAGCTAACTTCGAGGAATCCCCACACTTGAGACAAAAAAAAAAAGTAGGCTTTTCTGGATGGCAAAGAACCCCAAAATTTATTTACCAGCCAAAAAATTAAACCACAGAAAAATTAAGTCCTTTTCACCAAATTTCTATGCCCTAATTATCTTTAACTTTGAAATTGTTATCAACTCCTATTTACCCTTATAAACCTTACAATTCTAATCTCCCCAATTTGATACCCTTGCTCAAGAATCTATGACTGCTATACACTTAACCATTAGATATGAAATCCAAAATCCCTTTCCTAGAATTCAAGACCCTCCCTCATCTAGGCATCTTCCCTTACTATCCTGTACTCTGATAGGGACAGTTTCCTCACTGTTCCCCAACCACTCAACCATAATTTACACCTTTTGCCCATGCCATTCTAACCTCACCCCTCCTCAACAGGGAATGCTGGCACTTTTCCTTTCCACCAACTGTCTACTCAAGGATGAAAGTCCAATTCATTGTATTTCTTCCCTAAATCTTTTGCAGTTTACAGAAGGAAATCAGAATACTGAAGTGAGCCCCTATTCACTGCACCATTCAATGCAGAAGGCAGAAGCCAGATGTGGTCACTGGGCAATTGAAATGTCTAGTCCAAACTAAAATATAAATGTCTAAATGCGCACCAAAGTTCAAAGACTTGGCAACAGAAAAAGAATGTAAAATACAAAGATGTTTTATAATGATTACATGTTGAAATGCTAACATTTTGGAAATATTAAAACTAATTTCACCTGTTTAACTTTTTTTATAATGTGACTACTAAATAATTTAAAATTGTGTATGTGACTCCCATTTTATTTCTACTAGATAGCACTGCTCTCTAGTGTGAATGAACAATTCTATTGCGAGGAGATAAGATGAGCTAAGAACACCCTGAGTCACACTGCCTGTTTTTAAATCTTTCCCACATGGAAGACTGTGAACAAGTTAACATCTCTATGCTTCAATGTCCTCAAATTTAAAATGGTGGTAAGTTAGCTACCTCATATTATTCAATGAGACTAAAAGAGAAAAGCTAAATACAGCAGGTATCAGGTATTAGTATTATTCTTTATTAAAAAGCAGGAAAGGGCATACACATCAAAGTCAAACAGATTCTCACATTTTTTAAAAGACTTTAAGAATGTAGGGCACTTTGTTGTTCTTGTTGATTTAGTATAACACTGGAGGAGCTGAGATTGATCACTAAGGTACAAGCTGAAGAAATCCAAGAGTTCCCAAACTTTTTTTGGACAGCTCCTGCTCTCCTTTAAATAATAAAGTGAACTTACGGAGCTATTCTCCCAAAGAATACACACCTGTGGCATGTAAATACATAAATTTATGGCACAGCACTTTTTGTGGAGAAATCATCATAACCAAATAAACATCATAGTCGTTCGCTTGACACAGCCTTGTTATAGAACCCTTCATTTTATACAGCCCTTAACAAAGAACTTCACCTATACTTTATGTTGTTTACAAAGGCAGATATATTATTGGTTAAATACTCGGGAGTTTTACTATGCTTATTTCTCCCTAATAAAGAACCTAAAGGTGGAGAAAACAGGTAGCTCTTAAATAAAAGACACATTTCTCCTGTTAATTAAACTTTTATCTGAAAAGCTAAATTTTAGGGGTTTTTCATTCCTATAAATCTATTCAACTCCAACTATCTAGATTAATTACAACTTGTCCTTACTTCCTCGTCCATCAAGCAAAAGGCTATTACAAGTTATTATTTTCATAACATTTTTTGGGAAGAGGTTAAATAAGATATTATATACCTACTAAAATGTTTATATTTTCAAAGAAAATACATGAAATAACTAAACAGAAGCTTAGAAAGAGACAGACCCCATTACCCGAAGAATGTAATATTCAAGACAACTTTGAAAGTCCAGTTTAACACCCAGAGGAAGATGATTCGTCTTCTTTACTAAGACCTCATCGGTTTAAGAGGCAGCAATCTTCCTACCCTTACCCGCCTTGCAACTTTCTAACTCCCTCCCTATGGCCGTTGAAAACCGTCTCAACGCCCTTCTCTGGGGCTCATGTTTTTCTTTCCTCTAATTACCAAGCAGCTCGGCTTGTCCCGGGAAGAAGGAAAGTGCCCAGAAAAACTGGATAGGACCGCGCTGTCTTGACAACCTCACTCACGGCCCCTCCCCCAGCCGCCGCCGGAGACACCGCGGGGCCCCAGCCCCAGACGCCACTCTACCGGCTCCAAGATGTAAACATCGCCCTTTTCTTCCCTGCCCGCTCCCAACTTCCTTCTCCCAGCCCGGCTTTGAGGGAGCACAGTGAAAAAGGGAGGAGACCACATACCCTCCGAAGTGAGGCGAGAGAAGGGCTTAAGCAACTCCGCGAAGCTAAGGTGATTGAGACGAGTGAGCCGCTCGGCTTCGTCGCTGCACAGAGCGGCGACACAGGGGACGAAGGAGTCCGGGATTAGCTCCTGCACTGATTGTACACACTGGGCCATCGCCGCGGCACAAGCAGCGGCGGCGCCCGCCCTCCGGCCCACTCTCAGAGGCTGATCCTGCGGCTGCAGCAGCTACTGCCGCCGCCCGCCGGCCTAGCCCGGCCGGGCGGGGCTCCGCACTGAAGCCTTGAGACCAATAGAAGGAACGGACGCCGCTGCCTCGGCTCACGGGCACACAACACCGACCCCTCCCCGGCACCGCCGCTCCTCAGGGCTCGCCCCGGCGTCCTCGCATTCCACCCCGATAAGTGGAGACGCCGACAATCGCCAGTTAATCCTCCCGACGGCAAAACCTTGGTCACTGCCCGACCGGAACCGCCATATCGAGGCCGAACCCTGACCCACCGGCAGTACCCGTCCCGGCAGGCCCCGCGCTCGCCCCTCACGTGACGGTATTAAAGGAGGCGATGGGGGCGGGGGGAAAGAGCGAGGAGAGGGAAGTGAAGAGCGACGGAGGCCGGTGGGAAGACTGGTGCCGGAAATGGTGGGGTGGGTGGGCCCCTACGGGGAGGGGCGGGGCTACCAACTTGGTGGGCGGAGCCAAACAGGAGACGCGCGACTTTAGGCCTGGTTTTCAGGCGGGCCATTGGCAAAGCCAAGAGAGCCGCTGGGGGCGAGCGTACAGGTCGGCGTTCGAGATCCGGCTGTCACAGTGGTGGGGGCGCTCGCTCGCCTTCCACGCGAGCCGGGTCTGTTTGGAGCCCCAAAGGCTCTCCCTAGAAACAATAGGGAAATAATGTGGCTGTTCGCTCTGCTTCCCGAGCTCCCGGTAGAACGGCAAGGGGCACCTGCTCACGGAAGAGTGGTTCCCGTGGCGCCGGCCTGGTATCGCTTGAACACAACCATGCTTTTAGAAGCGGACTACCACGAACGAACGTGGACTCAACCAGTGAGCAGAAATGTATGTGCCGCAATTAACACGAGTGTAACGGAAAGCTCGCGCTACTGCGTTTTTGTTGGTCGCAGGGAAAGAGTATGCTTGCAAACGTCTGAGTCTTTCGTCCGCAGCCGCGTCCTTTATTTCACTATGCCGGGAGGTTTTCTTCGTAGCCCCAGAGGTGAGAAGCCAGTAATTCCTTACCAAATGGAGTCTTAAACTGGCTTCCGTTCTTAGCGTTCCTTTTTATAGATTGTTCTTTTACATAAGTAGAAGTGAATGAAAGGGATTCTACTATCGTGTCACGGAATTGCTTGAATTCCCTCTGAATTGTTTGCCAAAAATATAAAGCAAGGAAAAATACAACGCTCTATCGCGATTTTATGGTACCCTGACTTAAAGGAGGCTTTCCCAACACGAGTACCTCAAATTGTCGGATTGTTTGGCGCCTTGAGGTTTTTACCGTAATAAGAATTTATAACAAGCAAGAGGTATGCCTTCCTCCTGTAAATTGAAAGGTGGGAGGTAAGAAAGGACAAAAAGACATAATGACTTGACAGCTAAGCCACAAATCAGTTTAGAAAAGATAACGTGCAAGCTGAGGATCAGGAAATTCATTTTAAAACTATTTGTGCCTGAGCACCCCTTGGAAATTCTTCTTGTATCCCCAGGAGCACACATTTCCTTTTGAATACTTCAGATCTCAATCCCTTATGTGAGAATCCGTACGAGTGAGTATGACTCAAAGTATATATATATATTACATATATATATAGGCAATATATATATATAAATATTATCTATATATATATATAGATATTTTTTTTTTTTGGTTAAGAGGGCTCCTCAGTGCAAGCATACTACTTTATTTAACACTCAGCTCAAAGTAAAAGTTAAAAAGGCAACATATTTTTTACACTAAAGTTAAAACTAGTTGTATTAGGCTCTCTGAGAAGAACTTTCAAGAGTAATTTAGCCTGAATGAATTTTTTTAGATAGTTACATTCCATAAAATTCACCCCTTTAAAGTGTACATTTCAGTGGCTTCTAGTATATTTGAAGTGGCACAACTATTGCTTCTATCTAATTCCAGGACATTGTCATCACCCTAAAAAGAAGCTTGGTACACATTAGCAGTCCCTGTCTACCCCTCACCCCTTCCAGCCCCGGGCAATCACTAATCTACTTTCTGTCTTTATAGATTTATTTATTCTGAACATTACATATAAATGGAATCATTTTCTGTCTGACTTCTTCACTTAGCATAATGTTTTCAAGGTTCGTTCATGTATCAGTATTTCATTCCTTTTTATGGCTGACCCCAAATGGATTTTTGTCTTATGCATTGACTTTACAGTCTAACACCACATTCACACATAGTGTTTCCAGTAAGTAACTCACTGTAAAAAACTATTTCTTCCCATTCTCTCCTGGTCTTCTAAGATGTTCATCTTCTAAAGTGTTGTCCTCATCTAAAGGTTAATGCTGAGTCACTGCCACATCTGCTTTCCAGGCTGCAGGAATGGAGAAAAGAGAATGGAAAAGCACATGATTAATGGTTTAGGATCAAATTGTATTAGTGGCATTCAAAAATTTCACTCACATCCCACTGGCCTCAGTGAGTCTCACGATCACATATATCTCCAACAGAGACTGCAAAACATAGGCTTCTCTTGTTAAACGAAGAGGAGGAGAGGGACTATTATTTATAAAGTCAAGGGTGGGGCACCTGGGTGGCTCAATTGTTAAGCGTCTGCCTTCGGCTCAGGTCGTGATCCCAGGGTCCCGGGATCGAGCCCCACATCAGGCTCCCTGTTCAGCAGGAAGCCTGCGTCTCCCTCTCCCACTCCCCCTGCTTGTGTGCCATCTCTCGCTATGCCTCTCTCTGTCAAATAAATAAATAAAATATTTTAAATAAATAAATAAATAGTCAAGGGTGTCCACCACACTTTATTAGGAATGAGGTATCCTGCGGAATGTATTTGTGTGGGGTCCATGATACCACACATCTCTCGTTTCTCTGATTCCTCTGGACCCTGGCCCATTTTCATCACACATCCTCTGGACTATTCACTGTGTCCAGGAAAAATTAGATGCTATGATTGTGCAGGCTTTGGCCATGTGCCTGCCCTCGAAGTCAAGAGGATAGGGTCTATCACAAGAGGCAACTTGTTGGACAAAACAGTAACAATAACACAAACAACTAAGGACCTCTTTTCCAATATTAAATATGAGAACCAGCTTCCTTCTCTCCCCAAAATAAAAGAATGCTGTAAAACTTCTGCTAAGCCAATGGGCTTAAATTTATATCTATACTGTGATATCAAGCATACATTGATTGTTTTATTTTGTATGTATGGTATTGCCAGTCTCTTCTGATGGCTAGTAAAGTCAAGTTTAAAGAACACAGACGTTGAAGTCATAGAGGGGGTTCAAAAGTAGTGCTACCACTTGTAAATAGAAATAATATCACCTTTATTGGTCACTATCTACCAAGCACAATGCTTGATGTTCTCTACTACTTCTGCTTCTGACACAAACCCTGAGAAGTACATGCATCGCCAATTTTCAGATGTAGAAACTGAAGCACAGATCAGTTAATTAATTTGCCCAAAGATAATCAGCACTGGAGCCAGGAACAAAACCAGCACAGTTTAACCCTTGAGACTTGATCACTAGGATAAATTGCTTTTCCATGTTTCCTTCCTTTGAAATCACCTCCAGAAGTTTTAGTTTGCAACAGCATACATAGTTTTAGCAAGAAATCTGTGGCTTTTGACAAGTCCCTTATCTTTTCTAAGCCTCACATTCTTTATCAGTAAGCTTAGAAAGTTGGGGCTAGAAGATATCTTGTATTTGTTTCAATGTGAAGATCTGAGAATCTATTTTCTTTCCACTATTATTAAATTTCACTGTGTCAACAATAGATGGTGCTATTGAGTATTGGCTTTAAAACCCAGTAAAAACCACTCTAATTACTGAGTGCATAGTCATCACATAGGTAATACCTACCTGTATATCAGAGCATTAGAGGTCAGGGGGATGCCCAGCATATTTATACATTAAAAGTTTTTTAAGCTCAAAGATTTTACATTATGTTACTTTAAAACCTTAGGGGGGAAAACGACTTAAATATATAATCCATATATTGGCCCACATTTTTTATTTTATTTACTGCACTGGATGTTTTAAGATTATTTATTAACGTTCTAAAATTAACATGACATCCATTTCCTGATTATTTTAAGGATGAATCATAATTACAGTGTTGTACTCCAAAGCCCATAATTCTATTTTATACTTAGAGGTTTGTTTTTTTTTTTTAAAGATTTTATTTATTTATTTGAGAGAGAGAGAATGAGAGAGCACATGAGAGGGGGGAGGGTCAGAGGGAGAAGCAGACTCCCTGCCGAGCAGGGAGCCCGATGCGGGACTCGATGCGGGACTCGATCCAGGGACTCCAGGATCATGACCTGAGCCAAAGGCAGTCACTTAACCAACTGAGCCACCCAGGCGCCCCAATTTTATACTTAGAGGTTTCTAAGCTCCATATAAGTCTTCTCTAATTAAATCTGCAGGTAAAAATCTTTTATAAATATTTTTCTCCCTTATGCTTCTAAAATAAGAGATAATATTAATGTTTGCTTTTTTTATTACTATTTGCTTTTAAATGATATATTAGTACTTCCAAAAACTGGATAAAAATGTAGCAAAAATCCATATTATACTCAATGGTGAAATATAAGAATCATTTACTTTAAAATCAGGATAAAACAAAGATGTCTGTTATCACTGTTTCTATTCAATACTTTTCTAGCTTTCTATAAGAGCAGCTAAAGAAGAAAAAAATAAGCAAAATTTAGAGGATTTCAAAAGGAAGAAACAAGGGGCCCCTGGGTGGTGCAATCAGTTAAGCTTCCGACCCTTGGTTTTGGCTCAGGTCATGATCTCAGGGTCATGAGATTGAGCCCCAAGGCAGGCCCCAAGCTCAGTGAGGAGTCTGCTAAAATTTCTCTCTCCCTCTCCCTCTGCCCTTCCCTGCACTAGCTTGCTCTCTCTCTAAAATAAATAAATAAATCTTAAAACAAAACAAAACAAAAGCAAAAGGAGGAAACAAAATTTTGCTCATTTTAGGGGTGCTTGGATGGCTTAGTCGGTTAAGGGTCTCACTTTTGCTCAGGTCATGATTCCAGGGTCCTGGGATCAAGCCCTGTGTCATTGGGCTCACTGCTCAGGGGGGAGTCTGCTTCTCCCTCTCCCTCTCCCCCTCCCCCTGCTTGTGCTCCACTCCCTCTCAAATAAATGAATAAAATCTTTTTTAAAAAGTATACTCATTTGGGAATGATATAGTGAACTAAATATATAGGTACCTTCATCATATATATGTGGCTATTCATCTCTTCATTTGCTTTCCCAGAAGAAGGCAGAACTCATATTTTTAGCTCTTAGACTTAAGGCATCATCATTTGACTTGGTTGTGGTCAGCTAGACATATACTTGCAAGAATTCTATCTGAAAGTGTATTGTGTGAGAAAACATGTTTTTGGAGAACTTTAATTTATGCTCTCATTGGTAGTGGCAGAGGCACCATAAAGATGTCAATTCTACCAAAATTAATCTACAGGTTCAATGCAATTTCAATCAAAATACCCACAGAGTTTTTATGGAATTTGACAAACGAATCCTAAAATCCATATTTAAGAGCAAAGGTCTAAGAATAGTTATATAATTTTGAAGGCAAATACCAAGGGATTTATTCTACCAGCAAGCCAGCCATACCAAGGTTATAACACAATTATTAAAAGACAGGCATAGTTGAGTAGGCCAATGGAATAGAATAGAGAGCTGCAAGATAGACCAAATTGAAACATGAACAAAGCAATGAAGAAAGGATGAATTATTCGAAAAATGGTGCTTTAATAATTGGTTATCTCTGGAACAAAAACCCAATTCATTCAAAAAATCAGATCAGATAGAGAAAAGATGCAAATAATAATAGGAAACCTTACTTGATGTTTAGTACATGCCTGCTATAGTTTTAAGCATTTTACATACGCCAACTCTTCTTCCTCCTAACAGCCCTAAGTAGTAGACATGGTTAATATCATCCATTTTATAAGTGAGGAAACTGAGGCAAAAGAGGTTAGTTAAATTGTCTCAGAGCTGTGATTTGAACTTAGGTAATCTGCCTCTTGAATCTGTTTTAATATGCTGTACACTGATACACTATACTGCACATCTTTTTTTTTTAAGATTTTATTTGTTTAATTAGAGAGCAGGGGGAAGGGCAGAGGGAAAGGAAGAGAGAGAAGCTCAAGCAAACTCCATGCCAAGCATGGAGCCCCATGCAGGGCTCTATCTCATGACCCCGAGATCATGACCTAAGCCAAAATCAAGAGTTGAATGCTTAAGCAACAGAGTCACCCAAGCACCCCTGGGAAGGGCAGATTTCTAAAACAAGATTCCAAAAGTGGATATCCTAACAGAAAAGATTGATAATTGAATCTAAGAACTTCTTTTCATCAAAAGACCACAAAGATAGCAAAAATACAAGCTACAAATATGAAAAGATACATATTTACACTAAAGAACTATGATTAATAAGAAAAAAAGGAAACAATACAATGGAAAAATAGACAAGTGACTGAAAGTCATTTCACAAAAGAGGAAACTTGGAACTGTCAATAAACGTTTAAATATTCTCAAAGTTAAAAAAATGGGCAAAGGATATGAATAGATAGATATTATCAAAGAAAGATAATAAATAGGCAATAAGCATATGAAAAGATGTTCAACATCATTAATCATCAGGGAAATGAAAATCCAACCATACTAAAACACCACTTCACGCCCAGTAGGATAGCTATAATCAAAGAACAAAGAATAACAAGTAAGACAACGATGTGGAGAAATTTGAGCCTTCTAGGGTGCCCGGGTGGCTCAGTCGTTAAGCGTCTGCCTTCGGCTTGAGTCGTAATCCCGGGGTCCTGGGATTGAGCCCCGCGTTGGGCTCCCTGCTCGGCGGGGAGCCTGCTTCTCCCTCTCCCACTCCCCGTTTGTGTTCCCTCTCTCACTGTGTCTCTCTCTGTCAAATAAATAAATAAAATCTTAAAAAAAAAAAAAAAGAAAGAAATTCGAGCTTCTTATACTGCTGGTGAGAAGGTTAAAGTGGTGCCGTGGTCTGGACAACAACTCCTTAAACATAGAGTTTCTCAACTACTAAACATAGAGTTACCATATGATGCAGCACTTTTACTCCTAGGAGAAATGAAAATGTATGTCCACATAAAAACTTGTATATGAACATTCATAATGGTATTATTTACAATAGCCAAAGAGTGGAAACAGTCCAAATGTTCATCAACTGATGAGTGAATAAGTATATATCATGTAACAGAATATTATTATTAATATTACTGACACATGTTACAACAAGGATGAACCTTGAAAACATGCTACATGGAAGAAGCCAGTCATAAAGGACCACATATGATTCCATTTATATGAAATATCCAGAATAGGTACATCTATAAAGATAGAAAATAGGTTAGGGCTGGGGGCAGATAGGGGAGGAGGAGTGAAAGAGTTGGAAGGTTTTGGCCAAGGACTGCCAGGCTTCTTTTTGGGATAATACAAATATTCTAAGATAATTGTGATGATGATGCATAACTCTGTGAATATGCTAAAAAGCCACTGCTTTGTGTAATTTAAGTGGGTGAATTGTATGTTACGTGAATTATATCTCAATACACTTGTTACTTTAAAAAGTGCACCTGCAATAATTTGCAATTAAAAAAAAGAGAGATGAGGAAAAGCATTACAATTTGTGTTATAAAGTCTGGTAACAACAAAACCATAAATGGAAAGAAATTCTAGTCATGGTTCTTCCAGTGTCTAGTTGTAAGATCTTGGAACACTAGTCACTTAACCTTTATGATCTCAAGAATCATCTCCTATAGATTAAGGATTGTATCAATGCTAGTAACTCATGATTCTAAACAATAGTTCTTAACTTTTAGGATCACAGATCTCTTTGAGAAGTTGTTAAACATCAGGAGCATTCTGTGAATCAGGAACAAAGCACTGTTAATTACTATTAATATTTAATATTGTTCTGAAAATTTGGGCAAATGAAATAAAAATAAATAGTGTAAATATTGGGAAAGAAAAACAGGTTGTTATATACTCAGAAAACCTAGACAAATTTTACTGAAAAAAACCATGAGAATTAGTAAAAGTATGGGTCCTAAATTCATAAAATCAATAGCAATGAACAAGAATAACCTGATTAGAAAAATTTTTTTAAAAAAGATGTCATATTCAAATCCATACTCCTGAATTAGAAGGTTATCTCAATCAGTGAAAATTTCAGTTATTTTTCAGATATTTGGGATTTTTCAGATCTGTTTCTAGTATTGATTCATAATTTAATGCCATTGTGGTCAGAACATTGTATGAATGAATGATTTTAAATTATTGAGAGTTGGTTTAAGGCTCAGAATATGGTCTGTCTTGGTAAATGTTCTGTGCATACTTGAAAAAAATTATGTATTCTGCTTTTGTTGGGAGGATGTTTTCTAAATGTTAATTAGGTAACATTGATTGGTCATGTTCTTCAAGTCTTCTATATCTTTGCCTTGTATTCTTATATCTATCTGTTACATTTATCTGTTATCTTATTATTATCTGTTTATTCTTAGGGCTGCTGTAACAAAAAAATTGTCACAAACTGAGTGACTTAAAACAATGGAAATTTATTTTCTCACAGCTTTGGAGTCTAGAAGTCCAAAATCAAGGTGTCAGCAGGGCCATTCTCCCTTGGAAGGCTCTGAAGCAGAATCCTCTTCCTCTTCCCTTTTCTAGCTTATGTTGGATACTGACAATCCTTGGCATTCCTTGGCTTGTGGCAACTCTAGTCTCTGACTCTGTTATCACTTGGATTGCTTCCCTATGTCTGTGTGTCTTCAAATCTCTCTCTCCTTATAAAGACACGACTTATTGAATTTAGGGCCCACTGTAATCCAATATGACCTCATCTAACTTGATTACATCTGTGAAGATCCTATTTTCAAATAAGGTCACATTTATAAGTATAGAGGTTAGGACTTCAACACATCTCTTTCATGATGCATTTGAATCCACAACACTGGCCTTATATCTATTCTTATATGTTACATCTATCCTCTGTTTCTTTAGCCTTAAAGTGGATTTTTTGGTGTACATCTATTAATTATTGCGAAAGAAATCTGAAAATCTCTGACTGTAATAGTGGGTTGATCCATTCCTCATTTCAGTTCTACCAGTTTTTGCTTTATGTAATTTGAAGCTCTCTATTTGGTGCATTAACATTTGGTATTGTAAGTCCTCTTGATAAATAGGCTTCTTTGTTAAGAATGCACACTATCATTGCTCCTATTCAGCATAATCCTGGAGGTCTTGTTAGCATAGTAAGGAAAGAAAGAAATATATGGTTTATGGATCAGAAAGAAAAGTAAAATAAATCATTATTTGGCCGATGATATTATTTTTTTAAAGATTTTATTTATTTATTCATGAGAGACAGAGAGAGAGAGAGGCAGAGGGAGAAGCAGGCTCCCCAAGGAGCAGGGAGCCTGATGCGGGACTCGATCCCAGGACCCCGGGATCATGACCTGAACCGAAGGCAGACACTTAACCATCTGAGCCACCCAGGTGCCCTGATGATATTATTTAGAGAGAAAATTTTTTTTATTATCATAGAAAAATTATTTACAACAGAAAGAGTTCTACAGGTTTGCTAGATAAAAGATCAAAAAATCAATTGTGCTTTTACATATCAACAATAGATACCTAGAAAATAGACATTTGAAAAGATACATTTTTCAATAGCAATTAAATATTTGACCTTATTGGAATATATATATATAATATATATTTATGTGTATGACACATATAATTTTTAAAACATGGAAGTATTTTGTGAAGAAAACTACAAAACTTTATTGAAAAACTAATTTTTTTTGAAAGGCTAAATAATTTAAAAGAATTCTTAAGTAAATAGATATACTTTGTTTATGGACTCAACACTGTGAAGATGACAGTTCTTCCCAAATTAATCTGTAAATTCAATTCTAAAATTAAGAATATGAGGAATCACAAAAGAAGAAATCAGTAAATTTTACTACTTCAAAATTTAAAACTATTATTTAGCAAAAAATGTAATATTCAGAAAATAACATGACAGAAAGAAAGATTTATCATAAACATAATAAAAAGCAAATATGTTTTGGGGTGCCTGGATAGTGTAGTCAGTTGAGCATCAGACTTTTGGCTCAGGTCATGATTGCATGAGTTGTGGGATCAAGCCCCACGTCAGGTTCCACGCTGAGTACGGAGTCGGCTTGGGTTTCTCTCTCCTTTTCCCTCTGCCCCTCTCCACCCCTCTCTAAAATAAATAAATAAATCTTTAAAAAAAAAGGCAAACATGGTTCTCATGTATAGTTTCTATGAAGCCTTTCAGTGAGAAACATATTTGCTTTTTGTTATATTTATGATAAATTTTTTTCTTTTTGTTCTTATGCATATCTCAAATCAGTCCCACTTCTTTCCATCCTCAGTTATTGCCTCACTTTCCTGTTTCATTACACCTCACCTCAATTTTTCAATAGCTCATTAATTGCTCTTTCACCCTCCAGTCTTGCCCAGCTTCAATTACATTCTCTAGAGTGAACTCTCTAAAATGCATATCTAAACATGTTATTCACTTCCATAAAAATTGTCAGTGACTCCCCATAGGCCAAATCGCTGGCATGACATATTAGGATATATTTTGACCTCACCTTTGTCCTCCTACCAGCCTCTTGCCCCTCAAATGCATTCTGCTCAAATTTCACCTTCTCATGAGATACAATTCTGACTTTCAAGTTTAGCAATAATGTGTACTTCTACATGTCTCATAGCATACTTTAATATAGAATCTATCTCATTGTAATATAATCATTTGTTTTCTTACTTGTTCCCCCATCTAAATTTTTAGTTTTTTGAGAGCAAGTACAAAGTAGGCACTCATTTCATCACCCATGTAAGATAAATGAGAGAAGGCTATAAAGAGAGAAATCATGGAAGTTTTACTTGGCAGCTCTGTAAATTAATGTCCCACTTTTGAAAAGCAGTTTAGTGGCATGTATCAAGAGCTATGGAAGTGTTCATAGTCCTGCACAAATTGGTTTAGAATAAGGCCAACAATCCTTCTATAATCATATCATGACTACTAAAAGTTTGAACCATATGGGCTGCTCTCCATGGTTCTGAACTATACTTGACCATCAAGACACAAGTCTAGTTCACTAATATCTCCTGTGTAATCTTTCCTCAGAGATGTGAAGCAGAGTAGGAAAGAGGAGGCAATAAGAAAAGAAATGTAAAAGACAGATGAAGAGAGATTATTACAAAGGCATAATCACTTAGAGATTCGGGTAGAAAACAGATTTATTTTGAGATTATTTTCAAATAGTTTCAGCTGCAAAATTCCACTATAAAGGAATCAATGCAAAGGAACCAATAGAGTGAAAAGACAACATATGAGATGGGAGAACATATTTGCAAACCATATATCTAATATATACTACAACTCAATAGCAAAGAAACTCATAACTAATAAAATGGGCTAAGGACTTGAATAGACATTCCTCAAAAATATATATAAATGATCAACAGGCATATGAAAATGTGCTGAATGTTACAAATCATCAAGGAAATGCAAATCAAAACCAAAATGAGGTAACACCTCATACCTGTCAGGATGGCTCTTATAAGAAAAACAAAAAAACAAGTGTCAGCAAGGATATGAAGAAGGTAGAACTCTGTACATTGTTGCTGGAAATGCAAAATGGTGCAGCTACAATGGAAAACAGTATGGAAGTTCCTCAAAAAATTAAAAACAGAATTGCAACATGATCCAGCGATCCCACTTCTGGGAAATTATACAAAAAGATTAAAGTTAGGATCTTGAAGAAATGTTAGCACATTAATGTCCCACATAGCTCTATTCACAATAGCCAAGATGTGGAAATAAACTAAATGTCCACTGACTGATGAATGAATAAAGAAAATATTGTATATACATAGAGTGGAATATAATTCAGCCTTAAAAAGAAGAAAATTCTGCAACATGCAACAACATGGATGAATCTTGAGGACATTTTGTTAAATGAAATAAGCCAACCACAGAAAGACAAATACTGTATGATTTCTCTTACATGAGTTATCTAAAAATTCATAGAAGCAAAGAGTGAAGTGGTGGTTGACAGGGGTGGAAGGGAGGAAGAAATGGGGAGTTACTAATAAATGGGCATAAAGTTTCAGCCAAGCAAGATGAATATGCCCTAGAGATTTGCTGCACATATGGTCATCAATAATATATTGCACACTTAAACATTTGTTAAGAGGACAGATCTCATGTTAAATGTTCTTAAAATAAAATAAAATTTAATTTAATTTAAAAATAGAATAAAAATGAAGTTGTTTGCCTAATAATACAACCTCAAAATATACAAAGCTAATATTTGAAGGATTAGGGGAAAAACAGACAAATCTTTTTAATAATTGATAAAACAAGCAGAAAAGGGTCAATAAGGTTATTTAATATTTGAATAAGGCAATTAACAAAATTGACCTAATCATTACATAAAATATAGTACAATAAAATATAGCCCAATAACTGTAGAATACACATTCTTTTCAAATGCACATGGAAAAATTATTCAAATAAATCATATGCTTGTGAGAAATCAAGAAATCAAATATTGGGTGCCTAGGGTTAAGTCGGTTAAGCATCTGCCTTCAGCTCAGCTCATGATCCCAGGGTCCTGGGATGGAGTCCCGCATCAGGCACCCTGCTCAGGGGGAAGCCTCCTTCTCCTCTCCCCTTGCTCCTCTCCCCTGCTCATACTCTCTCTGTGTCAAATAAATAAATAAAATCCTTTAAAAAAAACAAATATCAAAGATTACAATCATAGAGAGTATGTTCTCTGACTACAAAGAAATTAAGCTAGAAATAAATAACAGAAAGGTAACTAGTGAATCCACAAATGCATGGAAATTTCATACTTCTAAATAACTCCTGGCCAAATAAGAAATCAGAATGAAATAAAAATATTCTGAGCTAAATGCTAATGAAAATATATCATTTCGAAGTTATGGAATTCAGCTAAAGTAGTGCTTAGAGGGAAATTTAAGACTTAAATATTTAGGGCGCCTGGGTGGCTCAGTCGTTAAAGCATCTGCCTTTGGCTCAGGTCATGATCCCAGGGCCCTGGGATTGAGCCCCACATCAGGCTCCCTGCTCCACGGGAAGCCTGCCTCTCCCTCTCCCACTCCCCCTGCTTGTGCTCTCTCTCTCTCTCTCTCTCTCTCTCTCTCTCTCTCTCTCTTGCTGTGTCTGTCAAATAAATAAATAAAATCTTAAAAAAAAAGACTTAAATATTTACAAATAAAAAGAAATGCTGGCAGTCAACTATTTAAAGAAGCTAAAAGAAAATAAGCAAATTAAATCTAAAGAAAATAAGGAACTAATACAGATAAGATCAGAAATAAAAAAATAGAAAACAAATTGGGATAATTCAACAAGGCAAAATGTTTATCTTTGAAGTTTTTATTAAATCTTTTGCAGGGTTGCCTGGGTGGCTCAGTCGGTTAAGGTTAAGCATCTGCCTTTGGCTCTGGTCGTGATCTCAGCCCTGGGATTGAGCCCCACTGTGCACGCATCTCAGCATTTCATCAGGCTCCCTGCTCAGCGGGAAGTCTACGTCTCCCTCTCCCTCTGCCTGCCCCTCCCCCGCTTGTGCGCAGAAGCACGCGCGTGCACTCTCTCTCTCTCTCTCTCTCTCTCTCAAATAAATAAATAAAATCTTTAAAAGAAAACAAAACCCTTTGCAAGATTTAACAAGAAAAAGATAGAAGGTGCAAATATAGGCATGAAAAAGCAGACAAAAAGATGTGAAAGACATTAAAAGGATAAGGAGAGAATGAATTAATCGTGTCAATACATTTGAATATTTAGATGAAACTAACAAATCCCTTACAAAATGGAAACCAAAAGAAACAGAATATGTGTATAATATTATACTATTGAAGAAATTGCATCTGTAATTAAAAAAAATTCTCACAGGGTGCCTGGGTGGCTCAGATGGTTAAGCGTCTGCCTTCGGCTCAGGTCATGATCCCAGGGTCCTGGGATCAAGTCCCTCCTCAAGCTCCCTGCTCAGCGGGGAGCCTGCCTCTCTCTCTCTCTCTCTCTGTCTCTTATGAATAAATAAATAAAATCTTTAAAAAAAAAAAAAATTCTCACAGAGCAAACTTCAGTCCCAAGTGGCATTATTAGTAAATACTATCAGACATGTTCAAAAAAATGTATCCTAAACTCTTCCAGATAAGTGAGAAAGAGAGAACACTTCCCAACTCATTTTACCTAACCACCATAACATTGGTATCAAAACCTGACAGTCAATTACAAAAACAAGGAAATTCTGGTTTATTCATAAACATAGGTGCAAAAATTATAAATAAAATATTAACAAATTAAATTCATATAGATATAGGTGTTGACACAATGACCAAATTGGGTTTATTCCAAGGAGTGTAAAGTTCATTTAATATTTATAAAACCAATCATTATAATCTACCACAATAACAAAACAAAGGAGAGAAATCATTCAATAATTTCAATTGATCCCAAAAAGCATTTGGTAAAATTTAATATCCCTTCATATGAAAATACCTATTGATGCTAAAAACTCTCAGCAAATAAGGAAAAAGGATACACTCTATCTGATAAGAGGTATCTACCAAACTCCTACAGAAAATATATTTGGTGATGAAATACTCAGTCTTCTAAGAAAAAGAAAAGGATGTCCACTATCGCCACTTTTATTCAACATTTTACTTGATATAAACTATGCAATTAACAAGAAAAACAAGTAAAATCCACAAAGAATGGAAAGAAAGAGATAAAACTGCCATTATTCACAGATGATATAATTGTGCACATGAAAATCAGAACTTTGCATTAACCGGTAGATTCAATAAGTGATTTTAGCAAGGTTACTGGATATAAGGACAGTTTATATAAAAATCACGTATATTTCTACATACTAGAGAAAAGGCGACATAATACAATCTAAAAAATTAAATAATAAAATGTTAAAACAATGTAACTTACAATTGCATCAAAAGACATCAAATACTTAAGGAAAAAATTAATGAAAGATATCCAAGACCTATATTCAGAAAATAACAGAACATCACAGAGAAAAATTAAAGACTCAAATAAATCAAGGTTGTGCTATCTTCATGGATTTGAGAACTCCATATTTTAAAGATGACAATTCTTTGCATATTAAAGCAAGTTTTTTGCAGAAACAGAAAATTTAGTAAAACTGATTCTAAAATTTATATCAAAGGGGTGCCTGGAGGCTCAGTTGGTTGAATGCCTTACTTTGGCTCACGTCATGATCTCAGGGTCCTGGGATTGAGCCCCACATTGGGTTCCCTGCTCAACAAGCTGTCTCTCTCTCTGTCAAAAAATAAATAAAATCTTTAAAAATATGTATATATAATTGACTTTTGTATATTGACCTTTTACCTCATGACCTTGCTAAACTTTTTTTTTTTAATTCATTGGTATATAGCTTTTCTTTTTTTAAGATTTTATTTATTTATTTGTCAGAGAGAGAGAGAACACAAGCAGGGGGACCTGCAGGCAGAGGGAGAAGCAGGCTCCCTGCTGAGCAAGGAGCCCGATGTGGGACTCGATCCCAGGACCCCGGGATCATGACCCGAGCCAAAGGCAGACACTCAATGACCGAGCCACCCAGGCATCCCTAAACTCCTTTATTTCTAGCACGTGTTCTTTAGCATTTTATAAGTAAATAATCATGTCATCAACAAACAAAGATAGCATTATTCATCCCTGATATTCATGTTTTATATTTATTTTTCTTTCCTTAATACAATGACTAAGACTTCCATCACAAGGTTGAATAGAAGTAATGAAGAAGAGTGTCCTTTACTTGGTCCTGAACTTTAGAAGGAAAACATTCAATATTTCACCATTGATTGTGTTCATGATTCAGATGTTAAATGAATCATGAATGGGTATTGAGATTTTTTTTCTGGTATTGAGTTTTTTTTTTCTGCATCTATTGAAATGATGTTATTGTTATTCTCTATTCAGTTAATATGGTGAATTATACTGATTTTCAAATGTGACACCAATTTTGCATTCCAGGGTAGAACTCTACTTGATCATGATGTATTATCCTTTTTGTATGTTGTTGGCTTTTATTGACTAATTATTAAGAATTTTTGAGTATGTGTTTATGAAGGATGTTAGTCTTTAATTTTATTTATTTTTTATATTTGTCTGGTTTGTGGTTATGCTGGCCACGTAAAACAAATTGGTAACTGTTCTTTCTTCATCTATTTCTAAAAGAATTTATGTAAGATTGATGTTTTTTCTTGAATATTTGAATATTCACAAATGAAACTGGGGCTTTCCTTCATGGAAAGGTTTTTGATGAAAAAGTCAATTTCTTTAATAGATACAGTAGTTCTCCCTTATCTTTGGTTTTGCTTTCCATGGTGTCAGTTACCTGCAGTCCATTGCAGTCTGGAAGCAGATGATCCTCTGACCATATGTCAGAAGGTTAATAGTAGCCCAATGTTATGTCACAATGCTTACATCACTCATCTCGCTTCATCTCATCACATAGGCATTTTATCATCTCACATCATCATAAGAAGGGTGAATACAATATAAGAAGATATTTTGAGAAAGAGAGAGAAACCACATTCACATAATTTTTATTACACTGTTAGTGTAATTGTTCCATGTTATTAGCTCTTGCTGTTAATATCTTACTGTGCCTAATTTATGAATTAAACTTTATCATAGGTGTGTATGTATCGAAAAAACATAAGATACAGAGAGTTTTGTACTGTCTTCGGTTTCAGGCAGCCACTGTGTGTTTTGGAACATATGCCCTGCAGATAGGGGGGACTACTGTATAGGTATTCAAATATTATTTCATCTTTGTCAGTTTTGGTAAGTTTTATTTTTCTAGGAACTTTTTCATTTTATATAATGCATCAAATGTATTGGTAAAATGTTTTAATAGTATCTTTTGATTGTTACTTTAATGTCTATAGGATCTATGGTAATAATTCTTGTATCATTCTTATTATTGGTGGTAATGTATTATTTATTTTTTTCCCTTGATTACTTTTCTAAGGCTTGACTAATTATGCTAATCTTTTTAGCATTACTAGTGAATAATGTAAAATCAGCTCTTACATTTATTAACTTTTTCTATTGTTTGAGGTTTCCTATTACACTGATTTCTGCTTTTTGCTTTATTTTCTGCCTTCTACACTTTTAGGGTTTGCTTTGCTCTTCTGTTTTTAAGCTTGTTAAGGTGGAATCTTAGATCATTGATTTTAGACCTTTCTTCTATTTATTAATTTTTTTTTAAGTAAACTCTATGCCCAACGTGGGACTCGAACTTATCACCTGGAGATCAAGAGTTGCATGCTCTACCAACTGAGCCACCCAGGTGCCCCAGAACTTTCTTCTATTTAATATAAGAATTTAAAGCTATAGGGGTGCCTGGGTGGCTCAGTCGGTTGAGCGTCCAGCTCTTGATTTCAATGGAGTCGTGATTTCAGGGTTGTGAGATCGAGCCCCACATCGAGCCTGGCAATGGGGCTCCATGTTCAGCAGTGAGTCTGCTGGAGATTCTCTCTTCTCTCCCTCTGCCCCTCTCCCTGTTTGTGCATGCTCTCTCTCTCTCAAAAAATAAAACTTTAGAAAAAAAAATAAAGAATTTAAAGCTATAAATGTTTCTCTGAGCACTGCCTTAGTTGCATCCTCCCCAGAATGGATATCGTATGTTTTCATTGTTACTCAGTTTGAAATATTTTTCCAATTTCCCCCGTCATTTCTTATTTGATCTATGGATTACTTAGAAGTTTGTTTTTTAACTTCTAAATATTTGAGGTTTTCCAAGTATTATGGATTGAACATTTGTGTCCTTCCAAAATTCATATGTTGAAGCCCTAACCCCCAGTGTAGCTATATTTGAAGATGGGACTCTAAGAAAGTAATTAAGGTTAAAGAAGATTAAAAAAAAAAAAAAAAAAAGGGCGCCTGGGTGGCTCAGTTGGTTGAGCGACTGCCTTCGGCTCAGGTCATGATCCTGGAGTCCCTGGATCGAGTCCCGCATCGGGCTCCCTGCTCGGCGGGGAGCCTGCTTCTCCCTCTGACCCTCCCCCCTCTCATGTGCTCTCTCTCTCTCATTCTCTCTCTCTCAAATAAATAAATAAAATCTTTAAAAAAAAAAAAAAAAGTTACGTGAGGTCATAAGGGCGGGGCGCTGATCCAATAGAATTAGCGTGTCCTAAGAAGAGACTTCAGAGAGCCCGCTCACCTCTCCTCTCTCTTCTCATGCACCCATGTGAGGACATAGCACAAAGTTGGCTATGTACAAGCCAAGAAGAGAGGACTCACCAGAAACTAAATTTGCTGGCACCTTAATCTTTTTTTTTTAAAGATTTTATTTATTTATTTGAGGGAGAGAGAGAGTGAGAGAGAGCATGAGCAGAGTGAAGGGCAGAGGGAGAAGCAGACTCCCCAATGAGCAGGGAGCCTGACGTGGAACTCGATCCCAGGACTCCAGGATCATGACCTGAGCCAAAGGCAGACACTCAACCGACTGAGCCACCCAGGCGTCCCATGGCACCTTAATCTTTAAACCACCTATTCTGTGGTATTTTGTTGTAGCAGCCTGAGCAACCTAATATACCAAGATCTCTTGTTTGTGATTTCTAATTTAATATTGCTGTAGTCAAATAGCATTTTCTACATGATTATGATTGACTCACTAGATATTTTTTAATGAGTCAACATCTTTGAGTCAATATTCATGAGTAAACATGAATTTGAAAAGAAATTTGAAAGGTGCAAGCAAAGAGAACAACTCTATAGTTGTTAGGTGTAGAGTTCTGTCACTATCAGTTAAGGTAGTTGATAGTTTAGTTCACACCAACTATGGTGACAAATACTTTTAAGAGGTTTCTAGTATTTTTAAATAGTGGCAACTAATAATTGATTTTGCTCTACACTTTTTCATTTCTATGTGTAATAACTCAATTAATTTCATACTGATAGGTGATTTTAGGGTTTATATTTTGGACTAAATCCAAGGCATGCATGTTGGAAAATTGGGTCCTCATGTCTAAGACCTTTTCTCCTCTGAGACAAATATTTAGAAATCAATGTGCTAGCCTTGCTTTCTGCTGATGGGCAGTAGTGACGCTGCACTCTCAAGTTTTGGCTGATAGCAGCTTAGAGTAAACATCTTGAGAATAACAATACTTTTCAGGGACGCCTGGGTGGCTCAGTCGTTAAGTGTCAGCCTTCGGCTCAGGTCATGATCCCAGGGTCCTGGGATTGAGCCCCACATTGGGCTCCCTGCTCAGCGGGAAGCCTGCTTCTCCCTCTCCCACTCCCCCTGCTTGTGTTCCCTCTCTCGCTGTGTCTCTCTGTCAAATAAATAAATAAAATCTTAAAAAAAAAAACAAAAAACAATGCTTTTCAGACATAAAATTTAAATGGAAATTTTGTATAATAGTGAAATGACAGATCTGGGGGGCCCTTATTTTGGGGTAAAACACTTTAATAGCACTTCCTATTATCTATTTTAAGGGTCAAACACTGATTGTTTCTAACACTGTAGAAAATTGAGACAATTGTTTGGAAAATTCAGTTCTTTCTTCATCCACTTTTCTTGCTGATCCCACAGTTTCCAAAATGAAGCAAACAAAATAAAACACAACCAAGTTAGTCAGAGTTATTTGGACAGTTCAGACCAAAGGGGTCATTTGGTTTGAATTATATGGTTTGCTTTCCCCAATGAATCCTTCTACCTTGCCTATGTATAGATAATTGTCTTAAGGTTGCTAGCATGGAAAAACAAATGAGTACATTTTCCAGAAGGTAAGATGACTCAGGTCACTCATTTAAACTCACCTTGGAATAACTCATCTTGCATTTAAAGCTGTGTACAGGGGCACCTGGGTGGCTCAGTTGGTTAAGCATCCAACTCTTGATTTCGGCTCAGGTCATGATCTCAAGGTCGTGAGATGGAACCCCGCATGGAGCCTGCTTAAGATTCTCTCTCTCCCTTTGCCCCTCCACCCCACCACTGTCTCTCTCTGTCTCAAAACAACAATAACAACAACAACAAAGCATAATAATAATTTTTAAAAATAATAAATAAAGCTGTGTACATAAAAACACCAAAGGGTACAAGTGTTAATAGATTCTGTGATCCAAAGTTGGCTCTGGGTACTTATTTACTTTTGCTTGCATATGATTGCTTGCATATTTATGCAATGCTCTAAAGATTATAAGAAGACTGAATCCCTGATATTGTTTTTGTCTTTAGAATCTTGAGCAAGTCCCTTAGTCTACATATACCTAAATTCTCTCATTTTTTAAAATGAAATTCTTTCGGTAGGGCATTCCCAAAGGTCCAAAGATCTAAAATCCTTTCCCAATACTTCAAAATATATGGGAAGATTAAGGAAACTTTTGCTTGAACTCTTAGAATTCCAAGTAGAAATCTCTGAATAATGATAGCTCCCACTTACAGAGCACTTACCGAAGGCTAGACACTGTTCAGAGTGTTCTACATGCATTAGTCCATTGAAAATTTGCAACAGTTCTAAGAAGTGGGTCCTATTATTATCCTGACTGCACAACTGAGGAAACCAAGTCACAGAGAAACTGACTCACCCAAGAAGTCCCATGTAGTAAGTGGTAGGGTTGGAATCTAATCTCTGACAGACTCTGACTCCACACTATTATCTACTATGTGCTATACCCCTTCTGTTGCCCTGAATCTTTATAATATCATAACTTGTATTTCAAGTTTCTCCTCAATAAATACTCAATAAATGAATCTGAATAGAATTTTTTTTTTTTTAGTGAGAGAAAGTGCTAGTGGGGGAGGGGGAAGGCAGAGGGAGAGAGAATCTTAAGCAGGCTCTACACTCAGCATGGAGCCCCACACAGGGCTTTATCTCACCACCCTGAGATCATGACCTGAGCTGAAATCAAGAGTCGTACACTTAACTGACTGAGCCACCCAGGCACCCCTAGAATTCTTAATAATAATGTGTTTGAAAAATAAAAGAGTTGGCATTTTCTAAGTAAGACTACAAGGTATGAAGAATATTGATTTAAAAATAATACTCAGCATTTCTGCTTTAGTTTGAGGAATACTGGCACAAGCTTTAAAACCGTAAGAACAAAGGTTTATTAGAATACACCAGAATAAACTTATAAAATACATCTTGGACTTGCTGTTCATGCTTTTAAGCAACTGAGTCAATGTCCTGGCCCAGTTTCCCTCTGGACAGTATTTTGCTACCACAAAACTAACTCTAACCTTCCAAAATATGCAGTGGGCCAGAATGGTGAAGTTAGGGACATGATCTTTATACAAGTTACTACAAAAATAAAATGCAGAGACATTCGATACCCTGAGTTTTGCAGTCATTAATCAGGTTTGGGATTCCAAAAATTTCAAGACTATTAAAGTTTCTACAGTGTTAAAACTGGTCCCATTAAATGACAAAGAACTTTGAAAAATAGTATTTCAAATACTATTCAAAATACCACACAATTCAAAATAGTATTTCAAAGGTAGTATTCAAATATAAAGTAGTATTTTTACCATCAGAATCTGTAGGCTTCTCTATTCTCAATACCAATGGACTGAAATCTGAGAATATACAATTCTCCTTTTGTGCATCTAAATGCCTTCTGGAAAGGAAAGGACTCTTACTCTTTCCAGTCTCCTTGCATGGATCTGTGCTTAATCTCACTGCTCTGCTGAATGCTGAACCCCTTGCTTGCAGAGGCCCTGCCAGTCCTTCCTGTCTCCTTCTGCAGAGCTCCACCCTCCTATCATGCCCCCCCCTTATGCCATATGCCCTCACTGGCTTTGCCCTGTCACCTACTCCCCACCCCCTCACTCAGGGCATGCATCCATGAGTGACACTTTATTGAGCCACTCTGCCCACACGCAGGATGTGATACACATGAGATGCGATTCTCATCCTCCTTCTGAAAGTCAGAGAGCACTTTCCAGGATGATTCTCTGAAAATTGATAACAGGTTTTCTTCCAGAAAATTGCAGGGCAAGTTGAACTCAATCTATCTTAAGAAAATTCTCTCAAAGTTTCGATTCTTAAAAAGCCAAAAGACTACATTTCTGGCTGTGCAAGTTATACATATCTTGAAATTATGTCCTTGAGGTCATAAGAAGAGATATTTTATCCTACTTATGCTTGGAAATAGACATCAGAAATATGAATGAGACCACGCACAGCATTGCAGTCGGTTTAGAGCTGTGAGTAACATGTTTCCAAACAATAGCCAGAAGTTCTGTATCAACTTGTACCAGCTAAAGCTTTTCAAATGTATAACTTGTACCAGCTAAAGCTTTTCAAATGTATCGTAGAATTGCGCAGTGTGGCCTCATTCCTTCATCGGATTCTGGGTTTCACACTGACCGATCAAAGGGCAAGAAGGGACCTAAAAATCTAATTTTCAAAATAGAATTAAAAGCTACAGAATTCCAGCCAGGTGATAGTTTAGCCTCTGCTTGGTTGCCTCTGATGATCGAGTACCAAAGCAAAGGTCTAATCCACATCTTAGCTTGAGCTGAAACATGCCTCCTCATGACTTCTACCCTTTGTCTGGATTTTGCTTTCCAGAGCAATATATAGCAAAAATACTATCTCCTTTTACATATGCAAAGAGAGCCAGCTAGCTACTGCGTGCCCTTATAATCTGCTCTTCTCTAAACTAAAAATGTACACCTATTTATAGTTCCATTTAGGCATGGTTTTAAGTTCCTTTTCCATTTTCCCCTCATTTCTCTGAGAACACTTTCATTTGTCTGTATTGCCCTAAAAATGCAGTGTTAGAATTGAACAGCATTCTGGGCGCCTGGGTGGCTCAGTTGGTTAAGCGACTGCCTTCGGCTCAGGTCATGATCCTGGAGTCCCTGGATCGAGTCCCACATCGGGCTCCCTGCTCGGCAGGGAGTCTGCTTCTCCCTCTGACCCTCCCCCCTCTCATGTGCTTGCTCTCTCTCATTCTCTCTCTCTCAAATAAATAAATAAAAAATCTTTAAAAAAAAAAAAAAAAAAAAGAATTGAACAGCATTCCAGATGTGATCTGATCAGTATAAAGTACAACACAATGATTATCTTCCATCATTTGGAGAGTATACTTTATTTTTTATGTATTTTTAAAGTTTGAGGTTTTTTTTTAGTAACCTCTACCCTCAACATGGGTCTCAAACTCACAACCCCGAGATCAAGAGTCACATACTCCTCTGACTGAATCAGCCACACACCCCTGGAGAGTATACCTTTTTAATGTCCTTTAGTACGTAGGAATTTTTTATTGTGACTGTCATGTATGTTGCAGGCAATCCAAAAGTATTTCTGAATGTTGTTAAAAGAATAGCCAGCATTGGGGCGCCTGGGTGTCTCAGTCGTTAAGTGTCTGCCTTCGGCTCAGGTCATGATCCCAGGGTCCTGGGATCAAGCCCCACATCAGGCTCCCTGCTCAGCGGGAAGTCTGCTTCTCCCTCTCTCACTCCCCCGCTTGTGTTCCCTCTCTCGCTGTCTCTCTCTCTGTCAAATAAATAAATAAAATCTTAAAAAAAAGAAAAAAGAAAAAAAAAAAAGAATAGCCAGCATATTTTGCTTATTTTGTTTTTTTGTTTGTGTGTGTATGTGTATTTTTTTTTAAGATTTTTTATTTATTTATTTGACAGAGAGAGAGAGCGAGAGCAGGAACACAAGCAGGGGGAGTGGGAGAGGGAGAAGCAGGCTTCCTGCTGAGCAAGGAGCCCAATGCGGGGTTCGATCCCAGGACCCTGGGGTCCTGACCTGAGCCGAAGGCAGATGCTTAACGACTGAGCCACCCAGGTGCCCCTGTATGTGTATTTTAAAGAAAACTTGCAGAATATACAGTTAAAGTTTATGGGACATCTAATTTTGTGTCCACCTTCTCAGTATATTTGATATTTATGTTTAACATGGATATTACACCCTTTTTAAGGAATGGTTGCATTAGCATCGGTAAGCACTTTCACTTAATTTTAAGTCAGTCTATCAGCTGCTCAGAAATGATTCTTGCCTGCACAAAATTCCACTGGGTAGGACTTATTCAGAGCATGAATACAGTAAGAACTGAGACCAGCTACTGTATGGTGGCAGCACCTATAGATATCATGGGCCTTCTCCAAGGGAACAAGGGGGATATTACTGGGGAAGCATCCCAAATAGAAAACTGGCATGATCCATTTTCTTTTTTTTTTTTTTGTAAGATTTTATTTATTTGATAGAGAGACAGGGAGAGGGGAAACACAAGCAGGGGGAGTGGGAGAGGGAGAAGCAGGTTTCCTGCTGAGCAGGGAGCCCGATACGGGGCTTGATCCCAGGACCCCAGGATCACAACCCAAGCCAAAGGCAGACTCTTTAATGACTGAGCCACCCAGGTGCCCCGGCATGATCCATTTTCTAATGTAAATATGAGTGATAGATTTACTTATTTATTTTTGAGCAGAGTAGATGTTTCAGTAAAATGAAGAAATGTTTTCTGTAGTAATGATAGGGATCAGGCGCGAGAATATCCTTCTCAAAATTCCTTTGGGCCAAGATTGGACAGAGTTAAAGGAAGCACCATTTTGTCCAAGCAGGTGATTGCTGGGAACGGGATGTAAAAATTGTTTGTTCACCATCATATCTCCAGCAGTCGATACAGTGCTCGGCAAAGAGCAGACTCTCAAAAAAACTTTGGAAAGTAAGTCAAGAAAGAAGGAAGGGAAGAAAGGCTGGAGAGAAGTTTCAGGATTACTGTGAAGATTAAGAACAGCAGATAAAGACCCAAATACTGGTGCAAAATGGGACTTTCAAAATCAGCATCCAATCTCCTTATAGATATCATAACTGGAGACACGGAGGAGTTAAGTAACTTGTCCAGGGTGACAGATCCTAGTCTAGTTAGTTACTGCATCACCCCTCAATGTTAGGCCTCGGCTCTTAAGCCAGTGCACCTTACCCAATACCAGCCGAGCCGCAAAAGGAATTATTAAGGAAAGGCCCTGGGTTCTTGCATTCTGGCCCCAGACTAGTTACCTTAGCATGTCCGGATTGGAGGAATCTTGAGAAGAGGTCTTAGCCCTCTTTGTACTATTCAGGGCTAGACAAAAGGGGATCAAAATTGGGAACAGGACTTAGCACTCTCAAAGAAGACAGCTTGCGGGTAGAAACGAGGCCCTGACAACACAGATGAAATCGCGCTTCTCCCCAAACCAGCGCTGGAGGAGGTTCATGCTAGCTCTGGAACACAGAGAAAAGTTCTGCAGCCAGTCTTTGGGAAATGTTTGGTTAAATGAGCTTCACTGCAAGACTTCTATACTAGTAAGAGTTTTTTTTTTTTTTTTTAAAGATTTTTTATTTATTTATTTGACAGAGAGAGACACAGCGAGAGAGGGAACACAAGCAGGGGGAGTAGAAGAGGGAGAAGCAGGCTTCCTGCAGAGCAGGGAGCCCGATGCGGGGCTCGATCCTAGGACCCTGGGATCATGACCTGAGCCGAAGGCAGACGCTTAACGACTGAGCCACCCAGGTGCCCCTATACTAGTAAGAGTTTTGAAACTCCAAAAAGCAAATTGGTTCTCAGACATTGTCAAATGTATTTGGCCACAAACCTCTAACTTTTTCTGAAGATTTAATGGACTTAATTTCCCAAGGAGTACTCAGGGACAATGGTTTTCAATTTTTTTTTTTCTGTGACTTCAGGTAGGGGGATAGATTTCGTGTCGGAAACCAGGACACACATGCTTGTGAATGTAACACTGACAGGAATGTTTATAAGACCATACTTAGCTCTTCTATAGGTGCTGTGCCTATTTTCTATCCTGCTTTTCTTGCATTCCCATGAATCCTGGATTTTGAAACCCAGTAAATGGATTTCACAACCTACCTGTGGGTCACAATCTACAGTTGTAAACTTCTGCCCTAATAAGTACTGGTGTGTGATTTAGTCATTTCTCCTCCTCTGTATCCTTTTTAGCTTCCTCTTACCTGTAAGCTGCAATATTGTTGACTCAATCAAAGATTTACCTGGGATGGATCCAAATAATAGAGTGGGGTTAGATAATCTTCAGCCATTTCATTATGGTTATACCGAAGCATACCTTGAAGGAAGCATAATTCATTTTTTTTAAGATTTTATTTATTTGAAAGAGAGAGTGAGTGAGAGCAGGGTGAAGGGCAGAGGGAGAAGCAGACTCCCCACTGAGTAAGGAGCCCGATGTGGGACTCGATTCCGAGACTCCAGAATCATGACCTGAGCCGAAGGCAGTCGCTTAACCGACTGAGCCACCCAGGCGCCCAGGAAGTATAATTCAGAAAACCTGGAAACAGAATGAGCATAGTATCAAAGAGACCCTAGTATCATCTTTTGACCCATGAAGTGAAAAAAGAGGATCTATTCAATGAATAAAAGAAGACATAGAATATTATCTATAGCATGTTCCCATTTGTATACAAAAAGGGGTTTATATGTACATCCATATGTTTGATGTGAAAACACCCCATAAACTGGCCACAGTTATATGTCGTTGGTGGGTGTTACTGTGGGGATACCCTTATTTTTCACTGTGTATCCTTTTGTACTGTTTTAATTGTTTTTACCATAAACATGTATCACTTTTTCAAAACAATAATACACTGCTAGCTGGATAAATAATGAGAGATGAGAAAATCTGAAAAACCAAGAAACTTCCAGTGTTGCTTTTGTAAGCCACTGCTGGTGATGGTATCTATGGGAAATAAAAGGATACCTCTAGGTTCAAATCTTTTTTTTTTTTTAAGATTTTATTTATTTATTCATAAGAGATAGAGAGAGAGGCAGAGGGAGAAGCAGGCTCCCCGCTGAGCAGGGAGCCCGATGCGGAATTCGATGCAGGACTCCATCCCAGGACCCTGGGATCATGACCAGAGCCGAAGGCAGAAGCTTAACCATCTGAGCCACCCAGGCGCCCTCTAGGTTCAAATCTTGAAGGCGTATGTATGTGTTATAGTGATTGACCTTATTTTTTTTTTTTTTTTAAGATTTTATTTATTTATTTGACAGACAGAGACGCAGTGAGAAAGGGAACACAAGCAGGGGGAGTGGGAGAGAGAGAAACAGGCTCCCCGCTGGGCAGGGAGCCCGACGCGGGGCTCGATCCCAGGACCCTGGGATCATGACCTGAGCTGAAGGCAGACGCTTAACGACTGAGCCACCCAGGCGCCCCGTGATTGACCTTATTAACAAGAACCATCTCTGCCTAGGGTATGTGTTCTCTATTCTATCTCTTCCCCCAACCTACGGCATTACAAAAAAATACAGGAAGAGGGCTCCAAATATATTTTCTCAGGATAATGCAGGTTGTCCATTTTGCCTGCAACGGAGTAGAAGCACCAGTGATAGAGAAAAACCAAGAAACTGCTGAAGAGCAGGACTACCCTGAGAGGGGGGAGCTCCGAGAGGTGGGGGGGGCTACCGGTGTTTGGGGAAATTCAAGAGGGATAGCAGCTGCGGGTTTTCAAACTTTAATATCCACGAGAATCATCAGGGGCATTCTTTAAAATGTTTAAATTGCTAAAAACAAACAAACAAACCCTGCGGGCAGAGATTCTGATACGGTTAGTCTTAAGAGTCTTGGAATCAGTTCCCTTTTCTGAAGCTTCTGAAATAAGGCTCAAGAAAAGGGAAGCATGACAATCCCCTTGAGAAACAAACACACACACAAAGACAAAACAAAAACAAAAAACCAAAGATCATTTCTGCTATATTTATCACTGACATATGGACTGCTTGTAAAAGAAAAAGGTCTATTTTTCTCCTTAAGATTGTTAACCTGGAAAGTAGATTTTCTTAAGTGACTTAATACATGTAAAGAACAATGCCTGGCCCAGAATATGGATAAGTATAAGCTATTATTATGAATTTATTTTTTAGGAAACATAAAAGAACAGTTGTTACATAGATGAATCAACTCTATAAATGATGCTGGGATGGACTGCAAGAATGCTAGTTTTCCAGACAATGAACCAAGCAAATAGTTACTTGAGAGGCTATTACAGTATCTAAAATAGCTTCTGATACTCATTCCAGTGTTGGCGGAGAGGTGGTTCCCCACACCAACAGGCAATTCTTGGGATACCAACTGGATGTCAACTCAATTCTGACTTATCTCAAGGAGATAGCATCAGATCCCACAGGTTAAAGGTTTAGTCCTACATAGACATTACTGATGAACTGAATGGCCCGTGGTGGTGTATTCAACTTCCAGCTTCTCTCCTCTTCCCCAAGGTTGGGAGTGGCAACCAGCTAGCTTCCTCGGGTGCTTTTCAAAGTCACTTCATTAACATAACAAAAGGCACTTTAATTGTTCTCATCACTTGGAAAATCTCAAGCATTTAAGGAACTCTGTGCAAGCAAGGGGGATAAAGAACAAATATTTATTTCTTATTATAAATCACAAAATCGCAGTGACCAGTTTTTTTAAATTAATGGTACAGTCCTATTTAAAACAGTTGTGAAGAAAATGTGCAATTGGTTTAAAACTTGTATCTAAATTAGCACATCAATTTAGATACAATCAATGTGTCTATGGCACATTACAAGCAACGACATTATTAAAAGTACATCTTCACAAACAGGCAAATGTACCTATGATTGTTTTCAATTTTATTTTGTTTTCTTTTTTTTAAGATTTCATTTATTTATTTGAAAGAGAGAGAGAGAGAGCACGAGTGGGGTGAGGGGTGAGGGGCAGAGGGAGAAGCAGACTCCCCACTGAACAGGGAGCTGGACTTGAGACTCCCGGATCACGACCTGAGCTGAAGGCAGGCGCTTAACTGACTGAGCCACCCAGACACCCCTTACTTTGTTTTCATTTGCAAAGTTGATGAATACCCAGGCACTGATCCCAGTTTGGGTTTAAACTTTGTTCTAAATGCTTGAATAATGTCCCAGATTCTGTCTCTTTTTTATTTTTTAATTTTTTTTAATTTTTTTATTAACATATAATGTATTATTTGTTTCAGGGGTACAGGTCTGTGATTCATCAGTCTTATACAATTCACAGCGCTCACCATAGTAGATACCCTCCCCAACGTCCATCACCAGCCACCCCATCCCTCCCACCCCTCATTCTGTCTCTTTTTTAAAGCAACAGCCTTTCAGCCTAAAGTGAGTCACTCCTCCAACAGATGTGAGTTTCTAAGTTGCCAAAACCTGCGGACCTAGTCAGTGATCCTAGTTTCCTTGAGAGTTTCCAAACCTGCGTAATCCTGTAGATAATATTGTGTTTTATCAAGTTCCCTCCACTCCCAAGAGAAGAGGTTCTTTCAGTAAATATGCCATACTCATAATTTAGAGGACAGCAAAAAAGTTGGCTTTCAAAATCTTCAGTACAGTTCAAACTGGCCTAGCATCCTCCGCGGGTCCCTCCCTACCTTGAGTGCAGCCCACAGATGCCTCATTAAAAAATATATAGGCATTGGGTGCCTGGCTCAGATGGTTAAGCGTCTGCCTTCGGCCCAGGTCATGATCCCAGGGTCCTGGGATCGAGTCCCGCATCGGGCTCCCTGCTTGGCGGGGAACCTGCTTCTCCCTCTGCCTCTCTCTCTCTCTCTGTCTCTTATGAATAAATAAATAAAATCTTTAAAAAAAAATATATATATATATAGGCATCTTCATCTTTATAGCACCCTTTTCAACAGGTTGTCTAGCTTCAACTTTGTTTAAAGCCAGTGAAAAGGAACTCATTACTTCATGGAACCTCTTCCTATTTTTAGGAAACTTAGTAATTAGAAGACCTTTGCTAACGTTCCTTCTAAATGTGCCCATAGGTGCCTACCCAGACCCATGTGTCTTTTGAAGAAAACCAGAGTGAGCACATCACCCACGCAGGTTGCAGCTTTTCAGCTTTATGGAGGTAGCTGTGATATTTCTTTCCACCATCTTTGTTTTTTCTCTGGCTCCTTCAGGTGGGAAGGAATTATGCATTAGGATTTACTATAAATGTGAATCTAGTTGTACTTAATCTACTTTATACAGAGACTCAGTAACCAAAAAAAAAAAAAAAGACAAGAGAATTAGAATGCATTTGCAACCTAATGGGAATTTTTTCTTAAAAGAGGCAGGTATAATCTGTTCTTTTTTGGTAGGTACCCTTGGGTTGTAGATCATTTTTAGTGGAAAGGAAATAAAAACATGGTGTGGCGCCTGCATGGCACAGTTGGTTAAGTGTTCAACTCTTGGTTTCTGCTCAGGTCATGATCTCATGGTTGTGAGATCGAGCCCCATGTCGGGCTCCATGCTCAGCATGGAATCTGCTTGAGGTTTTCTCTGCCCCTCACTCTTGTGCTCTCGCTCTCTCTCTCTCACACTCTCTCTCTCAAATAAATAAATATTAAAAAAACAAAAAACGTGGGTGCTGAAGTTTTGACAATGAGGGCAGATAATAATTTTTATGGGATACATAGTTCTCTCAAATGGTCCACCAGGTTTTGAGTTTCTTTCTTTCTTTCTTTTTTTCTTTCTCTTTCTTTCTTTTTTTCTTTCTCTTTCTTTCTTTCTTTCTTTCTTTCTTTCTTTCTTTCTTTCTTTTCTTTCTTTCTTTCTTTCTTTCTTTCCTTTCTATCAGAGAGAGAGAGCACAAGCAGGGGGAGCGGCAGACAGAGGGAGAAGCAGGCTTCCAGCTGAGCAAGGAGCCCGATGCAGAACTCGATCCCAGGACCTTAGGATCATGACCGAGCTGAAGGCAGCCACTTAACCAGCTGAGCCACCCAGGTGTCCCCAGGTTTTGAGTTTCTTTCTTTTTTTTTTTTAAGGTTTTATTTATTTATTTGACAGAGAGAAAGACAGCTAGAGAGGGAACACAAGCAGGGGGAGTGGGAGAGGGAGAAGCAGGCTTCCCACCGAGCAGGGAGCCCGATGCGGGGCTCGATCCCAGGGACCTGAGCCGAATGCAGATGCCCAATGACTGAGCCCGCCAGGCGCCCCAGGTTTTGAGTTTCTTGAAGCCCAGGACTATGTCTCATTCTTCTTGGTATCACCGTGCCTATTAATAATACCATGAACAAAGTTGGCCTCAATAAATGCTTACTGAATTGAGATTATTTGAATTTCCAGAAGTGGAGAGATCACCGAAGAGCGATACAGACCAAGAAAAGGGGACTAAACTTACTTCAAGGAAGATCTTTTAACTGGACTCTTCTGATCTTATCCTCCTATTTAACAGAAATACCCTCAAGGAGATGAAACTATACTGATAAGCCCTTTGGTGAACATGCCTAGGGACCATCCCCCACCTTAAAAACTCTGCCTTTTGAAGTATCAGTATTCTGATCATCCAAAAGCAATGGCATCCTCTGTGTCCTAATTGACATTCTTCCCCTTCAAGTCAATGTGTGTCTTTAATATGGGCTTCTAGGGAAAATGCTTTTAACTCAAAGAGCAATTAGAATGGAAAGCAAAGGTGTCTTGGGAAGTTTTGGTGTCAAGTGGTGCCTAAACTAGGAGTCAGAAAAACCCAAGTTCTTGACTTGGCAGAGAGATGACAAGACCCCCAGGAGAAAAGTTGGGGTGGATGGGGAGTTGCTTGGGAGTCACAGCAACACTGGTTTGCTGGAACTCCCCAAAGCATTCTGACCCAAAGACCTACTTCGTGCAGCGCTGGGAGCACTGTAAATAACAGCACACATGGAACTGGCAGCACTCTCTAAGTTCAAAGCACCCGTGTCTACTGGACCCTTATTTGAGGACTGTTTGTACTTTTTTTTTTTTTTTAAAGATTTTATTTATTTGACAGAGAGAGACACAGTGAGAGAGGGAACACAAGCAGGGGGAGTGGGAGAGGGAGAAGCAGACTTCCCACCGAGCAGGGAGCCTGATGTGGGACTTGATCCCAGGACCCTTGGGATCATGACCTGAGCCGAAGGCAGACGCTTAATGACTGAGCCACCCAGGCGCCTGGACTGTTTGTACTTTAACCAGATAACTGGTTAATAGCAGCATTCGCCCTATCGCATGGAAACGTGGCTATTTTCTCAGAGTAAAACAGGCACTAATCTTGGGACGTGGCCCAACTCACTCCTCTGGGAAGGGGGTGGGAGATTCTGACTCAGCTGACAACAGGAGTCCAGCCAGAAGGGCAAAGGACAGTGTCCTCAGGTAAGGCACTCCGTGTGTAGGGTATCTGTTGTTTGGTGGTGACCTCTACTCACCAACCAGCCTGGATGTCAGCGACAGGCTCTTGGTCCTCAAGGAAAGAATAAGCAAACATAAGGCCAAGCTCCAGTCCCAGGAGAAGGATGGGTAGTTAGTCTAGAGTAGTACTGTATGAAGCCTATTGTCTTAATATAAATATAAATAGCATCCCTTTCGTCCCCAGTAGGTTCCTACTTAGGACAATAAATCATGTCATTCTTGGCATGGAATGCTTGGAAGGATACCAGGAAAACAACTTTTGCAACAGGAACCACGGCAGAAGCAATCTTTAAAAACTGGGATAAAGGGAGGCCTGAAATGGACACTGTGGCCCAGGACCACCTGTGGGGGCTTAAGCAGACTGCTCTTGAGGTTACTGGGAATCTCAGAGTCAGTAGGAACCACATCCACATCAGAACAGCTATAACGGTCCGTGTCCTTATTCACAATGACCACTGTCATCCTTCAAAATGCAGGGGGGACATAGTCTTCCTACATCGTGTTTCTACTGTCAGCCTCATAGCTGAGAATGACTGGTATTTAACATATTAAAGTAGTGTTAACTATGCCTGAAGAAGAGAAAGTTTCGCACTGGGTATTCTTCCCAAATCTATGGGCAAGACCCTGTGCTACATAATACAGAGATTACAAGTTGCTTGTAATCTAATTGGAAAGTTAACTAGTTATGAGTTCTAAATGGAAGTCTAAGACAGCAACAAAACAGTTATCACAACATAGTGCCCAGCTAATAGTCAAACCAGTTGTGTTAGCTGTGGTCTTTTTTTTTTTTTTTAAAGATTTTCTTTATTTACTTGACAGAAAGAGACACAGCGAGAGAGGGAACACAAGCAGGGGGAGTGGGAGAGGGAGAAGCAGACTCCCCGCTGAGCAGGGAGCCCAACGCGGGGCTCGATCCCAGGACCCTGGGACCATGACCTGAGCCGAAGGCAGATGCTTAACGACTGAGCCACCCAGGCGCCCCAGCTGTGGTCTTTATGACAGTTCAGAGAGAGTAACCAGTTCAGGTTGAGATGAAAGAAAACTTATGAAGTAGGACACCCCATTCCTTAAGGACTTATTTCTTTTATTTATTTATTTATTTATTTATTTATTTATTTATTTATTTTTATTTATTTGACAGAGAGATAGAGAACACAAGTAGGCAGAGAAGCAGGCAGAGGGAGAGGGAGAAGCAGGCTCCCCGCAGAGCAGGGAGCCCGATGCGGGACTCGATCCCAGGACCCTGGGATCATGACCTGAGCTGAAGGCAGCCGCTTAACCGACTGAGCCACCCAGGCGCCCCTGGACTTATTTCTTGTCAGACATTTTCACGTATGGATTCTAATGTCTCAGAACAACCTTATGAAATGGGTATTAGTATCCAGAATCTACAAAGGAGGAAACTGAGGATCAGAAGGTTTAAGGAACTTGTTCTGAGTTACTCAGCCAGGAAACAGAAGAGAAAGCTTGAACCCACGTGTCTGTAAAGGAAATAAACAAAAAACAAAACCTACTCCTTCTGTGTCACCCCTGCTCTCTATACATCTGACCCCAGATGTGTGGGCTTTCCATACACCCACCCATCTGGGACACCACCTGGGTGTCCCACAATTTTACTCCATTCTGCCAGTATCAACCTGGGAATAGTGTCAGATCCCACGGGTTAAGTAAGGGCTGTCAAATGACAAAAATAAAACAATTTAGTAACAAGTTTGATGTCCTTTATGCACTGGAAAGCAGTCCATGGTTGGGGGAGTCCAGTGCCTCCCAAGCGGTGGAGCGCTCTTCCCCAGGGCTGTTTGGGAAAGAGCGATTTTTAGAAAATGTCAGGAGAGGCAACGTGGAAACAGGGCATGATTGGCTAGGAGGTCGGGGATTTCCTTATAAGACTAGCAGGTCAATCAGAATAGGGAAAAAGTATTTGGCTTAAGTTGATTGGCTGAGGTTGCATATCTGTCCTTATTTAGAACAAGGAAATAATTACAGTTTCTTGGCAGTTGAGAATTGGCTGGCTGGATATACAGTGATTCTGGACAAGCAAGCATTTACAGGGATGCGAAAATTATCTAAGTTTTAGTTTGCTGATGTGGCACCCTAGGCCGGAGCGGCTCCATCTTGGGCCAGCCATTTATTTCAACAGGTCTCAGTCCCATAAGACTGCCCCCCACCCCCACTTCCCTTGCCAATCACAAGTCCAGCTTGCTACTTTGCTTCTGACGGACCAGCTACAAATTGGAAGTTCCCACAACCCCTCCTCAGGTTTGGTTAATTTGCCAGAACAGCTCACAGAACTCAGGAAAACAATTTATTTACTAGATTACTGGTTTATTTCAAAAAGATATAACTCATGAACAGCCGGATGGAAGAGATGCATGGGGCAAGGTATGTGGGAAAGGGCTTGGAGCTTCCCTGCCCTCTCTGGACACGCCACTATCCCCAAACCTCCATGTGTTTACCAACCCGAAGGCTCTCCAAACCCTGTCCTTTTAAGCTTTTATGGAGATGTCATGACATAGGCATGATGGATTAAATCATTGGCCCCTGGCAACTGATTCAGCCTGCAGCCCCTCTCCCCTTACTGGAGGTTGGAGGGTGGGACCAGAAGTTCCATCCTGTAACCATGGTTGGTTCCTCTGGCAACCAGCCCCCATCCCTAGAATAACAATATAAATGTTTATGTCACCTCAATAACATAAGCTCATGTGTGGTCGAAAGGGGTTTGTTATGAATAACAAGACATTCCTTTCAGTTTTATGGCTCTGGAGCTGTTTCAGGAACCAAGAATAAAAGACCATGTGCTATAACAAAAGATGCTCCCAGTGCTCCTATCACTTAGGAAATGCCAAGAGTTTTTGGAGGTCTGTGAAATGGAAGCAAGGATGAAGACCAAATCTATATATCCCGTTATAAATCACAGTATCATGGCTATCTTACTTCAACATTTCTACTTTTTCCATCAGGAGGGCCACAAAATCCAGTCAGAGGCCTCCAGTCAGGTTGAACGGTGTGAACAAGTGCTAGGAGGTCTAAAAGTGGAGTGGAAATTTCAAGAAAGTAGAAGGGTGGCATCCCACCAAAGAAGTTAAGTAAGAAGCATTTAAAAGGCCTTTAGAAAGTAAGGACTTTGTAAAAAATTTTTAAGTGGCAGCCCAAGGAACGCTGGGGAGCCTTTCTCGTTTTGGGCCTGGCCCTCCATGCCTGCAGCCCAAGGTGGGGCATGGAGCTCAGCGTCCTGGGTTGTCCACTCAGGTTGCAAGGCCAGGGCAAGTTATCTGCTATCGAAAGAGAACACAGCGGGGCATCTGGGTGGCTCAGTCGTTAAGCGTCTGCCATCAGCTCAGGTCATGATCCCAGGGTCCTGGGATCGAGCCCTGCATCGGGCTCCCTGCTTGGCAGGAAGCCTGCTTCTCCCTCTCCCACTCCCCCTGCTTGTGTTCCTGCTCTCACTATCTCTCTCTCTCTGTCAAATAAATAAATAAAATCTTAAAAAAAAAAAGAGAACACAGCCTAAAATTAGAAGGAACAGATAAACTGCAAACTAGAAAAGCAAACAAGAGATACTAGTGTCATGGAGTGCAAAGAACAAGGGCTTTAGAGTCAACTGAGTTTAAAATCTTGACTCTCCCACTCATTATACACATGACCTTGGCTGTTCACTTAACATATCTCTGATTCAGTTTCCTTATTTGGAAAATGTACCAACTTTACCATGTGCTTTGTGGTTGACTTCCCCAAATTCTTTTTACCTCAGCTGATCCACCTAAGACAATCATAAGAATCCCATTCTCCTTGCTAATGATTGGGCCAGGGATGATGGCTAAGGAGATACGAAAGACTGTGGACTGAAATGTGTCCCCACAAAATTCATATGTTGAAGCCCTACCCCACAATGTTTCAAAAAGCATATAAGTAGCCCCCACTACCACCAGCACCCATTCCATATAACCAGGGAATTGAGCTTCAGAACACAGCAGACATATACAATTGAACAGAATTGCAGAGGAATGGAAACAGAACCCTGATCAAACCTTGCCTGAAGCCAATACTACTTTTACACTTTTTAAAATATGAACTAGTACAATTTCTTCTTGTTTAAGCAGGCTTGAGCCAGATGTCTGTTACTTGCCGACTACAGCAACCTAGGTTTATTATGAGGGTAAAATCAAATTATGAAAGTAAAGACCCTACTCCAGCATGTGGTACATATAAATAATAGCTATTATTATTTTAGGCAGACAGGTAATTTGTAAGTCACCCAATGTAGTGGTCATGACTGGGAGATCTATCTGGATATAGAGACATTTCCTATCAGTGAGTAAGGGTTATGGTGCACAAAACCACTATGGAAAAGGAGAGAACACTGGAGTAAGAGGTAGATAGTTGACCTGGGATTTGCCCCTGGCAAAGCAGATTTAGGTTCTGGTTGATAGTGAGGAAACCAGCAGAAGGAACAAAGTAGAACTAACATAAATGGTGAGACTGGTGGTCTCCTTCCTAATTTCCATTTTTCAGCTAGTTTTCCTGTGGTCCTAGCAAATCAAACAGCCAGCTCTGCTTTAGAAATTTCCTGAAGTCCTTTCTTTGCCCTCACTAGATTTCCCATTATTAGTTTCTCCAGAATGTGCTCTTCTATAAACTCTACTCTCCTGTTTAAATGTTTATACTACTTAAACAGATAAAAAATGGTAAAAGTAAAGGAGCTCCTTTAGTTCTTATTCAATTGTGCTTTTCTTTAGATTCAAGTGGCTTAATTACAGATTGAAAGCAAAAACAATAAAACATCTGAAAATTACTTCAAAACCACATTGTTTACTTGATGGTAAGCAGTTTCTACACAAAACCAAAGTCGCCAGGAAGATAGTTGCTCTAGGCCACTGGACAGCTCTTCCTTGAATTGTTGTAGCTGGTAATTAAGCTGGTATACATGGTACGATTGTTAGTGTTTTCTATTTTTGTCAGTTGCTCTTCTAAATTCTGAAAACTGTTCAGTCCTTGAACTACTTACGAAATCATTTCCTTGTTTTTAAGAAGCATGTAAAACAGATTAAATTAGCTATTATGATCCTAAAACAAAAATTAAGGAAAGGTACAGGTTTGACTGCAAGGATATTCATTGCAGCAGTATTTATAATAGCAAAAAAGAAAATAACCTAATGTCCAGTAATAGGGGATTCATTAAATCAGTTATGGTACATGCATAAAATGCCATGAAAATAGTCAGTAAAACTATATAAATTCTCATGTGTCCATAAATAACAATATGAGCAAATGAAAATATTCTATATAATTATATGTATTAATATAGAAACAGTGATAGTAACCAACAGAGACAGGGGTGCCTATTAAGAGTGTAGGTAAGGGGCGCCTGGGGGACTCGGTCAGTTAAGCATCTGACTCTGGATTTCGGCTCAGGTCATGATCTCAGGGTCATGAGATACAGCTCAGCATCGGGCTCCACACTGAGCGTGGATCCTGTTTGGGATTATCTCTCTCCTTCTCCCTCTTCCCACCCCTGCCCCCAACACCGGCTTGCACGCTCTCACTCTCTCTCTCAAATGAATGAATGAATGAATGAATGAGTAGCTAAGGATATCAGGCAAACAACCCTGTGTTAGACAGAGAATCGGAGCAGCCCTGCAAGGGTACACAGCAGCAGCCAGCAAAGGGTGGTACAGTCCGAGGAAGAAGGTATTGTGCACCAGTGACAGCGCCCCATGGGAACAGACTGCTGCAAGCACATGTGGGAAACCTCACGATAACCCCCAGAAGCCCTGATGCTCATAGAGGAAGGGGTGGGAGAGCTCCCGCCTCACTGATTGCAGGGCTGAGAATCAGTGAAATTGTTAATATGTTTCCATGTGCTTATAAACAGATAAGTCTTTGGAAAACTTGACACGTTTTTACTTTTCCCAAAATGAACAGTTTTCACGACACAACATAGCTGACCTATTCATACACCTGAAAAAGCAAACTGTTTTCCATCACTTTCAAATAATTTAGAAGACTTCGTTTGCTTATAAAGGTATGTTCACATTAGTATTATGATTCCATTTCTCAAAAACTCACTGTATTCCTGCATTTTGTGCTAAGTCTGTAGATGGATGAGAGAAGAAAAGGTTGCATTCCAAGCAGAGCTCATTTTATTTATTTATTTATTTTTAAGGTTTTATTTATTTATTTGACAGGGAGAGACACAGCGAGAGAGAGAGAGCACAAGCAGGGGGAGTGGGAGAGGGAGAAGCAGGCTTCCTGCCGAGCAGGGAGCCCGATGCGGGGCTCGGTCCCAGGACCCTGGGATCATGACCTGAGCCGAAGGCAGACGCTTAACCACTGAGCCACCCAGGCCCCCAAAGCAGAGCTCATTTTTAAAAGTATCGGTAAATATGGACTACCCGTGAGTGGCTAGATACAAGGAACTTCCCCTTGTTCTTACCGTGTTTAAGACCTGCTAGATGTTAGGTCTGTAAGGTTGAATGAGATCAGGTCCCTAATTGGGAGACAAACAAGGCACTTGATAATTGCATTTTAGGTAACCCTTGTCATTAACGATTTCAAAATCAGTTATTTCTGAAATGAACAATGAGCCATCATATAATAGTGATATAAGTAAGGCCAAATAATCAATTTGCTAATTGTTTCTCTAAGCTGCTGATATAATCCCCTGCTAAGCCTTTACCTCAGCCTTACTCTAGAATAGATTATCTCCCTGAAGCAATTTTTTTAGGCTAAAAGTACAGCTGGTGGATTCTTGAGTGTGACTAGAGGAGATTAGCCTGCAAATTTTTCAAAATTCATTAGCGGTTTATGTATCTTGCCTCTTCAACCAGTTGATCCAGTTAAATTGCTAATGGGGCAATATATGGATCACTGCCCAACATGGATTACTTCACTCTTGCACAGGACAGCAGCCCATGGTGGAGACACTGGTGGCCTCCGTAGTGGCACCCAACCTGATAGACCCAGCCCCTTTCCCAAATACTAATTCAGGGTCCCAGGCCTAAGTTATTTAGAGCATTCTTACTTTAAGTGTGACTTAATTCAAGCCAATAAGGGAAGTTTGTTGTGGGGCTTTTGGGGAAGTGTTTTTTAATATCTTATGACCATTCAATCTCCAAGTAATTCTATGACCTGGAAAACCCACCATCCAGAAACAGGTGGCTTAATAGATACAGCCCCTAGGAGGGGATTTCTGTGCAGATGTTCACCCCAGATATGGCCACAGGGGACATTGGATAGAAGAGATCCTCCCAGAGGACAGAACAATAGAAAGGGCAATCCTCTTGGGGGCACAGCCTCAGGCTGCCAATGTGGTTAAGCAAGGACCTCGCCCCTCTGCATGGCAGGGAGCTCTTGCTATTCCTGCCCTGGATATGTGTTTGGAACTGTGTCTTGTTGCCCAGCCTCCCATTTTACAACTTTTTAATCAGTTGTCATGTCCTTTGTATACTGGGGTGTTGGGGGTGATTTATCATTCAGACACAGGCCTCCTGAGGACCTATAGCTGGAATCAGTAAAGAGGACAACACAATGCCCGGCTTGCTGAAGCTGGTGCTGATACCACAACTCAGAGTCTTTGGGTTGAGTCCTCTCTTAAGTGGGTCCCGTAGGAAGACATACGTGGGGGATGCTTCAGTGCACTGCACAGATCTCCCCTCCATGACCGAAGCACTCATACCAGGAGCGATGACTTCTAGTGGCTTACAGCCAGGTCTCGCCCTAGAAACTGTCCTGCCTCCGTGTCACACCTGTCCTCAGGGGAAGCCTGCAGCCAACATTCTTCACAGGGGGTAGGGAGGTGGAGTGAGGGGCGGCACAAAGGCTTCAAAGAAGGACAATGCCCTGCCCACCTCTCTCCCTCTGGGCTCTGTTACAGCTGCATCACAGTTCAGCTCCTCCCTCTGCCCAATCCCAATCTCACTCACGGTGGTTGACTTCAAAGTACTGCCCCATAACCTGACTGTACCTAAATTCCTATCTCAGAGGCTACTTCCTGGGAATTCAACCTCCGATAATAAATGATAATGAGAATCTTAGGAAATACTTAGGGCTTACTATGTACCCGTCACTCTTCAAAATGATTCACATACATTAACTCACTTAATTCTCACCACCCATCAGTAACCCTGTCTTACGGATGAAGAGAATGGGGCACAGAGAGGTTCAGTAGGCTGTCCGAGGTCACACAGCTGGTAAGTGTCCAAGCTGGGATCCAAGCCTGGCCGTTCTGTTTTGAGAGTTCTGTTCTGCCTCTCAACCCCTTGGCTAGGACTTACTGTGTGCCAACCATCTCCAGACCCAGGACCACTGCTGAGAAATTCAGGGCCAAGAGAAATAGCAAGTTGCCACAAGAAGCAGATCACCCCAGATAAAGCTCAGCAGCGGGCTCAGCTTGCACATGGCCACAAGGATTACCGACTCCAGGAGCCGCCTGGCTCCTCCCTGGCCTCCCTGGCTGTCTCAGAAGGGGCGATCATCCGCCACATCAAGGCCCCTCAGTGCAGACCAAAGACTCCAGGGCTTTCTTTAAGCAAAGAATGTGACAGGGGCAGCTGCTGCTGAAGACAGGAAGAAGACTCAGAGGAAAGCCAGAAATCAGAAAAATCCCAGGCAGTCTCGTCTCCACAGCCAATGTTGTTCATACCCATTGCTTCTCAGCAGGGAAGAAGAAGGTGCGTGTTTAAGGCTGCTAGTCGAGCCCCAGGCACCTTGGGCAGACACTGTGGAAGGAACTCCCTCGTCTGCTCTATGCCTGCCCTGCAGGAGCAGCCATGGTCTTCAGAATCTCCATCCCGCCTCCAGCATTCCAGAAGTTGGTTGAGGAACTCGGGCCTCCCCTGAGCACATGCACCGCCCTGGCCACAGGAATCGTAGCAAGAACTGAGAGCCATGGAAATGCACTGGGGACAGTAGGAAGGCCTCCTTAAGTCACAGGTGGCAGTTGTCTCGCTACTGGCCTAGGAAGAAGATGGGCATGGAGGAGGCAAGGCAGAAGGAAATGGCGCTGCTGCCTCCGGATTAACTCAGCCCAGAGGCCTGCACTTGCTCTGGGCCTGTGCTGCAGGAGCCGGGAAGTCTCCTTCCCGGTCCAGCCGGTGTGAGAGTCGGATTGTCCTTGCTCACAGCGGATCGCAGGGGCATCTGTGGACTTCACTCACACCGCCTCCCCTCCACACCCAGCGACGCGTTTCTGAGACAGACAACCGGGGAAATGCTTAGAGCTTTTATTGTTATTTTTTTGTTGTTGTTATAAAATACTAGTTCAGACGCTTGTAGCAAGTGACAAGAGCCGACTATAACTGTCTTAAGCAAGAGAGAGACCTTTTCGGAAAATCGATGCATTTCACAGAACCCAAGGACAGAGTCACCGCAGGGCCTTGGGAATAAGGCAAAGCCCAGAACACTGTGCAGAGTCCAAGGGTCCTCATTCTCCATCTCTCTCGGGTGCCTTTTTCTCACCGCGCAAAGGCTTTCTTCTCTCTCCTGCAGGCCACGAGGAAGACCATGACTACACGTAGCTTCTGAAGCTTCCATGCTCTAGCTAATGCAGAGAGAAATGGACTCCTTTCCTCTCCTCCCGCCGTTTCTCCCTCCTCTAGCTTGTGAAGTCTCTCCGCCCAAATTTCAAAACTCCTACGGAACAAACTTCCGAGCCCAGCTCGGGTCAGGTAGCCACCCTTAAACTCATAAACGGTGACTGGTGGCTGGGGGAGGTGTGTCGGGTACAAGGCCACATCTAGGAAAGCAGTTACTCTTGCTGAACCGAAAGGAGAGAGTGGGCGGGGCAACGATAAACCGAAAAGACGTTTGCAGCAATATTCACATGAACCACAAAGAAAGGGACTATGAGAAAATGAGAACTGTTTTCCCAGGGCTATGGGATTATTTATGAAATTATTCTTCTCAATTTTGTATTTTAGAACAGAATATATAGTGTGGCGGTTAGAAACCAGGCCACACGAGCGTATGTCTACATCCCAGCTCCAGCACGTTCAGGCCGCATGGCCTCGTGCAAGTTACTTCATTCAGTTCAAATGGAGAAAGTAATACCTGTCCAAGAGTGAAGGCTAAATGAGTTCCAATAAGAAGAAAACAAACAAATCCAATTTTAAAAATGGGCAGAGGATCTGAATAGACATTTTTCCAAAGGAGACATCCAGATGGCCAACAGACGCATCAAAAATGCTCAGCATCAGTCATCAGGGGCATGCAAATCAAAACCCACAATGAAATATCACCTCACACCTGTCTGAATGGCTATTATCAAAGGGACAAGATATAACAAGTGTTGGTGAGGATGTGGAGGAAAAGGAACCTTTGTGCCCTGTTGGTGGGAATGCAAACCAGGGCAGCCACTATGGAAAACAGGATGGAAGTTCCTGAAAAAATTAAAAATAGAGCTACTATAAGATCCAGCAATTCCACTTTTGGGTATTTATCCGAAGAAAAAGAAAACACTTATTCGAAAAAGTATATGCACCTCTGTGTTCACTGCAGCATTATTCACCATGGCCAAGATATGGAAACAACCTCAGTGTCTGTCCACTGATGGATGAATGGATAAAGAAGGTGTCATTGGGGCTCAGTCAGTTAAGCGTCTGACTCTTCAGCCCAAGTCTTGATCTCAGGGTTGTGAGTTCAAGCCCCGTGTCATAAATTGTCATATGTCAATTAAACTTCAATAAAAAAAGTAATGCCCTTGGCACTTTACTGGCCCACAGTAAGTACCTTATAAGTAGTATCTAATATTATTTATAAATTTTCTTTAAGTGGTTAAAACAGCATTTCAACAACAAATAAGAAGTGAAAAGGGGGACATTTTCTGCTGCTTTGTCTGAACCAAGTCATAAATCACTGGCACCGTGAGAAACAGTCTTTGCTCGGCCTGTAGGGGGGAGACCGAGGAAGGCGCCGTCCTCCACTGGGGAAGTGGGGGTGCCCCGAGCTACGAGGCTTCCAGCACTGCATTGCTGCATTGATTCACCGTGAAGGAATTTTTTTTCACAGAGGACTTGCAGTAGCAGAAGCATTAGCAGCATCTCCTTGAAAGCCATGTGGCATTGATTTTTCCACTCTCTCCTTGGAAGAGGATTCTCCAGAGCCTTAAAGAAAACAGTGATTTTTTTTCCCCTTACCTCTGCAACTGCTGACCTAGAATCACCTGATTTTTCTGTATTCACTTCGATACCCCGGAGACCTGCTAGACAGAGGATACCATTCCCCTGTGGAAAAGGCCGTTATTTCTGAGTTAGGCCTTCCGTGTGCCAGGGGCATGGTGGTTCCGTTTAAATTTTTTTTGCTTCGTTTTTATTCCTACAGTTTTGTGTTTAGGGTCGAGTTAATCTTTGATGAATGTGAATTTTATATTACTTTAACATAAACATCATTCCATTTAAAGTCCTCTTGTCCTTTGTACGACTGCCACTCTACAGATCACTGTTAATAACTTCAGTTTTTGGCCAGCCTTCTGGCTATTCGTTCTCATTTGACAGCGGAATTCCAGATAATTCTCTAAAGCAAATCTAATAAAGCAATATTGTCATTAAGTCTCCTGAGTTTGTTAGTTTATGTGTTATGGTTAGCAATTGTACATAAAGCTGAAATATAAGGCAAACTTAGAGCTGCTTATTTTTAAGTGGAATGGTTTTTTATTAGACTCATATGTAAATTACAAAATTAATAGCTTCAAATTTGACAGACTGTCGATGCGTTTCTGTTCACAAAATTGTTCACCATACACATGTTGGCATTTTAATAGCAGCCGGTTTCATATGTTGAATGGTAGGTAGCCAGTTTTATATTGGAATCAATTAGAAGAAGAAAACAGGCCAATACAATTCATTAGAGGTATATACATATATTAAAAACAATCGTGGGGCGCCTGGGTGGCTCAGTTGGTTAAGCGACTGCCTTCAGCTCAGGTCATGATCCTGGAGTCCCGGGATCGAGTCCCACGTCGGGCTCCCTGCTCAGCGGGGGGTCTGCTTCTCCCTCTGACCCTCTTCCCTCTCTTGCTCTCTGTCTCTCATTCTCTCTCTCTCAAATAAATAAATAAAATCTTTAAAAAAAAAAACAATCGTGGCAAATTCTTAACATGCTGTATCCAATTGCCCAGGGCCATGAAGAAGGATTTATGGATTTAAGTTAATTCTCTTTGTATGATCTTTTCTATAATCTTGGATATTGTGCTTTTAATAAACTCATTACCACTGATGACATGTTGTTTTGGTATATTGTACTGAGGTTGGAGAAATTCTACCCTTTTAGTAATCCCAGTTGAAGTCATAAAATTAATAAACTTCATCCAGTGTCCACTGATTCACAGCATCTGTTCCTTCAACAGCTTTTGCTCATTGTAAAGGGACAGAGAGTGACTCCATCCAGCCATCATGCCACCTGCCTTGGTGGGACACCAGCTGTGAGAAAGGTTTGTGCACCTAGGACGGCATCTGGAGAATTGCCTCACTCCATGTCATCATCCCACCTGGTCCACGGGTGTGCACCTACTTTTGTCTGTGGCCTCTAATTCCCACATGGACCATGTCTCTCCACCCTGCCCCACTTTTCTAGCTGTTGAAACAAAAGACCAAATAGAAACAGGGAGAGGGGGAGAGGAAAACAAACAACACACAAAATGTGGTTACTCTAACACTTTCTTATAGGCAATTTGCTGTTGACGTCAACATCTGAGGACACCACAGTTCTTTCACATGGTACCACTGATATGGGTTTTTTTAAAAAATATATCTTATTTATTTGTCAGAGAGAGAAGAGCACGAGTACAAGCAGGGGGAGCAGCAGAGGGAGAAGGAGAAGCATGCTCCCTGCTTAGCAAGGAGCCAGATGTGGAACTCCATCCCAGGCAGACACTCAACCGACTGAGCCACCCAGGCGTCCCCTGATACGGGTTCTGATAGTATGTCAGAAAATGAAGCCCACAACTCTTAACCACGATGCTATTGTTTGAAGAGAGATTGATCTTTTAGCTGGAGTCCCAGAAGAATAGCTCTTACTACCAAGCTTCCCCAAAATTTCTGCATAAAATCTCTCTACTAATTGATGTTGCCACTCCAGATCATTGGAGTTAAACTTCTACCATAATTTCTGTGTGTTTATTTTTCAACTGACCTATGTTTCCAATTTTGAGGGCATCGGCTAGAAGTAAATGTGTGTTAGGCCTCTTTATTTGCTTGAGTTTTCCATTTGTAAAATAAGTATAATAAAGTTTACATCTGTTCTATTCCACGGACATCTTCAATATTATAAGATACTTTAAGTTACCAATGTTGTGCCTTAAAAAAAAATCCAGTCTGCCAGTTTTTACCATATCCTGTTATTTTCTGGGATTTGGGAATTCAGAATGTTAAACTTCTAACATATTTTAAAAACAAGCAGCATGAGCAAAACAGACTCAGTCCGACCTATATGTCTGATGGTAGGATGGAAGAAATTGGTACCATGTTTGTATGATGGTCAGAAGCAAAGACTTTTAGGAGGCTGTAACAACATGGTTTCAAACTCTGTCTTGACTATATAGAGATTGTTTGGCTTTGGGCAAGTTTCTCTCTGAGCTTAAATTTTGAAAAGGGGATAAGAAAAAAGTGTTTTCATAAACATTAAACTATGTACACACATATGTATGTAAATGCACATGTATTTATATGTATATATGTGGTTGAATTGATATAATATTGACACATACATAGACAACCATATACATATGAGTGTTAAACGTTCTGTGTAACCCATAGTAACCAATTAAAATAGTATCTGTTGTTCTTTTTATTATCATCTGCTAGCTTAAAGAAGGCTTCCATAATAGGAACATATTTACATATACTCTTATATACTGATAAAATATACTTCTACCTCCTCCCCAAGTGAAAAGACATCATATATCTATATTATTTGCTTATAATGGCAGCATGGGAAGGAATCACATTTTTTGGAATTAAAGTTGAAGCATAAACATTCTCCCGTGATAAAAGATGCCTCATTACTCTTTCCAGAGGCGTTCCTAGAGGGAGGCGGCGGGCCGATCGCCCAGCGTTTCTGAACCGCTCTCTGCAATGGTGCTGCTGTGGGTGTCGGTTGTCGCAGTCTCGGCGCTGGCAGCACCAGACCCCAGGGCAGGTGGGCAGAGGCGAGGAGCTGCTCGGGTTTGGCCCGCTGCACCCAATGTGGTGCTAGTCGTGAGCGACTCCTTCGATGGAAGGCTAACATTTTATCCAGGAAGTCAGGTAGTGAAACTTCCTTTTATCAACTTCATGAAAGCACATGGCACTTCCTTTCTGAATGCCTACACAAACTCTCCAATCTGTTGCCCATCACGTGCAGCAATGTGGAGTGGCCTCTTCACTCACTTAACAGAATCTTGGAATAACTTTAAGGGCCTAGATCCAAATTATACAACATGGATGGATATCATGGAGAAGCATGGCTACCGAACACAAAAATTTGGAAAACTGGACTACACTTCAGGACATCACTCCATTAGGGAGGGAGGGACAGAGGGAGAGGGAGAGAGAATCTTAAGCAGACTCCACCCCCAGAAGGGAGCCCGACGCAGGGCTCGATGTCATGACCCTGAGATGATGACCTGAGCAGAAAGAGTCAGATGCTTAACCAACTGAACCACCCAGGTGCCCAAAACCCTTTATTTTCCTAAAGTGTGTTGCACTGCTAATTATTTCATGCAGTTTCACAAATTCTCTTTAAAATTCTTCTACTTTTTAGAAAGTAAGTTTAATCCAAAGTAAAATGTAACTATTCTTATTATCCTATCCTATACTATTACCCTGCCCTATGCCATTATCCTATTGTTTTCTCAGTTTCCTCAGCCAATCCAGTAATAAAAAGAATCTAAGGTTAAAAAAAAAAAAAAAAAAAGATGCCTCATTATATGGGTAATAGAAGGATGTCCAATGGTAAACTATTTATATAATTATTGGTGTCGTGCAAAATCACAAAAAAAGATCTTATATTTGTATGTAATTAATCACAAACTATTTTGTTCTATTGCTTCTAATTTGGTTTTAAACTACTGTTTAAGTAGGGGCACCTGGCTGCCTCAGTCCATAGAGTATGGACTCTTGATCTTCTGGTCATAAGTTCGAGCCTCCTATTGGGGGTAGAGATTACTTAAAAAAATTATAATAAAAAAATAAGTTACTATTTAAATCATTTATTGTTACTTTTATTTTCACCATTTGTGATCTTGCCTCCCCAAATAGCTCATATCTCATAAATAGGCCGGTTCTTCCTAACTACTTAGTGACTTAATTTTTCTTCCAAATGTGTCCATTTGAAATGCTGAAGGATGCAGCTCGAAAGCTTTCCCATTTTCATTGGGAATGTTTACTTATCTGCAAGATGAGAGGACTAGGTTAGATGCCTTCTGTGACCCTTTCCTGTTCCAAGCATGTCATGACTTCACAGTCATTGAAGTAAAACACCCCAAATGTGGACTTGGTTCAATCATTACACAGTTGTGTGAGCCACTAAAAGTCACAGGAGTATTCACTGAGTCATTCCTGGAGCAATGCACACACTTTGAGGACATGCTGTCATGGGACTGTTCACAGCTGCAGGAAACTGCGATGGGCAGAATAGCATGGCTGCCGAAATGCTATCTGGGAAACCTAGCGACTACTAAGAGTAAGACCGGCCAGCTACAATATCCAGATTTGAAAAACCAACTATGCTGAAACCAAGTCAGAAGATCCAGGCACTTGCCTGGCTCCCCTGGTTGAACTCCTGGGTCTTTCACTCAATAGAACTTCATTTGTGATGATGTCCTTCTCCCCTGAAGAAGTGAAGAGTGCCTTATTTTACTATCAAACAATAGATGGTGGAGGTGTGCTAAATACTATTCAAGATCACTTCTTGGATATTTATATTCCTGTAGAATACTCTGAATCTTTATTACTCTCTGTAGGTTAATGGATAGGAAGTTTTTTAATGGTCTTGGTAAATTCAGAAGTATATATGTTTCAGTGCCAGGGTATGAACCAGTGTAATGTCTCCAGTATTGAGGAGGCATGGTTGTGGTCGTGGACAGGTTACATTAGGAATGAATGTAAGTGACTGCTCTCCTACCTGACATCTCTGCTCTTGTCAAAGTAACCCAAAGCATCTGCTGCCCATTGTGTGGAATCCTATTTCTCAAAGAATGGTCCATTGACCCTTGCATCAGAACCAGCTGGGCAACTGTTAGAAATGCAACTTCTGGGCTGGCTCAGTCTATAGCGCATGCGATTCTTGATCTTGGGGTTGTGAGTTCGAGCAGTCAACCTCCCACAGTGCTACAAGTAAACAGTATCTGTGTTTTTCAACCAAGGAAACTAAGACCAAAGCAGTAACGTGCCAAGGTCACTCAGGGAGCAAGAGAAAAAGCTAGGATCTTGAAAATGCACTGTACTGCCTTCCTTCGGTGAGAAATATATAATGCTTTTTCTCCATGATTTTTGTTTTGTTTAATAACATCTTTTTCTTCAATAGCTTCCTTTTTTAGTTATCAGTACCTTAGAGATACCTCCATGTTATCCACAATAGAGGAAGGCCAGTACTGTATGAAGTTCATAGACATGAAGAACCAGATTTCCCAGATGGGACCCCCAACTCTGCTTTTTACCTTAAATGTGATCTAAGGCAAGTTTTCAAGTTATCTGTACCTCTCTTTCTTGGAAATCAGGATATTAGTTACCTATGTCCTAGGGATATTATGAAGATTAAATTAGTTAACACAGGGCAGCCCTCTTGGCTCTCCTCCCTTTTCGGGAGCTTTGTACTATCTGTACTTCACTGTACGCTCAATAAACTTTGCTTTGCTGCCCACCAAAACAAAACAAAACAAAAAAATAAATTAGTTAACACATATAAAGCACTTAGACTGATATCTAATATATAGTTAAGTGCTATAAAATTTTTGCTTGTTCTTTTTAATAATTACATTGCCTTCCACAGCATGTGTGGACTACAATATATTTAATCATTCCTCTATGAATGGAAATTTTGTTGGTTGCAAATTTTTGGCGTTATAGACAACGCTACAAAGAACATTCCTGAGTATGCCTTCTTGTGCACATGTTTGTCCATACATTGGTTCAAGGAGTAGAATTGTTGAGTTAAAGGACATGTGTATGTAAAAATTGCTAATTTTTATCTATCGCAATGGATACACACAGTACAAATGTCCAAATGTGCAAAAGATCATATAGTAAAAGTCTTTCTTCCCACTCCATGTGATACCAAAGATGTTGATCATAAGGCTTTGAAATTTCCTTTATACTAATCTATACTGATGCTTTCTAGGACCTAGAATCTGAATTGTGAATTTATTTCTGGCTGATACCATCATCATCATCATTATTGTCACCTTCATAAGTTTATTAAGACTCTTATAAATAATATCAGATGTTTCATTTTTACCTAGCCTCCCATATTCCATTTTCCTTAATTTTGTCTTATTCTTTTCTAAGATTCTTAGTGCTTCTTATCTCTACACAAACTCCTTAGTGAAAAGCACATGGATTTTATTTTATTTTATTTTATTTTATTTTATTTTATTTTATTTTATTTTATTTTTTAAAAGATTTACTCATTTACTTTAGACGGGAAGAGAGGGAGATCACAAGTGCATCAGTGCAAGCAGGGGGGAGAGGGAGAAGAGCAGACTCCCCGCTAAGCAGGGAGCCTGACATGGAGCTGGATCCCACCACCCTGAGATCCCGACCTGAGCCAAAATCAAGAGTGGGATGCTTAACCGACTGAACTACCCAGACACCACAAGCACATGAATTTTAAAATAAAAGGAGATCTAGGATTAAAACATTGTTTTGCCACTTATTTGCTATGTGGCCTTTGCTAAGTTAAATTCTCTGAGCCTATAAAATGGGAACAATAATATCTACCTTGCAAGATTAGTATTGAATTACATATATAAATATATGTCTCATCTCCTACATGTCAGGTACTTTACATCCATTATCTCTAACTCATGAAGTAGTCTCCAGCAAGATAAATAGGAAGGCAATGCAGCAGGCAATGAGAAAATCAAGGAGATAGTATGAGATGGATATGGTATAGACAGTCACCAAACTAAGACCTGAACTTTGACTTAGAGGAAGTTGAGAGTGGTGGGTATTGGCAGGAAGTGTTCAGGCAGAGCAAAAAAGCATGTGTAAAGGCCCTGAGGTCAGAGAGAACTTAGTTACTCAAGGAATTGAAAGAAGTAGAGAAATTTAGGACCAGGGAAAATAAGGGAGAGTGTGATAGCAGATGGGGTCAAAAATGGTTATTTGGGGAATCTTTATTGTCAGCCTATCCAATTGCCTTATCCTCATCTTTCTTGGTAAAAGAGCCCCCAGTTGTATTGTTCAGATAGTACTTCAGTCTTTTGCTAGTGATTGGTTTAAGGATGGTCATGGGACCCGATGTGGGTCAGTGAGATATAAGGGAAAATCTGCAAAAGAAGGCCTCAAGGAAACATTTTCCTCCCATATAAAAGGACAGAGGTAGAAGGAGAATCTCCAACTTTCCTTTCTGGTCTTGGAGATTGTTTTGTGTAGATGTGATTGTTGGAACTGCTCTTGCCGTCTTTCTGCCCTGAGGAAGGCAGTGTTGAGACACTGGGGATAGCAAGAGGCTGGACACCTGAGGACATCACTGAACTACTGAGCCAACTCTGGAAGTGCTCACCTCTGGACTAGTTTACCTTAGATAATATCCTTATTGATTCAGGCAGTTTTAGTTGAATTTCCCTACCACCAAAGGCATCTTAATTTATTATATTTATTGAAAGAGAAAGATTGCGCAGGACTTTGTAGATCCTATTAAAGATCTGGAATTTAATTTTAAGGGTTATGGAGAACCATTAAAAACTTTAAGCATGGGATGAATTTTGCTTTTCAAAAGATCACTTTAGTTGCAATGTGCATAATAGATTGGACAATGGCAAGAGTGGAAGCAGGTGTAGCAGGAGTAACAGATAGAAACTATTGCCAACAGGCCACAAAAAGAATGCAGTGATTTAAAATATGTGGTGGCCATGGGGATAGAGAAAAATGAACCCATGCAAGAGCTACTGAGAGATACATTAGAGGGAGAATTGTGATTGTGATTGCCGTTGATTCAGTGTGAATGAGAACGGGGAAGTAGTCAAGATGGCACCCAGGCATCTGGATTGAGCTACCAGCTAGATTGTAGAGCCATTTACTAAGAGAGGGATAAACAACTGGAAGTAGAACAGGTGGGAATTTACTATCATGAATTCGTTATCGGACAGGTGGAACTGAAGGTGCCTGAAGCAACCAGGTGGTAATGTCAAGTAAGTAGTTGGGCATTTGAGCGGCCCAGGTAGAGATAAAGACTTGGAAGTCTTTGGAACAAAGATGGTAATAGAATCTGGGTGTTTTGAGGTTCTTAGGGAGGGAGCAAGGAATGAGAAAAGGTCCTAAGACAGAATCCTAGGACTTCCAGGACTTAGCTTTTCCATGGAGAAGAAGAGGCCAGGGAAGGAGATGGGGAAGAACAGCCAGAAAGAAAGAGGGAAAGCCAAAGAGTTTCTACAAGGAGGGAGTGCTCTATACCGACAAATGTAGTTGAAAGGTCACGGAAGAAAAAGATTAAAAAGATTCTACTGGATTTAGCTACATGAAGGCCCCTGGTGACACTGGTAATGAAGCAACTTTTAGACAGATGGAAGTGGAGCGATCGGTTCAGACCCCAGGCTGAACTGGCTAAAGAGAGGATAATTAAGAAATGGAGACACAGGGGCGCCTGGGTGGCTCAGTCGTTAAGCGTCTGCCTTCGGCTCAGGTCATGATCCCAGGGTCCTGGGATCGAGCTCTGCATCAGGCTCCCTGCTCCACGGGAAGCCTGCTTCTCCCTCTCCCACTCCCCCTGCTTGTGTTCCTTCTCTCGCTGTGTCTCTCTCTGTCAAATAAATAAATAAAATCTTAAAAAAAAAAAAAAAAGAAATGGAGACACAGCTGGTGGAGAAGCAGGTCAAGAAATTTGGCCTTCAAGAGGATGTAGGGCAGGAGCTAAGGGACATGTGGAATCAAGGGAGGGGTTTCTTTTTCTTTTTTTTTTAAGATTTTATTTATTTTATAGGGAAAGAGATCGCGTGTGAGCGTGTGTACACATGAGTGTGGGAGAGGGGCAGAGAGAAAGAGAATCTTAAGCAGGCTCCACACCCAGCATGGAGTCCAGTGTGGGGCTCCATCTCATGACCCTGAGATCATGACCTGAGCCGAAAGCAAGAGTTGGATGCCTGACCGACTGAGCCCCCCAGGTGCCCCATTATCCCTATCTTTTTTTTTTTTTTTTAAAGTAGTCGAATTTTTTTTTTTTTTATTCATTCATTTGAGACACAGAGATACAGAGAGAGAGAGAAAGCATGAGCAGGGAGAGAGGCAGAGGGAGAAGCAGGCTCCTCGCTGAGCCAGGAACCCGATGCGGGGCTCGATCCCAGGACCCCGGGATCATGACCTGAGCCGAAGGCAGACGCTCAACCATCTGAGCTACCCAGGCGCCCCCCATTATCCCTATCTTTAAAAGAAAAACAGGGACACCTGGGGGGCTCAGTCGGTCAGGCATCCAACTCTTGCTTTCGGCTCAGGTCATGATCTCAGGGTGGTGAGATAGAGCCCTCTGTCAGACTCTGCACTGAGCGAGGAGTTGGCTTGTCCCTATCCCTCCCCTTCTGTTCCCCCATCCGCCCCCACTCAAGCATGCACTCTCCCTCTCTCTCAAAAAAATAAAATCTTTAAAGATAGGGATGGCTATCTTTCCTTCACCTCTATATCCCATTCATTTGCCAGTCCCTTTGGGTCGTTCTCATAAATGTATCCCAAATCTCATAAATGTATCCCAAACCCAGATAACTTCCTGGTTTGAGCCATTACCATCCTCACTTGGGCTAACTCAGTCTCCTCCAATTGGTTTCTCTGCGTCCATTCTTATTTTGTTCTTAGCTTTTTGAAACCACAAAACAGTCATAGGAAATGAAATCATGGTTTTGAAATAAAATCCAAACTCTTGGTCCTGGCCTATGAGATTGAATATGATCAGGCCCTTCTCCTATCTTAAGGGATCCCGTTCTACCCTGCTGGTCCCCTGTGCTCTGTCTCCACATGGCTTCTTTCTGTTCTTTGTTCCTTGCTCACTCACTGGTCCCAGTGCTTGGCAAGCCTTTTCCTACATCTTTGAATGGCTGACTCCTTTTCATTATTCATGAGTACTCAAATGTTGCCTTATCCAAAAGTCTTCTCTGACCTTCTTATCCTCCCCACTCCCATCCTCAGTCCCTGTTTTACCTTCTTCATGGCTCTTATCATCTGAAATGATCTTGTTCATTTATTTATCTGTTGGTTACTTACATCTTCTCATTAAAAGTAAAGTCTGGGGGAAACTGGGTAAAGTTTATGGGATTGTTATGTATTACATGTATTATTGCATGATGTATAGTGTGGATCATATATTACTATGTGTTATGTATAAATGATAAGCATGTGAATCTGTAATTATCTCAAAATAAATGTTTTTGATTTTGTTTATTTAAAGTAAGCTCTGTGAGAACTGGGATTTTTGTCTCCTTGTCAGGAACTGTGTTCCCATCACTGGCATGCAGTTGGCACTAAAGAAATCTTATTAAATGTGTGACTTATTTTTTTTAAAGATTTTATTTATTTATTTATTTATTTATTTATTTATTTATTTGAGAGAGAGAGCGCACAAGCAGAGGGAGAGGGGCAGAGGGAGAAGGAGAAGCCGGCTCCCCGCTGAGCAAGGCGCCTGATGCCCGGCTCGATTCCAGGACCCGGAGAGCATGCCCAAGCAGAAGGCAGACCTTTAACCGACTGAGCCACCCAGGCGCCCCACATGTGTAACTTACAAAACGATATATTTGGTCATGTCTAAAAGAGAATGGGGCAGGGAGTAGGATCAACAGCAGGGGACCCTGAGCCCAGCAAATCCGGGTCTCCAGAACCCTTTCCACCGCCCCATGCTACCTCTCCATTGATGGAGTATTGACTCGATGACTGAAGTCTTGGTTAGCGCTGTCTTAGGACACGCTCAGTCATAGATCGTCTTTGTTGCCTATTATGATTACAACAGTGCAGGGCAGACAGGACCATCACCTTACAAATGGGTTCTGGTTCGCTTAAAGCACGACCAGACCCACACTCTCCCGAACTTGCAAGAATGGGTAAGGACGCTGCCTGCGAGAGCCCGGAAGGCTCACAGCCGGCCCAGGTCCTCGGCTCCGCAGTTGAGGTTTCAGGTTTCAATCCTCCCAGGAGCCCGGGCTGTCGCAGCGCGCACCGTGCGGCGGCCGCCTCCGCCCGCACGTCTCCACGCGAAAGCCAACTCCAGGCGCGGCCGCGCACTCGTTTGCCCTAGACGGAGGTTGGGCGCCGCGGCTGCGCCTGCTGCTAGGCTGCTCAAGCTGGGCGCGCGGGGAGGCGGCGAGCACAGCTGGGCCGGGACTTCCTTCCTCCCTCTACCGCAGGACAACAAAACAACCCGGCAGCAGGCGCTGAGCCCTTGGCAGCTGTCTGGGCGAGAGGCGCAGCGATGGGCTCCGTGCTGAGCAGCGATAGCGGCAAATCCGCCCCCGCCTCGGCCGCCCCGCGGGCCCTGGAGCGCAAGGGGGACCCCGAGCTGCCCGTCACGTCCTTCGACTGCTCCGTGTGCCTCGAGGTGTTGCACCAGCCCGTCCGGACCCGCTGTGGCCACGTGTAAGTGCCAGGGAAGCTCGGCTTGCGCGCCCACTTCTGGGGAGGGCGAGGTTGGGGGAGGCGAGGGCAGGGGGGGTTTCAGAAGCCAGCGCCTGAATGGAGCTACTGCAGGGAGACACCCGGACCCGTCGAGTCCAGGCCACGGGAAAATTGACCGGTCGGAAGGTGACACAGGATTTCAGGAGGCGAAAACAGCAACAAGCGGGCCCTGCAGCGCCCCCCGCACCACCCCGCCATGCCCGTCGCCGCTTGCTCCCGAAGCCCAGGTGTACAGCCCAGGGATGGGGTTCCCAGGGATGGGGTTCCCAGGCGCGCGACCCGCCAGGAGCCAGGGCGCCCCAGCGGGGGAGGGTGCTCTTGGCTGGACAGCCAGCACCCGTTTGGGCACAAGGCAGTGGGCTCCTGCAGAGCAGTTATCCCGCTGAGCTCTGTTAATCCGAAGGTGCTTCCCTCACCGCCCCCCACCCCGCACCCCAGGTCGGTTTTGTTTTGCCGGCTGTCTGCACGTGTTCCAGAACGCCCACTGAGGCTAGCCTCTTGAGCAAACAAAGATCTGTGCAAACTGGCCTTCCACCCCCACCTCCCTTTCCTAATACAAACACTCAGGCCCCTCAAAGATCAACGCAAATTGGAACGTCCAAGTGACTCTGTGGTCGTAGGAGTTTAAGTACCCGCCAGGGTGGGGCTGGGAATTGAACGTTAGCACCGAGCCGTTGAGTGTAGCCCTTTAAAATCCGACCACGAAGTGACAGGAGGTTGCAGACTACCTGTCTTACGCAGCGCTTCCCTAAATCGATGGAAAGTATACATAAAAATGAGTAGTTTCTAAAAAGACTTTAAAAACAAAATCCCTATATAAAATTGGCACGTCCTTAATTTGTGCTTGAGTAACTAGTAATGGGAGTTGGATCTGTGGATTCGTGTTCTCTGTTTACGTAGAAGTTTTCTTTCCGTGGCTGCATGGGTGTGCGACCCAGTGTGTGCGTGTTGGGGTGGGCGGGGGGGGGGGGGGAGTTGCATAGAGAGGAAGCCCACTTAATGTCTTCTTTGGCTGACCGTTTAACTATAGTTTGATGAAGCACCAGGGCAATACCGCAATGGCTGGTAAGTGCTTTTGGCTTACCAGGGAAAAAAGACCGTATTATAAATGCAAGGGCACAAAATGTTTTTCAGAGGACTTAGGTGGTCCTTGACACCTAGAGACTAGTAACCGAGAAGCACCACTGAAAGGCAGGGTATGATCCAGGAAGAAAAATGCAGCCCACACAAGTGTTTAAATAGAGAGTGCCCTGGGCATTATTTTGTGGCTGTATTTCCAAGGCCTGTTGTTTCAGCTTTGTACTTTAAACTCCAGCCTAATTGACCTCCTGACTGATTACTGATGTTGTTTCCCAGCTGTCCAGATGTAGCTCATTGACATAAATCCCAAGGCCAAGATGGAAGCCAAGATACATATTGATTAGTTCAGTGCAGTAAAAACCTCCTGATAACTACGGGTAAATTTAGTCTGCATGAGCATTAAAACTTTAAAGTTGCACCAAAGATGCACAGTGAGCATCAAGTCTTGAAGGTTCCTTTTGTAGAACTGAATTGAGTGACTTTGATATTGGAGATTGTTATCTGATTAGGGATTGTTTTCCCTGGTTTAGATGTTGAAGGCTATAACTTACTGTTTGCAGTGTTTTTGCCTCTGCTAAAGGATGATATAAATGTGTAAAAAGTTAAATCTTTTGTTTAATCTTTTTCTTTGTTAGAGTTTGAATAGGAAACGAGCAACTGGAAAAATAGTCATGAAGTAGCACAACAAGGGCTGGATGAACGGCCTTCCCTCACTTTACTGTTCTTTGTTTTGACAAATCTGTGTCCATTGTTCTGGCTGTGGGCAGAATTTCCATATTCCTCCTTTTGGCAGATTTACTTGGGCCCCTTCCACTTTATAAAATGTTAACTGGAGTTCCTTCTGCAGTGGAGATGGTGAGTGCTGTTAACACCATTTAGACTTCCTAAATGAATTCTTCTCTTCCATTGACCTTAAATTGGAAAATGAAGAAATGCAAATGAAATCTCTCTATGTTACCCCATATTGAAGCTAATTTCCAAACTTGCTGAACTCATTTATTGATGCTGATTTCTGTTTATAAACCTATTTTGAGTCAATCAAGTTATTAATAATGGCAAAAATACATTGAATGAATATGTATGTAACACTCTATAAATTATAGAAACAGTGGGCTTGAGAGAGCAGGATTTGAAATTCAGCCCTGCCACTGACCTGTGCTGTGTGACCACCATGTTGCTTAATCTCTTTGACTGTTTCTTCATTTGTAAAATAGGGTGAAAAATGGAATTTTTATGAGTATTTAGAAAATGTAAAAGTAGCCCATCATAAAGCCTCAATACATAATTTCTATTTCCTTTAAAGTCATTCCACAAATGAAAAACCCAGGAATGGGTATTATTTCTTATCTATATTTCTTTTGGAATAAAACTGGGCCGCAAAAGATAGATCTATGACATTTCTAGCCTTCCTTTTAGCTTGGTTCTTTTTCCTTTGGTGGCCTTTAATTAAGAAGTTCTATTTTAATGTGCTGTCATTTCAAATTGACTTTATTCATATCTCTGTATCAGTTGTTAAAAAAGATTTTGGGGAAAAGGCTTCCTACCTCTGCCTTATCTTCTGTTATCAGTGGGGGGGGGGGGAGGGAGTAGGTAAGTTGACACCGTATAAATGAAACTGAAAGGGAATCTGATTTACATTTAAAATAAGTATTTATAAAGAAATGTGTTGACCAGTTAGGTATGATAAATAAAGGGGGAGAAAGGAGTGGAAGGCAACTCCCTAACAGGTGACAGAGATAAAGGGGGGCAGAGTTCAGCCCCCGAGGTAATGAACTCGTGATGGGGCTTGTCAAGTGTATAGTAGTCTGATAGGGAGATACCCAAATGGAAACATCCCCAAGGTACTGGGACCATTAATGGATTTGGGGAAAGGTCAGAGCTGGAGCTAAGGGAGTTATCTAAAAGCATCAAGAGGTTGAGAATGGGTCTAACAAAGCTAATAGGTACAGACTGGAGCATACTTGAGGGTACGAAGAGCCACATCTTCATTGAACTGAGTTGATGAAAATGAACTGAGTTGATTAAATTGCTCTAAAGTCACAGAATTTGCCTAATTTTGAAAATGAAACTGTGGAGGATCATTCTAATGGGCTTTCAGGTAAGCGGATTAAAGCTTGCCCTTTGTGGTCAAGTTACAACCTGCATCCAATTGGTGGTTCTCTAAGTAGAGTCCAAGAGTGTCCTAAAGAGTTTTCAACTGACCCAGAAATATACATCAGTGCTTTCATTCTTTTTTTAAAATATAGTATGTTTTATTTTTTATTAAAAAAATTTTATCAAGGTATAATTGACATATAATATATTAGTTTCAGGTGTTCAACATAATGATTCTATCTTTGTATATATTGGAAAATGAACACCACAGAAAGTCTAGTTAACATCTGTCTACATACATAATTACACATTTTTTCTTGTGTGTTGAGAACTTTTTAAGATCTATTGTCTTAGCAATCTTCAAAATATACAGCCCAGTATTATTAACTATAGCCACCATGCTGTACATTAGAGCCCCATGACTGATTGATTTATAAGTGGAAGTTTTTGTACCTTTAGGCCCCCTTTCACCCATTTTGCTGCCCCTTTTGTTCTTACAGAAGGGGTGCAATCCCAAAGACTTCTTTTTTCTACATAAGATTAAAGCCATTTGTCTTATTTATTATTACAGATATTTATTACCTACTTGTATATTATCTGTTAGGGCGGGTTCTCTCGAGAAACAACCAATAGTGTATGTATATGTGTGTGTGTGTGTGTGTGTATGTGTGCATGTGTGAGAAAGACTGATTTTAAGGAATTGCTTTACATTATTGAGGATAATAATCTCTTTACTTAAAGTCAGCCAATTATAGATGTTACACCATCTACAAAAGACCAGCACAGCAACACCTAGATAAGTGTTTGATTAAATAACTGAGTCCCATAGCCTACCCAAGTTGACATACAAGACTAACCATCACATCTACCAACTGAGTTTTTAAGGGTTATTAAAATCTGGTTATCAAAAACACAAATTAGATCAATATCAGGCTTTCCTGTAGGCCCTTTAGGATTATACTAAGAAGTCTGGCTGTTAGGTAACCATGCACACACCTACGTGTTGCCTAAGCAGACAGTAGGAATCCGCACAATGTTCTTTAAAATAAAATCATTGTTGGGGCGCCTGGGTGGCTCAGTTGGTTAAGCGACTGCCTTCGGCTCGGGTCATGATCCTGGAGTCCCGGGATCGAGTCCCACATCGGGCCCCCTGCTTGGTGGGGAGTCTGCTTCTCCCTCTGACTCTCCTCCCTCTCATGCTCTCTCTCTCTCAAGTAAATAAATAAAATCTTAAAAAAAAATTTTTAAAAATAAAATAAAATCATTGTTCATTTACTTCATCCTTATCGTTTTGGTTGGTTATAGGTTGTTTGGTTAGATCTGCTCTCGCATGGAGTGCTGTCATTTATCGATGCAGCAAATATGCCCTGTTCTGTGCCGAGCACGTAGACACGTATGCTTATGGAGTTTGCATTCTCATGTGGCAGGTGGCCGATAAGCAAGATTCGAGCATGGAGTATGTCGCTTGTTATATAGTGACGGGTGTTAAGGATAAAAAAAAATAAGCAAGGGAGGGATAGGAAGTATGTGGGGGAGTTGCAATTTGAAGATATTTAGAGCAGTGCTTCTCAAATTGTCGGCTGTGAAGAACCAGTGAGGTTTTGTTCGTTTTGTCGTGTTTTTAGCCCATTGCTGACCGATACTTTTATAAAATAAAAAATGTATTATGGAAAAAATGAAATTTAAAAATACGAAAGATATAGAAAATACAAGCCCTCATTTTTAAAATTATTAATTACATTCAACAGACATGAAGGTATTCTGGAAGATTTCTATACAAGAGAGTTGACCGCTGGATTTAGTAATGTGGAGGCTCTTGGTGACCTTGCGAAGAGCAGTTTTAGTGGGATGGTGGGTCCCCCTGCCCAACTGGAGTGGATTCGTGAGTGATCACAGGAGCCAAGGACAGGGAGCATAGAAGGCCCTTTCACGGAGTTGGGAAGCAAAGTGAAGGAGAGAAATTGGGGCAATAGCTGGAAGGAGAGGAGGGATTAAGAGAGGTGTTTTTTTTTTTTTTTAAAGATTTTATTTATTTATTGACAGAGAGAGAGCACAAGTAGGCAGAGAGGCAGGCAGAGGGAGAGGGAGAAGCAGGCTCTCCGCTGAGCAGGGAGCCCGATGCGGGGCTCGATCCCAGGACCCCGGGATCATGACCTGAGCCTAGGGCAGCTGCTTAACCCACTGAGCCACCCAGGCATCTGAGAGCGTTTTCTTTAAAAAAAATTTTTTTTCTTTTAAGAGAAGAAAAATGGAATATTCTGTATGGTTATGGAAATGAGCCAATAGCGAGGGGGAAACTGATGCACAGAAGAGAGAATTTCAGGAGCAATGGCCTTGAGTAGGAGAGAGGAGCTGGGACTTAAAGCGGGGCATTGGGAGCCAGGAGGAGGCTTGGCCTTAGCAGGAGAATGGACGGCTCATCCATTTCAAGGGATGTAGGGCATTAAATGGGCAAAGATGCAGGGAGTTGAATTGAAGAGGTGGAATATTGTGGAAATTCCCATCTGATTTTCAGTTATCATTGACATATTACTTGACCTGTGACTTGACTTTAAGATGAAACTTTGAAGTTTAAATATGAACATCCAGGCCCCTGATGGCTAAAACCAATGTATATAGAATTCTTCCTCCTCCCAATGTGCTTGGGTAAGCGTCACTTAAAATGGGATGGCTAGGGGCACCTGGGTGGCTCAGTCATTAAGTGTCTGCCTTCAGCTCAGGTCATGATCCCGGGGTCCTGGGATCGAGCCCCACATCGGGCTCCCTGCTCAGAGGGAAGCCTTCTTCTCCCTCTCCCACTCCCCCTGCTTGTGTTCCCTCTCTCGCTGCGTCTCTCTGTCAAATAAATAAATAAAATCTTCAAAAAAAAAGAAAAAGGGATGGTTAGAGTCTTTTGTACCATCAAGGTCCAAAAAGTCTGGAGAGCCTTTGCTCTAGGAAAGGAATGCTACTTTTTACATTGCCAGTCCTTCAAGGTCTGGCGCTTAGTAGGTGTTCAGTATTCGTTGAATTAATGGATGATTCTAAAATGCCATGCAGTTGGAATACTTGAGTGAATGCCTCTCAAGCAGGGACGGCCACTCTAGAGTGCCAGCCAATGGATGCTATGTGGTTGAGTAATAGAGAGGAGTCCCGTGATAGTTTCCGAACTCCTTTCTTTTTATGGGGTTACTCATCTGTCCCTGGATTCCTGAGAATTTCAGAAGGATGTAATTAAGCTGGCCTGAAATTTGCCTCCTCTGGTGGTTGGACTGCTCTGTGTTTACTTAGTAACATTAGTATTGTCGCAGGCAAATTAAATAGTAGTGATCTATTAAATTATGTATTCTCTAACAAACAGAACCTAAATAATGTAGCAGATGGAGTTTTATGCCCAGATTTTCCTTAGACCTTGGCTACCGGCCCCATGGACTGGTAACATTACAGAATCTTGGGCCCCATCTCCCACCTACTAAATCAGAATCTGCATTTTAATAGGATGTTCAGGTGATTTATATTCACTTTAAAGTTTGAAGCACAGCTCTAGCTAACCCTGTTTCATTGACAGTAAAATACAGCAAGTTGAGGACCGCATTTGAAGGTTCTAGAGAGGCACCCCGCTAAGATTTTAAGTTAAAGGAAATAAAATTGTCTTGAGGAGGTTACATTTTAAATCAACACGTAATGCGGTGTAGAGATATGCAGAGTCAGGTTTTGGAGGCTGAATGATTCCCAGGATGAACTTTGATGGAACCTAACTGAATACAGAAATAACATCAAAGGAAATCTCAGGGGCAGTGGGCGGCTGGAGGGCTTTGCTCTAGGAATAGCTGCACTCAGGCCGAACCGTGTAGGTGAAGAGGGAGAGTGTGTGTGTGTGTGTGTGTGTGTGTGTGTGTGTGTGTGTTTATTGCCTTACATTGGAATGTTTTGGCCTGAGACTCTTATCACTTGGCATAACAATAACAACTTCCCTTACTCTGTTTACATTTTCAAGCTCACCAAGCCCCTCAAGATTTTCATTCAGCTTCGTATTGGCCTCCCCACAGTGAGGCAGCCTAGTGTTGAGAACATAAATAAAATGTTAGATCGGCCTCATGTTGCCAGGGGCTCTTGCAGAGTCCTATTTGGGGACCATGTCTGAATACTTCCTTTGCCTGTCTAGCCCTGGACCCCATGGAATCCCTAATGCATCCCTTCCCTCCTTAAATTTATGATACTCAGGGTTCGGTTTTAGCTCTTAAGATTGAGTACCTAATTTTACCCAGTGTCTTCAGCAAGACTTTCCTCATTTTTCTACAGTGCTTTGCTGACCTCTTCATTATAAAGGGTTTTTATTGATAATCACTTAATTTAGGGAAACAGGGGTTAATAAAGTTATCAGAGGGAGCAGGGTATTTAAGTTTCCATCTGGTTTCAAAGTTTTTAGAGTCATTATCCAGTTCCTAACTCATGTCTTCAGGAGCTGCAAACTACAAGTGATGTAAATGAATGTGGAGGGTGAGTCCTCCACAGGATGAGGATGGGTGTGCCAGCCCATGTGACCACATGGGAATTGAGTCCAGAGTTGGAGGAGACTAGCTTTTAAAAGAAGCCAGAAATTTGGGTTTAGTTGTAAAATCTGATTTTTAAAAACAAAAATTTTTTAGGTGGGGAGGGGCAGAGGGAGAGAGAGAATCTTAGGCAGGCTCCACGCCCAGCGGAGAGCCTGACTGAGCCACGCGGGCACCCCGCAAAATCTGATGTTAAAGCAATGGCAACTCACTCAGAATTTTTGAAAACATTGAACTGGTCTAAAAAAAATGTAATTGACTTCTATCTTCAGCTTCTGTCTTTCACCTAATTTCTCCTCATTGTGATTATGTCTTTTATGATTCATCATTCTCAACTACCTTTTGAAGGTGGAGAGGGGGGCAGACAAATAGGAATCCTTTATCTCCTTAGGTTTGTGTTCGTTTCTATCCCTTGGGTTCTTTCAGAAGGACCTAACACTCTTCCTTATTAATGCAAATGTTGGGCCCTGCCAAGAAAATTCTCCTTTGATCCGTTCCTCATAACTGATTGACTTATTTCAATTTACTGAGTAACTACTGTGTGCCTGGGGTGGTGTGGGAGGTAGGCCTGCAAGATTGTGAATGGTTCTGAGCGGTATGTATTTCTGTGATCTACTTCGTACTTGTCGCTTCTGGCCTGTTGTCACTGGGGCATTTTTGTTTTGTTGTGTTGTTTTTTAGCTTTATTGAGGTGATATAGTACAATTCACACAAAATGTACAAGTTGACAAATTTTGGTAATTATGTAACTACCTCCACAAACAAGATCTAGAACAGTTAATTCCATTGCCCTAAAAAGTTCCTTCAAGTCCTTTGTAGACAATCCCCTCCCCAAACCCCTGGCTCCAACAGCCCCATCTGCTTTCTGTCACTAAGTTTTGGAATCATGCAATAAGTAGTCTCTTGTGTTTGACTTCTCTCACTTAGGATAATATATTTGTTGTCACTTGGTATGTTGTAAGTCCCTTTGCCTCACTTCCAAAATAAATCCTAAATCTGTCCACTTACACTGGCTGCTGTTACTTTGTTGGCCTAGGCCATCATCCTCTCTTGAACTGGCTCTTACGATGGCTTAAACCTGAGCTCCTCACTGCTTCGGCTCTTGTACCTCCGTCATCTGTTCTTTACACAAGAACCAGAGTGATCTATGTAATTTAAATCAAATTATGTCACCCTCCTATCTAAAACCCTCCAGTGCCTTCCCATCACCCTTAGTTATGGCTTTATGCTCTGTCTCCTGCCCACTTTACGCCCCCTCCCACGTCTCCACGTGCTCTCCCTGGGGCCCCCTGCCTCTCAAGCATGCTGGCTTTCTATACCTCAGCAGGATGGTCCCTATCTTTTGTACCCTTTTTTTTTTTCAGTTTGGAAAACCGTTCCCAGATCTTCTTTAGCGGGGTGCCTTCAAATGTCATCTCAGGGACCATCCATCTAAATGCTCCCCTTGTCCCATTCACTCTATTTTCATTGTCAGCTGTTTTCTTCTTCTCAAAGCATTTATCATTTTTTAAAAAAAGATTTTATTTATTTATTCGACAGAGAGAGACACAGCGAGAGAGGGAACACAAGCAGGGGGAGTGGGAGAGGGAGAAGCAGGCTTCCCGCTGAGCAGAGAGCCCGATGCGGGGCTCGATCCCAGGACCCTGGGATCATGACCTGAGCCGAAGGCAGACGCTTAACGACTGAGCCACCCAGGCGCCCCAGCATTTATCATTTGTCAGTCTATTTGTTTACCTGCTTATTGCCTCCCTCCCCATTCTAGAACTCTGAGAGCAGGGACCTTAGGCACTGCCACAATTTCATCCCTGGCATGAGCAGCTGGCAAAAGTCAGCTATTGCTAAAAATTTCACCAGTGCATGAATGCTTACATGGGTAGGTCTAGGGAGGTTTGTGCAGTTTTATACATTCTCTCATCGTCTTCTCTATAACCATGGATTAACTGTTGTTGCTAGAAGCTACACATATCCAGTTTTAGACGGTTTGTATTTTCTCTCTTCAGCCTTTTGTTACATTCTAGATTGTTCTGTGCTCTTTACGTTTGTTTAAATAATCATAAATGCAGTGTAATCTTTTCCTCACACTGAATTTGGATGCCCTTAAAAATATATTTTTAAAAATGTTTTTCTGGGGCGCCTGGGTGGTTCAGTTGGTTAAGCATCTGCCTTCGGCTCAGGTCATGATCCCAGGGTCCTGCGATCAAGCCCACATTGGGCTCCCTGCTTGGCGGGGAGCCTGCTTCTCTCTCTCCCTCTGCCTGCCACTCCCCCTGCTTGTGCTCTGTTACTCTCTCTGTCAAATAAATAAATAAAATCTTAAAAAAATAAAATAAAAATAAAAAAGATAAAAAAAATAAAAATGTTTTTCTCTTCATGTTCCATTAAAAATTTCAGGCCTCTCATCCTCCAAACATTTCCCTTCCTAATTTTACAACTCAGTTTTTCTCAAGAGTAAAGAAAATTTAAGTCCTAGTAAGGTGGTTAATTTTTTCTAGCATTTTTTTCCCTAACGTTTTATTATGAGAAATTTTAAACATAGAGCTAAGTTGAAAGAAATGTAAAATGAGCACCTATATATTCACTACCTAGATTCTACAATTATTAATTTTGCCATATTGCTTTTAGTTCTCATTTTATCACATACCTACCCATCATCAGTCTATCTTCTTTTTGGATACATTTCAGAGTAGGTTACAATGATCAGCACACTCTATTTCCTTCTTATATCAAGATGCATAATATTGGGGTGCCTGGATGGCTCAGTTGGTTAAGCGTCTGCCTTTGGCTCAGGTCATGATCCCGGGGTCCTGGGATCGAGCCCTGCATAGGGCTCCCTGCTCTGCAGGAAGCCTGCTTCTCCCTCTTCCTCTGTCCCCTGGCTTGTGTTCTTTCACTTGCTCTCTATCTCAAATAAATGAATAAAATCTTTTTAAAAAAAGATGCATATTATTAACCAGATTTATGTTTTTTTATTTTTTTTATTTTATTTTATTTTATTTTTTTTAAAGATTTTATTTATTTATTTGACAGAGTGAGAGATAGTGAGAGCAGGAACACAAGCAGGGGGAGTGGGAGAGGGAGAAGCAGGCTTCCAGAGGAGCAGGGAGCCCGATGTGGGACTCGATCCCAGGACCCTGGGATCATGACCCGAGCCGAAGGCAGGCGCTTAACGACTGAGCCACCCAGGCGCCCCAGATTTATGTTTTTTTAAGGTAAATTACACATGTAGTGAAATGAATACATCCTTAGTATAACCCCTATTGAGATATAGAATATTTTCATTACCTCCAGAGAGTTTCCTCATGTCCCTTCCCAGCCAATCCCTGTCCATATATCCCCACGGGCAACCATTGTGCTTTTTTTCTCTCCCGTAGATGAGTTTTGCCTGTTCAAGAACTTCATATAAGTGGAATTAACAGGCTGTGCTCTCTCGTGTCTGGCTTCTTTCACGCAGTATGTCTTTGAGGTTCATCCATGTTGCTGCATATGTTAGTAATTTGTTATTTTTTATTGCTGTGTGGTATTCCATTGTAGGAATATGCCCCAGTTTGCTTATTCATTTTCTTATTGATGGACACCAGGGTTATTTCCAGTTTGGGGCTGTTACAAATACATTCCTTATTAATATTCTTGTACAAATAGATAAATGTTTTCATTTCTCTTTATTTAATGAATACATGGGCTTGGTATTGCAGGACCAAAAGATGCCTATATGTTTTGTTTTATAAAAATCTACCAGACCATTTATCCCAATGATTGTAGGTGATTAACTTTTTTAAAGAATCATTTATTGTGTAGGTAATATGGTCATAGGGTTCAAACTGGAAATTTGACAATGACAACACCCACCTCTTCCTTCCCGTTCCCATTTCTCCAAAACACTAGGTAAATGTTCTTTTTTATTTATATCACATACCCACCTCTTCTTTCTAGTTCCCATTTCTCCAAAAGGTAGGTAAAGGTTCTTTTTTTAAATCTTTTTAGATGTTTTTATACATCTATAAACCTATAAATAGCTCATACTATATAGATAGTTCTAACTTTGCTTTCTTTTCATTTGTTTTATTTAAATTCAAGTTAGTTACATATAGTGTATTATTAATTTTGGGGTAGACTTTAGTGATTCATCAGTTGCATATAATACCCAGTGCTCATCCCAACAAGTGCCCTCCTTAATGTCCATCACCCAGTTACCCCATTCCCCACCCACCTCTCCTCCAGCAACCCTGTTTCCTATAGTTAAGAGTCGCTTATGGTTTGTCTCCCTCTCTGTTTTTATCCTATTTTTTTTCCTTCCCTTCCCCTATGTTCATCAGTTTTGTTTCTTAAATTCCACATATGAGTGAAATAATATGGTATTTGTCTTTCTCTGACTGACTTACTTTGCTTACCATAATACACTCTAGTTCTATCCACGTCGTTGCAAATGGCAAGATTTCATTTTTGATGGCTGCATAATATTCCTCTGTGTGTGTGTGTGTGTGTGTGTGTGTGTGTGTGTGTGTGTGTACACCACATCTTCTTTATCCATTCATCTGTCGATGGACATCTGGACTCTTTCCACGGTTTGGCTATTGTGGACATTGCTGCTATAAATATTGGGGTGCAGGTGCCCCTTTGAATCACTATTTTTGTATCCTTTGGGTAAATACCTAGTAGTGCAATTGCTGGCTCATAGGGTAGCTCTATTTTTAACTTTTTGAGGAACCTCCATACTGTTTTCCAGAGTGGCTGCACCAGTTTGCATTCCCAACTACACTTTGCTTTCTAAGAGGTTTTATTTTTGAGTTATCTTGTTTTTGTGCCTTGTTATATGGCATATATGTATATGTATATATATATATCATACACACACACACACACACACACACACACACACACACACACATTACCTAAACCTGAATAGCCCTGTATGGATTCTAATTAGACAATTCATTTAATGTTTGATCACTTACGTACTTTTTATGCTAATGTACTAGAGTAAGGATGTTAAATTCTCCAGTTCACAAGACTTGAATTTGATAATTATACCTTTAAGGGGAGACTTTTAATCTCAGATTTTTTGGACTAAGCCATTCTGCAATCTTATTTCTGCACCCCAAAAAGCGAGGCTTAAGCTGCAGTAGCATCCATTCCTCTCCTTATTGGTAACACTTTAAAAAATCATGGTTTTTATATACTCATAACCCGCAAGTTCGGTCTGTCCCAAAACACCTTAGTCTTGATGTGTTTCCTCCATTTAATAATCACTTTTGTTAAAATGGGTACAGCTAATTGATCTATGGGATTTGCAACTAATATTCTCATTGAATGCAACAATGTCTGTCTCATGCTCATTTGAGAGTTTCATGCCACATGTAACATCATTGTGCAAACATAAGGGAGTTACAGTGAGGGACTTGATTTTTTTTAAACGCCTTAAGTGTGCTACTTTTCATGTATATCTACTAGGCATTTCCATTGTTGTAGTTATCAGTCGTAAGGGCAAAAGCACTACAAAATGACAGTAGAAATGTACTCTGTGCAAAGTTGACTGGTTTATACAGGTACATCCATAGTTTTAGTTTTGCTGCTTCTGTTTGTCACTGGGAGGAATTGAGGTGACTTAAAAAGGACTACAGATCTTTCTTGACTCACAGTGGGGTTATGTCCCAATAAATCCATCCTAAAAAGTAAGTCAAAATGCATTTAGTACACCTAACCTACCAAACATCATAGCTTAGTTAGTCTGCCTTAAATATGCTCAGAACACTTACGTTAGCTCACAGTTAGGCAAAATCATCTAACACAAAGCCTATTTCGTAATAAAAGTGTTGAATATTTTGTGTCATTTATTGAATACTGTACTGAAAGTGGACAACAGAATGGTTGTCTGGGTACAGAATGATCGTAAATGTATCAGTTGTTTATCTGCGTGGCTGACTGGGAGCTGCCCAGCGCGGCAAGAAGAGGATTTCCTGCCTACCGGGAAAAGCTCAAAATTCAGAATTTGAAGTACAGTTTCTCCTGAATGAGTATCGCTTTTACATCACTGTAAAGTCAAAAAATCGTAAGTGGAACCACTGGGGTAATTGGGGACCTTACACGCATACTTTTGAGCTCCTTCCAAAACTGTTTGAGGTTCAAAGTACTACTGTCTTCAGGCTGTGTAAATTCGGCAAGCTGTTACATGTCTCTGAACCTCTGCTTGCCTCCAGTCAAGGAAGGAGAGAGCAGAGCAGCATGTTAGGATTACTCTGAGAGCTAAACAAGAGCATGTCGATCAGTGCCCACCACAGGGCTCAACACCAATATTCGTCTTCCGTTTGTATTGGTATAAAACTCAAGTAAGTTGTGAAGAAAGGGGAAGACTTTTGTTGACCAAGAAAGCAAAGTATCATCTGCTTGCTCCTAAATCATGTAAACGAATAATTCATGTCAGAACCCTAAATGTTGTATGAAGATTACAGCTTGAACATTTGGACCACTTGTAATAAATACCCTTCAAGACTACACTCTGAGAACCACTTCTTAGGGACTCAAAGAAATGCAAGGGCAGATTGGGTCTTGGAACTTGCAGGTAATCTACTTGAGGCACAGAGAAATGAAATACAGCATAGGACTCAGATCTTGTCTTCAGCAGGGGATTGTGGGCACCTTGACTGAGGTCCCACCAGATTGTATCTCATGTAAGAGATGTAGTTCCTCCAGAGTGAAATCAGCGTGCTATTTGCAAGAGGAAGTGGATGCTGGACCGGCATAAACATCAAGCAGATGCCTCAAGAACAATGCAGATGTCAGCATCCTCTGTGTGTGTATAAGAATTTTGTAACAGATGCAGAAGAGAGTTCTTTTAAGCATCAGTCATGGCTAATATGATTGAGAGTTCAGTTTGGGAAATTTCAGTGAACTATATACCTATGATATGTGAACTTTTCTACATGTATATATATTTAATTTTTTAAAAAAGATTTTATTTATTTATTTGAGACAGACAGAGAAAGAGAGCAAGGGGTGGGAAGGGACAGAGGGAGAGGGAAAAGCAGACTCCCTGCTGAGCACGGAGCTCGATGTGGGACTCGATCCCAGGACCCTGAGATCATGACCTGAGCCGAAGGCAGATGCTTAACCGACTAAGCCACCCAGGCACCCCAGTATATTTAAATTTTAAAAAGCTTAACTTTTGCCATAAATTAATATTCCCAAATAGATAGTATATGGTGAGCACTTTAAGAGCTATCAGGCCACGCTAATGTGTATAACTTATCTAAATGTCATTTTTACTTTTGTGTGCACTTAGCTTTCAACAGCTCCTATAAATAGGTCCATATTTTCTGTGAATTCTATTGGTTATGTTAAGATTTTATTATGATCATCTTTAAATAAGCCAGAGAATAAATTTCTTGACCTGGAGGACATTCCTAATAGTGCTCATTTTGATTAGATAATTTTCTATACCTGGGGATGACATTAAAATTATTTTGTAAGGCTGATCACATGCATGGTATTTTGCCTCCTGGATTTCTTGCTATATTCTTATCTCACATACAAAATCCCACAGAGCAAAGACCTATTCCCGCGCCCCTCCCCCCCCCCCACATTTGGGGTAAAATAGGATTAGAGAAAAGAAAGAACACATTAGCTATCCTTTGGGTTCTAGTTTTAACTCGGCTTATAGGAATACTCTTTTCACCACTTTGTGCCCTTCTGTTCAAATGCACGCAGTGCGTGTAGTGAGAACGTGTGACTCCAAAGCAGTCTTACTGGGAAGGTAAGAAGCTCTCTGCCCAGTAGAGGATGCAAATGCACTTCTAACTTGGCAGTACAGCTAGCTCCTAGTGGACAAGGTGTCATTAAGATACACTTTACACAGAGGAACACACAGCGCTGGCTCCCTTATACCTTAAAAGGAAAATAACGTATTCTTGGTTTGTTTGGGGCAGATTCTGCCGTTCCTGTATTGCTACCAGTCTAAAGAACAATAAATGGACCTGTCCTTATTGCCGGGCCTATCTTCCTTCAGAAGGAGTTCCAGCCACCGATGTAGCCAAAAGAATGAAATCCGAGTACCAGAACTGCACCGAGTGTGACACCCCGGTATGTGGCCCTCTCTCTGTGCTCACGGTTACTGGCTTAGACCACCGAGAAAATTGTCACGCGGCCAATCATTTCACCTGTGCCTCTGACTTCATCCTACTGGGTCTTTCTGAAGTTTACTGTCCCCGCCTCTCCCCTGCCTTTTCTCCAATTTCCTATGTGTAGGCTCTGGTGAACTTGGCACCCGACTCCTACCATCTCATTTTTCAAACAAATGCTTTCACCGACCACCTCCCTCTCCTCCCTTCCCATCACTCCCGTGACCACCCCCTCCTGTTATGTGGCCTCCATTCCCTCTACTCTTGCAGCCCACCCATGAATAGCTTTATTTTTAAATCCAGTGGCATAATTCCTCCTGTATTCCGGACTTTGCAGTCTTTCTCCCTGGTGCTCCTGTGTCCCTTGTTGCAGGTCTCCTCCTTTGATGCTTTACTAGCCTGGTTAGATCGTGTGAAGTCTGGCAGGCCGTGCAAAAGAGTCTAGATTTTATCCTAAACGCAATAGTGAGTCATGGAAAGAGTGTACTCTTTTGATCGGGTCTATATATCTATTTTTAAAGATTTTATTTATTTATTTGAGAGAGCGCACAAGCTGGGGGGGGAGGGGCTGAGGGAGAGGGAGAAGCAGACTTCCTTGCTGAGCAGGGAGCACGATGTGGGGCTCGATCCCAGGACCCTGGGATCATGACCTGAGCCAAAGGCAGACGCTTAACCATCTAAGCCACCCAGGCGCCCCAGATCGGGTTTATATTTTTAAGATAACTGCTCTCTCATGTGAGTGGAGAATGGCTTGGAGGGCGCAAGAGCAGGATTGGTGGAGCCAATTCAGTGCCTATTGGGATGGGTCAGGTAAGGAAGCTGGATTAGGGTGAGAGCATTAGACAGGGAATAAGAGTTTGTTTCAAGGGGCACTTAGGAGAGCGAATTGAAGGAAATTGGTACCAGACTGGATGTGGGGCTGAATGAGAGTATAAAGTGTCAAAAATACCTCCTGGGTTTCTGATGTGTGTAGGTGTAGGTGAGGGTGCTACTACGGGGAGCAGATTTGGAGAAGAATCCACAAAGTTTTAAATATGTTAACGTTTGAACTGCTAAGGGGAAGATACTATTATACAGAGTCTAGAGTAATCAAAGGAGAGATTATGTGTTAAGGGTCTGAATTTCTTTAGAGAACCTTTCTTGATTGTTAATCTACATTATAGCCTGTTATGCTTTCTGAGTACCCTGCGCTTTCTCTTTGTACTGTTTATCACCATTTGGAATTATGCTTTTGTGATTTTTAAATGTACATCAGTTATCCCCACCAGAGTTAAGTTCTGTGAGGTTAAGGACTATGTCTGTTTTATTGGCGACTGTGTGTGTACCCAGCACTTTGAAGTGACTGGAACAGAGTTAGTGCTTAATATATTTTTTGAATATTTAAGACTCAATAACCTACTCATGGCTGTCTGACTACAAAATTTATACATGGTCTTTGGAGTCAGACTTCCTGGGGTCACATGGGCATTCTCTCACTCATTATTTGTGATGTGGGGATGTTATTATCTAAGTTTTTGCTCATGTTTTTGTAAAATGAGGAAAAAGATAGCATTCATGTCACAGAATGGTGAATAGCTGTAAGGGAAAATGATAAAATATATATGGCTTCTGGCACTGTCTGGAACATGGCAAATGCTCAGAATAATAGCTTTTTACATTCGTAATAATAGATTATTACTTATTTTTACTTTGATATTTTTTGTCATCATATAAAATTCAACATGCACAAAGTCAAACTCACCCTAGTATTCTGTCATCCAGTTTTTTTTTTTAATCCCACCTCTGGTGTCTGTCAGAAACGAGAACATTCTCTCAATTATCCTGGCTAGAAATCCCCTTCCTTTTTTCACCCTGATCATTCACAAATATTTTGATCTTTCCTTTGAGATATTTCTTATATCTGTCTCTTCCTTTTTATGTTCTTCTTCTTGCCAGGAATATTGCCATTCCTTCTAGAATCATTTTAAGACTCTCCTTATTCTTCAGAGTCCCAGCCAGATCTCCATTCCACGAGGCCTGGCCTTAGTATTGCAGTTTCATATCTACTTGTCCAGGTGTGGTTTTTTCCCCCTCTATTAGATGATAAACAGCTTTAGAGCAAGCACAGTGGCTTATGTTTCTTCTGCCATCTCTCACAATGTCTTACATAATTTTGTGTCTAGACACTCCATGAATTTATCAATTCATTTGTCAGTATACGGTCCCCACATTTCTAATTTGTATCAAGAATGCTTATCTTTGGGGCACCTGGGTGGCTCAGTCATTAAGCGTCTTCCTTCAGCTCAGGTCGTGATCCCAGGGTCCCAGGATCGAGCCCCGCATCGGGCTCCCTGCTCTGCGGGAAGCCTGTTTCTCCCTCTCCCACTCCCCCTGCTCGTGTTCCCTCTCTCGCTGTGTCTCTCTCTGTCAAATAAACAAATAAAATCTTTAGAAAAAAGAAAAAGAATGCTTATCTTTGTTGTTCAAGGAATACAAAGAGGAAGAAAGAAGCTTTTTTTTTTTTATTTTAAAGATTTTATTTATTTATTTGACAGAGAGAGACACAGCGAGAGCAGGAACACAAGCACGGGGAGTGGGAGAGGGAGAAGCAGGCTTCCCACCGAGCAGGGAGCCCGATGCGGGGCTCGATCCCGGGACCCTGGGATCATGACCTGAGCCGAAGGCAGACGCTTAACGACTGAGCCACTCAGGCGCCCCAAGAAAGAAGCTTTTAAGAAAAGTAATAAAGAGATGTGAGAGAATTGATGTGCAAAGTTGGATATGAAAGCTTGGGAAAACAGTGTGTTTTAAGACAGCTACCTCGATGGGTCCTAGGTGGATATTGGTAAAACGGATTTGTTTTCACTTTTCCACTTGCTTTTATTTTTGTCCTTTGTTAAGCAATCGTAACAGTTTCCTTGACGGGGTAGATTTCATGTTTGAGGTTTAACTTCCGTAGCTCCAGCAAAACGAAGCAAGGTCGACCACCTTACCACAGCTATACAAAGCTTCCTTTGGTGCAAGATCTTATCAGAGTTTCTAATGAAACATTTAGTAGCATGTGTGTTGTGGAGCCACAGATCCCTCCTGGTTAGGGTCTCTGAATGTATATCTGGAGGAACAAGGGCTCTTTATTCTGCCTTGGTAAAAATGGACTGTAAGAGCTGTCTTTTATGTTTGCTCTTAATCAGGCCATTAAGTATACTGTGTATTGTGGATTCACTTAATACTGTTGGATATATTATAAAACCGTAGTATTTATATCTTTCCCTGAGGCACAGGCTTTCCTTTTACTTACTATCCATCTTTAAAATTAAAATCCATCTATTGGTTCTTTTTATCTCTCTTGTTTTCCTTTCCCTCTGTCTCTTCTTACGTTTTTTTCCCCCCCTCCATCTTGCTTGCACTCTTTCCTCTCCCCTTTATCTGTCTCACTTCTTACCATCACCAGGTTAGGTAATGGTGTCCAAAAAAAGTAAATTTGAGTTAATATGTCTTTCCACTTTATTTGTTGTTGTTAAAGATTTTATTTCTTTATTTGAAGAGAGCACAAGCAGAGGGGAGGGGCAGAGAGAGAGGGAGAAGCAGGCTCCCCACTGAGCAGGGAGCCCAACGTGGGACTCGATCTCAGCACCCTGGGATCATGACCTGAGCCGAAGGCAGACGCCCACTGACTGAGCCACCCAGGCACCCCGTCTTTCCACGTTAAAAAAACATATGCTTTCCAGGCGTGCCTGGGTGGCTCAGTCGGTTAAGCATCTGACTCGTGATTTTGGCTCAGGTCATGATCTCAGGGTCCTAGGATCGAGCCCTGCATCAGGCGCTGCGCTCAGCATGGAGTCAGCTTGAGGATTCTCTCTCCCTCTCCCTTTGCCCCTACCCTTGCTCACTCGCGTGTGTGTGCTCACTCTCTCAAATAAATAAGTAAATAAATATTTAAAAAATAAAAGTAAAATAAAAAATATATGCTTTCTAGAAGAACAAACTCAAGAACTCAACATTTGGGTCTTCTAAGTATTAGAGACATTTGTAAAGTGTTATTTTTGATAATGCCTTAACTTTGTTGTACTCTTGTCATGAATACATCCTATTAATCAGCTGACCCATTGCTATGACCTTATTTGCAATAATGAAAGTAATAAAGCTGGATCACATAAGACTTCATTGAGCCCCTTTTCAACAGGGACTTTATTTTGAATTTGCTTTTATATAGGTTTGCCTCAGCGAAATGAGGGCACACATAAGATCTTGTGAGAAGTATATAGATAAGTATGGACCACTGCAGGAACTTGGGGAGACGGCAACCAGGTTTGTTTCGACACAATGTAATTGAATGTTAAACTTGATATGCCTGTAAAGAAGTTAATAGGCTGGAAAGGTTAACCTTCTTATTGTGAAAATATGTACGGAGCTGTGTTCAGGCTCTGAATCATAACCCCTATTATTGGTAGTCATTTGTTAATGGCAATAATTATGAAAGAATTTTGCTTTCTCTACTTGAAAAACGTTGCATAAGGGGAACCGAGTATTGGAGAGATTGGGAGAACTTGCCCAGACAAGTTTGTATTAAGGAAGATCGAAAAATAGAATGTGGAACTGTTGAAGTTCCACAAGGCTCTGCTTTCTGACTAATGGCTTGAAGTAGGTCCTGGTTCAGAGCCTCTTCTTTTTCACCGTTCCACTGCCACTGCTCAGTGCCCTAGCTCATTTCCTCTGGTTTTGCTGGTTTGGCTTTAGAAGGTAGGAAGTGACATCTCAGTATATAGTCTGACAAGGAAGAACAGGCCTGGGCCAGACATCCTAAACCCGATACATTTTTGGTGGGTAATGTTTTATGGGGCTGGAGGAAGGGTGGAGGTGGTAGTAGGGGCAATGGAGAATATTGACCATTATTTGTTGTTCCTTAAAAAAAAAAAAAAAAAGAAATGAAATGAATCTGGGCATGACCTATCCTGTAATTACAAAGTTTGGAGTCTCTCTCTCCCAATAAAATAAGGAAATGATTTGTGTTTCCCTGCATAGGCTAATGGCTTGGAAACCATTAGTGGTATTCCGTAAGAGTGTGATATTTTTTCTCTATCCTGAAGGAAAATGTTAGTCTTACTTATTTTAAGAAAATACACTCAAAGCTTAAATTTCCTAACCTGAAAGTCTAAATGATTGCCCTGCTTCCTTTTGTTTTACTAGATATTGCTTTGCAAATGTATCCATTACTGTAGGATTAGTTTTATACCGTGATGTTATAAATTTTAAATGAGGATTTAGCTCAAAGCAGAGAATGAATTCTGTTAGATTGGCTGCAAGGACCAATAAGAAGGAAGGATAATAAATGGGTTAAGAAAAGGTATGGGTTTGACTGCAAGGTTGATAGGCTTTATGAAAATTTAAAAATATATGCGAGCTAATTTAAATTAAATAATTAGAATTAAATAATAAAGAATTAAAATAACAGAAAATGAGGAGGGTTGTTGATTAATCAGTCTTACAGGATAGATTGATACTTGCATTTAAGATAGAAATCTTTGCTTTATAAAAGAACTTATTACTACACAATTGAAATTTTAAAAATTCTTATACAGGGAGCTTATCTGGAGTACAAGTGTCAGGGAACAGGAAGTTGTATCTATGATAGAAAGTGAGCAAAAAATTCCAAGCCTCCATATTGTCCCTATGAGTTTAAGGGCAGCACTGTCCAGTAGAAGACATTGGTAATTTTATATTTTCTCGTAGCCACACTAAAAAAGTAAAAAGAGACAGTGAAATTAATTTTTAGTATATTTTATTTAACCAAAGCTAGCTTAAATATTATTATTTGAACATGTAATCGATATCAACATTATTGAGATATTTCACTTTTTTAAAAATATTAAGCCTTTGAAACCCAGTGTGCATTTTGTACTTCCAGCATAACTCAATTTCGATAGCCACGTTCCAAGCGCCAGTAGACACGTATGGCTCCTAGCTCGGGTAGTGGACAGCACAACCTAAGGGACGAATACTCCTTAGATATACCGGTAGTTACATATGCTGGTGGAGCTGGAGAACAAGTAACACCCAGTTATGGGACCTGAATTAGGAAAGCGGGGAAGAAAAAGAAACAGGACAAAGTAACCCAGGGACAGCTGGGTGATGTGATCCCCCAGTTTCTCAGTTAATGGGTGCTCAGATTGCACTTCTTTTCCAAAGAGAAGAAAGTGCTTCGTGTTCATTATATATAACTGTTTCTCTGCCGTGTCCCTATGAGGATACTTTCTTTTCTCCGCCGTATCCCTATGAGGATACTTACTTTCTCATCTGACCATTATCAGGATGGAAAAATAATGTCAAATCAGGAAGAACGAGGGCTGGGAACTAGACCCGCCTACATTCTATTTTTTAACCTCTAGTTAAATGCCAACAACTTTAGTAACTTTTGTATTCTATGCAATTTCCAGGTGTGTGTGTCCATTTTGTCAGAGGGAATTGGATGAAGACAGCTTGCTGGATCACTGCATTACTCATCACAGATCAGAAAGGAGATCTGTGGTAAGCAATTTCGTTACTATTTCTGCAGTGTCTGCATTTAATATACACTAGAAATCCATTTAATCGGCTTCTATTTATAGATATATTATAAAGGATAGTTTATGTCAAGGTTGTGATAATTCCGTGACTATTAACAATATGTGAAAGTGTTGAATTGAAAGCAGTAAGAATTACTAATGTGCAATCATTCTTTCATTTATGAACTTAGACATTCTCTCTTACACATAATTATGGGCATAATCAACTAAGAAGATCAAAAACACATAGCTAAGGTCCAACTCTAGCATACTAACTGTGGTCACATCCTAAGTGAAAAACATTTTTTAATAATGCAAATAGGGTTATCATGACAATTTACTAGAAATGAAAAGTAGAAAGTTATTCATCTTTTTCAGTCTATTGTTTATTTCATAGTCTGAGTATTTATCCATATGCTTGCACATTAAATATACATATTGCTCATCATTTCCTAGGTTCATTGTGATGCTTCCTTTTTTTTTCTTTTCAGCCTGGCATTTTAGTTCTACTTTGCCGTGTGGCTTTGATAATTTTCATTTTTGTATAGTTGTGAGGGAAAGCAGGGTGGTGCTGGGTACATCCTCATTTACTTAGCCATTTTACTATTTTTTGTACACTTGTTACCAATTTTAGGATTTGAATTCATATCGTACATTTGAACTTTTCCTTCTATTGGATTTTTTCCTAAGAGGAAATTCCTTAGATTTATCTTCTGAGACCAAGAAAGTGCAAACTTTTTAATAGCTCTTGAAATATACTTCTAAATGCATTCCAAAAAGGTTGACTCAATTTATATTTGTGTCTGCAATTTAGGAGTAAACCACTTTCACCTTAACCTGGCTAATATTGGGTGCATTTATTTTAAAATTAAAGTAAGAGGCTTAGGGGCGCCTGGGTGTCTCAGTCGTTAAGCGTCTGCCTTCGGCTCAGGTCATGGTCCCAGGGTCCTGGGATCGAGCCCCACATCGGGCTCCTCGCTCAGCGGGAAGCCTGCTTCTCTCTCTCCCACTCCCCCTGATTGTGTTCCCTCTCTCGCTGTGTCTCTATCAAATAAATAAATAAAATCTTTAAAAAAAAAAAAATAAAGTAAGAGGCTTAGCAGATATAAAATGATACCTCAAAGATTATTCTGAATTTTATTTTAGTTTTATGGTATAAATATGTATATGTATATATTTTTATATATGTATGTATATGTGTGTATATATTTATATACACAAACATATATGTGTATGTGTGTCGTTTACATAGGAGTTTTGGTGTGTTTTTTTGTTTTGTTTTGTTTTGTTTAAAGATTTTATTTATTCATTTGAGACACAGAGATAGAGAGAGAGCATAGGCAGGGGGAGAGGGAGAAGCAGGCTCCTCACTGAGCCAGGAGCCCGATGCGGGGCTTGATCCCAGGACCCTGGGATCATGACCTGAGCTGAAGGCAGACACTTAACCGACGGAGCCACCCAGGTGCCCCAGGAGTTTTGGTTTTTTAAATTTGAGTTTTAAGCGTTTTTTTTTTTTCCTATAAAATCCTCTTGGAAAGTGATGAGATTGAAACATAGTTATATTGGATAGATAGATATAGATGGATAGATATTTACAAACAAGGATAGTTCTCACAACAATCATAGAAGATAGGTGTGATTACTTCCATTTTACAAATAATAAATTGAGGCTGAGAGAGGTTACCTAAGTCTTGTAAGGTCACCAGCTGTTAAGTAGCTGAGCCACAATTCGAACACAATAGTCCAGCTCCAGAGCATGGTGAACCCCTGTGCTCTACTAGCAAGTTCACAAGAGAAGCTGCACAGTAGAGTCAAAGTATTTGTTATTGATCCTAATGGTTTAGGGGTTTTGGTTCTTGGAATGGCTTGATATGTGTTGGGAGAGCGGGGGAGATTATCATGGGCTTTTACTGCTCTAGTTGTTCCTTTTTATGTTAGGTCTCTGGGGAGCTAGAGGAAGTTAGAAGGAAGAGTGAGGATGGCATAATAATAGCGACCATTTACCCAGTTCTAAGTGCTTCTTTGCCTCCTAGCAACCGTCAGAAGGTATTATCCACACAACCTGAGCCCTAACCACTAGTACCCAGTGCTTCTCTGGCTGGAGGAACACCAGGTGCTTTGGAGCATGGTCTTGGGCTGCATCATAGCAGCACTCTGGGGCAGGTCATGTACCGGTCCGTCCATTGGTACTGTGTACCTGCTCCAGCAGAAATCCAGTCCCCATGCTGCTCAGTTTGGCCATCAGATTGAAGGTGGCTCGTGGAAGCTAGGTCTTCCTTGATTTAGAGGTAATAGAAGGAACTGAAGCAAGTGGATCTAAGGGCAGAAATAAACCAGGAATGGTGGGATCAGATTGCCCATAGAATTAATAGTCAAAAACCTAGGCTTTGGAGGAGATAAACTTTGGTACCAATCCCAGCAAATCCCACCAATGTCTTTGCCTCTGTTTCATCATTTGTAAAATGGGGATGATAATGATAATGATCCTATTTTCACAGGGTAGCGGTAAATGAGTCAGGTGATAATGGTGGGCTACTACCACTTTTGCAACTACATAAAACCAAGGCTATTGGAGATTTTGAGGAAGCCATGTACTCTCGCAGTTGGGGAACCCAAGCCAGAAGGGTGGGGGAGTGAAGTGGTGAATTTCCAAAGACCAGGATGCTATCGTGGCCTTGAGGCAGGAGCAGGTTGTTCACAAAATCCGTGGTTCTGTAAGCCATGAGGGCTGTCTAGAGGTGCTCTCTAGAACAGAAGACCTTCAGTTTTCCTGTTAATGTTTCATGCTTGAGTAGAAACTCGAGCCATGTGTCACTCTGAAGGATCTAGAACCACTAGAATTCAGGATACACGCTTTGGTTATGAAACGGCAGGAAGTAGATACTGTGGCATATTTGGGGTTCACATGCTTAGGAATCCCCAATGGGGGCATGCTGGTGAAAATACCCCAGGTGAAGTCCTAAGTCCAAGGCTGATTCTGGGTTCGTGTGGAAATTAGCAAGGAATTATTGCTTTGAGGGGCTGGGTTGTTGGGTTTGCTTACAGATAAGATCAGTGACCTCATCTGACTTAATGTGGTGTAAGAAGTTTCATGGCAGTTAGAGATTTGAGCAAATGATTCTGCCTTCAGATAAAATTAGATAATTTAGAAATCGAACCACGAGCCACTAATCTTTTCTTTCTGAGTTGCTCAAGACTGGGGTAGTAGATTAAGAACATCAAGAAATTGTGACTTTTCTTACATGCAGCTTTAAGAACCGACAGCTCCTTTTTGTCACGTAGTAATTATATTCTGCCATGTTGTATTTTTTAAAAAATATTTATTTATTTTAGAGAGAGAGAGCACTCGTGGGAGCAGGGGGGAGGGGCAGGCAGAGGGAGAGGGAGGAGAGAGAGTCAGACTCCTCCCTGAGCTCCGAGCCTACACAACACATGGGGCTTGATCCCAAGATCCCGAGATCATGACCTGAGCCGAAATTGGGAGTTGGAGGCTTAACCAACTGAGCCACCCAGGCGCCCCTGCCATGTTTTATTTTTTGAAAATTTGCCTCTGTGGAATATTAAACTCAAAGGAGGCCAGTGACATAAGCAGCATGCTTCAGATTGAATTGAGAGACCACTTTTGAGAGAAATTTGGTATTTTGTTTTGGAAAGGGAAGATGTTTCAGCAAGAGCCACACTTTCTGGCTATTCTCTCTGCCCAGAGTGCTTTCTTTCAGTGGTTGGCTCATATTTATCCTTTAGAACTCTGCTTAAATCTTTCTTCCTCAAGGAATCCCTCCCTGACATCCAAATTACTTCCAGCTCTTGCTTTCCTCCCCTCTTTTTTTCTCCTTTATCACAATTTGTAATTGTGTGTTCGTTTCAGGTCTGTCTCTCCCTGTAAGGTATCAGGCTCACGAAGTCATGGAACTTCTTTGTTCAACACTGCCTGCCCATCTCTTGGCAGAGAACCTAGCGCATAGGAGGATATAGTGATTATGAAAAATAAGATATTAAAGGAAAACATAATTCCATTCACCCAGATTCAAAGGTTCCAGTAGTCTCTTATTTTCTGCCTTGCTCCCGAGATTCATTCCTTAAGGGAAGGGACAGGACTTTTATTGGTTTGGAACATAAACTGTGGTGACTAGAGCCTGAGCCACCTGCCCCACGGTGGTTTATTTCTGTCGGTATTTAGAATATCTGTGACTCGACTGGGCAGTGGGAGTGTATGTGCATAAATGTTTTGGAAGGAAGAAAAAAATCTTTATTAAATTTGCTTTCAGACTCTTGCTAAATTAGATGTGCAATCTGGTACCTTAATTTTGGTTACATATTTGCCTGTAATTATTTTCAGTGCATGTCTCTTTTCTCTTTTTTTGGATTCAGGAATTTTAAATTTCTTTCCCAAATGGCACTTGCCATCAGATAGTTGCTGTGGAGGTTAATCTAAACCACAGATAGAACTGGGTGTCCCTTGTAATAGATGTTCTGAAGGATTGAAGTTGGTGGTAACTTCTGATATGGTGGCTGTTTTCACCCGTGGAGTTCACCATCAGATAAAGTCCATACTGAGATGAGGTCAGCATCTTTTGAATACACACTGTGCATTGATTGATTCCTAATATGAGTATCATGGCCTGGGAGCATTGAGTGGAGGTGCATAATAAAGGATGAGCTGATGTTAGCAAATTGGCAACGTTAGTGAGAGTATAGGTGAACACTTAGGTACTTGGCGATGATTAGTCAGCCTCCCACCATTTCTTTCTCCTCCTATTCTTACCCTCTCCTCCCTCAGGTCAGATCCCTCACTTTAGGACACAAAATAAACCCTTAGAGTCGTACAGATGTTCACCTGTTGTTTTCCAGTGTCCTTCTGGAGGAAATCTCTTGAGTTACACAACAATATGTACAGCAGAAGACCGAAGTCTCCACTAGCTCCTATCAACATCAGACTAAAAACAAAAACTACTTTGCTTAAAGTTCCAGGTTTTCTGTATCTTTCTCCTTCACTAGATCTGGAATCTCCCTCATAGTTGGGTCAGGGCTTAGCATCTCTGTACCTCTGACTCTTGACATGGGGCCTACAGAAACCATAGTAGATGCTCAAATATCTATTGAGCAGAACTGGTGGTCCCAACTTATCCTTCCAAACTCATCTCCTACCACTTCCCTCAACATGCCCTACCTTCGGCTTCCTAGAGCTTTTCCCATTCCCTAAGCAGGCCTGTCCTTTGTGCATTGATTTCTCTGCCTGTGATGCTCCTCACTCTGGCACTGCTGGCTCCTTCTTCAAGACTCATTTCAGTTACCGGCAGCTTGGCTGAAGCCTCTCCTGATTTGCTGGGCAAAATTAACGATTCCCTTTTTAGGTCTTGAACTGCCTTTTTGAGTATAACACTTGACTATATGTTGTAACATCTTGGGTATAGCACTTGCTTTGCAGTATTGAAAGTACCTGCTTACGTGATAACAATAGCAACCATTTATCATTTGTGCCAAGGACTGAGCTAATATAATGACTGAGCTTCATAATGTTAAATGACACCTTTTAAATATACAAACAGCTCTGCAAATCAGCTAATTCTCATTTTGCAGGATAAGATTAATTACTTGCCAAGGCTAAGTCAGTGAGAGGCAGAGATGAAACTGGAAACTGTTTTCCAGGTACTGGGCACGCAGGAGCGAATAGGAGACATGGAGTTTCTTCCTCATGGAGCTCCAACTATTCACGAACAAGGATCAAATAGTAGTAAATAGGTGGTGTTTATCAAATGCCTAGTATGTACCTGGCACATGGAGGACATTCTCTCTAAACATCATAGCTACTCTACAAGTTAGGTGGTGGTATTTCCACTTGACCGAAGAGGGAAGTTCATGTGCTGAAGGTCAGTCACACAGCTCGGCAGAGCTGGTGCTGGGATTTGAAGGCTCCCCGACTTCACAGGCCATGCAACACGACTGTATCTTCACTGCTTTCCATATTCCAGGTGCCCAGCACATAGTAGAGGTACCGTAAAGAGTACTGAGTGAACAAATTTCTATAACTAGTGTCCCTTCTTTCACATCACAAAAAAATTAATGTTGCTTTTTTGTTCAGGTCTTTCTTGTCTCAGCTGTGTTCTCATTACTACACAGGTGTCTATCTTGGGATAGCCAGTGTTGCCGAGTAACCAAGAGAGCTAGAGCATCGGAAAATCGTAAATGACTATAAAGCGATAATAACTGAAATGATGTAATTTTATTAAAAATAAGACATATTAATGGACTAGAGCAAAATTCAGAAGTTAAACTATGTATAGATATTGAGCATACTGAAACTGAGACCCCCCCCTAAAACAATAAGAACTACATAAAGACCTCATTTAAATTTAAAGCAAGATGTTACCATCCAAACAGATAAATTAAGCACTGTTATAATATGAAAAGAATATCGAATTGTCTATTAGGAGGCCTAGATCCCAGTTCTGATACTTACAGTGGTATAAATTTAAGCTAATTTTTTTTCCTTTCTGAAATTGAGTTCATGAAAGAAATAGGACAATAATTAATTTACTAGGTTGTTGTGAGGGTCAAGTAAGAATACTACCTAATTTAATGCCTGACATATACCTGGCCCTCAGTAATGATTCTGCATCTCATATTTTAAAAAATGAAAACGTGAAGAAATAGAATTTTAAAAAACCCTAGGATAAATTGTAATAAAGCAGTAAAAAAAAAAAATGTAATAAAGTAGTGTATTTTTTTTAAAAGATTTTATTTGAGAGAGAGAGCACACATGCATTGGGGGTAGGGGCAAAGGGAGAGGGAGAGGGAGAAGCAGACTCCCCACCAAGCAAGGAGCCCGACATGGGGCTCGATCCCAGGACCCTGAGATCATGACCTGAGCCGAAGGCAGACGGTTAACCAACTGAGCCACCCAGGTGCCCTCTTTCTTTATCATATACTACTTTAGGGGTATATGTTACACACAAACCCAAAAAACTGAGTTCGTGCAAAAACTGGTAAAATCTAAGTAAAGCTTGTAGTCTAGTTAATTGCCAATTTCCTGGTTTCGATAATGTACTGCAGTTTATAAGGTATTACCACTGGGGAAGCTGGATGATGGAGTCATGGGACCTCTTGCATTATTTTTGTAATTTCTCATGAGTTTACAAATACTTGAAAATGAAAAAGGTTATTTTTTAAAGCCATTAAGTATTTCAAGAGGGAGGCAACTAATTAAATAAATTATGCTACATCTACTAACTGCAATATTGTTTAAATAATAGGTTGATAAATATGAAATAAATAGCTATACTGTTAAGTACAGGAAATGCATATGAAGAAATAAATGCAATTTTATTTGGTTAATATTTATGCAGTTTTTAAATATTATGCTGAGGAATGGCCAATAGATTCATAAAGTTAAAATTCACTTGTTGAATGGTTATTTAATTTTTTAATTTTGACACTGATTATTTTAAATTCTTTCTTGAACTCCTGATTTTCTTTATTTCCAGTTCTGTCCACTTTGCCGTTTACTACCTAATGAGAATCCAGGAAGCTTTAGTGGCAGTTTAATAAGACATTTGCAAGTCAGTCACACTTTGTTTTATGATGATTTCATAGTAAGTATATTTTTTTACTTTTACATTATGTTTCTATGTGGCGTGTGTTAAGCTTACCTTTTTAAATATAAGTGAATAAAATTATAGCAGAAAAAAATGTGTATGGACCTGAAGTTAAGTATCAGCATTAAGTAGGAAATTATAAAAATATAATGTTTATAAACCTGACTATTGATATTATCTGCCTTAGACAAAATTATTTTCTTTGTGATCTAGATAGTCATTGTATAAGGTACTAGATTTCACTTTCGAATTATTTTAATTTCTACTCTAGTCCCCTCCCTATATATAGTTTTAATTTTTATGAAGCTTAAAACTTATGTAGCTGAAATGAGATGAAATCACATCAGTAATGAAATGGCCCAGAGTTTGTTCTGCATCCCATTGCTATTACAGCACATTGAATGGCTAATAACAGTTACGTAGTAAGACACACAGGCCTCATGTTTTATTTAAACTCCACGAGACACAAAACTCATGTCTATTGCACGTTTTTAAACTGAAAAAATTGTATTATGAAAAATTATAAACATATACAAAAGCAGACAAAACACTACCACGGACCCCCATATTATCAGTAACTACCCATCAATAACTACCAACTAATGGCCAATCTCATTATATTAAGCATTTTTTCTTTCCATTTTATTGAGAAATAATTGACATGTAGCACTGTGTAAGTTTAAGGTATACAGTATAATGACTTGACTTATATAGTGTGACATGATCACCACAATAATTTTAGTTAACATCCATCGTCTCCTATAGATACCAAAAAAAATTTTTTTTGTGATGAGAACTTTTAGGATTTACTCTCTTATCAGCTTTCAAATATACCATACAGTAGTGTTAACTGTAGTCTTCATGTTGTACATTATATCCCCAGTATTTAATTAACTTATAAGGGGAAGTTTGTACCTTTTGACCCCCTTCCTCCCATTCCCCCTCCCACAACCCAATAATTTTTTTTTTGTGGGGGGGGGATGGAAGAAAAGTTAGATGTAGTATGAATAGTTCTAACTTATGACTGTATTTCCCATGATCAGGAATGAGAATAGCAAGCGAAAAGTTAATGTAGCCTTTGTTCTGCTTTGCTCCATGTGTTGCCATGTGAGGGTAATGTGTTATCTCCTGAGTCCCTTTGAGCAAAGGGGTATTGCCTATTATGGAAGGAAAATCCCTCATAGCCATGTTGTGAAGTAGTATATTTTATTGTTACCGCTATCTAAATACATGAAATATTAAGGGCTAAATTTAACTTTGCATATAGTTTTCACATGATTTTTGACTGCTGTCTTTTTGCAATTTCGAGATAGAAATTAATAATTGTTGAAGATCGTCCCTTGAAAATGTTCTCCCTGCTTTCTGATCTGCCCACTATGGTTATCCAGATTCAACACAAGGAGCTTGGGTTCTGACCTGGGTTTGAGTAACAGCTCTGTCTCAGTCACAGCTCTGTTAAATACCACTGAGCCTGTCTGTTCATGTGTTAAGTGAGGAGATTAAAAGCACTTCGTGCCCAAAGCTCTTGTTGAGGATTAAATGCAATAGTGTGTGTAAAGTGATTTGCACAGTTTGGGCAAGGATGTTAGGCCATCTGGAGATGGGGAGAGGATAAATGGAGGTACTAGGACCACTTGAAGAGTTGAGCGGGCTCCAACACTCAAATAATGTCTTTTCTGGCCCTCTAAAGCACACAGGGCCTCAACAGAGGCTGGTTCTGGTCTCTTTGTTCTCAATTTTTTACAACACATAGGGCTTCCTCTTCACCTTAGCTCCATAAGATGTTCTAAAAACCAGGTTGGTTTCATATCTGTCCTGGCTATTCATGTTCAGTCCATTCTTCTCAAGATTTTCCAAAGTATGATCCAGGGCTGGTCAGGAGGAAGCAAGACTGATGAGAGTACTTTCAGCCCACTCAAAACTGTATGCTTGGATGTGGACGTGAGGTAGAAGCCATATTATTTGTTTTGACTTTGGTTTCCCAAGCTGCGAAGTATTATACTGTGCACTTTAAGTATATTATCTCATTTTATTCCTACAGGAACTTGTGTGAAGTGAGTGTTGTGTTATTATCCTCACTTAGCTATGAAACATCTGAAGCTCAAAGGTTAATTGCCAAAGAAAAAGCCAGGATTCGGTCCAGATCTTGTGCTCTTCTGGGCTTTATGGCTTTCCTTTGGATTTTGTTGATTTGCCTTTATGCTTTTATGTTTTAGAATGGATTTCCAAGAGAGACTTTACTTTTTTTTTTTCGATTTATTGCAGAAGAGGAGATGGATTGCAGAGAATAGGGCTCTTAATAGTTTTTGTTTTATTTACAGAATGTGCTGACTTAAAGTTTTGAAAGCCATTTTGACCATAGGGAGGCAGGGAGAAAGAGAGTTTTGTGTTCAATATATTTTTCAGAAATAGATACTCAGTAGTAGTGCTGAGATTGGTGATTTCTAGGGGAATGTCTAGACTTTAATCCATATTACATGTTTATTTGGAACATAGCACCCTCACCACAATTTATAAGGTTGACTAAAATTACTAATTTAAATTCCAAATCAAGACTATTTTACTATGACAATAACTAGTTAATTGTTAGGCAGTAAAATTAAATTGAAAATGCACAGGCCCCAAAACAGAAGTCCTGGGGTTTATGGACAGTTTTTGTGGAAACTTAGGTCACTAAATTCAGGGCTCTACTTTCCTGCAAAATGGGGCACTGCTTTGACCCGTTTCCTCCAGTTGCTGAAAACTATCATCTCTGATTGTATGTTTCTAATTATTTTTCTTTATTGTAGGATTTTAATATAATTGAGGAAGCTCTTATCCGAAGGGTCTTAGACCGGTCACTTCTGGAATATGTGAATCACTCAAACACCACATAATTTAATTAAGAGGAAATGGAAGGAGACCATAGAATTGCACCATTTGTTAAGATGCTGCTTGAACAATTGGAGGGGAATTGTAAATGTTCGATGGGCAAAAATGTACAACACTGTTATACGTTTGTCCATGTTTATTGTTATATTGCGTTTTAAAAGTGGTTTCATTTTGATGGCTTAAATCTGTTTTACATTCTTGAGTTTTTTAGACACTTAACAACAAAAAATAGTCTCCATCAGCCATTAATATATGGAAGAGAACATCAGGCAGGATATGTGGGTGAAGGATCTTTATTTGCAAATTGGATGATACTCTGTGTAATGCTACATATTAATAACTACTATCATGGTTGAGCAAGATAACTAATCTTTGTTCTATCTAAAAAGATGGAGAGTGAAACCAAGTGTGGACATTCAAGGAAATATGAAATCTGTTGTAGTGCTCATCTAATCTCTAATAGAATAATATGAGTAGCCTGGTATTGGAGTAGGAGAGGAAAATTTTGGAAGTCAACAAAGTCCACTTAACCAAATTGTAAAACATAATACTGTAACAAAATAAATTTTGTGTTAGGAATGTATACTTAATTCTTTGACTTTTTATAACTATGCACAATAAGAATTTAATATTATATTTTTCAAATATTTGTAGCTTATTATTTAGAAATATTTCTATAATATAGGCAATTTTCTTAAGAACCTTCAGCTGATATTTATAGTAGAAGTGTTCACATCCATAATTTTTAGTGGAAAACCCTAAGGGCTTTGCTTTTTTTTACTTTTTTCCTTTAGAAAAAATACAAAATATAAATACTGAAAACCAAACAAAATGTAGCTTTTTACATCATTATAAGGAAACACTGTTTTAGAACTCCGCCAGCCATTCTGGTTGTCCTCTGTGTGTCTAGTCACAGTTACCAACCATCTTCCCAAATTCCACAGAGGTAACTAACCACTACAGTGATACCCATTATAATCACTTCCTTGCATTTCTTTATTATTACCCAAGTGTGTATCTGTACACACTGTATTTTAATCTTATCCATTTAAAATTGTTTTATTGGCTACATCTTTTAAATCTATAGGTTCTCCCTTCTTTCTTTTCCTTAGAATTTACTAAAGAACTTGGTCTCGTGGCCTATAGAGTTTCCCACAATCCGTATTTTGCTGATTGTGTACTCATGGTGCAATTCAGCACATTCCTCTTTCCTCTGGATATTGACACATGGATCCAGATGTTTGAATAGGCTCAGGTTCAGTCCTTTTTGGCAAGACTATAGGTCATGGTGTGTTCTTTCATCAGAGGGCACACAATATCTGGTTCTCTGTATTTGTGATGTCAGCTGAAATTGATAATACTAGATCCACTGACTTATTGTGAGGTAGAGGATATTCTAATTCTATCATTTCTCTTTCATTTATTAACTGGAACATTTTTATAAAGAGATGTTTCCCCACATATACTATTTGGTTAACCACTGGTCAAGTTTGTACAGGAAAGGGAAGGTGAATATTTGTATTTTCCTTTCATGTACTAATTTTCAAGATAATAAACTCGTTTCCTATTACCTTCCAGAGATCACTTCCTTTTTTCGGTATTATGAACTCATGCGTTCAAACATATTTGATAGGCTTCAATCCATTTAAAATGTTACCTTATTGAAGTTTAAATTGTCCCACCTTTGGCCTTTGGGAGCCTCACCAAATTGCCTCTGAGTCATTTTGACATTACACTAGCTGTCTTTATTAGCTTCCTTGCTATCTCAGAAGACAAAGATATTCCAGGCCCAACTTGTGTGTTTCCTGCCCCAGACCTGGAATGAGCCATTTCTCTAAGAAGCCTGGCTACTTTTAGTGAGAAATGGTATTTCAAAACCATAATCAAGGCTCTAAGGATGCTCATTGCTATTACATTGGCCATTGTTTCTAGGAGAGAGCTAGAAATCTCTATTTTTTTAATAAGATAAAACACTTTGTGAGTTTATTGTGAAACTTCCAAATCAAATTGAGTACTACAGAGTTTTGACTTAATCCTTTCTATTACAACTATATTTCCATTTTCTATACTGAGAATCCTGGTTTTCAAGGACACAAGGCATGATAGAGTTAGAATATCCCACAATTATTCATTTCCTTTATTTACCGTACACATGCAGCAGCCTCAGAATAACAATGCTAATATGACTACCACCGATACGATTACTGAAACAATTAAATTTTTTTCATTTGCTCTTCCCATTCTCTCTCTATTTTTAAAAGTCATACTATATCAGGATTTCCAGAAAATACTGGTATAACATACTATACTCTCTCCCTTCTATCCCCCATTTAGTCTGAGTTCTTCAAATAACTATATATTCAGTGTTTGCAGCAAGTCGTTATCTGATGGCTCTGTTTCTCATATCTGTCTCTTTAATGACGAATCCAGGATGTAGAATGACGTCTCCAGTGTAAGCAAGCAAAGGAAGCTATGAAGACTAGTGATAACAACTGAGGATAAAATATTTGGTTGTAGTTAGCTTTTTAATTGTCATCATTTATGAACTTTGTTCCTTACACATAAATGTAGTCATAATCACGGTGTCACCAATTCTTTATAATACATTGTCCATTCATTCTTTAAAGACTTGCTTACTATTCTGCCATCCACTGTGAGATTAGAAAAACGCAAAACCAGACGAAATCTTGAGGGCCTTCTTCCCTCCCTTTTAGATACTGGTTTCAAGCTTGCTTTTCACAGCTGCAGACAAGTAAGAACAGATTTTTAGTTTCACAAGCTCTTGTCCTGCAATTTGGATGGGTCATCCAATAAAGCAAAACCCGCTGGACAACAAGTCCAAAAAGAGAGGGATTTTTCAGAGATAATCAGACTGAAAATCTAGTCCCTAAAAAGTAAAACAATATATTTGTGAGCATGAGTACAGAAAGTAAATCTTCGTTAGTTCAGAACCACACAAAAGGCATCTTTAAATCTGTAAAACTTGAAAAAACTTCAAAACTTGAAAACCTGGATTTTAAGTAAAGCTTTAAAAAGTCATCTACCACTATTAACCTCAGTGCAGCAATACTGCAACCTGTCCCTGGATTCCTCTTGGGATAATTTTGCCACCTACAGGACAAATGACTTGCTGGCCACCTGAATTATTTTGCCTTCTGAATTATTTTGAGTTCTAAAAGGGTGAAGTGCAAATATTCATTGTTTCACTGTGCCTTTAACCTTTTATAAAAAGGAATTTATAATTCATTGTTTTAAAAAGTGAAAACCATAAACAAAACCATCATACTGTACACCTTAAACCTTATATACTCATCTATATCAATTATTTCTCAATAAAGCAGGGGACGGAGGGTCAGGATGAAAACCAGAATTTGAAGCTGTTGACTACTAACAAAAAAGTTTCACTCACTTTCTTTATAGCGCCTCAAGATGCCTTTTTTTTCAAGGCCTTATAAAGGGAAAAACTGATTCACTTGTTTTTCTTTAAAAGCTAAAGTCTTCTAAGCCAACAAAAACCTACGGAGATTTTCCTTCATGTACTTTTTCACCCAAGTTTCTAAAATGTAGGTTGAAGATTGGATAGTGAAATCTATGATAAACAGAGCTTCAGATCAGATTTCCTAAGAGATCCTGTCTCCAGTGATGTTGCTTCATTTCTTTTCCTGGTGCTAGGTGTCTTTCATTTTGAAGTGAGCTTCCTCCAGCTATTGAAAGTTTACGGTATCATCATTTGTACCTTTGAACACTGAAGTTATTTTGAAAAAGTCACTAAGAGATTCGTTCTTTTATTATTCAATTGCAACAACAAATCTGTATAATGATCAGAATTTAAAATGTACAATTCTTTTTTCTGTAAATATGTATTATTGTTAGAAATAAAGAATGGCAGGTCCATTGCTCTCATTAAAATATCCACCGTGTCTGTTCTTAAATATGGATCTTGATAATTTTTTACAAGCTTAATTAGCTTTTTAAATTGTCATCATTTGGCAATAGCTATCACAAACATATACCTTCATTTTAGGCCAGTAGTTCTCAAATGGGGGTGATTTTGCAATGTCTAGATACATTTTTGGTTGTCATGACTGGGGTGTGCTATTGGCAGGGATGTGGGTAGAGTCCAGGGATGCTGCTCAACATCTACAATGCATTGGACAACTCTCCACAGCAAAGAATTACCCTGCCCAAAATGTCAATAGTGCTGCGGTTTAGAAACCCGGATTTAGGCCAAGGTAATGCTGAGCTGAGCATCATGGAGTTAGTACTGGTTCTGTTTCCAAGGGGCTTCATTGAAATTTAAAAGGTAAGATGTAAATGGACTCTATAAATCCTACTCCTTACTAAATACATATGAAATTTTGGGTAGCGATAGCTATCATATGTACCCCAGATCAGAATACGTTCAAACATCTGAAAGCTTTTTGGATTTTTCACAAGAAGAGGTACAGGCCAGAACACAGATGTTATTGACATGAGCCCTGATGGCTGTTTACTGAAAGTAAGATAGAGGCAACCCAGAATGGGTTGAGAAGACTATCTTTACTGAAGAGAAGACAGAATACTACAGAGGGACACCTACGTCTGAGATCCTTGAAGTTAAGAAATATTTAAATTTCTACCTTATTACTGGAAAATCATCTGGTTTTTTAATCGTGGTTTCAGAGAAGGCCACACATGGGTCTTGATTAAGTCCAATCATTGCCGCAAAGCAGCCATGTGAGAGCCCAGTGAAGGTGAGAGATTGATCAAGATAGATTAGGTCATGCTGCGATTACAAACAATCCCAAACCCCAGCGTTCACCCAAAGTCTACTGTGGATCTTGGCTATTCTCCAGACAGCTGTTCTCCAGCCTCAGAATCCCAGATTGTTTTGATCTCATGGCATTTGTATATTTACCACATGCTTACCCAGTCACCTCTTAGCACAGTGGGCTGGAGAGTTGGTTATATAGGTCATTTCCACTAACATTTCATTTGCCAAGGCAAGTCATGGCCAGATTTAATTTCAAGGCTTTGGGGGAAATGCAATCATAGGTAGAAGAGGACTGGATATTGGGATATAATAGTAATGCCAATCATGGAAGTAGAAAGCCAGGAAGAACTGGCAGAGACCAGGAGGTCCACAGGGAAAAGGTATTAAAAACACCTGTGGAGGGGCGCCTGGATGGCTCAGTTGGTAGAGCATGATCTCAGGGTCATGAGTTTGAGCCAGGAGAGACAAAAAGCCAAAAAAGACTAGCTTTTTAGAAACATAAACTCATATTCATTTTGCCGTTGTAATTTTTTGCTTAATTTTACTAGAAGTTTAGGATCATTTTACCAAATGAAAGATCTTTTGGTTTCTCAAACATAAAACAATAACTTTGCCTTTTGAGTCACTTACTCCTTTTCATTAAAAGAAATGGCCAAGTGTGTTCTCAGTCCCTTACACATGTATTTTCTCAGTAACTTACTGTGTACTTCATTAGAACCACTTGGGTTACTTGTTACTACGTTTTTCTGGGCCCTCCCCAGATGTACAGAATTAGAATGTCTGAAATTCTGATGAATTCATCAAGTTATCAAAATATATTCAAATCTATCCATTTCTCACCATCTCTGTGATTACAGTTTTAATCAAAACCATCCTCATTGTTTGCTTGGATTCCTGCAGCAGACAGGCCTCCCTGTCTCCACTTACGACATTATGTTCCATTATCCATATAGCAGTCAGAGGGATCTTCAAAAGCATAAATCTGATTATGCCCCTTTCCCTCCTCGCTGCTTAAAATGCTCCCAAGGCTTCCCCTTGTTACTAGAATAAAATCCAAATGCCTTCCCATTCTCTTCAAAAGACTTTCATGATCTGGCCCCTGCCTACCTCTCCAATTTCATATCACCCCACTCTTTCCCTTGATTCTTACATTTCGGCCACACTGGTCTCTAGATTTACTAAACACACCAAGGTTGTGGTGGTCCCTGTACCTTGGTACTTTCTGTTCCTTCTGTTTGAAAGCTCTTCCCCCATAGTTTGTCCTCTAAGTCATTCAACTCTCAAATCATGTCATCTTCTCATAATCTTTCCTCATAATTCGAGCCAAAGACTCTTCCCCATTTTGTTATTAGTCTATTGTAGTTTCTTCTTCTTCTTCTTTTTTTTTTTTAAAGATTTTATTTATTTATTTGACAGAGAGAGACACAGCGAGAGAGGGAACACAAGCAGGGGGAGTGAGAGAGGGAGAAGCAGGCTTCCCGCCGAGCAGGGAGCCTGATACGGGCTCAATCCCAGGACCCTGGGATCATGACCTGAGCCGAAGGCAGACACTTAACAACTGAGCCACCCAGGCGCCCCTATTGTAGTTTCTTCTTAACTGTTATTAGAATTTACAATTAGCCTACATGTTTATTTTCATTTTTATTGAGTGTCTCTCCTCTCTAGAATATAAATTCTTTGAATGCTGGTATACACCACTAAGCTACCCAACATCTTAATGTACATCTTAAAACAACATCTAAAACAATGGCACATGGTAGCTACTTAGTGAATATTTCTGCTATCTTATCAATCATTATAGTTATTGACGATATAAAGATAGGTAAAAACATGTTTTTATTACATAAAGATCATAAGAATGATAAAAAAATTATTAAAACCCTAGTATTCTGCTGAAAGTCTTTATGTAACAAAGCAGAAGTATAAGTTAATTAGTAAGAATACCTCAATAGGTGAGTGTCTTTTAGTTCAGGCTGTTATAACAAAAAACCATAGACTGGGTCACTTACACAACAGACATTTATTTCTCACAGGTTCTGGAGGCTGGGAAGTTCAAGATCAAGGTATCAGAAGGTTCAGTTCTTGATAAGGTCCCGACTCCTGCCCTGTCGATGGCCACCTTTACATAGCAGAGACGAGCAAGCTACGTTCTCTCCCTCCCTCCTTCTCTCCTTCTCTTTTATTTATTTGAGAGAAAGAGCATGAGCTGGGGGTGGGGTGGGATGGCTAGAGGAAGAAGGAGAAGCAGACTCCCTGCTGAGCTCCACAGGCTTCCATCCCAGGACCCTGAGATTATGACGTGAGCCAAAGGCAGACTGAGCCACCCAGGTGCCCCTCCTTCTATTTTTTATTTATTTATTTATTTATTTATTTATCTATCTATCTATCATCTATCTATCTATTTATTTTTATGAGTATTAATCCCATCATGGGGAGATCCACCCTTCTGAAGTCATCTAAACCTATTTTCTTCTCAAAGTAGTTAACTCCAAACACTATCACAGTGGGAGTTAGGACTTTAACATGAATTCTGGGAGATAACATTCAGCTATAACAATAAATATGCAATGAATGTAAATATAACAATGAAGAAACATTGGAAAGTACACATATATAAAACATGCAAATATTACCAGTTATCAGAGATATTAACTTGAACACTTATAATGAAACCATTTTTCACTCTTAATACAATGTCTGGCATAGTGTGATCTCTCAAATATTTTTTGAATCAGTCTGTCAGCAAAATTTCTCAATTGATAGTTCTTCGCCCAAGAAAGATGTGGTGGAGCTGGTGCTCTGTGGTGGTGGTGGTGGTGAGATTTATACATTCCAAAGCAATTTGGTAGTGCTCTCTTACCTCTTGACACAATAATTCTACTTCTAGAAATATTTCCTGGCACTCTAATCCAAAATGGAACCTATATGCAGGATCATATTTATTGCATTGCCATTCACACTAACAAAAAAAGAGAGGGCATAAATTAGAGTCCAGTATTTTTTTAAAGACCTCTTTTTTTGTTATTATTATTATTATTATTTTAAGTAATCTCCATGTCCAACGTGAGGCTCGAACTCACAGCCCAAAGATCAAGAGTCACATGCTCCACTGACTGAGCCAGCCAGGCACCCCAAGTCCAATAGTTTTTAAAATGTGGCCTTTTGATTGACACTGTCACTAAATATGTTAATACATCATTCAGCTTACTGTCAGGTCAGCCTGGGAAGAATTTTATATCTAAATTATCACATTTAGGGGCGCCTGGGTGGCTCAGTTGTTAAGCGTCTGCCCTCGGCTCAGGTCATGATCCCAGAGGTCCTGGGATCGAGCCCCGCACAGGGCTCCCTGCTCCGCGGGAAGCCTGCTTCTCCCTCTCCCATTCCCCCTGCTTTTGTTCCCTCTCTCGCTGTCTCTCTCTCTGTCAAATAAATAAAATCTTTAAAAAAAAAAAAATTATCACATTTAAACTCTGTCAACTATGGTTAGTTTTAATTTAGCTCCCAGAGAGTTAAGTTATTTCCAAGCTCTCTAAGAAATATTTTATTGTTCTAGTCCTCCTACCCCCAACACATGTTTCATGCCAAATGCTCATGAGACTAGAATTTCCTTGAGGGCAGGGGATGGCATTTCTTTTTACCCTCACAGAGCCTCACTATAAACTCAATCAATACATGTGTCTTAGTATCCTAGGGCTGTCATAATAAAATACTTTATACTGGGTGGCTTAAACAACAGAAATGTATTTTGTCAGAGTTCTGGAGGCTGGAAGGTCCAACATCAAGTTGCATCAGGGTTTGGTTTCTAGTGAGAGCTCCCTTCCTGGCTTGCAGATGGCCACCTTCTTGCTGTGCCCTCACATGGCAGAGACAGAGCACGAACACTCTTATAAGGGCACTAATCCCATCATGAGGGATCTGATATATGATATATATATATATATATATGTAATTTAATATACCTTTAAGTGTATTTCACTTTGTCCCTTTGATATTTTTAATAATGTATGCAAAAAGGTCAAAATCTGGGGTGCCTGGTGGCTCAGATATTTAAGCGTCTGCCTTCGACTCAGGTCATGATCCCCAGGTCCTGGGATCGAGCCCCGCACTGGGCTCCCTGCTCAGCAGAGAGTCTGCTTCTCCCTCTCCCTCTGACTTTCTCCCTCTGACCCTCCCCTCTGCTTGTACTCTCACACTCTCGCTCTCTCTCCCTCTCTCTCTCAAATGAATAAAAAAATCTTTTTAAAAAAAGTCAAAATCTTATAAGTAAACTCATACTGTCCTTTGACAGTATTTCAAAAGCGTCTTCTCCAAATATTGTCTTGAGGCATGCTAGCTTGAAAACTAACTTAAAGAGAGAAATAATAACTTTCTAATTAAAAAATTGTAATCATCTAGTCCAACTCTTAGAAATAGAAAATAGAATGGTGGGGCACCTGGGTAGCTCAGTCGGTTAAGTGTCTGTCTTCAGCTCACGTCATGATCCCAAGGTCCTGGGAGCGAGTCCCACATCTGGCTCCTTGCTCAGCGGGGAGCCTGCTTCTCCCTCTGCCTGCCGCTCCCCCTGCTTGTGTTCTCTCTTTCTCTCCGTCAAATAAATAAATAAACTCTTTCAAAAAATTTTTTAAAAATAAAGAAAAAAGAAAATAGAATGGTGGTTGTTAGGGGCAAGAGGGAGGGGGAGTTGTTGGTCAATGGATATAGAGCTTCAGTTTTTATTTTTTAATTAACATATAATGTATTATTTGTTTCAGGGGTACAGGTCTGTGATTCATCTGTCTTACACAATTCATAGCATAGAGCTTCAGTTTTAAAAGATAAAAAAGTTCTAGAGAACCATTGCATAACAAGATGTATATGGTTAACACTAGTAAACTATGCATTTAAAAACGGTTAAAATGGTAAATTTTATATGTTTTTTTTTACCACAACAAACAAACAAACAAATAAACAAAATTGGTGTGTGGGTAAACCAAATACCATGGTGTATATATAATCCTGTGCCACCCAGTTTGGAAAATTATAATTGTCAGTGAAATTTAGGAAAGAAGTATCATCTCACTGGTAAAGTTCTTGAGATTTCAAAAATAAAGTATTTAAATATAGAGACTGAACAACTCTCCTCCCTGTTGCTATTTTTTCCACCCACTGGTCTCTCTCCAGACTTGGGATAAAGGTTAAGACACACAGTAGATATTTATTGTTTTGAGTCACCAATCTGGGTTCGTATCACTTAATTATAGGATTTTTGAAGGAACTCTTAAGACAAGAAGGCAGTTTTTGTTCTTATTGTTGGTGCTGTTGTTATTGTTGTTTTTCACACTACTATCTTAAGCTCAAATAATTTAGCATTTGGGGACCACTATGAGGGAAGTATGCCTGAGGCTAAAGTGAATCCAAGAAAAGCAGAGCCAAGAGGAAGTGAAAAACTAAATCCTGATGATATCTTTTGAGCGTCTGGCTTCAAACACACATCATCTTGGCTTTACCATCTTGGCTTTACCACTGGAATTATGTGAACTAGAGAATTCTATTTATTGCTTAAGCCATTTTAATACTTGGATTTCTATCACTTACAGTGCAAAGAAACTTGACTAATATGGATTCCTCGCAATACTTTTTCTGCATTCTTAAAATGCATTTCCCCCATTACCTAGTTCAAGTTGGATTCTGTAATATACAACCTCAGAGTCCCAAGTAATATAGACATCAATACCAGAAGTGGGATCATTGTTTTAGATCGTCAGAGAAAATGCAGAACTAGCTGAGCCGTGGCTCAGTGGGGGGTTGGGGCAGTACAGACTCCTGCATTGTAGGGTGAGAAAATAAGATTTTGTATGTAGATATAAAGCAATTGCCAACACTATATCCTTAAGTTTCTTGCTTAAGGCATATGGCTATGAAGGGTAAAGCTTTAGAAAACTTAGTAGCAAAAGGTCAATGGGTCAGTCTGCTAGTTATCAGTCTATTAATTCAAAGTTCCAAATTTATTCTTTTTGCTTGCTGTGTGAAAATAGATTTGGGCCCTTAAATGATTTTCCTTTGCCAGCTGGCATAATAATAGGTCTTTCCAACAGAGGGCACTAGAGAGAAATTGCAGGAAGAAAAGGGTTTTGTTTCCCAGTTCTGGTTTGCTTGCTTCCCATAGCACACAGGGCCAACCCCAGCTTCTGCAGTGCGCAATGGCCAGCAGCACCCACAGACTGCATCTTCCTCCAAAGTCCCCCTGGATGGTTTTGTAAGGGGGATGGAATGTCTCCATGAGACATGTCTCTGTGAACAGCTTTCCCTTGCATCCTAGAGGATACATTTCCAGCAAGTTCTACCAGCATGATACCACAGAGACTTCTCTGCCATCTGGTGAACCACAGCTGAGTCCTCTCCAGCAAGGTCTGGATGTCCATCCTACTGGTGGTGGGGCCCTTCTCTGGGTACTCTATTTCAACTCTCTTTTAATTTTTTTTTTTTTTTTAATATGGAATGCTTCATGAATTTGTGTGTCATCCTTGTGCAGGGGCCATGCTAATCTTCTCTGTATGGTTCTAATTTTAGGACATGTACTGCTAAAGCAAGGATTCAAGCCTATAGTCTTCACTGTCCTCTTTACTTCTTATACCAATCCCCTATTAGAGTGAAAAAAATTTTATATTAAAGTTTCTCTCGTCAAATTACTGTGTGATCTCTCTCCTCATTGTACCCAGACTGATAAATCAGATTATGCTGATTTTTCCTGAGGACCTTCAATAAGGTACAACAAAAAATTTGCATGCACCCATCAAGATTTTCCTGAATGTGAGCAGAAAAAAAGGGGAGTTGGGAACTAATAATGTTGAGGTCCAAATCAAGACAGACCGAAGTGCAGAGAGGTCGAGTTCTCTGACTCGCTTCACCTTCTCCGCATAAGACTGAAATGCTGACTGAGGAAGTGGGAGATCCTGTCAACTACAACGGGGAGGGATTAATGGAGAATGGGGGGTACCCTGATACATGGGGCCACACCCCAGTGCCTCATACTGGGTCCCCTCCTGACAAACAGTATGACACTGCCATTGCAAACTACACTGGCCTGGAATTCAGTTTGGGGGCAGGGTGCTATTCTAGAAGAGAAAGAAGAGTTCTTTGCCATTCTAGACAGTTTCTTCACCCACACTGTCCTGAATAAAGTTTGTCAAACAAAGTGCACTGTGTATGTGTGGAGCCCAGAGTTGCTGCTAATGGACAGAAAATCTATGAGTATAGCCCAGCCTTGGCTCTTCCACTGAGCCGCCATGCTGACCTGATAAAGTTTTTGGTGTTTAATTTTAGTAAGTTGCCGTAAAATGAAACTGATAGGTGACTATGGTTTTATTCTAACCGTAGCACCAGCAAAAACCACACTATGTAACAGGCCTGTGATGCACTAAACTCAATGGCACAGAATGTCCTAATTCCTTAGATGGCCTCAGGCCATTTTTGCACCCCATACTGTTAACAAGTCAATTGCAAATGAAATACACCCTTCTCTTTCTCCAAACAGGTTGTCTATTCTCATGTCCTTTTAGGTGTACCCTTGGTGATAGGAATGATTCCAGCAGGCAATATCAGAGAGCCACATTAGTTGACAATAGAATTCTCACCACTGTCAAGTCAACCAAATGATACCAACAAGTGGTTCTCTGCTTTGCTTCATTAACTCCGTCCAGCAGCAAATATCCTGTGATTTCTTCCCCTCTCTCCATGTTCTAAATGGAAGTTTTCATAGTAGCTGTAGTTACTCTGCATTGTGGTACGTAAGAGGTGGTGGATAGGGATTACATTTATGAAATAGTCTAAGGCTGTAGGATCATGAGATATTACAACTGGATCAGATTAAGACTCAACTAAAGAAATAAATAAATTACTTGGAGACACTGGACTGGAAAAATAGTGGTCTCATGACATCGCCTCTAGGAACATAGCTGGAAGCTACTTTGGATTGTGTCCTTCTGAAGAAGTAGTATATGTGTATGTATTAAGGAGGAATGGCTGGAATAATTGAACTTTATGTATAGAAAGAAAGGTGTATATTTCTGCTGGAGGGTTCTTCTATTTCTCTAAGAATTAGGCTTTGTTTGCTTTTTAAAACTGGTGTCAGGCTTTTGCCTCCACTGTTATGCTGGAACTAATCTTGTTATAGTTGCCTTTATCCAAGCTACGAGCCCAGAGGATGTCGATAAATGTGTGAAGTAAAGGAGGTGGGGGGGGGGGAAGGAAAAAGAAAAAAGGCCGGGGTGGGAGTGGGGGGGAGAAAAGAAAGAGAGAGGTTTTAACCTTAAATTTACATATTTCTCTCAAAGATGAAAAAAACCCAGCAACATCAAAGAAAAGTTGAAATGTGAGTTAATTTGTTGGACTCTATTGCCATTTCTGGTCTAATCTATGGCTCTGCTTCCTAGGACAGCATAGTTTAGTCCATGAAACAATTTTAGCTGCATTCAAAATATGTTTCATTTTTGGTTTGGCTTCTCTACCGACTGGCTTTCTCCACTTGGGCAAAGGAATGGGGTGCTGTCCATCATGTTAATATACCTTCTAATGTAAGGCACTAATAGAGACTGACTAGAAGAGAGGGATCTCAATTTTACCAATTTAACAAATTTAAATTTAACAAATTTATTCAATTTACTCAATTTAACCAAAATGTAAAATAATTACCCTGGAGAGAGTATAACTGGCACAGGTTGGTACTATATCCCCTCCATTGTAATCAACTATAGCATGGAAGCTGGATTCTACAGGATAAATAGGGCCACTAGGGCTGCGAATAGGAATATTAGTACCAATGACAGCTGTCCGTAGTATGTAAAATACTGCTGATAGGAAATTCAGTGTTATGAAATAGCATGAAAAATGCATATTCATAATGACATTTATGAAAGAGTTGAAATATAACTGTCCCAAACTGGGGTGGACTAAAAAAGGGTCAATTCCCTTATTTTTCCATACTTGATATTATTAATCTCACTTTGGAGTTTCTGTTTGTGTTAATTTGCAGAGTTACTAGGAGAGGATTTAAACTCACAATGACAAGTAACTCGGTCCCGTCCCCTCTCTCTGGGGAAGACGAACCACTTCCGCAGTGTTTCATCCTCCTTTGCCTTCCTATCTTCTCCTACAGTGTTGATTCTGTTCGGAAAATCCATCGGGGGCCCATCAGGAAAGAGAGCTCTCAGTAAGTAGTTCAAAAGAGGATGTTTAATATGGAAAACAATTACAAAGATCTCAGGAGGATGGAAAGACCATGTGTGAGAGCAAGGCAAACACAGAAGCCACTGAGAAAAGGCAGGGACTGCCCAGCAGGCTCCGGGACCCGAGAGGGAAGGGTGGTCTTCCAGAAGTTGAAAACCTGGAAGAAATGAAGCCACAGCCAGAAACAGAGAGAGAGGGAGAAATGCCTTGGCTGCTTCCTTCTAGTGTCTCACCAGTGTCTGCCATTGGCTGAGTACAGACAGAAGTCAGTTGGCAATGGAAAACGGGAAACCGTCTGTAAGGGTCAGCTTCAGCAATACACCTACCAGAGCACGTGACAGGTAGGGAAACAGATCTGATGGTCAACCAGCAAATGTTTGGCTCAGATTCTTTGAGCTACAAGTAACAAAAGAGCCAACTGAGAACGGTTTCAAGTAGAAAGGCTTAACAGGAGGTAGGACAGGTTCAAGGTTAACTAGATGATTAGTATGGCTCAACTACACTAAGGACCTGCCTTCCTTCCATCTTTCTGCTCCGCCATGGTCAGCATATTGGCTTATTCTTTGGTGTGTTCTTTTCACAGTTTCATGATGGTTGCAGAGTCCCAGGCAGCACACCTGGACAAGGAAATATTCAGATCTAGCATGGAAGTGTTTATTCCTATTTTTTGTTTTTTAAATCAGCGAAGAAAGGCACTTGCTGAAGCCCCTCAGAAGAATTCCCCTCATACATCCTTGGTCATAACTGAATCACATGCCCAGGCTTAAACTACTGACAAGAAGAAATGACCCATTCAAGTTGGTTCATCTCCATCATGGTATTTCCCCTTGAGCTGGGGATGTCCTCCTGAAGGACACAGCCAGGAAAAAAAGAGAAGATACCTGAACAAAAATCATGATTTGTGAGAGTGGGGGATGGGAACAGGGTTTATAAGTGTTTGTTGATGGGAACATTGTGCCCTGTATGGTTTCCCTTTCATATTTTTATTCACTTGACCTCCCTCCTACTCAGCCTGAGGCATCCCTCTGCCTGTGTGTGTGTTGGGGTGAGGTGGGGAAAAGAAGAAATTAGGATTAACTCATCAGGAATGTAAAGAATGTTGCTCATTTTTTTTTTTTTTTAAAGAACATTTCCAAAACAGACTTAAACAACTAAATTGTATGCCTTCAGCAAATAGGTTATTTATGTACATGGTCAGGACTAATGTTAAAAATATTTAACAACTGGAACCAAATGGGCACTGGCCACTCAGGCAGACTACTGCCCAATCAGAATGGGCAAGCTGAAAAGGACTAGCAGAGCTGCACTGGTGCAAACCAGCTGAATGTTGACACTGCACATGGTACCAATTAAAAAAGATCCCAAAGGGTAGACAGGGAAACGCGAGCCTCCCTCCCATTCCATCCCCCAGCTTCCCAGTTCGCTTCTTCAAAGGCAAGCAACTACTTTTACCAGCAAAACAGACTTTTGACGTTCTGTAGTAAGACAAAGCCAGGCTTTGTGAAGAAAGAAATTAATTTTCTAAATTCATTTATCTCCTCTTTTAGTATGTTAATTACCTGGCCACGCGGACTTGGCTGAAGAGTTTTGCATAGTGTGGGGGGGGCGGCAATCAGCAGTAAGCAGCAAGGTAGAAAGGTCCATTCTTTCCAGTCCAAGGGTTTGTGGTTGGAAAAGAAAGGTGGAATAGGGGAAAGGTGTATTAGATAGGTTGAGGGGAGTGGTGAGGGTTGGGGAGCTGAGAGCACACTGCCTTATTGGTTGTGCAGAACCAAGCTAGGGGTCACCACTTTATGCAAATTCAGTGACACGGGATGTTTAGAAGGAATGACTCTCCCTCCCAGAGTAAGAGAGGAGAGGGCCCCAAGGGATGCCATGGACAGTAGCTGTGTTGAGAGCAGAGCAAGAGGGGCCTTCCATGTTGAGGATCAAGAAACTGAAAGAGCAGTAGAGATTCAGAGGGTTCTACAGTGTTGGTGAGGCTGAATCAACCAGGAAATGCCACAGGGCCTTGACCCAGCTGAGACAGGCAGGAGTAGTCTTTACCAGCAAGTACCAGCAGCAGAATGCCCAGCACACATTGCATCTCAGAGACGAGTCAAAATCAGCCTCCCTGCAGAACAGTCCAGCAAGAATTCAAAGAAGACCTTACAGATGTCAGGACTGAGATTCTCCAACAGTGTCTCAAGTTCATGTCAGCTACCCATTGTCCTCCCTCTTATCATTCCAGATGCCATTTTGAGGGGGGCAGACTGAGAGAGATGGAATATTAAAAGCTTAAGTGTTTTAACCAAAATATAAAATAATTAAATTATTGCAACAGAATAAATTTATCAAGTTGGTGTAATATGTAGTTTTCCCCCTATTATCCAAAGGCTGAGGATATTTTATTTACACAGTTGAAGGTATTTTGAGTAAATCTGTGACATTGCCATAAAAATATCACATAATTTTTCATATGAAATGCTGCCAAGACAGCAGATTGTGTCTTTTGGCCATTATGGTTTATTTGTCTAAGCTTAACACTCAGAGGGTAACCACATTTTCCTTATACCCACATTTTTGATGGGTTTCCACATACTAATAACTGTATGCTTACATGTACCCCCAAAATGACTTCTTAGAATATATGAGGAAGTAACGCAAACATGTTTGGATTAGGGCATGAGTAAAGCTGCCAGAGAAAGAGTGAAGCAAATAAAATTAAAGTCACAAAATTAATGTTCTGGTTAAGGATTGCCACTGTGTAAAGGGAAACACTCTATTCAACAGAAAATACACTTTACTTCCTAAAGTGGTCAAAATGAGTGAGATATGATTAGAAATCTACCATCAAAAAGGTGAAGTTTGAAATCCAAGAACCATTTTATAAATAAATTTGAAAAGTACCTGGACTACTGCTTTTTGGTGTGCCTCCTGTCAAGTGCTCTTTCTCCTCCCAGGAAAACCGGAGCTAAAATTAGCTTTCCTGCTCTGCCTCCACTAGTCTTTCTAGGAAGGAAAGGGAACAAAAGTACAAAATGTTGTAGTTTGGTAAACAAAATTAGCTGTTCATTGGACAAACAATTCAGTGAGTATTTTTCTAGGAATTGTCATTTTAAGATGCACTTTAAGACCCATTTCCTTCATCAGGTTTTCTCTAAACCCATACCAATCTAGTCATCCCACTTCCCATCCTCATTATAGTCACTGTTTATGAAAAACAATACTTTGGCAAATACCATTTTTTTGTCTTTTTATATTGTTAGACACCCAAGAATGTAAACTAGTTGAGAGCGAAGTTCATGACACCAGCATAACATCTAACAGTTCCCAAGACAACGTAGACAATGAATGACAGATTTGAACTAACTATTCAGTGGCTTCTGTTTATGATTCACTGACACTGCGGTGGAGAGCTTCAACGAAGCCTGGTAATGAAATCTTTTTTCTTGTCTGAAGCGAATTGAGGATGCTTTATGATGTTCCAGATTTTCCTTAGCTCCTTTCATGTGGTTGTGACCCCATCTTACAGATTTATCAATTGTGTGGATATATCTGGGAACCAAGGACCCATTTAAAAAAATATAAACATTTAAATTAGTGAATAACGTTGGTGAAATGCTTAGATCCATGCTTCTACCTCACTTTTCTTCAAAGCTATCAAAAGCCAAACGTGTTGGTGGTAGAAGACTGCATCTGCGACTGTAACTCGTCAGACTGTGTTAAGGGCGAAAGTTCAAACCCTCTCAAGGGAGCTTATTTTTAATTTTTCCTCTCCAAAGGATCAAAATCCCATAACGGAAATTACTTGCTTCGTAACACATCTTGACATACATTCTGTCAAGGGCAAATAGTAAGGACCATACCTTTAACATTAGACAACGATATTTTTTGAGGAAAAATTCCTGAAAAACCCAATATATTTGATTGAAGCGGTGAGAAATGGAGTCCCGCCGGACGGAGACTGAGGGGGATGGGTACAGGTGGGCACCCAGCCGTTGATGTCACAACCTGCTGCGGGAGACACGCGCCGGTTGCTATGCAGGCCGCCCTCCCCACCCCGCCCTCTCCTCACTCTCTGTCCCCCTGTTCGTCGCCCTCTTGTGTTCGGTGACCCCCCGGGCTGCCTGCAGGCACCGCAATGCCACGGGAGAGCTGCTGAAGGGGGCGGTGGGATCCCGGTGCACCGTGAGCCTCGGGCCCGGCCCCCTTTCGGGCCGATGAACACTGAGCACTCCGCTCACCATTCCCCTCCCGGCCTCCGCTACGAAGGCGGCAGCGGCCGGACAAGAAGCCCGGGGACAGCGCAGGGCCACTTCTCCACCAACCGCGCCTGGAAAGCAGCTCTCTCAGCGGCGCGGCTCCGGGACTCCTAAGTGAGCCGCTACGCAAGCGGAGTGGAGGGGCGGGGCGGGGCGGTGTGGGGCGGGGCAGGGAGCCGCCAAACTGGGTGGGTAGAGGCCGGCAGCGGGACGGCTGTGCGGCCGGGGGTGGGGGTGGGGGTGGGGGCAAAGGAGTCGGAGGCGGAGAAGACGGCCGGGGGCGGAACCGCGGCCGCCTCGTGGAGCCAGGTAAGGGAGCGGCCTCGCGCGGGAGGCCGCCGGCTGGGGACGGCTGGGCGGTCGCCTTCCTTCCCGGGCGGAGGGGCGGCCTCCCGCCTGCTCCGAGCCGGCGTGGAAGTGAAGGTGAAGCCACTGGCTGCTCTCTCCACCGCCGCTTCCCGCCTGGCACTGCCTTCCCGGCCTGCCCCAGCGGGAGGAGCAGCCCCAGGGGGCCGGCCCTAGCCCGGCGCGTGCGGCCCTAGCGACTCCGCGTTCGGCCCCGCCCCGCCCCGCCCCGCCCCCTTCCTGGCGCGAGCGGCTTCCTGACGCGATTCCCCTCCCCCTCCGGGTTCGCGAAGGGAGTCGGGCCCCGGGCTGCCACCGCCAGCTTGGCCGCTGTCGCCGCCACCGCTGCCGCCATCTCCTTGATTCCCCCCATCCCCCGCCATGGCCGAAGAGCTCTCCGCGGCCACGTCCTACACCGAAGATGATTTCTACTGCCCTGTCTGTCAGGAGGTGCTCAAAACGCCCGTGAGGACCGCGGCCTGTCAGCACGTGTGAGTAGACGCCTCCTCCCCCGCGCGGAGCCGGGTGGTCGTTTAGGCCCCGCATCCAGCCCCGGACCCTCAGCTGCGGCCTGGCGGGAGCAGAGCCCACCGCGACCTGCCCGAGCGCCCCTCGGCGCGGAGGGCGCGTTCCGGCCCGCCCTCCTCCCGAGCTCGGGGCCAGCTTCCTGGGCCGGCCCCTCTGCCCGAGCCCCCCGGCCCCCCGGCCCCCGGGTATCCCTCCCTTGCTTTCGCGCCCCCGGGGCAGTGGCCGGGCTCGTCCCGGTCGTGTCTTCAGGCCCGGGAGGAATTGCAGGGAACGTGGAGCCTTTTTGTTTCCTAGCAACCTGAGTGAAGGCTGGGGTGTCGAGTGTCAAAACCGGCCGAAGGTGCGGGCACCAGCCTGCTCCCCGCAACTACCTCCTCTCTCTGACCTGCCCTGCTTTAAAGTTTTCCCTTCTTTGAGAACCCTGGGCCCATTCTTTCCAGGTCCAAGGAGTCTTACCTAACTTACCTTTCAACCCTGCTTCACAAATCACCCTTGAATCTCTTTCCTTTAAAATTCGGTACATGTTGGAATGATCTAGAATGGGTTTTCTTCTCTCATGTTAGAACTGACAGGATTTCCGGGTATTGAAGTGATAGTTTCCCTTTGTTTTACCCTTCTTATTTCTTGGTTACTACGAAGGTGGGGATAGGAAAGGAAGATTGCTGTTTCATGGAATGAACTGAAGATAAGGCAGTAACTCCAGGGGTGAGGGAGAACACAAAGGGATTAGGTGAGGTGGCATGGTGCTGTTTGATTTGGCATATTTATAGGAAGAACTTCGATAATTTTACAGACGGCTAGAGTGTCAGTAGGGGTTGGCAGGAGCCCTTCTTGTAAAGATACATAGCACATCTGACAAACCTGGCTGCTGATCAGAGTCCTTGGGGAACTTTTTAAGTAAACATCCCAATACCCAGGCTCCATTCCAGATTTACAAAAGAATTTCTGGCAGGTGAAGCTTGGAAATCTTTATTTGAAAAAATACACTCAGATTTGAAAGTTTTGTGTGCTTGCAAATAGCTGAAAAGAGTAGAACAAGTTTATAAATATATTTCTTCGACTTTTTTTTTTTGGAGAGATAGGTTCTGTAATTTTGTAAAGAATGGATTGAATTTGGGGTTCTTCAGATATTTTATTATTGTTTGATACTCATTTTTCTCACTCTTATCCTCAATCTTTTTTTTTTTTAAGATTTTATTTATTTATTTGAGAGAGAGAGAATGAGAGACAGCATGAGAGGGAGGAGAGTCAGAGGGAGAAGCAGACTTCCCGCCGAGCAGGGAGCCTGATGTGGGACTCGATCCCTGGACTCCAGGATCATGACCTGAGCCAAAGGCAGTCGCTTAACCAACTGAGCCACCCAGGCGCCCCTCTTATCCTCAATCTTGACTGCACTATTTACCTTACTCCTATTCTGCAGTTGTTGTGTGAGCTAGGAGTATGTGACTTCATTATAGGAGTTGTGCCAGTTATGTTTTGCTATGTTATGGGAGGTGAATGACAGTCTGAAATTGCTTTGTTATTTGATTCAACAAATGCAAGTTATTAAGAGAAGTATTTTGAGATGTTCAGTGCACAGTATATAACTTTTTGGCCTTTAATCTGTCAGTATTCATTATTGTAACTTGATGCCTTTCCTGTGCTTGTGCTGGCAGTGGGTGGACAAAAAGGAGGGTAGGAGGTCAGAGTGAGAGGAAGTAGGTGTTTCTGGACAGAATCGTTTCAGTTACTCTTTGGGTCATTGACCTCATAGAACTCATTGTAATCTTCAGCTCTCCTTAAAATTCCATGCAGTTTGCTCTAGTTTACTTCCCTTGTGGGACATTTTAAATCAGACTAATGTGGCTTGACATCAACGGTATGGAAAAGAGAGTGGACATGATTGTTGAGGACCTTTTTCTAATCATCTCTTTGGACTTGGATGTGGTTAGACTAGATATGGAAATGTAGAGTAGATTTTGTTGATACTGCTTTATCACCCTCCTCCATCCCCTCCTTTATCAACCCATCTCCGACCCCCCTCCCCCGCCAAACACACATAGTCGCTCTGAGGTTCAATGAATTAAAGAAGGCAGAGGGGAGAAAAGTTTTATTTGGAAGGGATGGTAATGGTAGAACAGTGTCTTGATTGACTGGAAGGAGTTTGGTGGGGAAATACAATTATTTAAAGTAATAAAATTTACTATGTCATTTGCTCTTCCTTTTTCACAGAGGACCAACCTGTGCCTTTAAAAATATTTATGTTTAGCTACAAAAGCAGTTTTTGATTCACAGATAGTAAGAAATGAGGTGATAAGGGCTTTGGGTCACTATGGATCTGTTAGAAAATGAAAATTTTTCATTGCCATTTCAACGACAGCAGAGGATTTGCCCACTGACTATTCTAATGATAAGGAACAAGTTCATTATCATTAGAATAAGTTCACCATTTTATAAATTTCTGTATAATCCCCATTTATTCCTTCAAACAGCAATTGTTGAATGTTTTCTGTATGTTAGGTACAAAGCATACGAAGTGCTGTTTCCCTGGGGACTGTTAATAGTCTAATGGAGAAGACCTAAGCATGAATGTGACTGATAATGGAAGTGATTTAGGAGGAAAATTTTTTGTGAGCATTGAGAGCAGCTGTCTAAATCAGCCTATGACTAAAGGGGAGATTTCCTGGATGTAGTAATACTTTAGGTCAGAATTGGTTATTCAGGGTTTGTTGGGGAATACCCTGATTGGGTTTACAGCATATGCAGACACAAGGAGGGGTTACAGAGGATGACTGTTTCCAGGCTGAAGCCGAAGGATGAGTGTAGTAGAGATAGAGTTTAGAGTATTGGCAGGAACTTTCCGTGTAAGCCAATTTGAGCTTTTTCCTGAAAGCCATAGAGACCTATTCAATAATTTTTGGCAGAGGAGCAGCATGATCACGTTTCAATTTTAGAAAGTTTACTTTAGTAGCAGGACCCAGCTTGGTGTAGTGGTGAGACTAGTGAAGAGATGATTCATTGCTGTGTCAAAGAGAGAATGGTTAGAACCTGAATTAAGGTAATGATAGTGGGAATGGAGAGGAGAGATTCCTGACATTTTGAGGAAATCAATGTAAGATTTGATGATGCCCAGTAGATAAGTGTATGTATGTGGATCTGGAATACATGGAACTAAAGCTGTGAATATGGATGTAGCCACTGAGGGAGGTCTGTAAGTTGCAAGATAGCAGAGGGCCTAGATAGGACAAGTGCTGGAGAATGCATATTTAAATCTGGAGTGGAGAAAAGTGCAGTCTCAGAAGGAATGGACAGGATAGGAAGAAATCTAGCATAGAGTGTGATGGTATGGAAACTGAGAAGAATTTTAAGGAAGGAGTGTTAGTTACCTTAGAATGATCAGATGTAGTATTTTAAAAAGCAAGTAAAGATGAATTAAGAATATTAAAGTTGAGGGGTGCCTGGATGGCTCAGTGGGTTAAGCGTCTGCCTTCAGCTCTGGTCATGATTCCAGGGTCCTGGGATTGAGCCCCATGTCTGGCTCCCTGCTCAGCGGGGAGCCTGCTTCTCCCTCACCCTTTGCCCCTCTCCCCTGCTCATGTTCTCTCTCTCTTTCTATTAAGTAAATAAAATCTTCTAAAAAAAGGAATATTAAAGTGGAGCAGGTATTCAAAGTAAGGTTTCAGAAGAAGGTACAAACTGGCATAGTCGTAAGGTATTTCTTTCGGTGTTTTCATTGGTAATCTTCAAAGGCTCTTTGAACCAAACCTCTCCTCTTTCCTGTTTTGAGTGGTTAAGGGAATAACTTTTGTACATGGTTAAAAGTAAGCTCCATCACAATGAAAATTACATGTAATAAGTTGATGCCTTGCCAAACTCTTAAAGATGGAATCTTTTTTTTTTTTTTTAAGAATTTATTTACTTGAGAGAGAGTGAGAGAGTGAAGAGAGCAAGGGGCAGGAGGAAGGGCAGAGGGAGAGGGACAAGCAGGCTTCCCGCTGGGCAGGGAGCTCAATTCTAAGACCCTGGGATCATGACCTCAGCTGAAGGCAGATGCTTAAACAGCTAAGCCACCCACGTGCCCCTTAAGGATGGAATCTAATCTGTTTTGGGGCATCTCTGTAAGGAGGCATCTTTAAAAATGAGCTAATATAAATCAGCTTTCACTTCTTATTAGGCATGTGCTTGTATGATTATCGACTTGCTTTGGGTTGTCCAGTTCTTACATTTTCAGTTTATATTTCTTATCATTTTATTTTATTTATTTTAAAGATTTTATTTATTTGAGAGAGAGAGAGAGAGCATGCGCACTCGCGTGAACTAGGGAGTGTGGGGGTGGGGAGGGGCAGAGGCAGAGGGAGAGGGAGAAGCAGGCTCCCTGCTGAGCAGGGACCCTGGTTGGGGGGCTTGGTCCCAGCCAGGACCCTGGGATCATGACCTGAGCCAAAGGCAACTGAGCCACCAGGCACCCCACATTTCTTACCTTTTTAACAACTTTATTGATACCTTGTTGTTTGAGCAGTCGTGCTCTAAATAAATAATTTTAAAATTTCTTCCTTCCTACAGACTTGTTATATTCTTAAAGCCAGACATATAGGTTCTTGCTGATTTAATAAATGCTGCTCCAGGGCGCCTGGGTGGCTCAGTTGGTTAAGCGACTGCCTTCGGCTCAGGTCATGATCCTGGAGTCCCAGGATCGAGTCCCGCATCGGGCTCCCTGCTCAGCAGGGAGTCTGCTTCGCCCTCTGACCCTCCCCCCTCTCATGTGCTCTCTCTCTCTCTCTCATTCTCTCTCTCAAATAAATAAATAAAATCTTTAAAAAAAAAATAAATAAATAAATGCTGCTCCAGACTGTCTTTTTTCTTAAGGGTTTTAAGACTTTATCCAGATTCTCTTGACACATATTTATAAAATGACATAATTAGAAAACAATTATGCTATTTACTTACATAACAGAAGGATGACTTAGTTTTAAGTCTAACTTAAAATCTCTGATTTTTTTTTCTCTTAAGTTTGTTGTTTTGGGGAATGATTTTGACTATAGACTAGAAAGGTAAAAGGTGCTAGATTTTTAGGTGAGAAGTGTATATATATATACATGTATATGTAGGCGTGTGTGACACACATGGAATATTATTCAGCCATAAAAAAGGATGAGGTCTTGCCATTTGTGACAACATGGATGGACCTAGAGGTATTATGCTAAGTGAAATAAGTCAGACAGCGAAAGACAAATACCATATGACTTCATTTACATGTGGAATCTAAAAAACGAAACAAATGAACATATAAACAGAAATAGACCCATAAATACAGAGAACAAATTCATGGTTGCCATTGGGGGATGGCCTATATAAGTGTAGGGGGGATTAAGAGGTACAACTTTTAGTTACAAAATAAGTCCTGGGGATGAAAAGTACAACATAGGGAATATAGTCAATAATATTGTAATAATATTGTGTGGGGACAGATGGTGACTACATTTATTGTGGTAGGCATTGAGTAATGAATCTAATCACTATGTTGTACACCTAAAACTAATATAACATTTTATGTCAACTATTCTTTAGTAGTATAAGAAACCAAAAAACCCATTTTCAAGAATACCAAAAACTTACTTTGATAATTGCAACTTTCTTTCTTTCCAAAATTAAAATAGTTTTATTTTTCTATTTATAAAAGTGACATAATGCAGGGTGCAAAAAGATGTAAGGAATGAAGTGAAACAGTCACAGCACCCTAATTCTTTCTAAAGGTTGGCTGGCTGATTGATGGATTTGACTGATTTATGTGTCTTTATCTTTCTGTCATCTATCTATTAATATTTGATTGACTAGGTGGGATGATATTACATGTGCTGTAAGAGAGAACCCCAAGCAGGCTCCGTGCTTAGTGTGAGCCCAGTGGGGCTCAGTCTCACAACCCTGAGATCATGACCTGAGCGGAAATCAGGAGTTGGACACTTAACTGACTGAGCCACCTAGGCTCCTATAACCTTTTTCTTTTGATAGTCTCTTTGGGACATTTGTCCTTATAAATTTTAACTATTAAAAAAATGCTGGATTTTTAATTAATACTAAAATCAGGAGCATTTTGGATGGGAAAGTTTTTCTCTTCCAATGTCTGTTGATCAGCCTTTTGTTAGGAGAATGGGTAAGAACAGAAATTCATCTGGCATCTGCTAGTTTAAAATTGAAGGAAACTCGGGGCGCCTGGGTGGCTCAGTGTTAAGCGTCTGCCTTCAGCTCAGGTCATGATCCCAGGGTCCTGGGATCGAGCCCCGCATCGGGCTCCCTGCTTGGCGGGAAGCCTGCTTCTCCCTCTCCCACTCCCCCTGCTTGTGCTCTCTCTCTCGCTGTGTCTCTCTCTGTCAAATAAATAAATAAAATCTTAAAAAAAAAAATAAAATTGAAGGAAACTTAAAAATAACCTTTTAAGTTGTTTCTGGGTAATGTACTATCCGAAAGATGCAAGCTCCTTTGATACATCAAAATAGTTTTAGTAATTTTGATTTGCATCTTTTTCCCTCCCCTTCTACTTTGTTTTGAAATAGATTCTATTTAGCAAATTCAAGTAGTCTAGCCAAAGGGAGATGAGAAATACGCAAGTTTTATATCTGGGGAAATTTGGTGCTTGGTGGTACAGAGGAAGGAATTGTAGAATTGGAGATAAAAGACCTGAATAATTTTCCTTTGCACTTTTCACATTTTATAATCATAACATTTATGGAATCAGATGATTTGACTAATGTCCTTCTCACTGCAAGCTCTATAAAGGCAGCAACCTACGTCTCTTTTTTACCTACTGGAGTCTACTATACACGTTTAGTATTGAGTAAAGGAACGAATGAGTTTGTCTTGGGAGGCCATAGCTTATTAGCTGTATTACTTTCTCAAGTCATTTAACTTCTTTTCAGCCTGTTTTCTTGTCCAAAAGATGGGTAGAAACAACATACTTCACAGGATTGTTGCAAGGACCAAATTAGGTAATGTTGGTGAATAATAATCATCTTGTTTTGTTTTACAGTTTTCAAAAGCTATACAAGTGTAAAATTACTATAAGTTTGATAACTATAGCATCTAACACAAAAAGCTAGATTATAATCATAAATGGAAAGGAATCTATTTCAAGTTTTTTGGTCCAGATATTTAATACCAAAGGAATTATTATGAATGGAGAATATTGTAATTCACAACTTTAAAGGTACAACAGGAAATAATGTCTCCCATAATCACTGTTACCTTACATATCCTTCCAGAGATGTATATATAAACAAGGTTATAAATATTTTTTGTTTTTCTCAGAAAGAACAGCATTCTATAAGCATTCTTTTGTACCATGCTATTTTCATGTTATTTTGGAGATCATTCTGTATCAGTACAGATATACATATTTTGGTTGTAGTTTTCTTCATTTATTCAACCAACATTGAGTGGCCATTATGAGCTAGTAGTATTGTAGATGCTAGGGCTGTTAATATTCAACAAACCAGATAAAAATCCCTGACTTTATGGAACATATTTAGTGTTCTAGTATTACATTGATGTATCTTTTTTTTTGAAGATTTTATTTATTTATTTGTCGAGAGAGGGAGAGAGGGTATAAGCAAGGGGAGCGGCAGGTAAAGGGAGAAGCAGGCTCCCTGCTGAGCAAGAAGCCCAATGTGGGACTTGATCCCAGGACCCTGGGATCATGACCTGAGCCGAAGGCAGACACGCTTAACCGACTGAGCCACACAGGTGTCCCAATGTATCGTGTTTTTTTTTTTTTAATATTTTATTTATTTATTTGTCAGAGAGAGAGAACACGAGAAGGGAGGGGCACAGGGAGAAGCAGGCTCCGCACTGAGCAAAGAGCCTGATGTGGGACTTGATCCCAGGACCCTGGGATCATGGCCTGAGCCGAAGGCACATGCTTAACCGACTGAGCCACCCAGGTATCCCTGTTTGATGTGTCATTATTTATTTATCCAATTTCATATTGATGAACATTTAGGTTGTTTCTAATCTTTTGCTGTTACAAATAATGCTGCAGTGATTAAACTTGTATAAATACCATTTCACATGTGAGAGTTTTTCCTGTAAGATAAATTCTCACAAGTGAAATTGCTGGGTCAAAGGGTAAATACAAGGGAATTTGTCAGCTCTGTCACACAAGGATGATTGCAGCTCTAGGGGAGTGTTTAGTACATGGGAGTTGCCTATGGTTTTGATTTGAAAACTGGATTCTGTCATTGAGTTAAGTGATTTAACAGTTTTGGGATTAAGGTAAGTTGACATTCATTGCTTTAACAAATATTAATGAATGCCTCCTAAGTGCTCAGCTGGCTTATAGTGCTGGGCATACAGTGGTGTGAACAGATAGATATGATACCTGCCTTTGAAGCTGTCGTTGGTAAGATGTATTTTAATTCAAATAAACACTTGGATAAACTTGTAATTACAAACTCACAGGTTCTGGGAGGAAGAGAGAGAGAGAGAGAGAATAAGAAGGAGACCAGATCTAGGGTGGTTGATGGGTGGATGGGGAGGTAATCAAAGACCCTTTCTGAGATCTAAGTGATGTGTAGGTGTTAATTTGTGGAGGGCTATGTTTGTGTGTAGAATATTCTGGGGAGAGGGAACATTCTAGGCAAAGACCCTGAAGTAGAGGGAACACACAGGGCCTTGTATTTTAATGAAGAAATATCTTTTAGCCTTCAGCCTCTTACAGGTTTCTAAACTTTTCTTTTTTTAAGCCTTAGTTTCCTCAATGTAAAAAAAAAAAAAAAGACCACTTAAAATATTTACAGTTTATTTTTAAAGAACTCAAGATAATGAATATAAAGTATCTGGAACTCTGCCTATCACATTTTAAGTACTCAATAAATAGTTACTGTTATTTGTATAAATGTTAGAATCTTTGCCACAAAATTGGGGTAACTTGCAAAATGCCATTAGTACTATAAAAGTATATCTGTATTCCAACATCTTTGCCAACTTTTTTTTTTTTTTTTTAGCATTTTATGCTAATTTAATAAGGTTTAAAATGGGGGCGCTTGGGTAGCTCAGTCGGTTAAGCGTCTGCCTTCAGCTCAGGTCATGAACTCAGGCTCCTGGGATTGAACCGCTTGTGGGGCTCCCTGCTCAGTGGGGAATCAGCTTTTCCCTCTCCCTTTGCCCCTTCCCCCCGCTCCTGGGAGCTCTCTCTCCCAAATAAATAAAATCTTAAAAAAAAAAAGTTCAAAATGGTGTCTATTTTTTTAAAAGATTTTATTGAGAGAGAGGGAGAGGGCATGCACAAGCAGGGGGAAGAGGGAGGGGGAGAAGCAGACTCCCCGCTGAGCAGGGAGCCTGATGGGGGACTCTATCCCAGGACCCTGGGATCATGACCTGAGCTGATGGCAGATACTTAACCGAATGAGCTACCCAGGCGCCCCTCAAAATGGTTTCTAGAGGTCACTTTAAAATCTAGTTTTTTAGTTGCTAGCAAGGCTGTATGCATTTTTCCATATTAAATTTATATTTTTACTATTAACAGAGTGCTCTAAGTATATTGTGATCATTTCTATGGCTATATTTTAGTGATTATTGTATATTTATTAAACTTTAAATTGTTTTTCTATTTAGTGCTTTCCTTTTGTGTATTATTACATCTTATACATTCAGATTTAAGATATTTGATTCTCTTTATCTAAGGTTATGATGATATTCAATTTTATTTGTTGAATCTCTTAAAAATTTTTTCCAACTTTTGGACCCACTTGGAATCTACTGAAATATTTAGTGTGTGCTTTTGAATCTTAATTTGCCATTCTTATTCATTTCACTTCAGTATTTCTTCAAGGGCATTCTTTTTCCATTGTTTTAAAAACCTTTTTAGTATATTTGAATTCTTTTTTAAACTTTTTGTTTATTAAGCTTTTATTTAAATTCCAGTTAGGCAACAAACAGTGTAATATTAGTTTCAGGTGTACGCTATAGTGATTCAACACTTCCATACAACATCCGTTGCTCATCACAAGTGCACGCCTTAATACTCATCACCTGTTTAACCCATCCCTCCTCTAACCTCCCCTTTAGTAACCATTAGTTGTTCTCTATAGTTAAGAGTCTACTTCTTGGTTTTCCCCTCTCTCTTCTTTTCCCCATGCTCATTTGTTTCTTAAATTCCACATATGAGTGAAATCATGTGGTATTTGTTTTTAGTATATAAAGGCTAATGGTGTTGAACATCTTTTTGTGTGCTTATTTATCATCTGTAGAGTCTTAATGTAAAATCTTGTCTCTTCATGTCTTTTGCCTGTGGTTTAATTAGATTGCCTTTTTATTTTTTTTAAGATTTTATTTATTTATATATATATATATATAGAGAGAGAGAGCATGTGCACAAGCAGGGGGAGCAGCAGGCAGAGGGAGAAGCAGACTCCCCACTGAGCAGGGAGCCGGACGTGGGACTGGATCCCAGGACCCAAGCCGAAGGCAGATGCTTAACCGACTGAGCCACCTAGGCGTCCCATAGATTGCTTTAAAAAAAAAAAAAAAAGATTTATTTATTTATTTATTTATTTATTTGAGAGAACGAGTGAGAGTGAGTGGGAGGAGGGGCAAAAGGAGAGGGAGAGAGATAATCTCTAGCAGACTCACTGCTGAGCATGGAACCCATCGCATGGGGGTTGATCTCAGGACCTGGAGATCACAACCTGAGCCAAAATCAAGAGTGGGAAGCTCAACCACCTGAGCCACTCAGGCACCCCTAGGTTGTTTGCTTTTTCACTGTTGAGCTTTGAGACTTCTTTATGTATTCTAGATACTATACTTTTGTTAGATAAGTGATTTACAAATGTTTCCTTCCAGTCTATAGTTTGTCTTTTTATCTTTTTAGTAGAGTCTTTTGCTTAGCAAATGTTCTTAATTTTTATGAAGTCCACTTTATCAATTTTTTCTATTTAGGATGTGCTTCTAACATTAAATCTAACTCTGTGTGGCTCTGGTTTGTGAATATTTTCTATTTTTTTCCTAAAAGTTTTGTAGTTTAATGTTTTACATTTAACTCTGTGTGTTAGTTTCCTAGGGCTGCTGTAACAAATTACCACATCCTTGGTGGCTTCTAAAACAGAAATTTCTTTTCTTTTTCTTTTTTTTTTAAGTTTTTATTTATTTATTTATTTGCCAGAGAGGGAGAGTACAAGCAGGGGGATTGGCAGGCAGAGGGAGAAGCAGGCTCCCCGCTGAGTGAGGAACCTGATGTGGGACTTGATCGCAGGTCCCTGGGATCATGACCTGAGCCGAAGGCAGCAGCTTAACCGACTGAGCCACCCAGGCGTCCCCAGAAATTTATTTTCTCATAGTTCTGGAGGGTAGAAGTCTGAAACTAATTTCATTGAGCCCAAGTCAGGGTGTGGCAAAGGTGTCCTGAGGTTCTGGAGGCCACACCATTCTAATCTCTCCTTTCATCTGAACATGGCCTTCTCCCGTATGTCTGTGTCAAACCTCCCTTTGCCTCTCTTACAAAGACACTTGTGATGGCATTTAGGACCCATCTGGATAATCCCAGCTAGTTTCCCCATCCCCAAATCCTTAACTTTAATCAGAGCTGTTGTAATATAAGGTAATATTCACTTGTTCTGGGCATTAGAAAGTGAATATATCTTTGTATGGCAATTTCCCAGTTTACTACAGTCTGACCTGTTGCAAGTTAATTTTTGTATAAGGTGGCCGACTTAGATTGAGGTTCATTTTTGTGCCTCTGGACGTCCAATTGCTCTCGCATCATTTATTGAAGTCTATCTTTTCTTCCATTAAATCACTTTTTGCACATTTGTTAATCGTTTTTGCTTTAAATTTTTCTTTTAAATTTTAAGCAAATTCTGTGCCATACATGAGGCTTGAACTCACAACCCGAGTTCGAGTCATGGGCTCTACCGATTGCTCCAGCAGGCACCCCAATCATTTTTGCTTTTTAAGATATATTTTTGCCAGTCTTTAAGACATTTCAGTATCTATTTAATAAAGTCCTATTTTGCCTTTATTTATTACGTGTATTTCCACTAGAAATTTTTGTTTCTTCATTTATTGTCTACATTTTGAATACAAAGTCCAAAGCTCATTTTAAACCTGATTACTTTTTTTAGTTTTTTATATGAATATTTTTCATTTTTTGACGCTATCAATAGTCTTTAGTAATGTAATTATTATTTGGAGAGTTTGTATTGTACAGTTGTTATGTGTTGTAATTTTGGGGGCTATTTGAGTATTTTCTAACAAAACAGTTTTGTCTTCTAAAGTGATTTTTATTTCTTGCTTTTCTATATTTTATGCCTTTAAGTCTTGTTTTTATAGCCATTGCCAATATTTTTGAAAGTGGTAAATAGAAATTACTGTATCTGTTTCTACTTTTTAGTAAAAATTCATTCAACATTTAAGCATGTTTTGTACTTTATAAAAAGAGAATCATATAGTTGTGCTCTTTTAAATCTGGCTTCTTTAGCTCAACATTATATTCATCCATATTTATTCTCACTATAGTATCTTATAGTTTTCATTTTATGAATATGCTACAATTTATTCATTCTTCTGTTGATGGACATTTGTATAATTTTCAGCTTTTGGCTATTACCGTAGTGTGGCTGTGAACTTTTTAGAAATTTCTTCTGATCATATATGCAGTTCTATTGGGTATAAACTTTAGAATGGAATTACTGGGTTATAGTGGATACTGTCAGTTTTCCAAATGGTTGTATCAGTTTGCATTCTAATAGATCAAATGGGAGTTTAGGTTGGCTCACATCCTCCTCAACACTTTGTATTTTCCACCTTTTTCATTTTAGTCATTCTGGTTGGTATGTGGTGTTACCACATTTTTACTATTTTAGTTACTAAATCAATGAGTGGGCTTTGAAATTTTGCTTTATTTTATCCCCTCTCTGTAAATACAGTGTTCATTTGTGCATCTTGGTTGTTCAAGATCTTTTAATATTCTATGTTTATGTTTTATTTATAATTAATTGTTAAATTAGCCAGCATATTGACTGATTTGCCTTCTAATAGTGTTCTACTTCATTTCTTTCAAGTATCATTTTTATGCATGATTATGTCTTTGTAATGAATTTTGCTGGTATGAACTTTTGTTGACAGTTTTGATTCCTTATTTAAAGAAAAAAGTTTAGCTTAATAATTTGGTGACAGTTTTACCTTCATCTTTTTATTATTTCTCTTTGATAGCTTATTAGACTTGGCTTCTCTAATGTTACTTAGTCTTTTTCTTTGGCTCTTCCTCTCAACACTCCTTTAAATGTTTATACTTCTCTAGATTGTTTCTTTAGTACTCTTTGCACTTCAACTGCTCTCCATATTTTTCTCCCTAATTTCCAGATCTGTATTTCCAGTTGTTTACTGGATATCATGCATTGAGATTTTTGTAGGTACTTTGAACTTGCACCCATCTTTCCTCTGTCAAACCAACTCTTCCAATATTTCTTAACTTGGTTAATCCAGTTGCCTTTTACTCAGTGTTCTAGGTTAGAAATTCTTATCTTTCTTATCCTCCCACAAGTAATTTGTCATAACATTCTGTTGATTTTGTTAACATAAGAAGCTCCCTATATACACAGTCAGGAACTGAGAACTGTGTCTCTGAAATAGAGATCCTCTGTTTCTCCTACCCCTGCCCTAGTGCAGACCCTTTCATGGTCTAGACTATTGCCCCAGTTGGTCTTGCCTTTTTTTTTTTTTCTGACTCATCTTCTTTTTTTTCTCTTTTACAGTCCCTTTGATTACAGAATGCAAACACTGACTAAAACAAAGAATTTAAGTTAAAAATTTATTATTCAAAATTTACGAAATATATAGACAATTAAATTTCAGTTTTTAACAATTGAACTTACAAATGATGGTTTTGTAACTTTGTAGTTTTTATACTTTCTGAAATTATTAAAGCTCTAAGTGGCACTCAGACTTTTGGGATGCCCTCCCTTTAAGGATTTTGATAATACTGACAAATTGTTACCCAGAAGTGTAGAGTACTCATTTCTTTATATCTTTTCTAATACTGGTTATTATTTTTAAGGCTAGTTTTTAGTTTGACAGCTGAAAGATGGTATCTCAGCCGTGTTTACTTTGCATTTTCTTGATGAATTTTTTTTTTTACTAGGATGAATATTTTTAATATTTTAATTTGTGGTCTTAATTGGTAATCATATCAAATGTATGTTAGTGAAATTAGCTACTATTTATGGTGCACTTTGTAACTGTCAAAAATACTGTGATAAGCATTTTACTGTATTACCCATTTTAATCCTTTGAACAGTTGTTGCAACTGTAGGTACTTTATGGATGAGGAAACTGATTGTAGAGGGGAAAAGTGTCTTGTTCAGTGCTAGTTAGGAAACTCATTTTCTGGGATCTGTTATTACACTATTTGCTCTCAACTTTTGTTAGAGGAAGAAGATTGAATATTTGCATTTATAGGGGATTGGATTAAATTTATATGTACTCTGGACCCCAGATGCAGATGGCTATGATTTATCTAGTTTTGTTTTTTTTTTAAAGAAAAATGATCAAGTTTAGTATTTGATAGCGTTAGGAGAGAAGAAATAGATTTTAGTGAGTTTGGTTCTAATTAGAATGTTTAGAGATAAGTTTAGAGCTGGAAGGGTCCTTAAATATTTCTCAAATTCTGTTCCGTTGCACACTGTTGTGGGAAATTTTCATATTTCCGCACAACATAAGTTTGGGTAATACTTAACGTTTTTCTTAGCAGAGAAACTTTGTTTATCCTAGAACTTCCCAAATCAGTTTGTGCACAATTTTGTGGAAATAGGTGGTGGTCCTATTCATAGATTGTGGAATATCTCAAAGTACATCAGTTTGAGACAAAAGCTGATGTGGTCTATTCTTTCATTTTATAAGGGGAGGAAATGGAGATCCAGTGTCGCTCGATGTGTTGCCTAAGATCACACTGCTACTAAATGACACAGGATAAGCCAGTCATTCCTCTGTACCACGCTTCCTCTGATAATGTTATGTAGTGTTAATACTTATTTTTCATATATTATGTTAAAAAGTTTAAAGCATAATTGAGTGTAGTTTCCTTTATATTCCCATTTAGTCCAATTATTAGCCTTAGACTTGGAGAAATACATGTATAGTTTTTAAAATTCTGCAAGTTATGTACATATGAATAGCTTAACTCATTTAGCCTGAATATAAATCTATAACCACTTGAGTGTGTTTAATCATAGAAATGAAAAGAGTCTTTTTTCTGTAGTTAACATGTCGCAAATGTTTGGTTTAGTTTCTGTAGAAAATGTTTCCTGACTGCAATGAGAGAAAGCGGAATACATTGTCCCCTCTGTCGTGGAAATGTGACTAGAAGAGAGAGAGCATGTCCTGAACGGGCCTTAGACCTTGAAAATATCATGAGGAAGTTTTCTGGTAGCTGCAGATGCTGTGCAAAACAGGTAGAGTAAATGTGACATAGCTTGTCTTTGAAAATGAAGGTTCTACTCTACTTTGAAAATCAAATTCCTGTTTGAGTTTTCTTGGTAGGTGCTGGTTTGAAGTGAAAGAAGTTACTTAAATCGGGTAGAAAGGCCAAAAAATCTGATTATAGATCTTAATAGATCATAATCTTATTGAGAACAGAGACTGAAAGATACAATCTGTGAATTTGTCATAATTTTTATCATGGCATTTTTCTTAAAATAATTGCTCATTGATTACCTACTAAATGAACTAAATGAATAAACTGGCATTTAACTCACTTAAACCCCATTCTGGTACAAATTGTGATAGTAGCAGCATCCTTATTGCAATTTTGTACATAGAAATGGGCCAAATGGGTTTATAGTCAAGGAACTCTCTAGCTGCCCACTTTACTTGTGTATTTATGTGTTTAAGAAATCACAGAATATTTTGCAGAAAACTAAGTTTTAAGGAACAGGTGAGAAAATCAGGTGTTGGCAAATAACTGGCATTAATTCTCCAGTCTGGATTTTATTTCTATTCATTTGAAGAGGGAGTGAAATAGTGAGGGGTGGTTAGGCTTTGAGTATATCCATGTGTTCATGGATTTATTGCAGCCACTTTTTCAAACAGCTAATAAAGTCAGTGAGCAAAACCAGTTCTATTTCATGCATTCACACAAGTCAGATCTGCTTTTCCATCTCTTTGAGGGAGTTGTTAACTGACAGGGCAATGAAGTGAAGCTGGAAAATACACTTGAGAGATTCAGGCTCTACTCCTCAGTGTGAAACTGAAAAATGTTCCAGGTGTTAACCTGGGAACCTAATTTTTTTTAAAGCACTTTCTAACTCTGCCAGGTTGCAATAAAGAATAAAGAAATGCCCAATACCATAAGGCAAACTTATTACTGCTTTTGATTTACTTTTTTTGGTCTGTTTTTAGTAGCATAGTTTCAAGTGTAAAATTATTTGTTAGTATTTTTTGCAGTGAGTTCACATCTGCATCTAATGGATAGAAACTTATTTCTTATTTTCAGCTTCTACTTAAGAAATCATTTACTTAAAAAAAAAATCTTGTTTAAATGGAATATTTAGTTGGTTATATTTATCTTGCTTTTCTCCTATTGACAATATCTCAGATCTTATGACTTCTATTTGAAATTGAAAGTCACATTACATTTTGATCAATAATTTACAGATTAAATTCTATCGCATGAGACATCATTACAAATCTTGTAAGAAGTATCAAGATGAATATGGTGTTTCCTCTATCATTCCAAACTTTCAGATCTCTCAAGATTCAGTAGGGAACAGGTAAGCCATATTTATTCTTTTTTTTTTTTTTTTTTAAGATTTTATTTATTTATTTGACAGAGAGACACACAGCGAGAAAGGGAACACAAGCAGGGGGAGTGGGAGAGGGAGAAGCAGGCTTCCCGCGGAGCAGGGAACCCGATGCGGGGCTCGGTCCCAGGACCCTGGGATCATGACCTGAGCAGAAGGCAGATGCTTAATGACTGAGCCACCCAGGCGCCCCAGCAATATTTATTCTTTTTTTTTTTTTTTTTTTTAAAGATTTTATTTATTTATTTGAGACAGAGAGAATGAGAGAGAGAGAGAGCGCACATGAGAGGGGGGAGGGTCAGAGGGAGAAGCAGGCTCCCTGCCGAGCAGGGAGCCCGATGCGGGACTCGATCCAGGGACTCCAGGATCATGACCTGAGCCGAAGGCAGTCGCTTAACCAACTGAGCCACCCAGGCGCCCCAGCAATATTTATTCTTAAAAAGAGAATTTTTATATTTGAAATGGAATTGTTTGGGGAACTATATGATAAGGTGTTTTTTGTTTTGGGGTATGTATGTGTGTTTAAAGTATTTTGCCAAGTAACAGATCTATAACATTTGTCTTCAAGCTTGTTTAACTCCTGTAAGATTTCATCTGGGAGAGCATCTTTATGATATACTTAAGTTTATGTTATTTAAAAATAATTCTAAAAAAAAAATCTACATTTCTTTGAATAAAAAACAGAGTTGAAGGCTGTTTTCTTTTGCAACTGAAATTACTTGAAAACTAAAAATCCCTTTCAACTAAAATCTTTTTTTGTTTTGCTATCTGAGAAATAGAGTTGTTCAAAATTTTAATTCTCATAATAAAATGTCATGTAAAAGTGAGATGTAGTATATTAAATTCTTAGTTCTATTTTAGTCCCCCCCTTTTTTAAACTAGATTTTGGTTTGCTTTATCTTATTGTCTCCGATGTATATATATTAAATATTTTTATGAAATGTACTTTACACAGAGTAATGACCAAAATGTACATGTATGATTTTTAAAATAGAGATAAAACAAATATCCAGTTACCCACTATAATCCAGATTAAGAAATAGAACATTCTTTAGGGTCTTAGAATCTTCTTGTGAGCCCATATCCTTTTGAACCACATACTCCCAGAGGTAACCATTCTCCTCTTTTTAGGTTATTCATTCCCTTGCTTTTCTTTGTAATTTTACCACCTATGCATGTATCCCTAGATGACAAGTGCTTAGTTTTTAAACACTCAGTAATAGCAAGTACACACATAGTTGTGTAAGGAAAGGCAGGATTGGCAATAGTGTAGAAAGGCTCCCAGGAGACTGTGTTAAGCAGTCTCTTAAGATTTCATTTGAGTAGCATTTCATTTCATGTGTTGCTAATTTTCAGTAATTAACCACTCTTAAGCACTCATACAGTATGCTTCTCTATTCCTCGTATGAAACTGTTCTAGTCTTTAGTAATTTTCTGATTGCCTAGTCTGCAATTCTCATTTTACTTGGCTTAGTGTCATTGGATGAAATGGGTCACTCCTGTTTTGTAATTTAAAAAAAACACCTCAGGTTCCTTCATCCCTGTGCTTCCTTTATTATTGTACTTTTTTTTAAAAAAAACCTTGGTACATGAAAATTAGTAAATTTTTTTTTTTTAAAGATTTTATTTATTTATTTGACAGACACAGCGAGAGAGGGAACACAAGCAGGGGGAGTGGGAGAGGGAGAAGCAGGCTTCCCACTGAGCAGGGAGCCTGATGTGGGACTCGATCCCGGGACTCCAGGATCATGACCTGAGCCGAAGGCAGTCGCTTAACCAACTGAGCCACCCAGGCGCCCCAGCCCAATAGATTATTCTTAAGTGTGAGGTAGTGTTTGTCTTGTTTAACATTGTATCTCCAGTTCTTAGCAAAGTTCCTGGTATGTATGATTTGTGTAATCAATGCTTGTTAAAAGACTTCTTCTCAGAAGTCTTGCTGCCTTCTCCCTTACTTCTCAGATCCAAATTGATTCCTGATAGCAGTATTCCTCATCTGTGCTTTTCTTCTAACACTATTGTCACTTCCCTAGCTCGAGCGTTCATCATCTCTCACTTGAACTATTACAATAGTCTTTTTGTTGGTGGTCCTCCTCTAACCTCTTCTACATACTATTGCCAAAGTGATATTTCACAAATGCAATTCTGATCTCTTTCTCCCTTTCCTTATACCTTCCTCCTTGTACCTTGTCCATGACTTAACATGACCCCTAGCGGTGTTTCTTGTCCTGAATTGAATGGGCCAGTAAGGACTGTGAACTACCTAAACTGCCAGATGTTTTGTGTATGTGTGTTTTTCTGGAGAAAGAATGTTGAGATTCTCAAGAGGTTCCATGATCTAAAATCCAACAACTGTTTTATCAGACAGAATTCTTTATTCTAAAGCCCTTTCTGACCTGGCACTTGCCTTGCCTAAGCCTTTCTTTCTTGGCTAACCATCATTGCATCATATGTCTTAGCTATGTTTAATTATTTGTACCATTTCCTTGCCATCCTTGATAAGCAGTATAAGTTAGCAATTTTAAAAAAATGAACTCTTGGCATCAGACTGCCTGGGTCCCAGGCTCTTTCACTTACTAATTGTATGATTTTGGCAAGAAACTGCACCTCAGTTTTCTCATCTGTTTTAAAAAGGGGGATGGTAATAATACTATTGGTACCTCATTGGGTTGGGAGCCAATAAATAGATTAATAAAGGCAAAGCATATTGCCAGTCACTGGACTTTTTTTTCTCTTTGAGAATTTAGACCAAGCGTTAGTCACTCTGTAAAATCTTCTCTGACCTCTGGAATTTCTTCCTTTTGGTACAACTGTTCTTTATTTTCCAACTAGGCCCTCTGACACTTTATTATATTTATTTGTTTACTGTCTTTTTAAAATCTAGAGTGGGCTTCTTGGTCTTACTCCTTTTTATATCCTGTGCAAAATTCTAATTGTAACAGAAAAATTGGGTTTGTGTATGAATTATTAGTACAGAAATTGGTGAAGGAAGGAAAATAAGTTTTTTTTTTTCCTCTTTTTGTTTTTTAATGGCAGGAAATAGAAGATATGAAGCCAATATAGTCAAGGTCTTGGGAGGAGACAGATAGTATGCTCAGATTAGGTATTTTGAGGAAAATTTAGTCCAGGGACTATTTTCAAAGAATAAGGTGTTGGGTGCACAATGTGAGCAGCTGGAAATCACAAGTAGTGAGTGATGTACTCTGGGTCTGCAAAGCAGGGGAGGGGAGGAAGTAGATACCAGAACTTGGAGAAAGTAAGCTGTATAGAGAGAGCAGTTAGGAGGAATGCAGCCAGCTGAGGCAGTTTTGCTAGGAAGGAGTCTGGGAAATAAATATCCTAACTCTCCTCTTGTTTTACCCTCCCAATTGCCTGCTGGGCTGGGAAGCAGGGGAGCCTGTTGATGCAGGTTAGTCTCTCAGTACACAAAGCGTGGTCAAAAATGGAGGAGAGAAGATCTGGAGAGGCAGAAGATACCCAGCATATAAAGATTTCAGTTAGTAGCCAAATATATTGTAATACCCTATCAACTATGTTTCGTAGCTTCCAAGTAGCTAGTTCAAAGAAGAAAGTATCCATTATGTTACTAACTTAGTCTATGATACTGTAAACAAAATAGTTTCTAATGAAAACCACAGCTATTCCTGACACTAAAAGAAATAATACTGAATTGATTTTGCTCATAGCATCCTCAAAAGAAGAAACCATGCAGTTAAACGTCATCTTTCCTGTGATAAATAGAAAATAAGTTATATAGGGCTGTAATTTAAAGGCCTCCTTCAATGTAACATATGATAATTCCTTATTGTTGTTAAAACTTTCCTTCCAGGGGCTTTTCTCTGATATTCTGGCTTAATCTAGGTGTGGTGGTAGAATGGAGAGGATCTGTATATTCATGCAGTTCCCCATGAAGATTATTGCTAGCAGCTAAGCTTTTGATGAACAACTTAGTTTGGAGAATTTAAGGTCTTACTCTTTGTCAAGTAACTGGAGAACAGATAACATTTTATATTGCTGATTAAGAACAGAGCTATATAATAAATAGCTGAGCAGGATTTGGTGGCATTTTATGAAAAGTCATTAGACCGCTCTGGAAAAGTCAGAGGACTGCCTAAGAGTAGAGCATGCGTTTTCTCAGAATACAGTTCACAGTATTCCCTCATAAGTACAAATGGATGATTTAAACTCTGAACTCCATGGCTGTGGACATTCTTAAAGTGGTGTTTGCATGTACCTATCTCAGCAGTAAAAAAAAATTTCAAAATAAATCCATAGATCATTTTATTAATTCAACATAGATTTACTGTACTTTTAAACTACTGGACGCGTACTCTACATGTTCTAGAATATACAGGGATGAGTAAAACAGACACCCTTTTCTGTATATATAAACAGTTTAACTTCCAGTTGAATAAGCCAGGGTAAACTAAACCAAGATAAACTAGCCCACTAGTTTCAGTCAAATCATTGAGGGTAGAACTATTTACTATTAAGTAATAAGTGTTAGAGGATGTTTAACAAAATTATTGCGTTAGTATGGGGTAGTTTGTCATGATAATTATATAGCAGTGCTAGTTTAAGGCCATTTCTAGTTGATAACAATAAAATTGTTTTAACAGAGTGTATGCTGTTTTCTTTAGCCTCTAGAAATGAGTAAGAGGAGGAGAGGGAGGGAAGATGCAGATAATCGTTAAGATACCAGACACATTTTATCTTCCTTGGAAATTGTTTGGTCTGGTTGTAGGCTTTTCTTACTAATTTTGACTGTTTGTAAATATTAATCAGTAGTAGATATCCATAGGTGCGTACAGTTTAGTCCAACTACAGCTCTTCACAAAGACTGAAAGAATGAAAGTTACAAGCAGTCTTATGTTATTCCTAACAGATTTCTCTCCAAGATGTTGAACATTTTAAGTGGCTAAATAACTTTTTTTTTTTTTTTTTTTTTTTTGAGAGAGAGTGTGTGTGTGTATGGGGCTTGGAGGTGGGAGGGCAGAGTGAGAGGGAAAGAGAGAAAGAATCTTAAGCAGGCTCCATGTCCAGTGAGGAGCCCAGTGCGGGGCTCAATCTCATGACCCTGAGATCATGACCTGAGCCGAAATCAAGAGTCGGACCCTTAACCAACTGAGCCACCCAGACGCCCTGCTAAATAACTCTTTATTAAGGAATCTGGTACAAGTCATTTCCTTATTTATAAGCATTCATTATATATTGTAGATGCCAATCCTTTATTCCATGCATTACATATATATATATTTTTTTTTTTTTTTCACTCAGAATTAAATGTGGGGTTTTTTTGCCGTTTTGTAAAACACATAAACATAGACTTTAAGTAATCTCTACTCCCAACATGGAGCTCACAACCCCAAGATCAAGAGTTGCACATTCTTCCAACTGAGCCAGCTAAGGTCCCCTTTCCTTTTTTTTAAATTTTGGAAAGGATACTAAACATGAGCTAGCTAGCTATCCTCTTAACAGATGTTTAAGTGTGTAATATAGTATTCTCATCTATTGTTGCAATGTTGTACAACAGATCTGTGGAACCTATCTTGCATAACTAACATTTTATACGTGTTGATTGGTAACTCTCCATTTCAGTCTCTCCTAGCCTCTGACAACCACCATTCTGTTCTTGGCTTCTATGAGTGTGACTATTTTGCATAGTTCATATAAGTGAAATCATGCAGTATTTGTGTTGTGACTGGCTTATTTAACTTAGAACATTCTCAAGGTTCATTCATATTGTCATTTGCAGGATTCATTCATTTGCAGGATTTCCTTTTAAGGCTGAATAATCAATTGTATGTGTATACCGCATTTTCTTTATCCATTCATATCTTTGTGTCTTTACACATTCACAAGATTGTTTCTGCCTCTTGGCGTTTATGAATAGCACCACAATGAACATGGGAATGCTAATATTTCTTCATGATCCTGATTTCAGTTGTTTTGGATAAATACCCACAAGACTGCTGAATCATATGGTAGTTTTGTTTGTTTTTGTGGGGGAACCTCCCTACTGTTTTCCAAAGTCGTTGTACCATATTTGCAATCCCACCTACAGTGTACAAAGGTTCCAATTTTACCACACCCTCACTAATACTTATGTTCTTTCGATATTAGCTGTCATAACAGGTATGAGATGATAGCTCATTGTGGTTTTGATTTGCATTTCCCTGATGACTAGTGACCTTGAACATCTTTCCGTATACCTGTTGGCCATTTGTATATCATCTTTGGAGAATTATTCAAGTTTTTAGCCCATTCAGTAATTGGGTTGGTAGTTTCTTTGCTATTAAGTTGTAGGTGTTCCTTATATATTTCCATATATATATATATATATAATCAGATACATGGTTTACAAATATTTTTTTCCATTCCATAGGTCGTCTTTTCATTTTTTTGGTTGTTTCCTTTGCTGTGCAGAAGATTTTTAATTTAGATAGTCCTGCTTGTCTATTTTTGCTTTTGTTTCCTGATTGCAAATGTCTTTGCTCAGTTTTTGGCTAGTCTTGTTACAGTATCTTTTGACATACAAAAATATAATATTTTTATTTGTGCATATATATGTTTTCTTTATGATTTTTGCTTTTTGTGTCCTGCTTGAGAAATCTTTTCCTACCTCAATGTTATATTTTCTTCTTTAATCCTTTAAAGCTTTGCTTGTCACATTTATTTTGGATGTATAATGGGAGGTAGGAAAAATTTTCCCTATGTGATTAGCCATTTGTCCCAGTACCATTCGTTGGGTCAATTTTTTTCTCATTGATTAACAGTGCCATTTCAGTCCTACACATCTCTGTTTTCTGTTCTGTTGGTTCATTTGTTTATTTCTCTAATATCAGGCTATCTTAATTACTATGGCTTTAACAGTAAGTCTTAATGTCAGGTAAGGAAAATTTCCTTTCTTGGTTTACTTATAAAATTTCTCTGCTGTTCTTGTCCCTTTGATATTCCATATAAATTTTAAGATCAAACTTTTGAGTCTCCTGAAAATCTCTGTAGGGATTTTGATCAGAAGCATTATAGAGTTTGAATTTATTGAAATCATAGATTTGGAGGGAATGGGCATCATGTGATCCTGATTTCTTCCGCCTAGAAATAGAGCCTGTCTTCCCATTTTTTTGTGTGATTTTTTAAAGATTTTTATTTATTTATTTGACAGAGATAGCAAGAGCGGGAACACAAGCACGGCGGAGCTGGAGAGGGAGAAGCAGGTTCCCCACTGAGCAGGGAGCCCGATGTGGGCACAGTCCCAGGATGCTGGCATCATGGCCTGAGCCAAAGGCAGACGCTTAACAACTGAGCCACCAGGCGCCCCTCTCCCATTTTTTAAAAAAATAATTTTTTTATTCATTTGATAGGGCATGAGTCGGGGGGGTGCGGCACAGAGGGAGAGGGAGAAGCAGGGAGCCTGCCTTGGGGCTCCATCCCAGGACCCTGAGATCATGACCTGAACCAAAGGCAGACCCTTAACCAACTGAGCCATCCAGGTGCCCATCTCTTTTTTTAAAAGAGCAGTTTTTAAAAAAAGTCCTAAAAGAATTCCATTTAGAGCATGTGTAAATATGTTTTATTATATCTTTTCCTAGTAAAACTTTTGTTGTTATACAGATGGATGTTTTTTCCTGTTTTGTAATCTAAGTGATTACTACTAGTGAGTAGGAATAGTACAGATTTTTACATTAAGGTTGTATTTAGCAACTGTTAACTTATTAGTTCTGATAGTTCCAAATAATTTATCTGTAGATTCTTTTAGACTTATTATGTGGGAAATTATTTTGTTTTTTTAATGTAGTTTTATTTCTTCTTTAGTGCACCATGTCATAATTTATTGCATTAACTAGGATCTCTATCCAGTATTAAATAGCAGGCACCTTTTTCTTGTTCTTGATTTTAAGTAGGAATGCATCTAAAATTTTACTATTAAGTATTATGTTTACTGTAGTTTTTTAACATAGGTATTTTTTATCTGTGTCATAATGATACCACTCTGAATTTAAGATTTCCCCATTAAATGGTTCTGTTCAAATCGGAATCTTTTATGGAATTAAAAATTATATACATTTGACACCATTCCCAGATATTCTGATACTTAAAGTATAGGCACATTTGTATTTTTAAAAGCATTGTGGGGGCGCCTGGGTGGCTCAGTCGTTAAGCGTCTGCCTTCTGCTCAGGTCATGATCCCGGGATCCTGGGATTGAGCCCCGCATTTGGCTCCCTGCTCCGCGGGGAGCCTGTTTCTCCCTCTCCCACTCCCCCTGCTTGTGTTCCCTCTCTCGCTGTGTCTCTCTTTGTCAAATAAATAAATAAAATCTTAATAAATAAATAAATAAATAAATAAAAGCATTGTGAATGATCAGGACTTTTTTTGTATTTGTTTCCATTATGGAGGTTGAATTTTATTGGATGGCTTTTCTGCATCAAATGAAATGATCTTTTAAAAATTTTAATTGATAGGGGCGCCTGGGTGGCTCAGTTGTTAAGCGTCTGCCTTCGGCTCAGGTCATGATCCCAGGGTCCTGGGATCGAGCCCCGCATCGGGCTCCCTGCTCCGCGGGAAGCCTGCTTCTCCCTCTCCCACTCCCCCTGCTTGTGTTCCCTCTCTCGCTGTCTCTCTCTCTCTCTCTCTGTCAAATAAATAAATAAAAATCTTAAAAATATATATATAAAAATTTTTTCTTAATTGATAAAATATGGTGCCCAGTAATAGATTTTCTGTTGTTGAACCCATTCATGCATTTCTGGAGTAAATGAGTAGGCTACCAGTAGTAGTAGCCCAGACATGATATAGGATAATTAGGAAGGGCTGGATTGATGATAATGACAGTTATAATGGAAAATAGAGAACTGTAATGGGAGAGGGAAGGGAGAAACCATTTGAAAAGGGCATTAAATTTGATACTAAAATGTTTTAAATCACTTTTGTGATTGTATACCCCATCAGTGAAAAAAATCAAGCATGCATTCCTAGTGTATGTATGTTTATTTAGAAACTATGCATGTGGGGCACCTGGGTGGCTCAGTTGGTTAAGTGTCTCACTCTTGGTTTTGGCTCAGGTCATGGTCTCAGGGTTGTGAGATCCAGCTCTGCATTGGGCTCCCTGCTCAGCAGGGAGTCTGCTGCTTTCCCTCTTCCCCTCCCTCTCCCTCTTTCTCTCTAAAATAAATAAATAAATCTTAAAACAAAATAATAAAAACTATGCATATATTTTACAGTACTAATACTTTATGTACATTTAAAGCATGCAAAATTTAAGTGAGATAAAGATGAAATCGTTACTTTAAAAATAAGTTTTGCTTTACTTAATGGTATATTTTTATTAAAGTTTTAGTAATACTTTTACTAAAACCAATGTTGACTATACTTTCTAGAATTTTTTTTTAAAGATTTACTTATTTTAGAGAGAGCACGCACACACGTACATGAGTTGGGGGGTAGAGGGAGCGGGAAAGGGAGAGAATCTCAAGCAGACTCCCTGCTGAGCTCAGAGCCTGTCACAGGGCTCAGTCTCACGACCCTAAGGTCATGACCTGAGCCAAAAACAAGAGTTGGATGCTTAACTGACTGAGCCACCCTAAAATTTTTTTAAATCTTAGTTTAACACTGTGACATAATCAAATATTTGGAACTAAGTTCTCTTTACTTTGATACTTGATTTTGCTGACTGTCATGGTCGAAAAAGATAACCTACCATACAAAGCTGTAGATTCAAATGGAAGAAGTATGTCATAGGTTGAGCTTACTAAAATTTTCAGTTCCATTCACTAAATGTCAAAAGGGCTTTTGTTGAAATTTTCATCTTCCCTAATGATGTTATAGTTGTTATTATAAACCAATCAGAAGTTGTTACAGTGTTTTTAAAGGGCACATTCAAAACCCAGTGTTATTTGGAAGATTTTATTTGTTTTTTATTTTTATTTTTTTTAAGTAAGCTCAACGCCTAGTGTGGGGCTTGAACTCACGACCCTGAGATTAAGAGTCGCATGCTGTACTGACTGAGCCAGGTGCCCCTATTTGGAAGATTTTAAAACCAATTAGAAAAATCTGTTACCAAGTTTAAAAATATAGATATGAGATTTTTTTTTTTTTTTAAAGATTTTATTTATTTGACAGAAAGACATAGCGAGAGAGGGAACACAAGCAGGGGGAGTGGGAGAGGGAGAAGCAGGCTTCCCGCGGAGCGGGGAGCCCAATGCGGGGCTCGATCCCAGGACCCTGGGACCATGACCTGAGCCGAAGGCAGACGCTTAACGACTGAGCCACCCAGGTGCCCCTAGATATGAGATTTTTAAAAAATAGGTGACAGATACTGTTTTTGGTGCAAATTCATAACATCTCTTTAATAAATGCAGTCTCCATAGTTTGAGTTTGTTTTAAAAAGGTGTTTAGTCTTCACATTGTTAAAATGCCACCTTTACCTGAAGAGACAGATTAGTATCTGCAGAAAATAGTGGTTTATTAGTCTCCACTTTGGGTGTGAAAACTGGGAAGCTTGCCTGCTGGCTAAGCATAGGATAGGTGTGTGTGGAGAGATAACATGGTTATCTTCATAGAAAGGACTGTCATTGGGAGGGTGTCTACACCACATACAACCTTGTTGTATGTAGCTTTATTATGAAAAACAGATTAAAAAAAAAATTCAAAAGGAAAAGAACATCTGTTAGGCAGCTGGTATAGTAATGCTTGTTTTTTTTATAAAAGAAAAATGAATAAGCAGTTTTCTAGGTTTAACAACTCTTAAAAATTCTGGTATTGAGATACAAGAGCAGACCTCTGTATGGTACAGTTTTTTGCCCACTACCTGTCTTATTTCTGTTAATGTCTGCTATTGAAAGGCCTTTTTTCTATAAAATTGACCACTTTGATGAAATTCTGTAATGCATAAGTGGCAGTCCCCATTTGGAATATACCCACTCTTCCCTCTGGATTTCTCTAATACTGCATATGACATATGGCTCCAGCACAGGGTCCCATTGAGGATGTCAAATTGTTCTGTATATTAAATGTTGGAAAGCCTTGTTCCTTTTTGGAAAATATGAACATGATGAACATTTAAATATTTTCTTAAACCTACTCTACTTTGGAGGCCACAACTTTAAACCACATTCTAGTTGCAAGTCAGAAAGTTCACAGACTCTTGCTGCTACCCCAGCTTTCAAAAACTAGGTAGTCTAGGTAGAAGAGTCTCTTTGAAAGTCTGAAGAACCTGGGGAAATATTATCATGCTAGGGATTTAAGATAATTCTGCAAAATTCTGTATTCTCTATATATTTATAACTGCATAAATTAATTTTAAAGGATATAAATATTTAATCAGTTTTCTTACCAGAATTTATTTAAAAAATAATGCTATAATTATTTCATAGTTCAGAACTATTTGAAGTTCAGGCTTATTTATTTATTTTTTTTAGAGAGAGGGCGTGCATGTGCGAGTGGGGAAGGGGCGGAGGGGGAGAGAATCTCAAGCAGGGTCCATGCCCAGCGCAGAACCTACATGGGGCTCGATCTCACAACCGTGAGATCATGACCTGAGCCAAAATCAAGAGTTGGATGCTTAACCTACTGAGCCACCCAGGCATCCTAAAGTTCAGGCTTTTAAAACAAATTCAGACTAGTCATTTTATTAGCAATTCTAATACTTGAGGTATTAACTTTTCCCCCTCTATGCTTCTTAAGTAATAGGAGTGAAACGTCTACATCTGATAACACAGAAACTTATCAAGAGAATACAAGGTAAGCTTTTGAAAATTTTGCTACTTTAGTACATAATATCTGTCACTTTGTAATGGATTTTTTAATTAAAATTTTTTTATTCAATGAAATCATCAGACATAATGCTAGATTAGCAATTAAGAAATAAATGCTACAGATGCTTTTACAGATCACATTAAATTAGTTTAGATCTCCTTTTTCACTGTGGTCATGTTTCTTCCATGCATAATTTAGGTAGAGATGTCAATATTAACTGTCCCTTGCTGAAATTCTGAGGTATTAAACTTCAGTAATGCGATTCAAAATGTTTTGAAATGTCGATCATTCTGATGATTGATGCTTTTGTTTTTCACTTTTCCTATGAATTTTGTATGTTAGATTCCTAGAGACTGGGATAGACTAAAGATCTGACCTTGATGGGAATCTTTTTAACCAACTGAGCCACCCAGGCGCCCCTTGATGGGAATCTTTTTAAAAAAGTTTTGAGTTCTAGATAGAACTATGGTGGGACACCACAGGGTATTTACAACTTTCAAGGGAGTTACAGTGACATCTATTGGCCTTACACGAATGACTACATTTAAGTTGTTTGGACGTAACTGCTTAATACATGGAACAGCTAGGTTTGTTTTTGTTTAGGCCAAAGGCACCATGAAAAAATGTACTGAAACATTTTAAGGGTACTGTAAACTGAGATTGTTTGGGAACATCTGTTTTAGATCATTTACTGAGAATAGTTTTTTCAAAATGAAGGAATCTTTGAATAATAAATATACTTTTTAAAAAAGAAACTTACAATAATTGGTCAAAGAATAAGAAAGTGTCATTTTTATGTTATGATTTCACCTTAAGTACATTTCATTTAAAATTATTTTATAGTTCTTCTGGGCATCCTACCTTTAAGTGTCCCTTGTGTCAAGAATCAAATTTTACCAGACAGCGTTTACTGGATCACTGTAACAGTAATCACCTATTTCAGATAGTTCCTGTGGTAAGTACCTATGTTTAAGACAGTCTTCTACTTAAATACGCTGTTCCATTTATTTCACTTCATGTGTATAAGGGAAAGTAGTTGATTTAAATTTGGACAGGGCATTATCATTAAGGTAGACTTTTGTCAACAAAAAATTGATGACCATGAAGCAAAATGAGAATTTAAAATTCCAGTAACTCACTTACAGAAAGGGAGATGCTTATTGTAAGGGTCATGTAGGAGGATAGCCTGGAGGAGAGTGAAATCATGAAAGGTGAACTGGGGATTTTCATGGGCCTCTCAGTTTCTTAGTCTATAGCATGCAGGCAACTGGATCTGGTCTGATGGATCTGCTGCAGGTGAAAGCACTTATAAATAAGAATAAAGTCAGGTATTTTTAATTGTATCCTTGCAGAATCTAGTATATGAATGCATAAAGCACGGAATGAAAAGAATCATACTTTCTTTTTGATGCGTGCATATCTTTTTGATGCCATTTTGAGGCTGTGTAAGAAAGGGGTGAGACCTTTTTGATGAATGAGGGAGACAGAGTGGAGTGCGGGATTCCAGCATTGTGTTAATGGTCCTACAAGTCCTCTTTTGGAACATGAGTTACACAGGTAAGTGATTTCAACTGTGGATAGTACAGGAGAAACTGAGCTGGAAGAGATACTTCCTTTTCAGCTGTACGTTTTGATATATAAATATTTTATTCAGAAATAAGAGTAGAAGGAAAATTTTATAAATAAGGATTATAGGTATTTCTAAGCAGTTTTAGTTGGTTGTGCTAGAAAAAGTTGTGAAAGAATGTGCCTCAGTAACTACTGAAGCTACCCTTAAACTCTTACATAGCACTAAGGGAGACACACCACCTACTCTGCTCATTAGGGGAGGGTCAGTTACTACGAAGCAAATACAATTGCCAAAGATCTCTCCAGGAAAAATCTCACATTTAAGGTATTTCATTTGTTTTATATTGCATTGGCAAATTTTTGTTTCTGCATTATTTTCAACACAGCACGAACTTTGGCTAGAGTCCAGTTACCAAAAGTTTCTTCTTTGTTTTGAGAGTATCATCCATTCACTTTTTAGCATGTCCTTCACTTAAAACCTTAAGGATACGATTTAAAGTTTACTTCACTTTCATTTTACTTATAAATAAAACTAAGCTAATAATAATTATAGTTAATTGTGGCTCAAATGAGATCACGTACTTGTTAATGATAGCAACTATGGTATTATTAAAGGTTGAGTGTGATGTTTTTGTTCAAACAGTTGTGTGGTCGGAGATATAAATAACAGAATGTATATCTCTTTTTATTGTGTTGTGTTAGATTAGTATAATTTATCTGAGGTAATTTGGTCAGGAAATGATCTTGTCTTGAAATTTGGACCTTTGAAATGGTTTTCATGTAGACATTTTCAGTAACATAAGCTTATGTTGTTTTAATACTTTCAATAATTAGTATGTTTGTTTATTTTCATTATTTTATATTTAAAACATTCTGTTTCTCATAGACATGTCCTATTTGTGTGTCTCTTCCTTGGGGAGATCCTAGCCAGATTACTAGAAATTTCGTTAGTCATCTAAATCAAAGACATCAGTTTGATTATGGAGAATTTGTGGTAAGTGAAATTCCTTAAGCTTAAGAAAATACCCTGTAAATATTCAAGTTAAATTAATTTTTCAATCTAGACTTGAGTTTTGAGACAAGCTATTGTATCATACTGGATGGTTATAGAGCAAGTTCGGTTGTTTTTATAATAATATAGGTGAACTTTGGTTTGTGGAAGTGGTAAAAGTTAAATTTACTGTTCACCTCCTGTTCTAGAGAGATAATTAATATAAGAGCAAACCCCCAGGTTGACAAAATGATGATTTATATGAAAACTGCCTAGATTTAAAGGATAATTGTACCTGCTTAGAGAAGTAAAACTGGTACAACAGATGAAGGAGAATGTATTTCTCATGTAGTATAAATTGCTTATTCTAATAGATTTCTCATATCTATATATGAGACCTTTTCTTTTTATTTTTTTTTAAAGGTTTTATTTATTTGAGAGAGAGAGTGAATGAGAGAGCGAGAGAGATCACGAGGTGGGGAAGGGACAGAGGGAGAGGGAGAAGCAGGCTTCCCGCTGAACAGGGAGCCCTATGTGGGGCTCGATCCCACGACTGCAGGATCATGACCGGAGCCGAAGGCAGATGCCCAACCGATTGAGCCACCCAGGCACCCTGAGACACATTCTTTTTAAAAATGAGGGAGCATAATTATTAAAGCCAGGTTGAGTAGATTCTGGTGTTAGATGATGGCTTTAACAGGACATGAGGGAAGTTACATAAAAACAGATCCCTAAAGCAAAACATGGGGTTACTTTCTACCTCCCAAATGTGTCATGATAATTTTTTAAAGAAATTAGATGACTTTTTATTGTGAAATTACATTTTATTCAACTGCAGTGAATTAAAACCATATCTAATTCAATATTAATCCTGATAAAGAATGGCTGATACTTATTTTCCAGTTTAGGTAAGCACAGGCATGTGCAATTCTGACAATGGCATGAACAGAATTTACATCTTTTCTCTGCTCTCCAGTGTTGAAATTATATCATTATTGATAAATTTTTTTTTATTTTGTGGAATTTGCATTTTTAGTCATGCTGTTTTAAAATAACTCAAACATATGTAAAATTTAGGTGTACTTTATGATTTTAGCATTTTTATGAAATGTAGATTCTCAAATTCTCATTTTAAGAAAGTTTATTATGGAGAGCTATGATTTGGAAAAACAAAAATATATTTTATGAACCACTTTTGATCTAATTGTCCAGTTTTATTTTGCCACAGAAGAGTATGTAATTTTAATTATTTGAGATTGTCAAGTGGAAGCCTATTTTAAAGCAAATCCATAGGACATAACTTACAGCAAGTAGAATTAAATGAAGGAGAGTGGTGTAACTAAGATTGAGTGAGCTATAGTTTTTAGCTTCATGTTAGGATTAAGAAGCTGCTGTTCAGTTCTCTTAATTCAATAAATGCTTATTTTCTTTAAAATGAATTTATTTTTAGACATTTGACATTTCTTTTCTAGAGATGACAGAATTTATTATCAATTAAAATTGTGGGTAACCTTTTAACTGTACTTTTAATTAATGACCTCCTCATAAAGCACTATAACTCAAATTTCGTTCTCTGCTGATCCCATTTGTTGTTTATCACTTATACTTAAATAATTACAACTGAACTTAATTACTAAGGTTCAGGTATTTAAATCTTATATTTTAAAGGATAGCATATATTGTAACGTAAACCGTTTCAAGAGTGTGTAGTGAATTGGGCAAAGTATTGAGTAGTGGAATATGTCTTTCCTATTGACATGTTAATGTCATTGTTTTTAGAATCTTCAGCTAGATGAGGAAACCCAGTATCAAACTGCTGTTGAAGAATCTTTTCAAGTAAACATCTGAAGGCTATAGAAATCTCTGCATCTTTGTGCCTGCAAGTGCCATCTTTAAGGGGAAAACTACATGAAGTCACCGTTTCAGTAACTTGATGTGTATATTAATAAAAGTAATTCAGTCTATTGATTTAGTTTTTTAATTAAAAAATAAAGGTGGGCCATCTAAAAACTTCATCTTCTTGATAAGTTAAAAAATGAAAGTTAGGACATTATCTTTAAAAATATTGAAAGGATTATATTCATTAATGTAATGAACAAAAGGGATTCCATGTTGTACTTATCTTTTTTTATATTTCACAGTCTTGAATTTTTCCTTATGTTGCTTTTGGAATTTGTTGCAGTTCCTCCCATTGACCTTCTTGTACACAGGTAACACACAGTAGCACATTCTGAAAGATGTGATTGATAGAAACCTACCAAATCTGAGCCAGTTACCAGAGTTGCAGAATGGAGACTTGAAGTGCTAAATGAAACAATCCAAAGGAAACTTTTTTAATACAGATTCTAGCTGAAGAAATTCAACTATAAGAAAATTGTATTTATATAATGTTTAGTATTTTTGAAGACTAGTGAGATTTCTTTAATAATTATAACTCTTTAAAAAGTTAAAGTTCATTGTAAAGATATTTCCTTTTTGCCTTAGAAGGAAATACTAAGAGAAAAAATTATTTCTTAGGTGGGCGGTTGGTAATTTCAAATCCTGTTTGTTTGGCTGACAAATTTGTAAGCCCAAAGTATATTAAGCTGAATTACAGCTCTTTGGCGTCAAAATTTTCAATAGCCAGTATTTCTCTTTAACTAAGATAAAACTTTTATTAGAAACTTCCAGTTGGTGATACCATATTCTACATGTATATTTAAATGAGAGGTTTGGCTTCATCTCAGTTTAGAAGTTCATTCAAAGCTAAAGATGTATATGTATATATGCATACACTTTTGTATGGGTATATATACACACGTATGCATGCAATTTGTCAGGTTATGTACAGAATTTCTATTAAGATTTTAAAAATGGACAAGCAATATGGGATTGAGTATCTGATTTGATTAAAATTTTATGTATCACCAAATTTTTTAAAAAGTAACAGCCAAATGCTAAGTGGTCTAGTTGGCTACTGTCATACCTTAAAAGTTAAATTTACACACACACACACATAATTACCTTGTCTATACGGTGCTCATTTGTTATTCTCAAAGATAATGCATGACTATGAAGTCATGAGGTGGATGCTACCAACCACTCGGTTTCACTACTTCTTAGTCAAAACTGGGTTTGTTCTTCGTATTTATTAATAAGAATCATAAAATAATTTGTACTAGAAGGCCTAAATCAGAATAAAAGAGGAAGAGTGTATTAGCTGACATTCCATACTAATATGCATTGTTTATGCTTTCTTTAACTAAAAGAACATAAAAGAAAATCTCAGAAGTAGTTTGCTGCTAATATATACATATATTGTATGAAAGGGTATATTTTGGTTTTGTTAAAACCCTTGTTGACTTTTCTACAGTGAACATTTTTTTTAACTTGATTTAATAAAAATGTTAATTTTGCAAGTGGAGTTTTGTAAAAACCTTTTTCAGTCAAACAAAATGACTATGGTAGTAATAACAATCACCAAAAAAGCCATACATCTTGATGAACATATGCCTTTGTTCTGTCATTCGAAAGAGTGATGTTTACTATGTGCTTGAACATTTTCTCTGCAGTTACATGAGTGTAACTGTAAGAATAGCTGTTTAATGAACTCTTTTTAAAAAAAAATTTTTGACCATAGATTTTTCCAGTTTAAAGCAATAACTTTACTACTTTCTTTCAGAGTTAATACTTCCAGTATATCAAGTTTTAAACCATCCTGAGATTTGGGAACTTCTTTAAAGGAAAATTGTAGTAGAGATCATCTTGATGAAATTGTGTTTTGAAGTTTGTGGATTAGTTAAATATCAGTAATAGTCTTGTGTGTCTTTCCTATAAACTTTTCATAAGGAAAATATTGACTATTTGCTATTACCTGGGAACTCCTCAGTATGGAAATGTTTGTTTAAAATCTCACCTTTTGTCAGTGGATTAGGAATAGGGACAGGCTTTACAGATTTACAGTTTAAATTCATGAGAAAGTCATTATTTTTAATATGCTTATAGCTGAGTCAGAATAAAGGAGGGAAACTATTGATTGCTGATACCTGAATTTCACAATACCACTTCTAGGAAAGCTATTTCCCTCAGCAAGTTACAGTTTATGTTGTTAAACAGAGTCTTATTTGAAATGTATTGCTTTATTTTTCAATTAAAAGTGGTTTTCTCCTACTTGTGTGTCTAATTAAAATTTTGTCTAGAGGGAAACATGATAGCATTTAGTTCTTGTAACTCACCTTGGAAGACATGGAGGAGATAATCCATTATTTTGCACTTGAAAAAGTGGATAGGAGAAAGCTACCACATGCTGATGCTGTATGTTGGATTTAACTTTATAAACCTATTTTATCTTTATTTCATATGTTAATTTATAAGGCTATTTCGTCAAGTGTTTATGCAGCAATATTTTCAAGTCCTGTTAGCAACCAGGCAGAAAGCTAGTTAACTGGTTAATAAACACTTTTATATGGAGAAGTTACCCTTTTTTTTTTTTTTTTTTTTTTTTTTAAAGATTTTATTTATTTATTCGACAGAGAGAGAGAGAGACAGCGAGTGAGGGAACACAAGCAGGGGGAATGGGAGAGGGAGAAGCAGGCTTCCCGCTGAGCAAGGAGCCCGATGCGGGGCTCGATCCCAGGACCCCGGGATCATGACCTGAGCTGAAGGCAGACGCTTAACGACTGAGCCACCCAGGTGCCCCTGGAGAAGTTACCCTTAAGTAAAATACCAGGGTCGTAAGAACATAATGCCAAATACAATGTCATATACCTTTTGGGTTGCTTAATAAGTATTAATTATGACCTTTATTGAATCAACTTTTATAGAAATCCATTAGGGCTGCTACTCAAAAGAATCAACCTTTTGAGGAGGTGATGACATTTTATTTTAGCCTTTGTGACCCAGAAAACATGTAAATACATGCAGTATAAAACTCATGATAGAAATATGAATAAAGTACTCATCCCATGGTACCACTTAGTGTCAATATAATTTTCTGATTATGCAATACAATTTTGTAAAAAAACGTGGAATGGAAAGGAGTTATGTTAAGAAATTAAAAGAATACAGGAGCCTCAAAAAAATGGGTATTACCACCTGCATTCCCCGCCCCCCCCCAATCTGACAGCAATTGTCCAATCCTGGGGCTGAGAGAGGTGACGGTTGCCACACTCCCACCCCTGAAATGAGAAAGATAGATGTGTGTATTCCATTATGTACTTAACTGGCAAACTTGTATTAAACTCTACCACACAGTTTCCTATGTTAATAGGAATTCCTGAGAGTATAATGGTGAAGGAATACCATTACAGAATTTTAGCTGAGCAGGGCACGGGAGTGAATGTCGATTAGACCTAATCAGATGAATTATAGCCATTCTGTGGAGAGGAAGAAGGAACACATGAAATGTGAATGAAAGGAATTTCCTACCTGTCAGTGTGGCAAAATAATGTTACGATAATGTGCACAAAGTGAACAATAGCCTGAGTAATCAGGGCTTCGATCAAGAAAACATTATTAGAATCCCATAAATCCCTTTATTTCTACTTGCAGTCATAACTCGTCACCACCACAAACTTTTAATACCACAGGTTGTTTTGCCTGCTTTTTATACTTTATAGAAAACGAAGCACACAGTAAAAATTCTATCTGGCTATTTTTGTTCAACATTGTTTTGAGGTTTTTATATGTAGGTTTTAATTTAGTCAACAGCTACCCTACAGTAACTTGTCTTTTGTCCAGAACAGAAAAACTAAACAGTAGCTTTTGTGAATTTGTGAATGTTAGATACATTGCAAGTGGTTCTTTTCATGTACGTTGGCACTCGCAGGTGCCGATCTATGTAAAAACTGAAAACTGTCTGGCTCCGCCCCCCCCCCCCCCCCGCAAATAACTGGGGAAAGACAGGTGAAGAAAGGAGCCAGTGGCTTTCACAGCTCTTACCTGACCTTTTTCCTAAGCTGCATTGTTTATGCTTTTAAGATTCACCCTTTCAGCAACTTTCATATATGCAGTACAGTATTATTAATTATAATCACCATTCTGTACATTACATCCCCATGACTTACTCCTTTTATAACTGGGAGTTTGTACCATTTGATCACCTTCACCCATTTTTGCCCATCTCCATCCTCTGGCAACCACCAGTCTGTTCTCAATTTATGAGTTTGGTTTTTGTTTTTTAGATTCCACATACAAGTGAGGTCATACAGTATTTGTCTTTCTCTGACCTTATTTCACTTAGCATAATGCCCTCGACTTCTAACCATGTTGTTGCAAATGGCATGATTTCCTTCTTTTTTGTGGCTGAATAGTTTGTGTGTGTGTGTGTGTGTGTAGACACTTAGGTTGTTCCATGTCTTGGCTATTATAAATGCTGCAATGAACATGGGAGTGCGGATATATCTTTGAGATCCTGATTTTATTTCCTTTGGATATATACCAGAAATGGAATTGCTGGATCGTATGACGGTTCTATTTTTAATTTTTTGAGAAAACTCCGTAATGTTTTTCATAGTGGCTGTACCAATTTACATTCCCACTAACAGTGCACAAGGGCTCCCTTTTCTCCACATCCTCGCCAACACTTACTTGTCTTCTTTAATTTTTTAAAAAGATTTTATTTATTTGAGAGAAAGAGAGAGCAGGGGAGGGGGGACGGTCAGAGGGAGAAGCAGACTCCCCGCTGAGCAGGGAGCCCGACGTGGGGCTGGATCCCAGGACTCCGGGATCATGACCTGAGCTGAAGGCAGACGCTTAATGGACTGAGCCACCCAGGCACCCCTATTATGTGCATTGTATTAGAAACCATATTTTCATCAAAATTGTTCAAGAGTATATGAGCATTGATAGCAATTTATATTAGTTATAACCTCTAAAATGTTTTTCATAATTTAGGACCTTCTGTATGACTAGTGAATTTTCTTTTTTAGGTTTGGCTCATTGTCGCTACATACATATTTTGAATTTGAATTTTGGCATTCAACATATTAGCTATCCCTCCAAGCTGGATAAACAAGGCCTTCACCTTACTGCACATGACCAAACCAGCCCAGGAGCAAATCATTAAAGACTGCTTTAGTCAGATTTCATCTATTAATATTGAGTACGGTTATCAAACCACTTATGAATATGCTTAAATATTCTAGTCTCCAGCTCTTGCATATAGTTCATAAGACTAACAACTCTTCATCTACCGGTCCATTAAATGTGTTAAAATATGAAATGTATTTAGTTCAATTTGACTTAGTGAATATACAGTGGGTCATTTAATTACTATTTTCTTTTCTAATTGTTTACAAGCCAGCTACTCTAGAATTTTGTCAAGCAACTTAATTCTCACTGGTAATTTCTCTCTCTCTGGAAAACAGTTCTATCAGGAATGCTTAAAGGGGACTACATGTGGGATGTTCTATGGTCTTCAGTCGTGATAGGTGTATTATTTCAATAGAGCTGGAAGTTTTTGTTTCTTCCGTTTGTTATTTAGGTCTTGAATATTAGGAAGGACATTCTGATTCTGAAGAAGTATTTCTTGTACAAAATTTGGGAGCAGTTTGATCGAGATAGGGTTTCTTAGGTACTGAGTGGTGCTTATTGAGGGCCTACAATATCATGAATATAACACTTTTCAGTGCAAACATGTCTAAATAGAAGATTCTATCTGCAGGCTTATTCCTTTTATATTCCTGATAAATGGCCCTGCTGCTGCTTATGTGATGTGGCCAAATACGATGTTAAGGAGGCAAGTTGATCTGAGGTTTGTGAAAGCTATAATACAGCAAAAGTTATATTTATTTTAAAGCAGTTTGAATTGGGTTTAAGACATCACATCATTTAATCCAGGGGTGGAAATACATGAAATCAATGGAGCTGCATCTTTGTTATTCTAAACCTAGGACTTACTGGGGGCACTTGACTGGCTCAGTCAGTGGCGCGTGTGACTCTTGATCTGGGGGTGGAAGTTTGAGCCCTGCGCTGGGCATAGAGATTACTTTTAAAAAGAAAATAAAATAAACCTGGGAATATTGGTTTACTTGTCTCTTGCCTTTATCGTTGCTCAAGGATTATTTGCGGTAGTTCTATTATAACATCACAAATTTAAAAGTGACTAGTGTCATAACCACCATAGATTGATACTCACCCCACCTTGAGAATATGACAGGGCTGCCCCCATGGGCTGTATGTCTTAGGTTATCTGTGGAGCCAGGTCCAAAAATGAAAATCTTGAGGTGAAGCCAGAGGTCCACTCATGGATGACTAGGTCAAAAGCACTGAGCCAAGAGGGAAGACACAAACTACAATGAACTGGTTGGGGCATGGAGATGCTTCTAGTCAAAGAAGCAGACCCAGAGCAAGAAAAGAAGGAATGAAGCATGAGTATGCTGTGGTGTGAGTTAGGTTCAGGTAAACCTTAGCAGAAGGAGATCCTCTGAGCATAGGCACTCCTTTCATTCTTGTCATGCTACCTAGAGATTGGACATGAAGCTTTCATGTGGGAGGCTCTCAGCCATTATCATGGGATTGTCATTTTTACACTGAGATGCAGTTTATCTGGAACTAGAGAGATGAATTCACACAAAGTAGCTATTTATTTGTACTCAGGTATCTTGAGCTTCCATTCTCCAGTAGTCATGTTTATGGTCAATATTTTCCTGAGTAGAAAAGATGGAAGTCAGATTTGTATCCCGAGAACCTTAATGTTGAAATGTCCCTTCTTTCCTGGATGGCAGAGAGTACCTGTTTATTCGATAAAGGCTCAGTCCGGTCACTTCTCTTTTCTCACTGCAGACTTAATCCCTAATCAAGCATCTCATGCTTGTACGTCGGTGATCCTATTTGTACAGGTTTCAGGTACCATCTTTGTTAATCAATCTCAAATTTTCATCCACACCTCTCCTCTGAGCTCCGGACCGGTGTATCTGATATCTGTTCAGCGTCTCTGGTTTTGGGGTGCATAGGAATCGCCTCGAGTCCTTGTTAAAACACAGATTGCTGACCCCAACTTCGAAGTTACTGTATCAGAGGTCTGGATTAAGAATTAATTTGTGATTAATTTGTTTATACCCCTAACAGAACATTACAATTAATTTGTGTTAAGTCTCTTTCCCAACTAGACCAGTTATTTTCAACACTGCCTGCACTATAGGATCACCTGGAAAACTTTGGAAAAGCAACCATACCAGGTTCCATCTCCAGAGATTTGGATTTATTTGGTTTGGGTGAAGGCCTACATGATTGTAATATACTGCCAGTGATTCTCAGAATCACTGCACTGGGGATGCCTGGCTGGCGCAGTCGGTTAAGCATATTGACTCTTGGTTTTGGCTCAGGCCCTGATCTCAGGGTCGTAACATTGAGCCCTCTGTCAGGCTCCATGTGGAGTCTGCTTAAAACTTGCTGCCCGTCCCCCCAACTCATACGCATGTGTGTTCTCTCTCTCTCTCTCAAATAAATAGATCGTAAAAAAAAAAATCACTGCAGCAGACCAGACTATGAAATTTTTGAGGGTGTGATTATGGTGCTCACTTGGTATTGCCCAACTCTTAACACACAGTGGGCAATCAGTCCATGTGTGTTGAACTGTTTTGTGGCAGTAAGGAGAAATAGCATGGGCTCTCCCTTTGCTGAGGGACTAAGATGTTGAGATGGATGGAGACTTTAAGAAACTGGATTCATTTTAGATACTTATTAAGATGCATGATCAATAAAAATTAACAGACAAAATCCAGCTCTTCCCGTAAGTGGCCTGAGGTGGTCTCTGAAAATGGCTTGCTATTCACTTGACCCAGAAAACCCTATGAAATCATGCAAGCAAGAGGTTCAAATCTTCATGTCACTTTAAGAACACATGAGAGGCTGCCCAAGCCATCAAGGGCATGCATATCTGAAAGGCCACCAAGTATCTGAAGGGTGTCACTTTGCAGAAACGATGTGTGCCACCACGCCATCGCTATAGCAGTGGAACTGGTAGGTGTGCCCAGGCCAAACAGTGGGGCTGGACACAGGATCAGTGGTCCAAAAAGAGCGCTGAATTGTTACTGCACGTGCTTGAAAGCGCAGAGAGTTCATGCTGAACTGAAGAGTTTAGATGTAGATTCTCTGGTCATTGAGCACATCCAGGTAAACAAAGCCCCCAAGATGCGGTGTTGAGTTTACAGGGCTTGTGGCCAAATTAACCTACACATGCGCTCTCCCTGCCGCACTGAGATGCTCCTGACTGAAGAGAGCAGATTGTTCCTAAACCAGACGAGGAGGTTGCACAGAAGAAAAAGGTATCCCAGAAGAAACCGAAGAAACACAAACCTACAGCCTGGGAGTAAATTTTGCATAAAATAAATGCAAATAAAAATTTTAGGGAAGACTGGGTGGCTCAGTTAAGTGTCTGCCTTCTGCTCAGGTCATGATCCCAGGGTCCTGGGATCGAGTCTTGCCTTGGGGGGAGGTGGTCCTTGCTCAGTGGGGAGCCTGCTTCTCCTTCTGCCTGCTGTTCCCCCTCCTTGTACGTGCTCTCTCTGTCAAATAAATAAATAAAACCTCCAGACAATATCCAGAAAAACTATAGAAACCATTTCATTAAGAGATTTGAGAAAGACCCTGAAGGTTTAAAAAAGGAAAGATAAGGAATAAACAATGTATTCGGAGATGCTGAAGAAGAGAATCATGAAAGAAAAATAGTTTAAAAATACCACCCTTATGTTTATTAAATACTTATAATTTTAATGTACTTTGGGGCCCATTGTTTTGCTTGAGATTCACAGTGAGGGCAAATATCATTTCCATTTTACAGATGAGGAATCTGAGTCATGGTAGATGAGGTTGGGTGACGGTCCAGGTGACAGTAGGCAGAGCTAGGACTAGAACCTAGTCCTTAGTTCTTAATCCAATGCTCTTTCCAACACACTGGCTGTCTAGAAAGGATGAATCACCCGAGTTTGATTGTCTAGCAGAAGACACTTATTCCACTTCCATTTGTTCCATTTAGTCCATATTCCCTTTCTTCTACATGTCTGGGTCTCCCCTCCTAGGAGACCTTCTTCTGGATCCGGGTCTCTGGAGTTATCTATCAGCCACCAAGGCCCTAAGTGATATATTTTTACATGCCTTCTCTGTAATTACCTCCCAGGACCGAGACTCGGGACTTTATTGTACTTATTTGTTCAGTGAACGATTTATATTTATGAGTGATTCATGTATGCCAGGATCTGTCCTGCATGCTGGCAGACAGTCGGGAGCAGACAGACACAGTCCTGCCCCTATGACGTTTTAGAACAGCAGGTGAGAGACAAACTTTAAATATTGACACACACAAGTCCCACATTGCAACTGTGATAAGTTCTACCGGGAAGAGGCTCAACCTCGCAGGGTCTGATTATGTCCCAGAGGTCCTAGAAAAGATCCCAGTTCAAACCAGTTCTGAAGAAATAGGTATTAACTAGATAAAAACAGGGGTAAAGAGCTACACGAGTTCTTCCAGTCTTTTCCAGCATTGCAAACTCCTTTCAAACTTCAGAAAGTTTCTCAGACCTCCCCACATGATGAGTGGCAGATTTTTATGACTGATGAAATATCCAGTGCGATTAATCCAGCAACGACACTAAATGGATTTATAATGCATGAATCACTCAACACTTACACACATTTGAACCGTATTTCTTATTTTCGTGGGATATTAATTACTGACTATATTATATAGACAACACTTGCTACCGTGTACGGCCTCCTTATATTCTCCAAAGCTTTCAGGGTTGGTGCCCGTGGGTTGTCCTTCCCTGAGCTAATCTGTGGGCATCTACTACTGGACAAAGAGAGAGCAAGTCCTTTCTCTTCTCTCTCCTACCCTCCCCCACTAGGTACCAGAAATGTATTTTCCAGTAACTTCTTGCAGACATCAGTCGCAGCCAGCTTCCAGTCCAGTTTCAGGGCGTGGGTGGTTGTTGCTTGAGACCCAGTAATTTTGAAATGGGAAAATTATATTAAAGACAGACAAAACAAGCATTGGGTAGTGCGGTGTTTGGTCAAACTGTACAGATCTCGGGAATCCGCTATGGTTCAGCGTAAGATTTCGTTAGAAAAAAGGGAAGAGGGGCAGTTCTCCTAAGAATGTTTAAACCAGCCTGTTCAAAGCAAGATTCTGGGGTGCTACTCGGGCTGTCAGAACTCTGGGAAGGAAGTCCCAGGGTGGTGCTGTGGGAGCTGTCCCTGCCAACACTGCTGCCCTTCCTTCCCTCGGCCGGGACTGTCTAACCTCTCCCCACCTTCTTGACCTCCTGGCTTACCCTCAGCCGTTCTTCTGGGAAGGCATCCCTGACCCCTTTAGGTGTCCAGTGCTCCTTCCCAGCCCCCAGTGTAGGGGATTGCATTCCAGCGACTGCCCTTAACCCCGAGAGTGTCTCTTCACAAGGCTGGGAGCTCAAGGAGCGGCTCCGAGGTGTCCCGCAAACACCTGCGAAAGGAATTTGTCGTTGCTTGTGGGACGCCGCCAATTTAAAATAAAGATTACGCGGCAAGTGGGGATAGGAGAAAACGATACTTATGTGTAGACTCCAAAGTCGTGTGCAACCCTGCCGGGAGTTTAAGCTCTTGGGACAGTTGTTATCCTGGAGGATATAAAGTATTATGATGCATGTTCATGATTCTGTGACAGGAAAACTGGCAGCTCTGGGGGAAGGAAGCACATATTTCTGCTTTTTAATCTGTCACATAAGTAACACATTGCTCCTAAATGCCAGATGGAGTTCGCTGTAGTGATGAAAACCAGAAGGGATGATGCTCGGCATGCGATTAGGAGTGCGGGCGAAGGCCGGTGGACGCACGTTCATGGAACAGCCGCAAGGTGGCAGCTTCGAACCGGGACATTCCGGATCGAAGGCTCGCCCACCGAGCACCTTGCAACACTCTCCCCAGGGGAGAACGGAGGGCAGGTATCGTGGAGCAATTCAGAAGGGGAAGAGAGAAAGAGATTGTAGTACTTACTGCGTCTGTAATTTTGTTTTATAGTTTTGTTTTTTAATATATAATTTTGTTCATAATTTTATTTTATTTTTTTAAAGATTTTATTTACTTGACAGAGACACAGCGAGAGAGGGAACACAAGCAGGGGGAGTGGGAGAGGGAGAAGCAGGCTTGCTGCGGAGCAGGGAGCCCAATGCGGGGCTCGATCCCAGGACCCTGAGATCATGACCTGAGCCGAAGGCAGACGCTTAACGACTGAGCCACCCAGGCGCCCCAATTTTGTTTATAATTTTATAAAATTTTGTTTCCCCTAGAATCAAAGCCCGGCCCACACGTACACACCCAGACACAGAAAGTCTCACAAATGCACACTGAACCCGCCTCATTCTCGGGAAGCCCCACAGTGAGTCTGAGATGTTCCATGCCTGACTTGGCTGTCCTCAGGCGGCCCTCACTTCCTTTGACCATGTACGCATGCTTTCGTAGACCATTTAAAGACTTCCTGAGGGTAATTGTGCTTTTATTTGATTTTCACCTAATGTATTCACTTTTTTCTTTTTTTACTTTTACAAACTGTTTATTTTCCGTCAACCTTTTCCATTTCTATTTCCATTTTGTTTGCCTTTGTGGAAGAGCAGCTTAAGACCGCTCAGTGGTTGTTCCTACCCATTCAGTGGCCTGAGCAGTGGGAGCTGCAGACCAGTCTTCAGTGGCCGGCTGGGCACTCCAGTCTTCAGGAGAGATCTGCTGAATAGGCACCGAGGGCACCTGCACGCCTTCAGACCAGTCTGCGACTTCAGGCTGAGTAGCAGTGAACTCAGGAGCTGGAGCCGTCCATTCACCCTCAAATTCCTCCTTGGTCACAGCCTTCTCAGCAGCGGCCTGCTCTTCCTTTTCAATCTCTTCAGGATCTCTGTAGAAGTACAGATCAGGCATGACCTCCCATGGGTGTTCACGGGAAATGGTGCCACCCATGCGCAGACCTCCTTGGGCCAGCATCCACCACATCAGACCCAGTGAGTGAGCTCCCTTGTTGTTGCAAGGGATGGCCATGTCCACATAGTGCAGAGGAGAGTCTGTGTTACACAGAGCGATGGTAGGCAGGTTAACATAGGACGCCTCTGTAAGAGGCTGGTGGTCAGCCCTGGGATCAGTAAGTCCAGAAGTCTCGGCTCCCGGAAGGCTGCCTGGATCTGGTTAGTGAAGGTTCCAGGAGTGAAGCGGCCGGCAATAGGAGTGGCTCCGGTAGCAGCAGCTACCGGGAACGCAAAACAACGCCGTATGGACCCTTCCCTGGGTAGCTCGGAAGGTAATGTATTCACTTTTGAACTTAACCCTCTTACAATAAGTTACTCTACTCTGCTTATGAAAATATGCTTTTATAAATGTGTATATAGATTATATATAACTATATCTTGTGAGTTATAAAAATGTATGACATACACTGATGAATCAGGGAACCAGTGTTTTCCATCCTTCCTTGCATGCAGTAGGTGCTCAGTGTATGTTTACTGAACTGAAGAGAAACAGAGATAAAGCGTCCAGGAAAAGGAAGGTGCAGACTTAGCAGTTGAGCAAAAATTCAACACCGTGTAGAGGTCATAGAGGGTCATAGTGTAGAGCATCATACACTATTCAACATAGTGTAGACGGGTAAAGAGCAACAAGAGAAAAAGAGAATGCTCACTTCTCTGCCTCTTCTCAGAGCAAACCTACCACATCCAGGGGTCCAGGAGACTCAGGATCTCCTCCTCAGTGTTGATCCAAACTGACACCATGTCCACATGTCCTTCTAGTGATTTGAACACTAGTTCTTCTAAGATGACTATGAAACTTTTATGAAAATAATCCCATGAAGCTGATTACTAGAAGGCAAAGTTTTGAGGGCAAACATGTAGTTTGAACTCCTATTTCCAGTACTGTGCATAGAGTAGGTACTTAATAAAGACTGATTACAAACCCAACCTGCCCAAAAGGAAGTTGAAAAAATAAGCACTGAACCACATGAATATAGGGAATTCCTGGAGTAATTAAAAGGAAATGTTATTTATAGTAAACCATTTGTATACTACTTAAAACATAGCTTTTGTTAAGTATCTAACAAATCAAAATTACGTTTTAGCAAAATCACCTTTCCTCAGACACACGCGCTAGGCTAAAAACAATGCCTATAGATAGGGCAAAGGTTACTATATTATCCTGCCTTCAAGGAACTTGTAACTTAGTGGGAAAAGATTACATGTCCATAAAAACATGTTGAATGAAGAATGGCAAAAATAAATGCTGTAGAATCCCAGAGGAGGGGGGGATCACTTTTTTGATGTTGAAACATTCACAGAGGAGACTGCCGTTGACATGGACTTTGGAACATAAATCACACCTAGATAATACGGGGCAGGGGTGGAGGGCATTCTTGGAGCAGAGGGCCAGGAACAGGCTCCGGAAGGTGTTCAGAGTGGACAGAAGTTCATGGAGGGTGTGGCAGGAGATAAGGCAGAGAGGCAGAAGGGACAGAGCTGAGGACTCCCAAGGGGCCAAGCCAACCGTCTGTTCTTTACCCCAGAGGCACTAAAGGTCTTTGAAGAGGGTAGTGACTTGGTGGAGGCTCAACTTCTGAGATTATACAGTGTACGTTGGTTTGGGTATGATGAGAGATTTAGATGGTGTTTTATTTTGATTTTTGTCTGTCTTTTAAAGATTTATTTATTATTTGAGAGAGAGAAAAAGCACACAAGAGGCAGGAGCAGGGGGAGAGGGAGAGAGAATCTCAAGCAGGCTCTGCCTGGGGCTGGATCCCAGGGGCTGGATCCCAGGACCTTGAGATCATGACCGGGGACAAAACCAAGAGTCAAATGCTTAACTGACTGGGCTGTCCGGGCACCCCTTATTTTATTTTTAAAAATCATCCAAACAATCTGTAGCTACTGTGTGTATATAAATGTTCAAACGTATTACAGCCAGTAGATTTATCACACAAATATAACTGGATCACAAAATAAATACGAGAATCACATGCTATTTTAAACACAGTATTTTTAAATTCAGATGTTACTGGGGAATGGATGATAAATGAAGAGGAACAATGGCCATGGCTTTATTTGGAAGTCCCAATCCAAACCCTACCTAGAGCACTGAGAGCAGAATCTTAGTGTTGAAAGGGGCTCTCTGTGGCCTGCAATAGGCGCACTGCAGGTGGGAATGCAAACTGGGTGGAGCCACTGAGGAAGACAGTTTGGAGGTTCCTCAAAAAATTAAAAATAGAACTACCCTAGGATCCAGTAATTCCACTGCTGGATATTTACCCAAAGAATAAAAAAACGTTGATTTGAAAAGATATATGCACCCCTATGTTTACTGCAGCATTATTTACAATAGTCAAGATATGGAAGCAGCCCAAGTGTCCATCAATAGATGAATGGATAAAGAACACTACTCAGCCATAAAAAGGAATGAGTTCTTGCCAGTTGCAACAACATGGATGGATCTAGAGAGTATAAAGCTAAGTGAAATAAATCAGTCAGAGAAAGAAAATACCATATGAATTTACTCATATATGATATTTAAGAAACAAACAAAGAAGAGACAAACCAAGAAACAGACTCTTAACTATAGAGAACTCACTGATGGTTACCAGAGGGGAGGTGGGTGGGGGATGGGTGAAATAGATGAAGGGGATTAAGAGTACACTTACAGTGATGATCACTGAGTAATATATAGAATTGTTGAATCACTATATTGTACACCTGAAATGAATATAACACTTATGTTAATTATACTGGAATTAAAAAAAAAAAGAATGACCAAATGGGGCGCCTGGGTGGCTCAGTTGGTTAAGCGTCCCACTCTTGGTTTCAGCTCAGGTCATGATCTCAGGGTCATGAGATCAAGCCCCACATTGGGTTCTGTGCTCAACGTGGAGTCTGCTTGAGATTCTTTTCCCCTTCCTCTCCCTCACCCTCTGCTCCTCCCCTGGCTCATGTGTGCTCTCTCTCTCTCTCAAATAAATAAATACAATCTTTTTTTTTTTTTTAAAGAATGACCAAAAGAAAAATACCTGCTGCAGTGTCATAGTATGGGAAAGGATTTCAAGATATCATCTAATGTAGTTTAATCAATTAGATGTAGTTCATCTAATATAATGTCAACCAATTCGTTGGGCACATATAATATAATGGGTGTTTGGATTTGATATTGTGAAAGTCCTGAGGAATGGCCCTTGGCTTAAGCTGGATCAGAGAGAATTCCCTGGAGGTGATGAGGCCAAAGCTGAGAGTTGAAGGGTAATCAGACATCAGCATGGTGGTACTCAACAGTTTGGGGTGTAGTTTTGGGGAGCATTATGCAGGAACACCATAAATGCTGGTATAATTGGGATATAAAGTACCAGGTTGGAAGGGGCAGGAGATGTAGCTGAAGATGTAAACATAGCACAGAAGGCCTTGAGTGCCGTGCTGTATAGATTGGACCACAGAAAAGTTTATTCCAGAAAGTGACATAGTAGTTGCCTTTTGGACAGATCACTCTGTACATGTGGAAGAGAGATTCATAGGGGGCCATGTTGACAGAAAGGATCAGTTAGGAGGCCAAAGTCCAGAAGAAAGAGATGCCTGAGGGAGTGAAAGGGTACAGTAGGAAGGATGATAGAGGACAGAAGGGAGGAAAGAAAGGGTTTCCAAAATGTTGAGGAGGGCGTATGAGGAAGAGGAAGAAATTCAGACAACCAGTATTCTGGTTGATGTGCCCAGGTGGAAGGAGCCCTTAACTGTGACAAGCTTGCAGAAGATGGAGTTGCCCAGAGAAGACCAAAGTGAGTTGAGTTCTAGACCTGTTGGTTTTGAAAGCTGTCTAGCAAGAGTTGGATCTTGAATCTGAAGCTTACGGAGAGGAGGTCAGTGAAACTGTGGCAACAGATTAGATCAGCAAGGCTGACGTGTAATGATATTTAATAGCTGTTACAGTCATTACCCACTTTCTGGGAGTTCGTATGTATTAACTTATTTAATTCTCCCAACAATCCATTCAATTGATACTTTTACCCCGTTTATGTAGAAATGAGAAATTAGGCATAATAAAGAGGACTTCTATAACCTCCCCATGAATCTACCTACCTGCCTCATGTACTTGGTCTGCTGGCCTCAAGTATTTGGTCTACCGTGGACGAAAGTCACTCTTCTCAGAGCACAATCCCTCCACTTAAGTACTAGATCTCATCCCTGTGTCCCACTGTGGACACTGTTTCAACAATTTTCCCCTCTCTCCATTCATCACAAAAATTCCCCTCTCCACTAGAGCATTCTTGCCAGCCTACAAACATACAATGATTTCTCCCAGTTCAAAGAAAGACCAAAACTCTCTCTTGATGCCCATCCTGCTTTCTTGTTCATGTTCCATTCTTATTCTTCCTTTTACACCTCAGAAGAGTTGCTTCTATGCATTGTCTCTAACTTCTCTATTTCATCCTTATTTGAACTCACTCCATGTAGCTTTATTGCTTCCATTCTGCCAAAATTGTTCTTAGCAAGTGGCCAAAGATCTCCATTTGGCTAAATCCAAGGATCAGCTCTCAGCTCTCATCTTTCGTGACCTATCTGCTGTGTCTGACTCAACTGACCACTCCCTCTTTCTTCTTGTTACTTGCTTTGGAGGCTACCTCAGTCTCTTCGATCTTCTCTTACCTCTCTGGTCACTCCTTCTTAGCATCTTTTGCTCATTCCTCATCTCCCTGAGTGCTTAGCAGGTAGGGTCTCAGCACACAGTCCTTGCAGCTCTTCTCTCTTCTACTTTACACCTTGGTGGTTTCATCCAGTCTCATGGTTTTAAACACCCTCTGTATGTTGCTAATCCCAGATTTATACCTTTAGCCTATACCTGTTCCCTAAATTTTATATTCATAGATCCAACTGTCATCTTCAATTTGATGTCTAAAGGAAAACTCAAACTCAACTTGTCCAAACTGAACTCTTGATCTCCCTCTTCCCACCCAAGCTTGGTTGTCTTTCAGTTTTTGCAATTTTAGTTAATAGCATCTCTAATGTTCTGGTTGCTCAGCCCAAGAACCTTGACTCATCCTTGATTCTTCCTTTTCTCCCATATCCCATATCCACTCCAAATTCTGTTGACTCTACCTTCAAAAGATGACCAGGATCCCACCTCTTTGTTCCATCCCCACTGGTACTTCCCTGGTCTAAGCTGTCATCTACTCCCTGTCGATTTTTGCAATAACCTTTTAATAATCCGCCTTTGCTGATCTTTCAGGCTATTCCCGATATAGCAGCCAGAATGATCCTGCTAAGGCTGATTTGATCTTGTTACTCCCTTGCTCAAAATCATCCAGTAGATGCTTATACCACACAGAGTAGTCTTGGCAAAGTCTTACAAGCCCTGTCCTTGCCACACACACACACACACACACACACACACACAACTACCTTCTTGACCTCTCCTCTTTCTACTCTCTCCCCCACTCATGCCCATCACACTGTCATCCCTGCTGTTTTTTGACCATATCAGCTGTGACTTCAACTCAGGGTCTTCCATTTGCTATCCCCTCTGCCTGGAACTTTTTTCCCATAACAATCTCCAAAGCTTGCTCCCTCACTTCTTTCAGATTACTATGTAAATATCACCTTCTTAGTAGGTCCTTCCATGAAAATCCTATTGAAAATTGCCACTAACAGTCTTTATTCTCTTTCCTAAGCATGGTGTGTTTGTATTGTCAATTGGGCTGGGCTTCCCAGAGCGTCTTCCCTACGGAGTTCTCAGGCTGCTGGGCCACAGAAACATTTTGCATGACATTTGGAAGACAGAAGTGAAGGAGTGGCCGTACTGATTCTGCACTTAGAGGACTGGTACGGTGTGCAATGCAGCCAGCTACAGTGTGCCTTACCTGCTGGCTCACCTGGTTGGCTCCCGGCTGTGGCTGGACCCACAACTCTTATAGTGCTCCCTGGAGCCTCCTACAGTGTCTCAGACGCCTGGGTCAAGGATGTGTTTAGCTTCATGATGAAGGCTGCTGGCTTCTCCAGTAGGACTTCCCCACATCCCTGAAAACAGAGGCTTGGAGATGAAGAGAGATCGAGGAGAATTCTAGTCCATGCTCCTGGTTTCATCTTGCTTCCCTCACTGCACATTCGTCTTCCGTTGCTGGCTGCCTGCCGTGCTGACCTCAGGCACCAGAGCCAGGCGTGGAAGCAACGCAAGTTCCCACAATCGCATCAAGTCAAATTCCTATAATAAATCCATGTGCGTGCATGCATGCGTGCGTGCGTGTGTGTGTGTGTGCATGTTTTATGCTGGGAAATGTTGAACAACTAGCTTTCCAGAAAAAAAAAGAAAACCCAATCAGTAGCATTTGCCAATTTCCTTGGTATAAATATTCCACTCTGACCATTTTATGCTACTGATGTGATATCGCTAAACGGGGACTGGGGAAGAGCTGCTAGCAATGAGCTGTCTCAGGCCAGCGCTCAGCAGCTCCTGCGCACCACTGGGAGTATGTCTTAGTGGTTTTGCTTCTCTGCATCTTGTCTAATAGACCTATTTAAATTTTTTCTGTAGCCCTCAGCACCTTCTACCCTGCTACATATTTTAGTCTTCTGCCTCCTACCTCGGAATGTAAGCTCTTTCAGGGCAGGGAGTTTTGCCTGTTTTGTTCACTGCTGTCTCTTTGGCTCTCAGAACAGGTGCTGCACTCGATAGCTGTCCGTGTGTATTTATTGGAGGGGGAGGGAATGAATGAAGAAATGTAGTGTGGGAGGACTTACGGGGCAATAATAGAACCGGATGTGTGGCAGACCAAGAACCTGAGTGAGATCATTGTCAAGGTGTCACCTGGTTTGATTCAGCTCAACAAATATTTGTGGATGCGTACCATCTGCCAGATATTTTGCTGTTGGGGCACATACAGAGAGTAAGGCCTGGTTGCTAATCTGGCGGAATTTAGAGGGGCTGGAGAAGAAGGGAGAGAACTCACTGTCAGGGGAACCAGGGACATTGATGAGGAAATAGGGGCGCCTGGGTGGCTCAGTTGTTAAGCGTCTGCCTTCAGTTCAGATCATGATCCCAGGGTCCTGGGATCAAGCCCCACATCGGGCTCCTTGCTCCGCGGGAAGCCTGATTCTCCCTCTCTCACTCCCCCTGCTTGTGGTCCTGCTCTTGCTTTCTCTCCCTGTCAAGTAAATAAATAAAATCTTAAAAAAAAATGAGGAAATAGTCAACGGTGCCCAAGGCAGCACAATGGACCAGGAAGACAGTGATCGAAAACTATCCTCTGAATGGGGCAATTAGGAAAGGCACAAGGGCTTTCCTTTGAGAAGCACCCCCAGTATCTCCTTTCTCTGGAGGTTATACTCCCAAAGCTCTTTGGCCATGTTCCTCTGCAGCCACGTGATAGAATTAGGGTTTCCAGCCAGCCAGCCCTTCTGGCGTGGACTCTTCGAAGACAGGACTGCACCCCGGGGCTCAGGCCAGTGCTTAGCATGTGTAGGGACACAGCACGCATTTGATGAAAAATGAAATTACAAGGAGATTTAAAAAAATTTTAGACATCCCAGCTATTTATCTCAGGCTTTTCTTTTTTTTTTTTTTTTTTTTTTTTTAAAGATTTTTTATTTATTTATTTGAGAGAGAGAGAATGAGAGAGAGAGAGCACATGAGAGGGGGGAGGGTCAGAGGGAGCAGCAGACTCCCCGCAGAGCAGGGAGCCCGATGCGGGACTCGATCCCGGGACTCCAGGATCATGACCTGAGCCGAAGGCAGTCGCTTAACCAACTGAGCCACCCAGGCGCCCCCTATCTCAGGCTTTTCTTAGAGTTATTTCCTCTTAGCATTTTCTGTGGAAACTTAACCGAAACTGGACTGTTAATAATCCTAATTTTGTCCTTCAGTTCTCTAAAATGGAAACCCGCTTTTGGGATCAGAAAGAAATATTAAGTGGTATTTTATAATGAGACAAGTCACATTTGGGATTCATAGTAAGTGGATTTGCAGCCCGATTTTTGAGTCGGGAAGTACCGCTATCAATGTGACTGATCACTGGACCAGGCTACTGTCCTCTGTTCATGTTCCTAAACGGTGTTGTTTTATAGGATCTCGAAGTTTGAAACTTCGGCTTCCTATCCATCACTCACTAAATTCTTCCCGCTGGTTTCAGAAACATGTTGTCTGGCCAGAGATTCCGCCCTTGACCACCCCTCATATGAATGGTACCCCTTGGTTGCTCCAGGCCTCCTTCCTTTCAGTTATATGCTTCCTGAGGGCGCATACCACTTCCTCACGTGGCGTTCTAGAACATGTCTGACACTTGTCTTGTCTCCCATGAGAACGTGAGGACCATGAGGGCAAGACTTCATCTGTTTAGTTCACTGCTTGACCCCCAGCACTGAGAATAACACTGGTGTAAAATAGGGACGGGAAAGCTGTGGACTGGGTAGTTATGAGCCTTCTGGAGCAGCAAGCAGATTTGTCCTTTTTATGGGCATTTTTTTTTTTTTTTTTAGAAAGAATTTCCAGAAATGGATAAAGTCGAGAACATAAGGGCTGATACTAAGACTGTGTGGTACATGACTTAACAGCCTCATCCTTCTCTACATAGATGGACAGATGGCTCTCCCACGGCTCCCCTGACCCTTCCCTTCCAGCTCTTTCCAGTTTGCCCCTCTTCCCACCATTACTCCAGCCTTGCTGCCAACGTGCCCTCGTCTTTCTCTCTCCTTAAGACCTTTGTTAGAACCTCCTGCTCCCTTAAGTCACTCCCTAACCTTTCTCCCTTTTCTCACATTCCACATTCTCAAACATGAGGATTCTGCTGACGACTTCCCTCTTTTTTCCATCCATTCCTTCCTCAAACATTTATGATCTGGCTCCCATTCCTAAATATTTCTGGAAACTTCTCCTTATGCAACTATATCCAAAATGGTTTTTCTTAACCTTTTTGAATCTATCCTCTACATAGAGAGCAGAGTAGTCTATCTAAAATGAAAACCTGAGGGGCACCTGGGTGGCTCAGTCGTTAAGCGTCTGCCTTCGGCTCAGGTCATGATCCCAGGGTCCTGGGATCGAGCCCCGCATCAAGTTCCCTGCTCAGCGGGGAGTCTGCTTCTCCGTCTCCCGCTCCCCCTGCTTGTGTTCCCTCTCTCGCTGTCTCTCTCTCTGTCAAATAAATAAATAAAATCTTAAAAAAAAAAAATGAAAACCTGATCATGACAATTTCCTGCTTAAAAGCTGCCCAGGCTTTCCATCCACTTGAAGACCAAGTTCAAGCCTGTTTTTCATGAGACCTCCACTCGGACGGCTGGTTCCTACTGCTCTGCTCTGCTCAGCTCACCACTCTCTGTTGGGCATTAAGCTTTCTGTCTGGACCCACTGTTTTATCCTTGCTTGCACTGTAATTCCCCTGCTCTGGCTGCCTTCCATCTAAATATCAGAGCTCTCTCCCCCCTAACCCCAACGAGCTAATTCCAGCTGATGCTTTAATAATTAAAAAAAAATTTTTTTTCAGTCAGTAGAGAGTGGGACTCTTGATCTTGGAGTTGTGGGTTCGAGCACCATATCGAGTGTAGGGATTACTTAAAAATACAATCTTAAAAAAATAAGAATAAATTTTTTGAGCAACTGTATCAAATTGTCTCAATACCATTTGCTGATATCCATCATTCGTCCACTGATTTTAAATGTCACATTCAGCATATTCTTAAACTTGGATCTCGTTTGGGGATTTAATTTTTTTGCTACTCTATTCCTGTTTTTATTATTATAAATTTCAAATGACTTTTAATATCTAACATTAGGGAAAGCACGCCTTTCTACTTTCTTCCTGCATCGCCCCTGACACCGATCCCCTTCTCCCAATTCATTTTAAAAATTTCTTGGGGCGCCTGGGTAGCTCAGTTGGTTAAGTGTCTGCCTTCGGCTCAAGTCATGATCCCAAGGTCCTGGGATCGAGTCCCCGCGTCGGGCTCCCTGCTCAACGGGGAGTCTGCTTGTCCCTCTGCCCCTACCCCCTGCTTATGCTCTCTCTCTCTCTCAAATAATAAATAAAATCTTTAAAACAATCTTTTTTCTTGACTATTTTCAGATACTTATTTTCCCAGTTGAGCTTAAGAATATTTTTTTTTCAGTTTCTCCATCTTCAGAAAACGGGATTTAGATTGAAATTGTACTGCAACTATCAATCATTTTAGAAAGTATTTTTTGGGTGTTATTATAAAGTCAGGAAGAGGAAATAGAAGAGGAGCCAGCAACTGTTCAGCTGTAATTCTCATAGTCCCTGCCCATCACTAATTTGTTCTATACTTTGGTTTTTGATATGGGGCAATTGTTGATAAAATGGTCTCTTGTCAGGAAAAATTATCTAAGACTTGGGACTTGGCTAAAGAAACTATGGGGTTATCTTGCGGTGGAGTCCTGGGCACTGCCAACAGAACACTAACTGACTTTTGTAGGGTGTGTATACCTTTGATTGTCTCCTATTAACTGAGGCAAAATTCAAGGGGCAGGAAACTGGTAGTCATGCAAATGATCCTTGTCAATAGATATGCAAATGCTTCTGTCCAGTAGAGTCATAATTGACTTCTGCCTTGTAGAAAGAGAACCCCAGGGGCGCCTGGGTGGCTCAGTCGGTTAAGCATCGCCCTTCGGCTCGGGTCATGATCCCAGGGTCCTGGGATCGAGCCCCGCATTAGGCTCCTTGCTCAGCGGGGAGCCTGCTTCTCCCTCTGCCTGCCCCTCCCCCTGCTTGTGCTCTCTCTTTCTCATTCTGACAAATAAATAAATAAAATCTTAAAAAAAAAGATAGCCCCGGGGCGCCTGGGTGGCTCAGTCGTTAAGCGTCTGCCTTCGGCTCAGGTCATGATGCCAGGGTCCTGGGATCGAGCCCCGCATCGGGCTCCCTGCTCAGCGGGAAGCCTGCTTCTCCCTCTCCCGCTCCCCCTGCTTGTGTTCCCTCTCTTGCTGTGTCTCTCTCTGTCAAATAAATAAATAAAATCTTTAAAAAAAAAAAAAAAGATAGCCCCAGTAGTATACATCATTTTCTTATGTAAGGTTAATCAGTTTCCCAACTATTAGCAATATTTCTTTCAGCATTCCTGATTGCCTCTATAAATGACTGTCCCTCAAATTCTTCTTGAAACTGGTTCTTAGTAATTAAGTGTATTGATACTTTAGTAATTAATTGAATAAAATCTCAAACATGTGTGCATTTGTATTTGTGTGTCAGTCATAATTTTACTTTCTTGAAACTTATACTTCAGCAGTATTGTGCCTTAACAGACAATGTGGGAAATGTAATTAAAGCAGAATTCTTTTGCCTACAATCTTTAAAGGAATTAATCTATATAGGTCATATATGACTATAAAGCAATTCCACTCTGCAGAAGCCAGCAATCTTAAATATCTTAAACCCAGGAAAGATCATACTGCCCAACCCCTTACCTTAAAATAAAAACAATACTGTTAAAGACAAATTTTCAGACAATTTAGTCATGAGCAGATATCAAAGTTTTTGGCATTCTTTCAGGCATTTAGGAGGCTAATTCAAAGATTTATTCTTGGTGGGGGTATTTTATAGAAAAAGAGAACATTTTTATCATCCTCATAAGATCAGATACATCAGTTAAAAATTTTTGGTAAAAAGGCACCTGATATTCCAATGGATGGATGAAAAACTCTAGATTCCCCAGACAAATCTTAGTCCTACTAATCTTCATCAGCAAATGGCCTGTGCATTTTATTAAGAGTGCTAACTTCTTCCGAGGAGGAAGTTTTTCCCAAGTCTAGGTTTGGGACAATTTTTTGTTTACACTCTTCTTACAGTGAAGCATAAGAAAGTACACTAAAGTTCTGAATTTTCCTTGACTTCTTTAGTGCTTTCAAATAAACATAGCAAATTTTCAGTCCTTTTTTGAATGTTTTTCTTCTTTTTTATGGCCCTGAGCAAATACTTAGTCCAGCTGACTACAAGGTCCACAGTTAAACACAAAAGCCCTTTTATTGCACCCAGGTTTCGATTCCTTTCTTCAGAGTTGAATCTTACTGGCATCTTCTTGTGTATTTCTTACAGATGTCCTGGGCACAAACAAGCAGACCTGTCTACAACCGTGATTATCTTTCTCCTTTTCATCTCTAGAGATGGCCCCTCCAAGCTGACCACCTATCACAGATGAATGTGCAATGATATCCAGATGGAGGAAGAAGAGCTAGGACAATTTCTCCTCCGAGTGACTTGTCACTATTCAGGGTGACAAAGGGCTTGTCCGGTGCCTTTTCAGGAAGCCAGACAGAGCATTTCTGATGGAAAGAGGAAAAGCCAAGAGACACGACCCAGAGGAATTCCAACTTGTGGAGGGCCAGGCTGTCTCTGTTAGAGGATCAGAGAGCTGGACAGAGGAGAGCCCAGCTGAGGTCCCAGTGAACCTGAAATGGCTGTTTGCAAAACCCTGAAGGAGTTCATGAGTGCTGGGACTTATTTGCATGAGGCCCTGCGTTCGATTCCCAGGCATCTCCACCAAAACAAATACAAATGGAGGGAACTCTCTTACCTTTCTGAGAAGGTGAAGTGCCAGGGCAGGGGAATGAGGCCAACAGTGAGGGGTGAGGAAGAGTGGAGGGATGATTGGGAAGCCTTGCGGGTATGTGTCTGGGGGATGGCAAGGGTAGGAGTCCTCCAGAGGCCCAGATTCTGAGGCTGTGCTCCTCTTGAGGGCCAAGAGGACGAGTTTACCATTTCAAGCCAGCGCAGTTTTGAGACCTCTGAAGGCCTGGGTTCGTTCTCTTCTTTGAAGCCTCACCACACATCCTTCCAAACAAACTAAAATGTACTGAATGTACCGACATTCCACATTTCCTAAGTATAGTTTTTTCCCCTATAAAATAGTGGGTGTATTTATATAATTCTACTTTTGAAAATATTTGGCTCTAACTTTAATTTTTTATTGCTTTTCTTCCTAATCATGTTTACTTGCAATTTCTTACAAAGTGAGAAAATCTGATCTGTAAATTTTTTCAAATGCAAAAACATTTATGCATATTAAATGCACTGACAGATGAATTCACATATGAGATTTGGTACATTTAATTAGCCATTTATTAATTTCACATCTGTAGCCTTATTTTTAGTTTAGAGCAAAAAATGTTCCCCCTCGGTCTGTCTTAAGCGTTTTTTGTAGGCAGCATTGTTCAAGCTCATTGGCCCTAGGCCCTGTTTCTATGGTGCCTAATGGATAAAACAGCTTGCTTACAGTCTTCGGGCTTGATGGTTTGAGCTGCTTCCTGGAAATGTCATGAAAAACCTGCCTATCCCTTCGTGAGAATTCAGTGTGATGTCCATCCAGGGAAGATGAGGTACAATGGAAAAAGGCAGCTCTCACCTTAGCTTTTTTTTTTTTTTTTCGCATTTTTTATATTTTTCTAATTTTAACTCCAATATAATTAACATACAGTGTTATATTTGTTTAAGGTATGCAATATAGTGATTCAAAATTCCATGCATCACCCAGTGCTCATCGCAACAAGTGCCCTCCTTAATCCCCATCACCTGTTCCCGCCCCACCTCCCCATAACCAGCATTCTATAAAATTAAGAGTCTGCTTCTTGGTTTGTCTTTCTCTCTTTTTTCTCCTTTGTTCATTTGTTTTGTTTCTTAAATTCCACATAAGAGTGAAACCATATGGTATTTGTCTTTCTCTCACTGATTTATTTCACTTAGCATTATCCTGTCTAGAGCCATCCATGTTGTTGTCACCCTGACATTTTTGGGCCATGGATGCCTTTGTTAGTCTGATGAAGCTCAGGGACCCCTTCTCAGAATAATGTTTTAAATGCATAAAATAAAACACGTAAGATTACAAGAAAGCCCACAATTATATTGAAATATAGTTACCAAAAAGAATGTTTGTGATATAATAATACATGAGTTTATTAATGTGGGAAATGACAAGACCTAGCTGTGGGCAGAATAACTACCATCATTCAAAGCAGCAACGAGTATACACAACATTTTGAGATATCAACACTTATTATGATCTGATATGAAAATATTTGTTAATTTTATTGGTGACAATCATAGGTACTGATACTACTACTTGGGTTTATTGCTTATTTTGCAATGAAGGGAAATGTTACATTTTAATTAAAGGTTAATTAAATTGAGATGCAATTGGTTTATGTCATTATTTTTCACATCAGATTCACAGAACTCCTGAATTCTACCCATGACTGTGGACATCAAGTTAGGATCAATGGAAGGTAAGGGGTTCTCCACCATCATGAATTATTATGTGGGAAGATTATAGATACCAAATGACTCTCAAGCCTGACAGATTCTGGGGCTGAGTCTCTAACTCTCCTGATGTAGTATCAGTTAGACAAAAAGTAAGTGCCTTTGAGTATTTGAGATGTTCAAAGAGATTTCCAATCTCTAGTTCAAGGCCAGAGCTAGGACTGTGAATTGTACTCTCTATTCTTTAGGTAGATGATCCCCAGACAGCTCTCCTTAGGTATCCTACCTTAGAAGTTCTTAATTTCTTCCTAAAATTTATTTCATCTGTAGCTCTAAAGTTCACATTTCACACCAAACCACCACTAACCCACCTTCCCATCCAACCATCCATCCTTCCTTCCATCCATCCATCCATCCATCATCCATCCATCCATCCATCCTTCCTTCCATCCATCCATCATCCATCCATCCATCCATCCATTTAACCATACATTTTTTAACCATACATTTAATAATGATATTATGATGGAAAGATATGAATGTGTAAGTTATCTCCCTTGCTCATAACTTCATACAGGGAAATATCTACATTAGTACAAAGGATTATCTATGATAGAAACATCCTCTAGGATTATTAAAGCAAATCAAGTCACTTCACTATGCAGGACTAGTTTTAGGGCTAATTTGTGAAATATGCAGGCTATTTTTGGCTGGTCCTCAGTCCTGAAATCTCTAATGCTTGGCAGTAAACCCCCCCAGCCCACATGTAAGATGATACTCGTTTCCATGATTGCTCATTATCTTTTTCCTCTCTCCTCTCTCAGATGAAGACGAAAGAGCAGCCTGTACTTCCTGTTTGCGTTGTCAGAAAACAGCAATGACTTAATCTGCTGTGTCTGTGAGGCTTTGTTCTTTCATGTTCTAGGCTGAGGCTTAACCCTTCAGAACTCTCATCTAGAGAGCCAGCTCCATGGAAACACTGACAAGTGGCTTCAATTATGACACTTGAATTATGGCTCTTGAAGCAATGTTTTTCTTTCCCTTTTATTCTTACCCAAACAGCAATGAATCATGTATCACCTACTTCATTAGCACCTACTTCATTAGCACCTTGCCCTTCTGGCCACACAGAGCAAAGTGAACAGCCTGAGGGCCCAGAACCCACAGCAGCACCTGTCAAAGCACGAGTCCCTGGTCACAGAACAGCTGAGCACTATTTATCTATCTCTAAAGGTTCCCACGATGTATGTGTGAGGAATCCCACCACCATGGCCGGGATCTGAAAATCCAGTGCTCGTGACATTATTGTTATGACTCTCTTCCCCGACCAAGAGCATAGTCTGTGGTTCAGAATGATGGGGCTCCCCCTTTCCCTGTTAGCTTATCAGGTGGGTTGGTGACCAGTAACCCTGCCAAAAACCAGGCTGTCTGTCATCTTCTCCACATGGACTGGCCCTAGTGTCCATTTTCCCATTTCAGTTGGCTTCCTGTATCCATATATAGACTATGAGCAAGTACTTCACTACTTGACTTGGGTACTTGGCACATACCTTTCTTTATAACACTGAGCAGGTTGAGTCCTTACAGTTGATGTAATGCCAAGTTGATTTAAATGCCCCTATAAACTATTCAAGAGCAGGGATCATGCCACTCGTTTTATGTCTCCACTGAGCACGGGTGCCTGGTTGTGGCTCTCTATAAATATTTTGGAATGTATATGTTAATTAAGGTATACTTTAGTTTTCTCCAATAATTTCCTTTGTTCATGAACTCCCTTACCTGCACATCTCTGGTCCATATTCTAGTTTGGTCTATATTCGAGGCACTAACTTTACGTATATAATTTTTAATGCACTGATCATGCCTGTTTAAAAAAAAAAAGATCTGTTACACATAAGAAAGTTGAGACCCAGAGAGTTTAACTTTCCCATGTTCAGGTAGCTGTTAAATTGCTGAACTTTTTTTCCTTAAGTTTATTTATTTTTTTTAGTAATCTCTACACCCAACCTGGGGCTCAAACTCATGACCCCAAGGTCAAGAGTCACATGCTCTTCTAACTGAGCCAGCCAGGTGCCCCTCAAGCGCTGACCTTCTTATCTAAGGGCTCAAACCCCAGTCTTTCTGAGTCTTGTTCTACCTTCCCCTCAGTATAAGGCAACAGTTCTCCAAGTGTGCTTCACAGGCTCCTGAAATGTCCCTGAGATTCTTGTCGGGATCCACAGGCCGGAACTATTTTCATAATAATACCGACCTTTTGGGCCTTTTTTTTTTTTTTACTGTGTTGACAATTGCACCTTGACGCAGAAGCAGGGGCGGGAGTGGCCATTGCATTGTTCAGTGCCGTGCCTTTGCAGGAAAACCAGCCACGGGCTCACTTTAAAATGTCCTGATGAAGCTATACAAATTAATTTTATTAAACCTAGGCCCTTGAGTGCACATCTTTTTAATATTCTGTATGACAAAATGGGAAGTACACACAGAGCGCTTGTGCAGAATTCCAAAATATGATCTATGTCTTAAGGAGAGCATTTGTGTGATTGCTTGAGATGTGCCCTGTAGCTGCTGCTTCTTCATAGAGCACCATATTCGCCTGAAGAACAACTGATAGACAACTATGGTTATTCGGTATTTCACAGAAGTTTTCTTGAAAATGAATGGAGCGAGCTTAAACTATCAAGGAAACCAACTGACAGTATTTATCACTGATGACAAAAATTGAGCTCTCAAGAGAAAGAATTTTGGAAACCCGTGTCTGTCACTGTGACTTTGATAGTTTCCCAAACACTTATAACCTTAACTTTTCTGATGAGATTCGTGGTGAAATTAACCAGAAGATTTATCCGATAAGAGATATGAAACGTGTTAACATTTGGAAGATCTAGATTTTCTAAAAGACAAACACTGTTACAGATCATGCATAGATAAAGTATCCACTCAAAAAACAAGACTAGACCAATGGATTTTAATATAACAGAGTACGAACAGTTCATCAATGTGATTTTTAAAAAAGATTTATTTATTTATTTGACAGAATGAGAGAGAGAAAGTGCACAAGCAGGGGGAGAGGCAGAGGGAGAGGAAGAAGCAGGCTCTCTGCTGAGTAGGGAGCCCGATGCAGGGCTTGATTCCAGGACACTGAGATCATGACCTGAGCCAAAGGCAGATGCTTAACCCACTGAGCCACCTGGGCACCCCCATAAATGTGATCTTTTTAAAAAAGATTTTATTTATTTATTTATTTAGAGAACACAAGCGGGGGGAGGGGAGGGCAGAGAGAGAGAGAGACTCTTCAGCCGACTCCGTGCTGAGCACAGAGCCTGACATGGGGCTCGATCTCATGACCCAAGATCATGACCTGAGCTGAAATCAAGAGTTGGACACCCAACCAACTGAACCAGCCAGGCACCCCCATTGATGCCATTTAAGAAACTACAGCTTGTAGAATTTGGGTGTAGAATTTAAGAGCAGCCACAATTATCTAAAAAGGCTATTAAAATACTCCTCTTTTCAACTTCGTTTCTGTTTGAAGCTGAATTTTCTTCATATGCTTTAATCGTGACAACATATCGGAATGGGTTGAATGCAGCACATCTGAGAGTCCAACTGTCTCCTAGTAAGCCAGACATTAAGAGATTTGCCAAAATGTAAAGCAGCGCCACCCTTCCCACTATTTTTTTGAATATGTACTTACTTCTCATTAAAATATATTATTGTGTTAACATATAATAGGGTTAAAATTATTTTAATGAATTAATAAATATTTCAAAATTTTTTCCAGTGTTAATTTCTAATAAGGTCCGTATTGATAGATAAAATAATAAAATTTCTTTGTGGGTCCTCAATCGTTTTTCATAATGAAAAGGGATTTCAAGGCAAACGGTTTGGGGATGCTGTGGAGGAATGCACGCATGACAGGAAGGGACAGGAACCAAACACATAAGGCAGAATGCTTGGAGGTCTTTCCCATTCATAGGAGACTGCGGTGAAATCGGTCATACATTCCATCTTTTTTCTCAATAAGTTTTGTGATTAAAGTGGCCAAGGCTAATTGTTACGGCAGGTTAAAAGCTTAGACCCCAAAACACAGAAGGAAGAAAGAAGACTATCTTTCTCTCAATTTCTTTTTTTGCTTCTGTCCAGCAAATCTCGTCCCACCACACGCAGCGAACGCTTACCTGCTGACCCCCATGCGCAGTAGGAACCCGTGCGTTCATCCCCCGAGGCCCCAGCGTGTGCTCTGTGCGGGACCCCGCGTACCCTTCGCTTTTCCACCTTGCCCTGCAGGTAGCGCCATGCATTCCTCGGAAAGGAGCTGTCATTTTAGCACATGTCTGCGTGGCTTGTCTCAGCTGACACACACAGTAAAACAAACTAAACAAAACACAAAGTCATTGCAGTGGAAAACAAGCTGGATGGTACGTAATTCTAGGCACGTAGAAGGTACCATCGGCTAGTTGTTAAAGCAGATGGATTGAATTTTGGTGATTTTATGTAAGAGGCCTATCACAGTGTCACCTTAGCTGACCCAAAATATCCACTGCTATGCCCACTTTACATGTTTTTGAGGAAGAGCACTGGGATTACGATAACTGAACTAGCTGCTTTTTCCATGGAACACCATATTTTACTTATAGAACAACTGACAAACTATGGTTATTCAGTATTTGGCAGACATTTTCTTGAAAAGAAATGGAGCAAGCCTACACTGACTACATTCTTACTGAGGAATGACTTTTTAAACCATGTGACTTTTGGTCACACATAATCCCACCCACTGGAAGTACTCCTTTGTCACTTTGTATATCAGTATGATTTGGCCCAACCAACTCATGAAGCAGTGATGTGTACATGGGAAACTCATAATGATGTATCACAACAAAGCCTCGCATTACTTCCTGGAGGAAATACAGGTGTCCCCACTATCTGAACAGAGAGCATTCGTATGAAATCTCTCATAAACCAAAACGGTGTAAAGTGAAGAAGTGATTATCGTACATTTAGATGGAAAAGGTTTTGAGCATTCCAGGACCCAAAAAATAACCTCTCTTAGGCTTTTCTTTTCTTTCTTTCTTTCTTTTTTATCAAAGATTTTACTTATTTATTTATCAGAGAGAGAACGTGCGCACAAGCAGGGGGAAAGGCAGAGGCAGAGGGAGAAGCTGACTCCCGGCTGAGCAAGGGGCGCCATGTAGGACTAGATCCCAGAACCCCGGGATCATGACCTGAGCCAAAGGCAGACACTTAACCGACTGAGCCACCCAGGCGTCCCTCTCTTTGGCTTTTCTGATACTTAGGACATATCTTGCTAAGGGATGCACAAGATAAATGGAGATAAAGCGCAGATCCTGGCAGACACCACTCAAAGCTCAGGCAGCTGGATGCAGAGAAGTGGAGAGCAGGTCCCAGGAAGGAGCTTGGCGGGGCCACTCGCGCTGCTCTGGGGCAGCTGCCTCTGTAACCTTGCGGCGAGACAAACACTGGATGTGCTAAATGCTATTTTTGCTTTTCACCTCTTTTCATAAAAGCAAAGATCCTCTTCAGATTTCTTTCGGTTAGCGAAAACAGGTACTCATGTCGGTCTTCTGTGTAAATGAAGTGGTGTAAAGTGAACTTTCAGAAAGTGAGGGATACCTGTATTCTAGTTGGACAAAAATATGCAGGATGAAAACATGGGGTGATTTCATTGGCCTCTCTGCCAATAAAAAATTTTATGTGCCTAGCGGTGATGAGGTAGGCTATAAAAACAATTCATAGATAGACTGATTTTCAATAGTCCTGTCCATTTCTTTCCACGAACGTGTACCAAACGCCCATTAAGTGTGAGTACTAGAGTTACACAGTTCAATGAGACTGCTTCTAGGTAGTTACTTAGAGGAGACGCAGATTTATAAGTAAAGAACTATAATCCTGGGCAATGAGTGTCATACTTAAGTGCAACCAAAGCACAGAAAAAATGAGGTATCCCTTCTTCCAAGTGTTTGCAGTCCTAAGCTATGGGTAGAAAACTAGACTTGAGTTTGAGGGAGTTAAAATTCTTGAGCAGTCCAATGAAGTAGACATACAGGTATGAATTTAGGAGCAACCTCACATGTCACTGCATCACAGAGCCAATGGATGCCCATTCTAGACCTTGTTCTAGCTTGGGGTGAATTTTTAATGACACTAAGCCAGCTGAGCTAGAGGTTGCCAAACTTTCCAGGCCACCTGCTGATCCTTTAGTAGTGGTGGGAGGAAGCTGTTAGCTCATCATCCTGCTGCAATTCCCACCCCCACCCCCCTAACCACTGTTTGTAGGCTAGCTCCCAGCCTAAGAGCTCCCTGGATAAAGCCAGTCCAGAGCAGTGCCTGGCTGGCTCAGTCAGTAGAGCATGTAACTCTTGATCTTAGGGTTGTAAGTTCAAGCCCCACGATGGGTATAAAAATTACTTAAAACAAACAAAAACCCCCCACCCAGTCCAGAGATTTAAAGTAGGATCATGTTGTGTAGGAATAGAATTGTTCCTCACTGCCTCAGTCAACTGGCTTTGTGAAATCTGAAGAGTCGGTCATTCCTGGTCCTTTGATAATTTCCTAGTATTACAGACGTGACTGTATTGTTATTCATGCTCACCATGAACTATAATACATAGCATCTTTGTCTTCAGCAAAGGGTGTGGCTTCGAGTTGAGCCAATTGTATTAAGTGGCAATAATGGCCACTTTTAGTGTAACCAATAGCTATCCCATAACCAGGTGATGGTGAAGAGTCTGGTAAATAAAAGAGAAGCAAAAAGGTAACTGATGGTTCCTTTTTCTGTGTCAACTTGGCGAGGCCACAGGATCCAGAGATTTGGTCAAATGCTAGTCTAAATGTCACTGTGAAGCTATTTTCTAGATGATACTAACATTTAACTCAGCAGACTTTGAGTAAAGCAGATTTGCTTTATTTATGTGGGTGGGCCTCATCTAATAAGTTGAAGGCCTTAAGAGACAAAAGACCAAGGTTTCCAGAAGAAGACAAAATTCTGCCAGCAGACTGCCTTTGGACTCAAGCTGCAACATCACCTTTGCTCTGGGTCTCCAGCCCACCAGCCTGCCCTGCAGGTTCCGGACTTGCCAGCTTCCAAAATTACGTGAGCCAATTCCTTAAATGAATTTCTCTATCTATATACAGATCCTATTGGTTCTGCTTCTCTGGAGAACCCTGACTAATGCAGTAACACACCACAATTTGGAAAAAGTGGGGTAAGAGATGGTAGTTGGGGAGGGGCTTAGAAGAATGTGACTTATTCTGCTCAATCGCAGGGGCTGCAGATGTCTTATGAGTTCTTCTGCTCTTTAATTGGCTGGGCCCCTAATGAATTTGTCTTCTCCCAGCTGCCTGGGGACTCCTTTGGTCACCACACTCCCCATTCTCTTCCTTTTTCCTATATCCACTTAATTTCATTTAAATTCAAATATATGCACCTCCTGAATATGTTGTAGATGTGTTGATAAGATTTCATAAAGAGCTACCATTGGGGAATGCATGAAATAACTTACAAAAACCTTTCCTTGTTGTTTTTGGATGAAGAACTGGGTGAAGGAAACAGGTGTTATGAGAGAGAGGAAGTCTTCTGGATCTTGTGTTGCAATCTCTGTACTTTTCCTGTTAGAAAGCTTTTTACGTTCAGGATCTGCTACCCTCAGGTCTAGAATTTTCTTGTATTCCATGGGGATTTTGAGAATCACATTCTTGAGAGAAGTGTACTTTCCTGACAGTTCCAGAGCCATCCGTAAAGCCAGAATCTCAAGCACCGTTCGTGATACTCCCTGCGAGAAATGAAGACCAGAAGAGGACCGACAACGAGAGGCAGACACCGTTTCCTGGGATACAAGTGAGGGGAGCTGGGGGTACGTTAGACCAACCCCAGGTAGCTTCTGCATTAAAGAGCTTTATTGACAATTCCAGAAAGAATGAAATGTAAAAGATATCCATTAATTGTTGTCAAAACACATTTTTGGAGTTGGATTTCAGCCATGCCCCTATGCCTGTCCATGAGATTCCTAGCGAGCCTGTCCATGTGCTGTATTAGGGAGAATTCGAGACAGACTACAGCAGTCCTAGGAACGACTGCTTCCTACTTCCCTGCTTTCAGTTTCCTAACTTCAAATGTGAGCTGTCTGTTCCAACACATAGCTTGCAGTCAGGAGTCTCAGTTACACATAACTCACCAAAAGCAGATGTGCATAATAAATCTTTATTTTTCTGTAACTGTAATTTTTAGTTTGGGTCCCCATCCACATAAGTGGGAGAAATTTAATTGCAGCCAGTTGAGGATTCCCATCTTTTACCCTTAAGCTTGTGCCTAAGCTTAATAGCCCAAGGCCCCCATCTGGTCCCAATGGTATCTGTCCTCACCGACGTCCTCTGAAACATCCATCCCTCTGTCCGATCCTTGGTTGTCCTTCTATGCAGCCCACTATGGAGACGTTCTTATTCTTATCCACATGGCCCTTTAAGCCTGGTGGCTTTCTCTGATACTTCCGTGCCACTCTTGTCTCAAAGGAGTTATTCTCTTCCTCTGAAGACATGCTTTCCTTTGTAGAGTGTTCTTGTTTCCTTGTCGGTCTAGTCAGGAAACAGGCCCATTTGATTTTGGATTCCACAGACTATCTGCAGGATCCCAGGGAGCAAGTGAGGAATTGATCCTACCTACCATTTTTACCTTTCCCTCTGAACACTTATCCTACCCTCAGAGGGTGGGAATGACTTGTTGAATTCACAAAAAGCATCCTCCCAAGTCCTTTGTCTATACCACTTGTCTTTCCGACCCTTTCTATTAGCGCAGAGTGGGGCAAAGACCAATCCTGAGTGGGCAAGGAAATGCTGAGGGGAAAACTGGTGTCTGAAAAACATAATACTGCATCATCCTTCAGTTGAGAGGGAGATTGTGGGAACACAGAGTGTAAGTTGTCTTTAAAGAGAAATTATCCCAAAGAAAGAAGGAAAAAGAGAAAGAATCGAGAGATGGGTTGGCAACATTAGTTTATTAGGAAACAGGTGACCATTCTTAGCCTTTTACCCTACCCCTTGAGTTTGCTTGATGGGAATTTTCAGGAGTGAGATATGTTGCTATTTTGCTACTTTATATCTAATTATCAAATATGTCAGATTTCTAGCACATAAGTGGATTTTGTAACTCAATGAATTTTTTTATTAAATGAATGAACGATAAAAAGCCATGGTCATAACTGGATATATGAAATCAGCACAGGGTTAGATGAGCAGGAAGAGCTTCACAAACGTTACTGTTTGAGGGATGTCTGGGTGGCTCAGTCGTTAAGCGTCTGCCTTCAGCTCAGGTCATGATCCCGGGTTCCTGGGATCGAGCCCCATGTCAGGTTCCTGCTCTGCGGGAGGCCTGCTTCTCCCTCTGCCTCTGCTCCTCCCCGCTCGTGCTCGTGCTCTCTGTTTCTCTCGCTCAAATAAATAATAAAATCTTTTAAAAAATGTTACTGTTTGAAAAATTGAGATGAAAAATTAATTTGATATTTTCTTTTTCTCGAGTGGTCGTTAATAATCCCGGGGGCAAGTATGTATATATTAGAGAACTTATTTCATTAACAGGATTCAGCCAGGCACTTGGATACTGAATGTTGACATGGAAAAAAAAAAAAAAAAAGCCAACCAACTACTCTGCAGAGCTGTGTTCGGGATACTGGACTTTAACTCTTTGATTATAGGTACTACCACCACGGTGAGCTGACCTGCAAGATGGATCATTGAGATCAAAGGCTAGAAGTTATGATGTTTACCTTTTAAAGAGTAAATGCTATTCTGACTTTCATAGTTTGCGGTTCCAACTGGAAGTGATAACATGGATTCATGGTATCTGCCTTGGTTTCTGTTCTCTGCCATTCTCCTCGTGGTTCCTGGCTTGGTAAGGAAACAATGTTTGGAAAATGATTAGAAAAATTGGGGGCCGATTGCCTGTTTGTCCATTTCTTGTTTTTTAGGAATTTCAAAACATTAATGAAAGGAGTGTTTCTTTGGGGGCCAGCAAGGGACAGGCAGGGTCATAGGGAGTGAGAAAAAGCCCCCCAGGGGGAAAGAGTCGGGGACATTGACATAAAGTTATATATTTCTCTCAGTTTCATTTTTGTGTAGCAAGTTTTCTTTTGATAACATGGAAAATGCGAAATGTGACAGCCATTCCATTTTTACTGCTGAGTGAAATGCATTTTGCTGTTATCGTGACATGAGACACGAGTGGAGTGAATGATGAATGTCACTGGCAAAGCAAACGCTTACAGTTTTGTAGCATGGGGTTTCTCTTCTGCTTCTTTGTCCATTTCGACCAATCTTGCTACAGTGACAGGTAGTTTGTACCACAGACCAGCTCAGGGTTTTAAATGAAGTTTCAAATGCCTTGGGGAGAGGGGGCGGACTTTAGTTGGGATTTAAAAATAAGTGATTATATTGAGTTGATATTCTGTAAATGGGATCTACAGCATTGAGAACAAGAGACACCATTTAAGACACATTAAAATTGCAGTTATGCACCAATGCTTTTCCATTGGGTGCCTTGGTATTCCTCTGTGTGAGACAAATAGGGCACTTGTTAACGTCAAAAAGAAGGGTAAACTATCCAATCAGTTCATTCCCACTGCTGCCAAACAGTCCATAGGCTTCTGGTATTTGTCTATGTAAGCCATATTAACCAGTTTTACAGACAGTCTGAGTTTCAGGAGGGTGAGCTGACTTACTCTGAGTTGGTGGAACCAGGAATATGACCCACACCTACTGTCTGCCAGGCCCATGAGCTTTTTCACTAGACTCCACTAAGACATTTCTCAGGTTTACTTACGTTTTTCTATTGTGCGGGTATTCTGGGTTTTTCATGTGATCACTTGTAGAACCTATTTTCAGAAGGTTGCTATATTTTTTAAAGTTTTTTTTTTTAATTGCAAAGTATACCCATTGAATTTTTTTTACCTTAAACATTTGGTATTGTCTTTGAAAGCAGAGTGTTGAGAAAAATGTGAAAAAAAACATGATTAATGAGGTCTTCGATAAAATTTCCTTAGAAGGGATTGTAATAAATTACAATAATGTTTCAACGATGAGGATAAATTATTAGGTTTTTCAAACATTGCTCCCTGAATCCTTTAGAGAATCATGTTTAAGGTGAATGTTTATCTGAGGGCTGGAGTCTTATGTTCTGCCTTCTTTTCAATCTGTGAAATTGGTTTCTTGTTTCTTTCACCTTCAAATTCATATAACAGCCAGTTTCATTTTTTTTATATGAAATAAGAAGACCCTTTGGTCAGAAAGTTATTATAGACTCCAAATTAGCTGTCTTGGATATAAGCCAGAAAGTAATACATAATATTAATAAAAAAAACACACAATTTTGGGCGCCTGGGTGGCTCAGTCGGTTAAGCAGCTGCCTTCGGCTCAGGTCATGATCCCAGGGTCCTGGGATCGAGCCCCGCATCCAGCTCCCTGCTCATCTGAGAGCCTGCTTCTCCCTCTCTCTCCACCTGCCACTCTGCCTACTAGGGCTCTCTATCTCTCTGTCAAATAAATAAATAAAATCTAAAAAACAAACAAACAAACCCACAAATTACTAGATATAAATTGGAACCAAGAAGATCATTATGTCATGGGCGTCATAATAATGCCTTTTTTTTTATGTGTTTGTTTTTCAGCCAACTCAAGAAAACTTTGGTGAGTCTATTTTGAGTTTTTGCTCCAAGTTATAGTAAAAGAAAGTTATGTGGATAATAGAACAACAAAACAGAAGAACTAAGGACACATTTAATGTGAAGCGCAATGCATAATTGCATAAGCATAATTTTATAATGCTTTGAACTTTAATCAAACACTGCCTTCTTTTGATTTATTGAGGAATGTTTTATTGTTCCTGTTCCAGGGTTCCACATACCAAGCAAAAAAATAAATGGTGATATAGGAAAGTCTAAACACAGTGACTAACACAAGACATCCCATCAATGCTTGCTATTATTACTTTTGCTATTTTGTATAAACTCAGATAGACCTGATGTCCATCCTATTCTGTTGTACACTTAGAGATTTGGCTATATAATCCACTCCTTTGTAACTTAAAAGAGTAATTCAAATTTAAATTAGGAATTTTGCTTCAGAGTTCCAAGGTATGTTACTAGCAAGGGATATATTGGGCAGATTGGACTGGTTTGACCAAATTTAAACATTTACTTCCTATTTAATCTAATCATCTAGTCTAGTCTTTAAAATTAAGTTTAATATTATATAGAGTGACCAATTTCTTATTCCTGAAGTCATCTGGCATTCAAGGTACATGGTTAAGATAAGAGCATATATGCAAAAGCCCCATAGCCCCAAGCCTGGCTCATGAGAGGTTCTCAGTCAATCAACCAATCAATCAATCAATCAATGTATATTGAATCAGAACCTGTTCTCCATCAGTCAATCAGTCAATCAGTGTACATTGAATCAGAACCGAGTAGTCACTTACTGAGGCAAAAGAACCTTACTTACTTTTAATTTAGTAATTGATGAAGATTGTCTTCTTTCATAAACATAATGTTCAATGTGGTTTTCTTTGTTCCTTTAGTTAAAGATGTAGATGGTGGACTCGATCAAGATATATTTGATATCAATGAAGGTTTGTGGATTTTTTTTTACATTTTTTATTAAGTGGAGAGTTCGAATCCAGTTTGCTAACATGAATTTTTATCTTCCCTCTTAGATTTGGGACTGGATCTTTTTGAGGGGGACATCAGACTTGATGGGGTGAGTTGAAACAAAGCAAGGAAGAATCTTCTGTTAATTACTGCAAACCAAAATACAGAATATCTGAGTATGATTGGGCAACATGGGCTTTGTTAAGCCCAACTATCTCTAAGGGTACCGAGTCCTGGTGACAGATTTATTCAATGAATACATTATACTCTGAGAGACTCCCATAATAGTGCCTTCATCAGCCATTCCTCAGATTTCTGTGTGGTCAATGCCACCATCACCCACCATGTATGCCTTGGTCTTATTGATCTGATGGATTTTCATTATTGGAACAATATGATGTTTTCATTTTTAAATAGAAACCTCACTGATTTAATCTAGTTGAAGCAAAATTAAAATGAATTTGTAAACGTCAATGAATCGGGCTTTTTACCATAAAAGATAGATTTTGTGACTTCTATCCTGACAGCTAAAGATAGTGTCGCCAAGTAAAGATCCTCCCAAATCTATGCATGAAGAGTACATGGCGCACAGATGAACATAGGTACCTTACAGATAGTTTAAGTCAAACCTCCACTGGGAATTTCAACTCAAGAAGCAGAGCTGCAGTATCCAATGGTTGGTCTTGGGCTCTTCTATCTGTACTCTCCTTCTTGATCTCACCTTGTGACAGGGTTTGACATGTCATCTCTATGCTGATGACTCCAAATGTGTGGCTCTCATTCATTCCTTCTGCTGCACTCCAGACTGGTCTATCCAGGTGCCAATTTGTCAGTTCCGTTTTTGTGTCTATGAGGAACCTCAAATGTAAGGTGTCCTAAACTGAACTCAGATTTTTCATGCAAACTGCTCCTCCCAGATCTTCCCTCTTAGCAAAGTCATCCCCCTACTCCCCTGAATGAGTAAAAACTCCAGGAGTCACCTTTGCTTCTGCCCTTTCTCTCACCCCAGCATCTGATCCATTAGCAAGTTCTGCCATTCCTGTCTGCAACGCATGCCCCAAATAACCCACTTTTCTCCTACTTTGTCTTTCTATTTCAAATATTGCTCCCCTATAATCTTTTCCACCCTGTCCCCACCTCCCATCCCCCCCCCCCACAGCAAAGTGGTCTTTTAAACAGGCAATGGCACCATTTCACTTCCCGGCTTGAAACTCTTCAGCAGGGTGGCTCAGTCGGTTAAGCATCTGCCTTTGGCTCAGGTCATGATCCCGGGGTCCTGGGATCGAGTCCTGCATCGGGCTCCCTACTCAGCGGGGAGACTGCTTCTTCCTCTCCCTCTGCTCCCCTGCTCCTGCTCTCTCTCTCTATCTCAAATAAAGAGATAAAATCTTTAAAAAAAAAACAACAACAACAAAACTCTTCAACAACTTCCTACTGCATGTAGAATAATATCCAAATTTACCCACAGCCTTCAAGACCTGCATAATTTAACTCCTGCCTATCTGTCCTTCCATCTCCCCCACTTCTCTCTTATCATCTCTTTTTTCTCCTAATTCATGAGGCTACTGGCCTCAAAACAGATTAGAACATACCAAGTGTTATTCCCACCTCAGAACCAGAGCAACCCTCCACTACCATTAAATGTATCCTGCATAAACTTACTTATTTTCTTGCATTTTAAATTTCATTTATTTCTTGATTAACTATTCATTGTTTCCCAAGTTTTTGCCTGATTCATCAAATTAACCCTTCACATTTATTTTTGACAGGCACAAGATAGAAATTCTATCGTTGGAGAATACAGATGGCCTCATACCATTCCATATGTTCTAGAAGATAGCTTGGGTTAGTATATACCTTGGAGTATGTGTAACTGATGTATGTTCCTGACAGAATATAATCACAGTATTTTCTTTCTTTGTTTCTTTGTTTCTTTCTTCTCCTTCCTTCCTTCCTCCCTCCCTCCCTCTCCCTCTCTCTCTCTCTCTCTTTCTTTCTTTCTTTCTTTCAAGATTTTATCCATTCATTTGACAGAGAGAGAGAGAGCACAAGCAGGGGGAATGGCAGGCTGAGGGAGAGAGAGAAGCAGGCTCCCCACTGAGCAGGGAGCCCGATGTGGGGCTTGATCCCAAGACCCTGGGATCATGACCTGAGCTGAAAACAGATGCCCAACTGACTGAGCCACCCAGGTGCCCTATAATCACAATATTTTCAAGGGTGAGCTCGCATGGTCTTTAAGGGTTTGTTGCTTTATGGGCCCATGAACATTTACTTATAAAAATAAGCAAAATGAATAATGAAAAGAACCTAAATGATTTTGTCTGAAATAGTTGCTGAATTCTGACCAAGAAAGGGATTAATGCAACCAACATTTATGGAGAGCCTACTCTGTATTGGGTGCTGGGGACATAAAAGTCAGGGAATTAGTCTTTATTTGAAAGTAGTGGTTTCTTATATGTTCAGATTTTACATACAAGGTAAAAACATGAAACAAAAAAAATATTTTAGGACCTGGCCTAAATCCATTAGCAATTCTGCCATTTCTGTCTGCAATGCGTGCCCCAAATAACCCATTTTTCTCCTTATTTGTCTTTCTATTTCAAATATTGCTCCCCTATAATCTTTTCCACCCTGTCCCCACCTCCCATCCCCCCCACAGCCAAGTGATCTTTTAAACAGGCAATGACACCATTTCACTTCCCGGCTTGAAACTCCTCAGCAGGGTGGCTCAGTCGGTTAAGCATCTGCCTTTGGCTCAGGTCATGATCCCGGGGTCCTGGGATCGAGTCCCGCATTGGGTTCCCTACTCAGCGGGGAGACTGAGTTTACCAAATAAAATGTTTACCAACATTTTATTTTACCAAGTCAGGAACTTACCCAACTACAAGAACCCACTATCTTTATCATCATCTTTTCATAAAATAAAGAAAATTTCAATAGTAAAAAGTCAGAAGAATCCAATCCAAAATTAAGGACAGCTTTTCTATAGAAGAAATTTAATTGTAATGGAAAACTGTAAACATGGTCCTCATTTTATTTATGGTGCCAGTTACCAGAATCACTTTGGGAACCGTCTTTTGGGAAACTTTTCTTAAAGTTCATACATTTCAGTGGAGATTCAGATATGCCAAGAGTTAATTATAATAGAATGGAATAAACATTTTGCTTAGTGATAAGTTCAAAAGCTATGGGGGCACGTTGGAGGGGCATTGAACTCAACCTAGATATAAAGGCATATGCAACAGGAAGCAGCTGACACTGCAGCAGGGCGGCCATGAAAATTATGCAAGTTATACACAATACATCAGTGCCTGGGTCGGGGGTAAAGGGGGACTGAAATCAAGTTTGCATTTTGTTCATCAAGACGCATTTGTTACTTTGCATGAAGTGCTATTTATCTACCTGCCAAATCAACACTTGCTGCATCTGCCCAGACGAGGTGCTTCTTTGTAATCTGCAGAAAGGCATTGTGTGGGCAGTACCCCCTCTGATGGCAAGGGAAGGGTGCTCTAGGCAGATGAGTTACTATGTGCAGAGGCATGAGGAAAGGAGAAAACCCTTAACTGGAATTTAGATTGGAGGTGGGGAGTTAATGAGGTTGAACAGGTAGGCAGGATCTGGATTGGAAAGGCTTGAGTGTTTCCCACGTTAAAGAACTTGGTGTGCCTACTGATGGTGATGTGGGACCTCCGACGGTTTTAACGTGGATGTGAGATTGTGATCCTGCTAGTTGCAGTGTAGAAGATGTATCATTAGTGAGGCAAAAAGAAAGTAAGGAGATTAATGAGGAGATGATAGAAGAAATTCTGTCAGACGCTTAACCAACTGAGCCAGCCAGGCGCCCCTGAAGCAATGGTTCTTAAGCCTAATTTGGGCCCTGAACTCACTTGAGAAGCTCACGAACAGTCTCCCCAGGAAACACACTTTGCGGATATAGATATAGACGGACACAGATATAGATGATAGATGATATAGATACAGAACAGATATAGATGATATAAATACAGATGTAGATACTTCACATACAAACATATTCAGGGTGGTGCCTGGGTGGCTCAGTTGGTTAAGCGACTGCCTTCGGCTCAGGTCATGATCCTGGAGTCCCGGGATCGAGTCCCACATCGGGCTCCCTGCTCAGCAGGGAGTCTGCTTCTCCCTCTGACCCTCCTCCCTCTCATGCTCTCTGTCTCTCATTGTCTCTCTCGCAAATAAATAAAATCTTAAAAAAAAAAAAAAAAACAAACATATTCAGGGACTCTCCCATCTCAAGGTCCTCAAATTAAAAGCTCTGCTGTGGGGCTTTAAATACATACTATACCTTCTCAGATGAAGCCTGTGACAGTGAGTGTTCACTTTGGCTGCCTGTGATCCAAGGTGTATGTTCTCTGAGGTAAGGAAATGTCTTTTTTGTTGTTCTGTAATGTACTCTTTAAAGGTTCCAGAGAAATAAAAATGGGGCAAAATCAGGGATTTGAAGAATAATCAAATCTTGTATACGATACATACTTAATTTGTACAGAATACTAAATTTGGTAAAGATAAAACGCTACACATTCACGAAGGGACTGACTCATAAATAATATATTGCATAGCCTGTTTCCATGGTGAATCGTTCAATGGTGATCATTTTAATAAGTGTATTTTTTGTTGGTTTTCTTCCATCAGAAATGAACGCAAAGGGAGTTATCCTTAATGCATTTGAACGTTATCGCCTAAAATCATGCATTGACTTCAAGCCTTGGGCTGGAGAAGCTAACTATATATCAGTGTTTAAGGGCAGCGGGTAAGGTGGAGAATTTGTCTTCTAGGGGTTCAAATGAGAACGTTGCAGCTGTGACCTGTTCCAGCAATTGTCCTAGGCCCTGACCTTGAGGTGGGTGGGGGGCTTCCTCAGCCATTTGCTGGAGAGTAAAAGACAAACAGCATTTAGTGTCTCTAGCTATAAATATAATATATATTTTTTAAAGATTTTATTTATTTATTTGACAGAGAGAGAGAGAGACAGCGAGAGAGGGAACACAAGCAGGGGCAGAGGGAGAGGGAGAAGCAGGCTCCCCGCGGAGCAGGGAGCCCGATGAGGGGCTTTATCCCAGGACCCTGGGATCATGACCTGAGCCGAAGGCAGACACTTAATGACTGAGCCACCCAGGCGCCCCTAAAAATAATATTTTCATGCATGCAACCATATTAAGACCAGGAGGGTGGGATTGCGTGCCATCCATCCCACAACTCAGGGAACTTCAGTCGTTTGTAGCTGACATCCTCCTTCTTTCCCTCTTCCGGTAAAACACGTGTGTAGGTGCGTGCGTGTATGTGTGCACGTATGTGTATCTCAATTTATTTTAACCTAACTACACTTACTACTTGAGTTAAACTGACAGTGTTATTTGCCCAGAGCTCAGCAATTCTGCGTGCTTGCTATACCTATAAAAACCTTATTAGCAGTCATCCACATACCAAAGACAATGTGAAAAACTTAGAAATTTCCAGGAAAAAATCAGGACTAGGTTGATTGGGGGATGACTTGCTCCTATGTAATAGTTGATGCCAGGGCCAGATCTCCAAATATCATCTGGTCTGTAAGGTTTCTCATAGCTTGTCAGGGTTAAGAGAGAAATGCGATGTCCTGATTATAAGAGTGAAGGATCTAGGTGGGTAACTGAGTGGACTGGGCCCTGGGGATTTTACTCTGAGCCATCATCAGAACACCCTCTCCCCCTGTCCTGTGAACTCTCCTGTAAGTTGCTGGTCTTCAGTGGGAAACAGGCACGTGGGGAAGCAACAACTCTCCATCGGGCAAAACTGCGACAGAATAGCAACGGTCCAACACGAGTTCCTCCACGCACTGGGATTCTGGCATGAGCAGTCACGTTCTGACCGGGATGATTATGTCAGCATAATGTGGGACAGAGTTATGTCAGGTACATTTCTTTTGTTTTCTTACAGTCTTTTTTCTGTTAAAAACTGAATTTCTAAGCATGTGCCATCTCTTGCCAACTCTTAATAATGGAAAAACTGATGTCTTGATGTTTTACTTCTGTAAGCTTTAGAGACCAGATCCACCTCACTATTTCCACAAAATCATCCCATTTCAAGTGGCCATCCATTGCCCGTTAGTGTGATCCTAAGCAACTAGGTATCCTCTCTAAAGGTATTTGCGTACCGTATAACTTACACACATATTCCAGTAACCATGAAATCCCCGGCTACGTCTTTTCCTTCTGATGACTCCTGTCTGTGCTATCATTCCCAGGTGCTTCCCCACCACGCCTCTCAAAGGCCTCTTACCTCCATCTCCATCTATTGTGGGTGCCCCCACCCTCCCGTCAGCACCTGCCAGTGATCCTGACTGTCCCGACACCACCTTTGAGACACAGACATCTACCTTTCTATTAGCTGTTCTTAGAGCCTTACACTAAATGTTAATGTCCAACCTTGGGCAGTAATGGAAACTTAGAAGAAGGTAAGCTAAGTGTTGTGAGCATCAAGTAATTAAAGATCTTTTCAAATTTATCATTTAGGCAGAGAGCACAATTTTAACACCTACAATGACCAAGAATCAGACTCCTTGAATGTTCCCTATGATTACACCTCTGTAATGCACTACAGTAAGACTGCTTTCCAGAATGGAACAGAGCCAACAATTGTCACAAGAATCTCAGACTTCATGGATGTGATCGGCCAACGAATGGATTTCAGTGACTCAGATCTCTTAAAGTTGAATCGACTATATAACTGCAGTATGTGGCAGGTTCTTTGAAATGCCTTCTGTGTCTCTCTGCCGTGTAGGAAAAATTACGTGCTGTACCATTTTGCTGAGCATTGCTGGCTTTTCTGAAATGATGGTTTGATAGTTGTTTGATAATTATGATTTTATAGTAGAAGTTTGATATTAAGCAAAACAACAACAACATAAGAGCACCCAAATCCCAATCCACAGCTTAGAAGCCACATTTTTCTTCTCAGAAGATCTGGCCTTCAGATCTAAACACAAATTGGGGCCTATAGTAACATGCCCCATGTCAATGTTTTGAATGAAGAGCCGTCATACAAATGGGATCAAATAATCTGTGTTGCAGTTTAATAATCTGGGTAACTAGAGGAGTGTAGACTCAGGTTCCTATACATTAGATGATTAAAGAAAAATGTTTTGGGGCAGACAGCTTATTCAGATACACAGAGTTGATCAATCCCTTGGTTTTGCAGATATCGAGAAGTCTTCAACCCCCAGAATCAGCAAGGTGTCCCCTTTAATGCCATCCTGGTATTCCTAGTACTTCCGTGACGAACTCGGTTTTTATTACTTGGATTATCATGTCGGAGGAGTGGCAATAATTGTCATTTTACTTTTGTAGCCACTTCCCTGAGCTTTATGGACTCATGCAGTTTTGAACTGGAAAATGTGTGTGGTATGATTCAAAGTTCAGATGATAATGCTGACTGGCAATGGGTGTCCCAGGTTCCCAGAGGGCCCGAGAGCGATCATTCCAGCATGGGCCAGTGCAAAGGTAACAGGAGTGAGATACTTCTGGATTTTACACTTGGTGACCCCAGCATTTTCCTTTGCTATGAAAGACTGGGATTTTATCCCTAATTTCTATCTGAATTATTAATGATAACCCATTCGGTTGCTACTAAGGATACAGTTCTATGCCTTATAAGGACATGGCTCATTTCTTTGCTTTTCCTCTTTACTTTTCTCTTCTTTCTATAAGTCAGAGCTGGGCTCTGTGAAGCCTCTCCCTGTCTGTGCCCACAGCAGGAGGGGACTGTACCTCCTGGAAGGGCTCTTATGTCCAGGGTAGCGGGGTGGTTTTCTCAAAGCTCACGAGATACAAGGGACTTTCCAGTGAACAGCACAAGCCTGTAAATTAATCCGTTTCAGAATTTCAGTTGGTTGTGATTACACCTCCCTGTTATAAAAGTCCTGAAAATGAAGAGACAAAGTACAATTTATTTAATTTTATTCAGATGAGTATCCTTTTCCATCATAATTTTGTTTTAAATTAAACAATCATTTATTTGGCTACAAGTACTCCATTTTTATTTATTTGCTCATTCCTGGCAGCAAAGATGTACGACTAGACTTCAGAACTCAGGGTCATTGCATGACAGCTCAGCCAGTCCAGGCAGTGGTTGGGGTCCCTAACAGTGAAGAGTGCTTTTCCTTTTCTTTTTCTTTCTTGGAGGGCTGGGGGCAGGAAGGCAGATGTTAAGGGTACGGACTTGCAACGAGTAGTAAAGAAGCCCTGGAGATCTAATGCACCGTGCAGGGAATATAGACAGCAATATTATATTCTAATCACTAAACTTACTGAGAGACTAGAACTTAATTATTCCGACCACAAAAAAAGAAATGATAATTATGTGACATGTTAGAGGTTGCTGATTACTGCTACAGTGGCAATCATATTACAGTATATAAATGTATCGAATTAACATGTCGTACACCTTAAATTTACACAATGCTCTATGTCAAATATATGTCAATAAAAATACCCTTTTCTTTTAAAATGCAGATTTGGATAGTGGATAGTGGTCCTCCATAGGCCAGAAGGAAGGAGGAAGGAAAGGAGGGAGGGAGAAGATGAGAGAGAGAGAGAGAGAGGGAGAGAGACACGAGGCCAAGAAGGTGATACTTTTTTCTGAGTTTGAAAGCTATAGTAAGGAAAAGGTGGCCCAAGATCTCTTTTATCAACCGCCTGCTCGTGGAACTGTACTTAAATACCCAGCACAGTGCTCTGCCCGCAGTGGGTACTAAGTAGATGCATGCCTATATCTCGTATCTGCTTTGTCAATTCTGCTTTTGTTTTCTGAACAGGTTCTGGTTTCTTCATGCATTTCAACAGTAGCTCTGTAAGCGTGGGGGCCACGGCCCTGCTGGAAAGTCGAACATTATACCCTAAAAGAGGATTTCAGTGCTTGCAATTTTATTTATATAACACTGGAAGTGAAAACGACCAACTGAACATCTACACCAGGGAGTATCCTGCAGACAATGTGGTTGGTACTTTAACGCTTGTGGAGGAAATAAAAGGTACAGTATCAACATTCTTATTGTCTCAGTTCAGAGTGAAGCAATCTTAACTCTAAGTCTGTGGCACTGAGGAGGTCAGTTCTTGGCAGGTAATAAAAATACATAGGAGGAGGGGCACCTGGATGGCTCGCCTGGGTGGCTCAGTCGTTAAGCGTCTGCCTTCGGCTCAGGTCATGATCCCAGGGTCCTGGGATCAAGTCCCACATTGGGCTCCCTGCTCGGCAGGAAGCCCGCTTCTCCCTCTCCCTCTCCCACTCCCCCTGCTTGTGTTCCTGCTCTCACTATCTCTCTGTCAAACAAATAAATAAAATCTTTAAAAAAAAAAAAAAAGAAGAAACGTGCTTAGGAGTCCAGAATTTAAACGGATGGTGCTGATCTGATCTTAATGTAGTGGAAGTGCTCATGAAAGATTTTTGTTCAGTCCAGAGTCTACCCGTAGATAATAGTATTTTCTGTAATTTGGATATTTCTAAGTTATTTTCACATAATTGTGTTTCACAGTAAGTGCCAATATATTCAAGTTTTAAGTCATTGTATTAACTACTAGTTCGACATGAATTCCTGAGCTGGTCTCTACCTGGGGGATTCTGAAATTTTTAAAATGTATTGCTGCTTCTTATTTGGGTGTGTGATATAAGAAAATAAGACAAGATAGCATAGTCTGTGCTGCTAGTTAGGGGTAGGAGGTGATAGTGAAAGGGGAAGTGTGGAATGGGGAGGAAGATGATGGTATCAAATATTAACATATTTATAACATTGAGTCACTAGTAAATGATCTAAGGAGTAAATGGTAAATGTGGGCTTTCTGGGGTTCGGCAGATTCTTGTTTAATACTACCAAAACGTTGATGGAAAATTTTGCATGTGAAGGAAGTATTTCAATCAAACTATAAATGAGGCTTTGGCTGAACCTCACAGGAATCCGGGGTACAAGTGTAGATGTTGGGTTTAGCTAACATAGAATGGGAGGTAACTCATATATAGGGCATGGAGTACTCCTAAGTTAGGTGTGGTTGTTTGGTCAGCCTTCGCTGGGAAAGGGTGACCTATCTGAGAAACAAGTAGATAAGCATCCAGATATTCCAGAGAGCAGTTTGACACCACAGAACTCCCTTGAAGGGAATGGGCCTGTGCTGGAGAGGTAAGAAGATCCTACTGCAGACCTGTGGGCATCAATAGCTCTAGGATGATCATTTGGCCTATGAAGGTTAAAAACTCTAATGTTGATTTGCACATGATTCTCAGTCCTTTGCTTTGGAATAATAATGTCTCTTTTGCAGAGATACCCATTGGAAGCTGGCAACTTTACCATGTAACATTGAAAATGACCAAGAAATTCAGAGTGGTGTTTGGAGGGGTCAGAGGCGCTGGTGCATCATTGGGTGGCCTGTCTATTGATGACATCAATCTTTCAGAAACACAGTGCCCTCATCATATCTGGCATATAACGAATTTCACACAGTTAATTGGCAGCCCAAGTGGAACTCTCTATAGCCCTCCATTTTATTCTCCTAAAGGTTATGCCTTTCAGATTCACTTGAGTCTAAGCCATTCGACTAATGCAGGAATATATTTCCACTTGATCTCTGGAGCCAATGATGATCAATTGCAATGGCCATGTCCTTGGCAACAAGCCACGATGACACTCTTGGATCAAAATCCTGACATTCGACAACGTATGTCCAACCAGCGGAGTGTAACTACAGACCCACTTATGACCACTGGTTTGTGACTCATTTTCTTTATTGTTAATACATGATCATTGCTCTAGGAGGGATGGATGATTTGGGAATGAGAGACTGCATGGTCAGGTACCTAGGGAGTATTGAGCCCCAAATTTTAGGAACAGAAGATATTGAGGGGAAGGGCTTCAGCAGTTGTGGGTAGAGTCCCCCAGGCAGGACACTGTCAGGATGTGAGTTGGGAATGTCTCTGAAAAATAGAGAAGATACTGATGTTATTCTTGGCAACTGACCATACCTGAATTCCCAGTTGTTCAAGGAGTGTTGGTTTTAGAGTCTGGCATGCCTGGGTTCTAATCCAAAGTTTGCTTCTCATTAGCTATGTGATACTGAGCAAATAGTCTTTTGGAGCCCCAGTGTCCTCAGCCATAAGACTGAGGCAGTAATAATAAGCACCCCCTTGCCACCAGGGCTGTCAAGCACAATTCAGCTCTTGTAGAAGGGGATGGTTCCTGATGAGAAGGAAGACGTTGAGCGGGTGCTCTGGAGTGTTGGGAAGGCTCTGAGAAGGGACTATAACTTCTTATTAAAGAGTTCTGGAGGACTTGCCAATGGTGACATCATTCCCCATCTTCCCAGTCTCAAAAAGGAACAGCTCCTCCTCCCCCCAAAATGATCACATTTCTAATTTTAATAATCCTTTGCCCTCTGGGAACCTAATAAAAAGTGAAATTGTGGCAAGGTGAATATTATTGCCAAATTTGAATTCTATATTTGAAAAAAATGGACCTCAGTGACATAGGAAAAAAGAAACCACTAATCTGATAGGAAAAAAGAAATATTCACAAACAGGATTATAGGGACTTGATGTTCAGAATTTCTTCACTTTTTCCCCAAAACATATTTCCCTGAATGAGCCATTGAAAATGGCTCAAAGTTGGGTGGGTCATCACCTTCTCCCAGAAGCAGTACTTCTCACTGTCTTCTTTTCCTGAAGGATTTTGCTCTGGTAGGTGAGTAATTCAACTAATGAGATGAATTGTTCTATGTTAATATCAAAAACTCTCTCAGGGCGCCTGGCTGGCTCAGTCGGGAGAGCACGTGACTCTTGATCTCGGAGTCATGAGTTTGATTCCCCATGTTGTAGAGATTACTTAAAAAATAAAACTTAAAAAAAGTCTCAGAAACGTATTGATTTAACTTGGTTAAAAGGACTCTCTATGACTCAGGGCAGCTAAGGAATGATTTTAATGCGCAGGGGAGTTTCTATACTGGCCGGTCAGTATGGGTGTTATACCCCACCCGGGAAACTTTTGGTATGTGTCCACACCAATCCCAGAATGTGGTCTTCCTTGCTAGGCAATCTCATTTTCTTTAGAACAGTATAAATGAACAAGCTTCAGTGACTTGCCAGGGAACACATCACAGGTCAATGGCATCATTTAATTATTTTGAGCTCTATCCTAATTGTGTTTCACATTGCCTGTTCTTTCCTACCACCAAAAGCTATGATGATGCTAAACACAATCCATTTATATAAATTGCTTTTTCAGATAATGGAAGCTATTTTTGGGACAGACCTTCCAAAGTGGGAGAAGTGGCTTTTTTCCCTAATGGAACTCAGTTTAGAAGAGGTCAGGGCTCTGGAACCAGCGTCTTTATAACCCACAAGAGGCTGAAAAGCAGAGATTTTATAAAAGGAGATGATGTTTATATCCTACTGACAGTGGAAGGTATGTCAGTAAAAATAATTTTATATAAGCTATTTTTGTTGTTGTCGTGGCCATTGATTATTTACTGTGTTCTTCTGGGTTCCATTTTTAGGTATAGGAGCAAAGGGGCATGAGAGTGGGATTTTTTTTTTTTTTCGTATGAATCATTAACAATATGAAAATAACTTAAATAAAAACAATGACCATTCCTGGATAAAAAACTTAATTACCACCACATGGAGCCACGGAAAATTTAGGCCAGAAATCTTTAGAAACAAGAGAAAGTATAGCTATCATACCCTAGAATTACACTCTGGGGTTCCAGAAATAGAAATATTACACAGCACATGAAATTAAACTGGAAATGAACTGTCTTTATTGTGTTTTTCAAATATATATACATATATACATATACATATGAGCATACAAGGATGCATATATATTTTTTCTGTATCCTATGTAAGCGCACACACATATGTTTTGTCAGTGGTAGCATTAATCTATTGCCTTTTAAAATTTCTTACCCATGGCACCTAATAAATACATTTTCCAGGAATACTGCTGGTTTCCATGTTTTATGTGGCACCATTTTAACTCATTTACTATTAAAGACCCACTTGCATCTCAGTAAATCAGCATCTTGTTTGTGATGAAAGGTGGTGCAATTAAAAACCATGAAATTTTTATGTCAGTGTCAATTAGAGTAAATCTAGATGATACTTCTTGGAAAAAATTATTCAAGAATAACTGTGTCGAGGGAAAAATCATCTTCTGTAGCAGAGAAAAAGTCACAGGTTCATCAATTCAGTTCAACCCCGTTTGGAGGACAAGCAACAGAAAGCACTGCAAAGAATAGAGCCCTGGTTGTTCAGGGGACCTGGTGGCTTGTGTCAGATATCCCCCAGTTTGCTCCCCTCTAGCAAGAGACCTGTGACCTTGGGCAAACCCCTCAACTGCCTTGCATTGCTGTGCTTTGGTCTCCGCGTCTGTCCCTCGAGAGTGGGTTATAAGGGCTTGGGCCCCTTGTAGCTCAGGCAAGCCCAGGCTCAGGCTCAGGTAAGCATGTGGTTCAGCTGACAGCCCCACAGCTTCAGTTTGCATCTAGATTTCGATTTTAATTATTTCACTGCCTGTGAAACCTAAGCATCTATTTTGAAACTTAAAGATCAAATGCTGTTAAAGTCAAACTGATTTCCATCCATACTCTCCCTCTGCCCTCCTTAGACATATCCCACCTTAATTCTACACCAGTTCAGCCAACCCCAACCTCTACCATGAAGGACCTTTGCACGAACTTTACATGTGAGAACGATGGCATCTGCATTGTCCAAAATGGGAAAGCCGAGTGCAGGTAAGGGGTCACTTGGATGAGATCTCCCCATTCTCTTGTTAGAAAGTTTATCCTTTCCACATTGTAGGGTTAAACACTGACATCTTACATGAATGGTCAGTTGGTTCTCATCTCATAGCCATTCATGGGGTATTTACTTTTTGCTCTCCATTTAGGACTTTGGATAGCTACAAGAACAGTAAAATTATTTATGAAGAAATAGTACATTATATTGTAATTGCCTGAAAAAGTCCTTATGAGTTATATGTCTTATGAAGTCCTCACAACAGTCTGGTGTGGTGAAGTGGAACTGTCCCCATTTTCTAGATAGACATAGTTCTCAGACATTCTGGGATGAGCTTGGCCAAGGGGTACAGGGGGGAGGTGGAGGGACAGAGACATGAGAACTAAATTTTCTCCATTATCTGCACCACCTTCCTTTCCCACCTTGGGGCCACTGTTTTGAGTACCAGATGAATAGTAATTCCATTTCTTTTCCATTGGCCTTGCCTGGCCTCCTCTGGTTGAGTTCCATATGTCAATGACCAGAACGTTGACCCACACCTTCAATGGTGAAGATTTTCAGACCGAAATATCAACTTGTAACTCTGGGTCACATTCTGATGTGCAGGTGTCAGTCAGGGGAAGACTGGTGGTACATGGGGGAGAGGTGTGAGAAGAGAGGCTCTACCCGGGACACCATTGTCATCGCTGCATCTTCCACCGTTGCCATGTTTGCCCTGATGCTGATAGTCACCCTCATCAGTGTCTATTGTACCAGGAAGAAATATCGTAGAAGGATAAGTTCAAATACGGCAGCTATGACTCTGGAAAATGTAAGTTGAGTCTCATATTTGGTAATTCAAAACTTATTGATGAAATCATATGAAGAAGAATTAGGACTTTCTTATATACTTAAAAAAGAATCTCTTTATTTTCTATGCTGGATAACAGGTTTGAAACCATGAGTTCCTGTTACCTTCACAATAGGTCAACAGTTCTTAAATTGGAGCCCATGAGGGCTTTTGGGAAGGAGTTCATATCCTTCTGGAATTGTATGCAAAACTGTGTATGGTTGTATCTTTTTTCTAGGGTGAGGGTCTGTGACCCTTCTGAAAGACAAAACTGATTTTGCCTCTAAGTCCCAACCTTCCTGGTAGAGGGGACAGGTGAACTGTAAGCATTTTTGCTCTGAAGGTCTTTTGGGTGGGGGTTGAGCTCAGGCTTGTAGGAAGGGGGTGCCGGCCTGTTTGAGGCTTTTCCATTTCCAATCCATCTGGCTCCATGTGCAGTAACTAACACTCAGGCAAGACTTTCAAGTAGAGGGTTTAAAGTCTTGCCTCAGAGGGTCTCTGAAATGGCAATAGACTCTTGAAACTACCCTGTTTCAGATTGGCTTCCCCGGAGAGAGTGTTCCTGGGAGCATGGAGAACGGAGTAAGGGAAGCTGGACAGGGCAGAGGGTGAAGGTACACGGAACATGGGGATGGGGTTGAGCAGAGGCCTAGGCCCTGCTACGGAGCTGGGGTAGTGTCCTGAATTTAGGCAAGGGGCCAAGCCAATGTACTCCCCACATCAATAGCCATTGGATTGGGGTTGCCCCCTGGGAGGAAGTGGACAATTGGGGGAGGCAGGGCCCCTTGTGGCAAGGGCATGTCCTGCACGAAAGCCTTCCTTTTGAAGGGCAGGACTAAGCAGTAGCCCCAGCACCCACTACATATGCAGTAGTAGAGTACACAGACTCCTAGTCTCACACACAAGAGAGTGCAAGGAAAATGGCGTCAAGTCTGAACATTGTTTGAAAGTGAAGCTATAAAATTCTTCCAGTTCTATTTCATTCAAAATAGAGTCTCTGAAAATTACTGGCAAAACTAAAGAAAAAAATGTGCCCAATGAGGGTATCTCTGAAACTAGTAATACCGCAATTAGCTAAATCAAGAGCATATTTTCTGAAGAAAAATGGCTATTCAAGACATACTATATTTTACAGTTATGATTTTTTGAAGTGGACAAACTGGTACTGAGACACTAAATTTGTTCGTGAAGTTAGTCAAAAGATGGACAATGATAATGAACAGAAAGCAAATAGTTTTATTCCCATACACTGCTGTCACATTTCCTCAACAACAGGAAGTGTTTACAGCTAATCATAAAGCAATGGCTCAGTTACTTCCCAAGCTTATTAGAAAAGTACTTAAAACGTATACAGGTGTTTTGTTGTGGTTTAAAAAACAAACAAGTATTTCCGGCTTACTTTATGACTCAAAATAAAAGGGACAGATCGGCCAGTGACCTTGTAGGCCAACCTGATGAAAGCTGTACCTGCAGGCATGGTGCCCTGGGCCAGGAGGGATGCACTTGAGGTTTGGAGTAGTGGTTAGGGAAGAGAGGACACATTAACTAGTAGAAAGGACTGCCAGTTATTCTTCTGGAAATTGGAAAATATAGGCGTTATTAAAAGGGCTGACTTATGAAGCAAATATTGGAAGGAGTTAAAGAAAATGATAAAGAGAAGAGAGAGAAAGAAGGAAGTTAAATCAAGAAAGGGGAGAATTATCAAAGTATCAGGGACACGGTAGGGCCGTTAAGTAAACACACACACACACACACACACACATACACACCCCTAAGCACCATATTCCCAAGAGCAAGAAATCAACTTACATTTTCCCCAATCTAGACATTTCTACAGTTAATTCACTGATAACGGAACCTCCAGATCTAGTTTAGGTCTTCAATCAGAATGCTCTTCTTTCTGAGGCTACAGTGTGTGTTCGTCCTAGTGGTTTAGCATCTGAAATCCGCTAGCCGGACGGGCCAGTGCATCTTCCCGGAGACCCGGCTGGGGGAGTCCACCAGCTGGGAGGGATGCCAGGAGCCTGGTGATGGCACTTCATTTAAAAATGAGACTGCTTCACTGTGATTCATTGAAATGACAGTTTTTAAATTTAGAAATTAAATCATCAATTGTTCTTTCCCCTTTTAGCAGCATGCATTTTGAAGATTAACTCAACAATATGGCCAGCAAATGAAATGAAAAAGGATTCTTCATCATGGATTTCACCTAGAATCCATTCCAACTGCCTTGTTCTTCTATAAATGGATCTTCTCTGTAAATAGCTGGATATACTACAAATCATTATTTTTGGTGAACATCTAATTGGTGAAATGTTTGTGTTTTTGTTTTTAAAGGAGGGGAAGCAATTCTGAATCCCAGAGAATTGTAATATTGTCTCTATGAAGGAGCACAGTAACTAGAGATAGCTTTCCAAATTACTGATCCTTCCCTTGGGGGGCCAACGACAGCGGCCTCACAAGTGATTGCCGGGGCACCCACTGGAAACACCCAGTGGGAATGATCTACATGCCATCTCAGCATTTGTGTGTGGTCCCGTCCCAGTGTAGGGAGGGGTGGTAGGACAGCTCCCTCTCTCTCTGGGAACAAGTGCTTCTCAGGCCAAAGCTGGCCACTCTCTTGTTTTCTTCCACAGACTCTTCAGAAAGTGAGCTGGGTTTAGAATTTGTTTGAACGTGTACCTGCGATTGACCAGAAAACTTTTAACTCCCAGAACAGTGGTTCTCCAACTTCTCAGTCTCAGGAGTGATCGAGGGCCCCAAAGAGCTTTTGCTTATGAATATCACATTTATCAGTACTTAACGTTATTAGAAATTCAAGCCAGGAAAATGTAAAACTATGTATTTCTTAATCATTAATAAATAATAAACCCAATGTTTACATGTTAGTGTAAATAATACTTTTATGAAAAAATAACTCTTTTTCCAAACAAGAAAATTTAGCAAAAGGAGGGGTAGTGTTTTACACTTTTTTGCAAATCTCTAATGTCTGGCTTAATAGAGAACCATTGAATTCTCACATATGTGTCCACGTTCGGTCTGTTGTGATATGTTATTTTCATTGAAGGACACAAAGCAAATCTAGCCTCACACAGATATGTAATTGTGGATATTCTTTTTGAATAGTTTGTTGAAAGTTGACAAATGGTAATTTCTTAAATGTTAGCAACAACTAGAACCTGAGACAGTAGAGACAAGGATCTCTTGTGCTCCGGCTAGTATTAGCCACTGGCCTGGCTTGTATTTTGAATGGATCATCTATGCACGATTTTGTAATATTGTGTATTGTACTCCGTCTAGTATTATCCACTGGCCTGGCTTGTATTTTGAATGGATCATCTATGCACGATTTTGTAATATTGTGTATTGTACTCCGTCTAGTATTATCCACTGGCCTGGCTTGTATTTTGAATGGATCATCTATGCATGATTTTGTAATACTGTGTATTGATCATGCAGAAAATACTTTACTGGTTCATTGAGTTATGAAGTGCTTACAGTTTGTGGCACATTTCATTATACAGTATCAAAACATGACATTAGTTAATATCACTACTGATCTTATAAAAAAAAAGTCTTTAAGTCTTGGGAAGTTGACACTCAGGTGGGAAAAGCAAATTTTCCAAAATTCGGGTTTTTTGCTTGAAAGCTTAAATCTCATCATTGGCAACAAATACTGTTTTCTTTGTAGTGACAGGCTCATTTCAAGTCAATTTTTTAATTCAAATTTTATTTTAAGACAATTACAGATTCACATGTAGTTGTTAAAAAAAATAAAAACAACAGGGAGAGATCCCTGTACCCTTCTCGAAGTTTCTCTCAATGGGAACGTCTCACAATGCTATAGTACAATGTCACAACCGAGTTATCGACAGTGTTACAGTCAAAATACAGAACGTTTTCATTAACACAAGGATCCCTCAAGTTGCCTTCAAATAGCCACTCCATTTGCCTATTGTTCCTACCTGCTGTTTAACCCCTAGTGACCATTAATCTGTTCTCTATTTCGGTAATTTTGTCATTTAAAAAAATGTTATATTAACAGAACCACGCAGTATAGAACCTTTGGGCATTGCTTTTTTTTTTTTTTTTTTTTTAACTCAGCATAATTCTCTGTAGATTCATCCAGGTTGTGTATACACTAGTTTTTGCTTTTTATTGCCAAGTAGTGTTCATGGTATGGATTCACCACAGTGTAACCATTCATTGTTGAAGGACATTTGGGTTGTTTCCAGCTTGGGGCTATTACAAATAAAGCTGCTATAAACATTCATGTACAGGTTTTGTAGACACATAAGTTTTCCTTTCTCTGGGATACATGCCCAGGATAGCAATTGTTGGGTTACATGGTAATTGCATGTTTAGTTTTTTAAGACACTGCCAAACTGATTTGCAGAGGGGCTGTACCCTTTTACATGCCCACCAACAGCATATGAGTAATCCAGTTTCTCTGCATTTTTACCAGCTTTTGGTGTTTCACTATCTTTTTTTTTTTAAATAGACTATTTTTTTTAGAGTACTTTTAGATTCACAGCAAAATTGAGCAGAAAGTTCAGAGTTCCCATATACCCCTTCCCCCCACATACCCACAGCCTCTCCCACTGTCAGCATCACGAGAGTGGTAAATTTATTGTTGTCAACAAACTTACATTGTCGAAAGCATGGACTTCAGTCATACTTTAGTGGACTTTAGTCCATACTTTCCATTAGGAGTCACTGTTGGTGTGGTACCCTATATGGGTTTGCACAGATAGATAGTAGCATGGATTCACTGATTATAATATCCTACAGAATAGTTTCACCACCTGAAAAATCCTTCTGTGTTCTGCTTATTTGTCCTTCCCTCCACTTAACTCCTGGCAACCATTCATCTTTTTACTGCCTCCAGAGTTTTGCCTTTTCCAGAATGTCATTGAGTTGGAATCATATAGCATGCAGCCTTTTCAGATTGGTTTCTTTTACTTGTCACTATTTTTATTTTAGCCATTCTGAGAAGTGTGTAGTGATCTCTCGTTGTGGTTTTAATTGGCGGTTCCCTAATGACTAATGACATTGAACGTCTATATCTACCTATCCATTTATCTATAGTGTTTTGAGTGTATCTCTTTGTGTAGCTTTTATAGTGCTTACTTTATTACAATTTTCATATGTAGAAGTATACAAAAATATATGGTTATAATTATATATTATATATAACATATGTTATATTATATATAATATATACTTATATATATTATATACATTATATTATATATAATATATACATTATATTATATATAATATATATAATATATACTTATTTATATATAAATATGTATAGCTATACAGAAATGTAATATACAAATTCTATTATATATTGTTATATATAAATTATGTGCAAGTATATATAAATGTAATAAATATAATTTATATTTTTAAAATTTATATTTATATACGAAAAAGATGGATACTCAATGGTTAAGCTTTCATAAAGTTAATAATGTTTATTGCTTCATTAGGGACATTCTTAAGCAAAACTGGCTTTAAAATTATGTGTTTATTTATTTACTGCAAGTGTACAACAGTAAAATTATAATGACTTCCAGTGACAGTTTGGTACCCCTGCCTTGATTTGTGCTAAGACACCAGCAGTTTTACCCATGACTACTTTTTTACCCCAATTTTTTTTATTGTGGTAAAAATTTGTAAACTATAAAATTCTCATGATGCCTGGCTGGCTCAGTCCCTAGAACATATGACTCTTAATCTCAGGGCTGTCAGTTCAACCCCCATGTCAGGGGTAGAGTTTACTTTAAAAATAAATAAATATAGGGGCCCCTGGGTGGCTCAGTTGGTTAAGCATCTGCCTTTGGCTCAGGTCATGATCCCAGGATCCTGGGATCGAGTCCCACATCGGGCTCCTTGCTCAGTGGGAAGCCTGCTTCTCCCTTTCCCTCTGCCTGCCACTCCCCCTGCTTGTGCTCTCTCTCTCTCTCCTTGTCAAATAAATAAATAAAATCTTTAAAAAAAAAATAAATACAGGTGGCACCTGGGTGGCCCAGTCGGTTAAGCATCCAACCCTTGGTTTTGGCTCAGGCTGTGATCTCTGGGTCGTGGGATTGAGCCCTGAGTCGAGTCGCGCTTTGTGCTCAGTGGGGAGTCTGTTTGAGATTCTCTTTCCCTCTGCCTTTTCCCCCTATGCTCTCTCTCACTCTCTCTATCTCTAAAATAAATAAATAATCTTGAAAAAATAAATAATATAAATTTAAAAAAAACTATAAAATTCACCATTTAACCATTTTAAAGTGGCATTTAGTACATTTAAAATGTTATACAACCACCACCACTCTCTAGTTCCAGACATTCTCATTACCCCCAAAAGAAAATTATCCACTAAGCAGTTATTCTCCCTCCTCCCCTCAGCCCCTGGCAACCACTCATCTGCTTTCTGTCTTTATAGATTTACCTAGTCTGGACATTTTGTATAAATGGAGTCATACAATATGTGACCTTTTGTGTCTGGCTTCTTTCACTTAACATAAGATTTTTGAGGTTCAACCGTGGTATCAGTCCATCTTTCCTTTTTATAGCTGGATAATATTCCGTTGTATGAGTATACCACACTTTTTATCCATTCATCCGTTGATGGGCATTTGGGTTGTTTCCACCTTTACCTATTGTGAATAATGCTGCTATGAACCTTTGTTCTCTGCTATGAACCATAGTTTTTGTTCGAACATCTACTTTTTTTTTTTAAAGATTTATTTATTTATTTATTTGACAGAGAGAGACACAGAGAGAGAGGGAACACAAGCAGGGGGAGTGGGAGAGGGAGAAGCAGGCTTCCCGCGGAGCAGCAAGCCCAATGCGGGGCTCGATCCCAGAACCCCAGGATCATGACCCGAGCTGAAGGCAGACGCCTAACGACTGAGCCACCCAGGTGCCCTTGAACATCTACTTTTTTTAAACATTTTTTTTAATTAAATAATCTCTCTGCCCATTGTGGGGCTCGAACTCATGACCCTGAGATCAAGAGTTGCACGCTCCACCAACTGAGCCAGCCAGGTGTCTCTGAACATCTATTTTCAATTCTTTTGGGAATATATCTAGGAGTAACATTGGTGAGTCATATGGCAATTCTATGTTTAACTTTTTGAGGAACTGTCATATACTTTGCATGGCAGCTACACCATCCTACACTCCCACCAGCAATGCATGGAGGGGTCCAATTTCTTTATATCCTCATCAGATTTGTTATTTTCCGTTTTTATCGTTGTTGTTGTTTTTTAAAAGTCATCTCGACACCCAACATGGGGCTTGAACTCATGACCCCTGAGATCAAGAGTCGGATGCTCTACAGACTGAGCCAGCCAGGTGCCCCTATTTTCCATTTTTAAAAATTATAACAATTCTAGTGGATGTAAGGAGGTATCTCATTATAGACTCACAAATACTTTTGACCCAGAAGTTTAAATGTCACCACAGAAGAGGCAAATAACATTTTAGTATTAATATGACAATATTTTTATCTCCATGACCCCATGAAAGGATTTGGGAAGTTGTTAGGGATCTGTGAGCCACCCTTTAAGAAGAGCTGCACAAGTTAAATGCAGGGAGTAATGGTAGACTTTTCTTTACACAGCTGGTGATTTTATTTATTTATTTTATTTTATTTATTTTTTTAAACATTGTATTTATTTATTTGAGAGAGAGTGAGTGAGAGACAGAGAAAGAAGGAGCATGGGGAGGGGCAAACAGAGAGGGAGAAACAGACTCCTTGCTGAGCAGGGAGCCCCACATGGGGCTCAATCTGGGGACTCTGGGATCATGACCCGAGCCGAAGGCAGACACTTAACTGACTGAGTCACCCAGACACCCTGGTTAGTGGCATTTTAGATGATTTTTCTTGGCTGCTTGCCTTTCAGAAGGGGCAAAGTTAAGATAGTAGTTAAAGACATGAACTTTTATATCAGATAGACATGGATTTGAATCCTGGCTCAATAAATAGTTACATAATTTTAGGACACTTGCCTAATATCTCTGAGCCTCAATTTCCTCAGCCATAAAATAGCTACATATGGGAATTTTTATGTGGTTTAATAACACAAGTGTAAATTGTTTGGTGCATAGTGGGCACTCAGCAAAGAGTAGCTATGCAAAGTAGGTAGTATTAAAAGTGTGATAAAATTTATTATCTAAACAGGGCAATTTTGAGGGTGAAGAGTGTTGTCAGAAAGGACTATGGACAGGGCACCTGGGTGGCAGAGTCGGTTTAGCGTCTGACTCTTGGTTTCGGCTCAGGTCATGATCTCAGGGTCGTGGGATCAAGCCCCACCACAGGCTCACGTTCAACGGGGAGTCCGCTTGAGATTCTCTCCCTTTCCCTCTGCTCCTCCCCCAGCTCGCACTATCTCTCTCTAAAATAAATAAAATATTAAAGAAAACAAAAAGAAATGACTATGGACACCAGGCTTTCCTTGTCTCAGACAAACCTGGGATAAAAAGAAGTTGTAAGCAGTCCCTTTAGCAACGGAAGAGACAATGTTGCCCGTGTGCTGCTGGGTAAGGATGCAGGCTCTGGGGCCAGACTGTCTGGGTTCACACCCCACCGCACACTGGTTGTATGACCTTGCACAAACTACTTCATCTCTCTCTGCCTATATTTCCCCACCTCTGTACTGAGCAACAACAATACTTTTCTCAGAATGTTGTTGCACAAATTAGACTATATGATATATGTGAGGCGCTTTAAACAGTTCCTGGTACATCATGAACACTTTGTAAGCAAGAGCTGCTATTGTTAGAAGAGGAAATGCAAGGGGAGGGTAAGAAGAGGGAGGGTAAGGCGGCAGGAGGAATTATCTTGGAGGATATTGGTTATTTTCAGTAAACTGGCTGGAGTAGTGAAGGGATTAGTTAAGAGTAAATTTTGGTAAGCCTCTAATTAGCAGTTTTGCAGTTGTGTACGTGCCTTTCCTCATAGTCCATGTTCGTGGCAGATTACAATAAAAATCCTGCTTAAGAAAATTCAGCCCTTTGAAGGTTGATCTTGTTGTGGTTTTCTGTGCAGGATCTTGACCATTTGTGTTGCAAGCTTTACTGGTCTCCCAGCTGTGACTGCTCCATAATCAAGGATTCTCAAATTGAGATGGAGATAATTTTTCAGCATTTTGTATTTTTTAAAAAATTATTTTTTTTATTTATTAGAGAGAGAGAGAGAGTGCACAAGCAGGGGGAACGACAGGCAGAGGGAGAAGCAGGCTCCCTGCTGAGCAAGGAGCCCAATGTGGGGACTCAATCCCAGGACCCTGGGATCATGACCTGAGCCGAAGGCAGACACTCAACAGACTGAGCCATCCAGGCATCCTGTACTTTTTATTCTAAGACAAATAGAGGCAATTCTTCCAATTTCTTATATGTGAATATAATCATATTACTCATAGGAAGTATATGAATATATCAGAAAAACAAGGGAATAAACAGGTATATATACACTTTGGTAAAGTGCCGTTCATTAATATTGTAGGGGCCCAGGGCAGGCTGCTCCAAACTGTGCCACTTTGGCATAAAGATTATTTTGACTTAAAAGTAATGAACACCCAACAGATGCAGAAAAAGCTCTCTGCCTCCCCCCAACTGCCTAAATTTACACTGGAAAGGAGAGCCTGCCACAGGGACAGAAGTATTAACAGAGGCCCCCCTTTGCCGAAGAAACTCATCTGCATGATAGAACAATCTTGTTTTTCCAAATGTCTCCCTTCACCTTGGGCCCCTACCTTTTTCCTTAGCTTCATGTTGCCTCATTGTCTTTGGAATTTAACGTCCATGTGGACCTCTGAACAAACGTAGGCTGCCTCTTAAATTTTTTTTTTTTTTTTTTTTTAAAGATTTTGTTTATTTATTTGACAGAGATACACAGCGAGAGAGAGAACACAAGCAGGGGGAGTGGGAGAGGGAGAAGCAGGCTTCCTGCAGAGCAGGGAGCCCGATGTGGGGCTCGACCCCAGGACCCTGGGATCATGACCTGAGCCGAAGGCAGACGCTTAACCATCTGAGCCACCCAGGCGCCACCGGCTGCCTCTTAAATTTGATTTTCTCCTGGTAACCTGTCTCAAGCCAATTTGATTCTAAGTCCAGCTGGGAGGTCTTCCTCCCCAACAATATTGGGTAGCTATATTAGGTCCAAATTTTACTTACATATATACACACACACACACATATATTAATTACATATTACATATCATATATTATATATAATCTATCACTGGCTACATAAATGCTCATTTCAGATCAACCCAGGAGGCAGAAACAGGCCCGCTGGAGATGGATAGCTCATAAACTTTTGGGACCTTGGAGATCAGCAGGATCGGAAGAAGAATGAACCTTCCTCTTGGTCGGAAGAAGGGAACTAACATTTTGTGGGGGGCCTTACTCAAGGCTCTGTGTAAGGTGTTTTATATATTTAATTCTCAAAAGAGTCCTTTGTGATAGGTGATATTATCTGTAAAGGCCACTTTTTGGCAAACAGCCTTGAGCAGTGGAATGTAGAAAGGGCCCACAGGGACACCCCGCCCCCCACGCGCCCCGGCCCGCCCAACCCAGACAGGCTCGGCCCCACCCACTGCCTGGGGCAGACAGCTTCTCCTCAGCCCCCTTGCGGTGCAGTCAGTCAACTTCTGTCTGTTTTGTTCTGCCTCAGGTGAATTCTTGTCACCACCCCCACCAGCTTTCACCTGTCATCGTCCCACATTGGAGCCTTCATCTGATCAAGACACCCCCCCATTTTTTTTTAGAGTTTGTTATTTTTTTTAAGATTATTTATTTATTTGAGGGAGAGAGAGTGAGAGAGAGCACAAGCAGGGGGCTGGAGGGAGAGAGAGGGAGAAGCAGATTCCCCGCTGAGCAGGGAGCCCCATGTGGGGCTCAATCCCAGGCCCTAGGATCATGACCTGAGCCCTTTGACCTGAGCTTAACCGACTGAGCCACCCAGTTGCCTGAGATATCCCCATTTAGACACCACATTGTCCTTATTTGGCAGAGAAGAAATATCACTTCTAGAATTAGGTCAACTGGCCTTCGACTTGTGCTTCTTCCATTCTGCTGTGTACATGGGGTGTCTCAGGCGGCTGGCTGTACCTCGGAGTGGTCGATGGTACATCTAATCTATCTTTTATGTTCCGTATCTAATAGAGAAACTTCATGGAAATCTTTAAGCTTGTCAACTAGCAAGCAGAGCCAAACCAAATCAGCTGTCTACCCTCAGAACAGACAGAAAAGAAATTCTACTGGGAAGTGTGTTGTGATGTAATGATTGATAATAAGAAATAGATATTTGGTCTTCCTCTGGTTCCTGCCACAGAGCTCCTAAAACCCCTGGAATTTCCTAAATGATGAAAGTAGGAAAGATGTCTTTTGCTCTGTTAATGAGGTGATTTTGGAAAATAAGGATAAGCGCTGGTTGCCAGGGGAACCAACCAAGATTAGGTGGAAGTTTCAGTCCTAATCTGGCTTCTGGGCATGGCGGGGGTCGAATCAGTCACCAGTGGCCAATGATTTCATCAGTCATGCTTATGTGATGAAGCCTCCATACAAACCCCAAAGGACGGGGTTTGGAGAGCGTACTGGCTGGTGAACATGTGGAGGTGGGGGGAGACTGGTGGGCTCAGGGAGCATGGAAGCTCCAGGCCCTTTCCCCACACCTTGCTCTATGCTCTATGCATCTCTTCCATCTGGTTGTTCCTGACTGATGTTCTTTCATAATAAACTGGTAATCTAGTAAATAAAATGTTTGAGTTCTGTGAGCAGCTCTAGCAAATTAATCAAACTTCAGGAGGGCGTCGTTGGAACCTCTTGCCTATGGCCAGGTAGATAGTGTTGGAATTGAGTTGAACAGTAGGACGGTATCAGATAATTGCTTGGTGGTGTGGGGACACCCTCCCCACCCCCTACATAGCAAAATTAGGAGCAGAATCATTAGTTTGGAAATATGAGGTAAAAATCTGACTCGAAATTTGACTGAGACTACAAAGAGGCTCCTCAGACTGAGGAATTTGCTTTAGCAAGGAATGCATTCGACTTGCCAATCCAAGGTCAAGGCCTCGGACCTGAGGCCTTTGTCATCTCTGCTTCTCACTGCTCTTGACCTCCTTAAGACTTCAGGTCTGGGTTCCAGGTTCTAAAGTTCAGTAAGCCCTTTTGTCCCAGAGCTGATGACCATAGCAGCTTCTGAAAGAGTATCTTGAGATCTTTCTCCTATCCAGCCACCCCCGTGTACACAGCACAAACAGGTCTCCCAGAGGCTTAGGAGAAGCACACAAGGGCAGGAGAAGCAGAAAGAGGGAGAAGGTACGATATTTCCTTTCTAATTTTTTTTTTTTTTAAGTAAGCTCTGCTTAAAGCAGTGTGCTGCTTGAACTCACAACCCTGAGATTAAGAGTCGCACGTTCTACTGACTGAGCCAGCCAGGCACCCCTCCTTAATTTTTTAAGTGATGAGGTTCTTTACATGTGTTCCAGCAACTACATTAAGATGTCTAAACTGTAAGGAGAAGCTTTAAAAAAAGGAATCTTGTGCATCTTTCATAAACTACCTCGAGTGTGTATAGTCTAGTGTTGAGTTAGCTATGTGGGGTTTTTAAAATTTTCCTTTTCTAAGTATTTTCTTTTTTCTTTTTTTTTTTTAGAGCAAAGTTTTTTTTGTTTTTTTTTTTAAGATTTTATTTATTTGCGAGAGAGAGAATGAGATAGAGAGAGCATGAGAGGGAGGAGGGTCAGAGGGAGAAGCAGACTCCCTGCTCAGCAGGGAGCCTGATGTGGGACTCGATCCCGGGACTCCAGGATCATGACCTGAGCCGAAGGCAGTCGCTTAACCAACTGAGCCACCCAGGCGCCCTCCTTTTCTAAGTATTTTCAAATATGACATGATCTTTGTGGATTTACTTGCGTTCTTACTCTAAGGATCACAATAAAAAGATTTAATTTTTTGTCATCATCTGATAATTGCATAACAAATGAAACAAAAGTCATCCCCAAGTCCTCAAGAACTTACCTTTCCTGGGTGATGTCCCTTCTCTGGGCCATGACTCAGTCATCATAAACCATAATGACGGTGACCTGTTACACCCTAAAGCAGCTAGGATTATGAAACATTTCTTTTTAGCTGGAGCCTTGGAAAGCTAGCTCACGGCCCTGGTAACGCGTGAACTGATAAGGCCGCGGGACTGTCAGCCATGTGCGGTCAAGTCTTCTTATCTGTCACCCTTACTCACAGGCACACCCCCCTCACAAGGCAGTTCTCGGCTTCCAGAGTTTGGCAGTAGTTCATGAATTAATTTTCAGTCTCTCTGGAAGCTCCCGAGCCAATAATAGGATACTGTACAAAATGAAGTTAATATCAGAAAAGGGCCGAATACATGTCTCTCCTTGGAAGCTCTGACAGTCCCAAGAAACTTATATATTTTCTACTCTTTTTTTTTTATTTTCTACTCTTAATCTTCTGTCCAATTTGTGTCTTCTTTTGCCTGCCGCTGCCTCTCTGTGTCTCTCCTTCTGCAGGTTACCGCTTCTTGGGCCATTTATAATGACAATAGAAGAAGGAACAGGGAAAAGAAAAGCTAAAGAATGGATGGCTCTGAGTGACAGAATGGGAGTATTTTCTAAGATAATGCTCTGAGAGCCCACTGACTCATCACCCATGTGATCTGCCAACCTACAAGTAGCCTACAAAAAGGACTCCCATTCCCCCCATTCGTGGGCTGCATTATTCTTGAAGACTTCATGTAGAGAAAGTAGGTAATGCTCCCCCCACCCAATTTGGTGATTCTAGAGGTATGTCCCAAATAGTTATTCTTTAGAGATCTTTTTCTAATTTATTAAAAGAAATGAAAAACTGCTGCTCTGTTCAGCATTTGAATTTCTAATAGTTAAATCTTTCTATTTGATCTTAAAAATTGTAGAAATGATTAAAATGCTAAATTTAAGAGTAGAGATAGTCTTAAAAATTTTTTTTTGTTTTTTTTTTCTTAGGTAAACTCTATACCCAATGTGGGGCTTGAACTCACAACTCCAAGATCAAGAGTTACATGCTCTAACGACTGAGCCAGCCAAGGCCCCCCAGAGATAGTCTTATTAAAAAGAAAACAAGGGGCACCTGGCTGGCTCAGTCAGAAGAGCATGTGACTCTTGATTTTGGGGTTGGGAGTTTGAGCCCCACATTGGGTGTAGAGATTACTAAAAAATAAATAAACTTTAAAAAAAATGAACAAAATGTGCCTTTTTTTGTTTTTTAAGATTTTATTTGACAGAGAGAGACACAGCGAGAGAGGGGAACACAAGCAGGGGGAGTGGGAGAGGGAGAAGCAGGCTTCCCGCGGAGCAGGGAGCCTGATGTGGGGCTCGATCCCAGGACCCTAGGACCCTGGGACCCTGGGACCATGACCTGAGCCAAAGGCAGACCCTTAACGACTGAGCCACCCAGGCACAGCTAAAATGTGCCTTTAAAAAAAAAAAAGAGGGGCACCTGACTTGCTCAGTCAGTGGAGCATGCGATTCTTGATCTCTGGGTTGGAGTTCAAGCCCCATGTTGGGTGTAGAGATTACTTAAAAATAAAATCTTTACAAAATAGTAAAAATAAAATTAAAAGAAAAGAAAACAAGCCTCAGTTGCCGTTCAAAAATTCTGATGGTAGTTTTTTTTTTTAAGATTTTATTTATTTATTTGAGAGAGAGAGAGAGAGCACAAGCAGGGGTGGGGCAGAGGGAGAAGCAGACTCCCTGCTGAGCAGGGAGCTCAATGCGGGGCTCAATCCAGGAACCCTGTGATCATGACCTGAGCTGAAGGCAGATGCTTAACCGACTAAGCCACCCAGGCGCCCCAGACCAGGCACCCCAGACTTCTGATGATAGTTGAGAAGGAAAAACAAATTATAAAAGAAATAAAGAAATAAACATTTTAATTTTGTAGGTTTTATGAGTTTATTGTTGGAAAATTCAAAGGACTCTATCAAAAATTATCAGAGGTAATAAGTTCTTATAATTATATATTTAAATAAGTACGCGAGATTATTTGTACATGTGAATGCCATAATGCTAAAATATACAATGATAATGAAATGATAATTTGGATTCTGTACCCAATTCCAATCCGTGTGTGTGTGTGTGTGTGTGTATAGGGATGGGGGATTGCACACACAAATAAGCAATTCTCAAGACATCAGCTGGTGTCCTAGAATTCAACTCAGTTTCAAACGGTCTCCCCAGAGACAGCATCAGATTCCACAGGTCAAAGGCTCAGTCCTACAAGACTGCCCCTCATCCCCCAAGTCAGATGCCTGTTGCAAGCCCAGGTTGATACTTGTGCTTCCCACTGAGGGGCTATCGACTGGGGGGTCCCATACCTCCACTCCAGCCTTGGGTTTGATTAACTTGCTAAAGTGGTTCACAGAACTCAAAGAAATATTTTATTTGCCAGATTACTGGTTTATTATAAAAGAATATAACTCAGGAACAGCAAGATAGAAGAAATGCAAAGGGCAAGGTATGTGGGCAGAGGCGCGGAGCATCCCTGCCTTCTCTGGGCATGTTATTCTCTCTGTACCAGGTTCACCAACCCAGAAGCTCTGCAAACCATGTCATTCTGGGTTTCTTTGGAGGCTCCATTACATAGGCATGATTGATTAAATCACTGCCATTGGTGGTTGAACTAAAATTCCAGCACCTCGCCCTTCCCTGGAAGTGGGGAGAGAGGTGGGACTGAAGGTTCCAACCCTCTAATCACACGATTGTTTCCCCGTACAAGTCCCCATCCTTAGGTGCTTTTCAAAAGTCACCTCAGTAACATAAACCCAGCTGTGGTGGAAAGGGACTCATAAATAAGACATCTATCTCACCATGATGGCTCTAAAGCAATTTCAAGAACTGAGGACAAAGACCAAATATTATGACAAAAACCACACCTGTTCCTCTTACCAGCTCAGGAAATTCCAACAGTCTTGGGTGCTCTGAGTCATGAACCATAGACAAAGACCAAACATAATGAGAAATATATTTTGGTCATTCAGATGATTTCTTATGAATCATATTATCACTGATGCCTTTTTTTGGTTTGTGCAAATACTGAATTATTGATAATTAACTCAAGGCACACAACATTTATAAAAGCATAAGATTGTAACAAGAAAAATAAAAGGACAAGAATAAATGGACAGATATATAATATTCCCAGGTGAGAATTTTAAATACAGAAGACAAATAATTCCTAACTGAATGTAATACATAGGTTTATGCATCATTGATGCATTATCAATGGAAGTTATAACAGAATAGAAAATAGAACTTGACAATTTGATAGTCACCTGGAGGACCAAAGAAATCAATATGGATTTATAAATATGTATATATTTACATAAAATTGTTCTGTCATATTTGAAACATTTTAGAAAGTAATAAAAACCAAAACATTATAGTACTGGGTTAAAAGAAGATAAATTGCCCAGGGGATTCTATTCCATTGTTCATATATTATAAAATTAATGTATGGTGAAACAGAAGCAATATGACAACTGGGGAGAGAGGCTGGGGAGTGGGGGGGTTGGTAATTCTGCTCTCAGCTTGCCTCTCTGCTTCCCTGTCTCCATGCCTGAGCTCCTGCCACTCACTTGGCTAAGTGGCTTCAGGGCCTGCCAGGTCTCTCTCTTCTCTATCTGCACATCACTGTGTTGCTGTATCTGGTGTCTGGCCAGAAAGTGGTATTATCTTAGGTTTTGGGGTCAGGCTTTAGTTGGGAGATCCAAGTTGCGTGCTCTACCTCAGCTTCATCCCATGGAGACACTGGGAGTATTGGACATGAACTCACTTCTATCAAAGCAGTGCTTCCTGACCTACAATTTCTTTTTTATTTTTATTTTTTTTAAAGATTTTATTTATTTATTTGACAGAGAGAGACACAGCGAGAGAGGGAACACAAGCAGGGGGCGTGGGAGAGGGAGAAGCAGGCTTCCCGCGGAGCAGGGAGCCCAATGCGGGGCTCGATCCCAGGACCCTGGGACCATGACCTGAGCCGAAGGCAGATGCTTAATGACTGAGCCACCCAGGCGCCCCCTGACCTACAATTTCTTGGAGCAGTTTTCCGAGTTCCTAAGTTCTTGTCCCAAGTTCCTTGGGAGACTGTGGTAGAAGGGAAGGTTTGGATGGATATGGCTGATAAAGGTGGATCTGACTGTAATACAATATAAACTCTCTGCAAATTCTTCCCAAATCATTGCTGAAGAAAGATTATTGTGGCAACTGGATATCAGGATAGGGAAAAATTAATTTAAATTTATATTTATTCTATATATTGCAATGAATTTGAAACCGTTCAGAGGCCTACACATTAAAAAGTACATGAAAAACTAGAAGAAAACAGACTAGCATATGAAACCCGTGCCATGCCCTAGGCTGGGCAATAAAATATGAAGTCAAATTAAGAGTAACCTCAACATAATAAAGGCCAGACATATATGGCAAACCCACAGCTAACGTCATATTCAATGGGGAAAGACTGAAAGCTTTTCCTGTAAGATCAGGACCAAGACAAGGGTGCCCACTCTCACCACTCCTATTCAACCTAGTACTGGAAGTCCTAGCCTGAGCAGTCATGCAAGAGAGAGAACTAAAAGGCATTCACATCAGAAAGGAAGAAGTATAATTGTCTCTGTTTGCAGACGATGTGACCCTATTTATAGAAAATCCTAAAGATTCCACCAAAAAAACCTGTTAGAACTAATAAATGAATTTGGTAAAGTTGCAGGATACGAAATTAAGATACAGAAATCAGTTGAGGGGCGCCTGGGTGGCTCAGTCTGTTGGGCATCTACCTTCAGCTCGGGTCATGACCCCGGAGTCCTGGGATCAGGACCCGCATGAGGCTCCCTGCTCAGTGGGGAGTCTGCTTCTTCCTCTCCCTGCCGCTCCCCCTGCTTGTGCTCTCTCTCTCTCTGTCAAATAAATAAATAAAATCTTTAAAAAAAAGAAATCAGTTGAGTTTCTATACACTAACAACGAAATATCTGAGAAAATTGAAAAACAACAACAACAACAACAAATCCTATTTATAATAGCATCAAAAACAATAAAGTCCTTGGGAATAAATTTAACCAAAGAGGCAAAAGATTTGTATACTGAAAACACTAAGACTTGGATTAAAAAAATTGAAGAAGACACAGATAAACGGAAAGATATTTAGTGTCCATGGATCAGAAGAACTAAAATTGTTCAAATGTGCCTAGCACCCAAAGCCATCCAGAGATCCAACGTCATCCCTGTCAAAATTCCAGTCGCATATTTTACAGAAATAGAAAAAAACAATCCTAATATTCATATAGGATCACAAAAGACTGTAAATTGCCAAGGCAAGCATAAGGAAGAAGAACAACACTGGAAGCATCACACTTCCTCTTTCCAATGACACGATAAGGCTATAGTAATCAAAACAGTCTGATACTGTCATCAAAACACATACTTAGACAAATGGGATAGAGAGCTCAGAGATACATCCTTGCGTATACAGTCAGCTAATATTTGACATGGTAGTCAAGAATACTCAATGGGGAAAGAATAGTCTCATCAGTAAATGGTGCTGGGAAAACTAGATAATCACATGCAAAATGATGAGATTAACCCCCTATCTTACACCACCACAAATATTAACTCAAAATGGATTAAAGACTTAAAAGTAAAACCTGAGGGGCGCCTGGGTGGCTCAGTCGTTAAGTATCTGCCTTTGGCTCAGGTCATGATCCCAGAGTCCTGGGATCGAGCCCCACATTGGGCTCCCTACTCAGCGGGAAGCCTGCTTCTCCCTCTCCCACTTCCCCTGCTTGTGTTCCCTTTCTCATTGTGTCTCTCTCTGTCAAATAAATAAATAAAATCTTAAAAAAAAAAAGTAAAACCTGAAACTATAAAAAACTCCTACTAGAAAATAGGGGGAAAAGTGTTCTTGATAGTGGTTGCAACAAGTTTTTGGACCTAATACCAAAAACACAGACAACAAAGACAAAAATAAATGAGTGGGATCATACCAAACTAAAGAACTTCTGCACAGTAAGAGAAACAATCAATGAAAAGCAAGGCAACCTATGAAATGGGAGAAAATATTTGTGAACTATCTGATAAGGGCTTAATATTCAAAATGTATAAGGAAATCATACAACCCAATAGCAAAAAAAATTAGGTTAAAAAATGGGCAGAGGGCCCGAATAGACATTTTTCTAAAGAAGATATGCAAATGACCAACAGGTACACAAAAAGATGTTCAATATCACTAATCATCAGAGAAACGCTAATCAAAACCAAATGAAATATAGCCTCACACCTGTAAGAGTAGCTGTTATCAAAAGGACAAGAGATAACAAGTGTTGGCGAGGATGTGGAGAAAAAGGGAGCCCTTGTGCACTGTTGCTGGGAATGTCAATCAGTGCAGCCACTCTGGAAAACAGTATGGAGGGTCCTCAAAAAATTAAAAATAGAACTACCATGTGATCCAACAATCCCGCTTCTGGATGTATATCCAAAGGAGATGAAATCAGGATCTTAAAAACATATCTGCACTCCCATATTTATTGCAGCATTATTCATAATGCTAACATCTGGAAACACCAAAATATGGAAATTAATGGATAAAGAAGATACCGTGATGTTGGTCAAAGGATACAAACCTCCAGTGATAAGATGAATAAGTCCCGGGAATATAATGTACAGCACAGTGACTATAGTTAACAATACCGTATCATAATACTTCAAGGTTGCTAAGAGAGTAGATCTTAAATGTTCTCATCACACACACAAAACAATGGTAATTATGTAAAGTGGTGGAGGTGTTAACTAACTTTATTGTGGTAAACATTTGGCAGTATATACATGCATGAAATCATCACATCGTATACCTTAAACTTACACAATGTGACATGTCAGTTATATCTCAATAAAAGTGGAAAGAAAGTAAAAGGAGAAAAGTAATAAATTGTATTTTTCCATCTTTTGCCTCCATTTGCTTCTGTGGAATCTCCCACCACTTCTAAGGCCCCCACAATAGTTTTTGAGAATTTCCAGAGGCTTTCTCACGTGAACTCAGCTGCGTATGGTATCCATCACTCGGCCTTTCCTGCTCCAGCTCCCACCGGTGTTTCTTCTGCGGTTATGGGTTGGATTATGTCCCCCAACCTTCATATGTTGATGTCCTAACATCCAGTCCCCCAGAATATGACTGTATTTGGAAACAGAGTGTTCGTAGTTGTAATTTGTTAGGATGAGGTCATACTGGAGTAGGGTGGGCCCCTGAATCCAATATGACTGGTGTCCTTACAAAAAGAGGAAATATGGACACAGACAGGCACACAGGGAGAATGTCACATGAAGATGAAAGCCAGATCCGGGGGATGCTTCTCCACGCCAAGGAAAACCAAAGATTGCGGTGAACTCCCCAGGGGAGAGGCATGGGACAGATTCTCTCTCAAAACCCTCAGAAGGAAACAACCCTGCACCTTGCTCCGGCAATTCTAGACTCCAGACCTGTGAGACAATATATTTCTGTTATTTCAGCCACCCAGTTTGAGGTACTTTATTACATCAGTTCTAGGCAACTGATACACTTGACAAGTGCTTTCTGGAATCTAAGCCCTATTAAGGCAGACACCAAATGTGCCTTGTTTGTCATTGTGCTCCCCAGGTTTAGCCTGGAGTCTGACCCACTGTGCACAGTCATTCTTTACTGAGTGAAAGCCTAAGTCCCTGCTAGTACTGCTCATGCCCACAGACGCTGGTGGGGCGGGGCAGCTGTGTCCTATCCCGTCATGTGCCGAGCGGGACACTGCTGTTGGGAGGGTGTCCTTTCATGGAGTCTTGCTGCCAAGCTATGCTGGAGCTGGCCCGTGTTCTCTGACACCACACTAGATTGCGAGGCAGTGTTCCTGGTGTTGTGTAGGGATCTTATATAGGGATCAGTCTTTGGTTCTGTCTTTTGCATTTCGGTTGTCCTAGGGTTTTGCTATGAATCCATGAGAGTGTCCCAGAGAAAAAATATTGGACTTACTCATGATGTGCAGAACTCAAAATACCACCTCGCCTCCAAGAAACCTGGTATTGTTTCTTTTTTAACCAATCATGGAGCCTGCTCACTTCCCCCTTAACGGTGCTCTCTCAGCAAGTGCCTTGGTGGCCATCGGTGACAGTCTCTTTGTTGGCCCATCCCACCTGTCCTCTAGACTTGTCTGTTATATCGGATTCTACCCATGAGGACTGTGTCAGTGAAGCGGTGGTCCCAACTCACATTTTAGCTCCCAGGGGTGTCCATGTGTGACGGTAGGACACTGGAACTTACGTTTATACATTCACCAAGAACCTGTTCTCAATGTCTACTCCTGAAGGCAACTGCGCAATCCATTTCCTCCATCCATCCATTCATTCAACAAACAGTTTCAAATTGAAAAGCATTGGTTCTTAAAATGGCAAGCTTCGTCACCTAGATAGCTCATTTCCAGAGGGCAGCGAATGGATAGTATTCTCGGACCTCAATGTCCTAGAAATAGGCTATGTTAACTGATTGACTAATTTCATTGGCCTGTATCTGAATTTAGAGTCTTACAAAACGCCTATGTAACTCACCCTATGACGTGATGCAATGCTTGCTGAGATTTATGGAAAACATCCAGTATTCTTACCCATGGAGTTCTCATCGGTATCATTTTACCAGCAGCCCCTGTCTGTCTTTTTTTGACAGCAAACCGAAAGAGAAGGACTTTGAAATCAGAAAGAAAAGGCATATATCTGTAGAAATATGGGTTATTGCTATCCTTTGAAAAAATTCAACCTAAAAATTCGATGTTTCTCCTTCTGTTCAAATCCAATTGTCCATCTGCTCTGCATTCCTTGCTTCCCCATGGCTCATTTTGCACCTTTTCCAGGGCTCATTCACACTTGTCATTCAGTCATCTGTCCTTCCAAATCAGCGGCAGCCGCAGTCTAATTTAACAGCGAGATGACAGGCTGTTCCTCTGGCTTTAATGTAGGCTAATTTGAACAATCTGCAGTCCTCTGTTTATTTTATTTTAATTTTCAGCCTTCTGCGGATGTTATCTTCTAGCCCAGCAGACGACGTTTTTGTTTCTAAGCTCAGTGCAGCAGATGCTCTGTTGGTTTTCCCATAGAGAAGGCAACCAGGAAGGCTAGAAGCATGACCGTTTTGGGGGGTTGGGGGAGCCCGCACTGGCAGAGCATGTTTCTGTGACAGCAGGGCACCTTCCTCTGACCTTGTTTCCATTTTGATACTGAAAACACGAGTGAAGAGAGGCATGATCTTTTAAAATATGGGCGTTTGCATAAAAATATTCTGGAACCCTGACAGGATACTAGGTTTTAGGATGCCGGAGGTTCCCATTCAGCTTTACATTCCTAGCCTTTCCCTCCTCTCCCCTCCCCCCCCACCCCATTCCAAATTCTCAGGACTACACAGGAAATATTTGTGGAATTGAATCGAATAGATTAGTACAATCAAAGACATGGTAAAAGACAACAACACACTTCAAAGAATTATTTTTTAGATAGAAGCCTTAAAGTAGAGACAATATCTCATTTGGATCATTGTTATTAGTTTGTTAGGCCTAAATAATATTTAGGGTACTTTTTTCACTTGCCTATTAATTGTGCCATTTTTCCTCTTCTCAGATTGTCAGTCCTTCCGTTTGACACAAAATGTTAGGAAATGAGCAAAACACATCATCCCAGATTTTAATTTTTCATGACATTTGAATGAAAAAACCATAAACTTAGAGCAAAAAGACAACACCCGTCTATAATCCAGAATGCATTTTATTTTCTTACATTGTATTCTTTATTGTTTAAAAATTATATTCTTATAGTTTGATATTTGTGCAGACTTAGCTCGGGTTTCGTGGTTGTCCTAGGCCCTGGTTCTGCCTCATCTGAGGCATCCGAGCATGTGGAGGGTGGATCGGTGAGGATGGAATGAGCATTCTGTAAAATTGATTGCCTCGTGGCACAATACTGGATATTGATGGATTGAGGTACTAATATGGGTGCAGGAAAAGCGGGTGGAATATGAAGTTTCGAGAAAGCAAAAGGGGCCTGGTCTCAAAGCTGATTTGAGAAAATTCTGTGAATTTACCCTTCATTCATCAACAGTATTTTTGAGCATATTATTCCGGGCACGGGGGCTTCCGCAAGCAATAAAACGAAGTCTGGCTTTCTTTGAGCTCATAGGCAATGCCTAAACCAACAAGAAAGACAGATTTTGACAAATGTTAGGCAAAGGTTAGAGAAAAGTGAGTGATTGACCAGGTGGCTACGCTATTTAGGACATCTGGTTAAGTCTCTTGAAGGTGATGATTAAGTGGAAATCTGAATATGTCACAGCACCAAATGTGGGAGATACTAAGGAATACTTGGAAGCAGGTATTCTTCAGGAACTTTTTTTTAAGATTTTATTTATTTATTCTAGAGAGAGAAAGAGAGAGAGAGAGAGTGCACAAGCAGGGGGAGTGGCAGAGGGAGAGGGAGAAGCAGACTCCCTGCTGAGCAGGGAGCCTGACACGGGGCTGATCCCAAGACACTGAGATCATGACCTGAGCTGAAGGCAGACGCTTAACCCACTGAGCCCCCCAGGTGCCCTAGGAATACTTTCTAATGAGTCCTTAAATGACCATTTGAGGGAAGTGTTGAAAGCTAAAGTCGTGCTCTTGAAAACTTCACCACCATTCTCACCTGTGTGGTATCTTTCTCCTCTGAATCTCCTTTCTGCTACCTTCTGGGGCTGCCCTCTCAACATTCTACTTAGACGTCTGTCATAGAGCCTAGGGCACGCTGATGCACTGATTTCTTTACGTGTGTATCCTCTTATTTTTCCCTGTAAACCTCTTGAGGACAAGCTTTGTGTCATCCACTTTTCATCTGTGGCTGCCAATCCCTGGCATGGAGTAAGTACTTAATAATTGCATATTCAATCACTATATTCTTCTCATCTCCACAGCTAGATAGAAAGGCAGACCATGTCCCATGTATTTTTTTATATATATAGTGTTTTATTTATTTAAGTAATAGCTACACCCAATGTGGGGCTCAAACTCACGACCCCGAGATCAAGAGTCGCGTGCTCTACCGACTAAGCCAGCGAGGCACCCCCACATGTGTTTTTGCCCCCCCCAAGTGCCCGGCAGCTGGAGGCTTGTCGTAAGTAGTGGGGCAAGATTTGCCGATTGCAGGTTCTTAGATGCAAGCACTTGAAATCCTTGCTTAAACCCCACTTGGCTTTTGAATCTTTGCTCAAAGGGTAAAGTGGAAAGATGGGGAACAATGTAGGCAAGAGGGAGATTTAGACAATAGTCCACTTTTTAAGGGTGTTTGTTGGATTTTTTACTAGATCGACTTAGGGCTAGATAAAGGGGGAGAGGTAAGGAGATAAGTGGGGAATTTGGGGAAGGGGATTGATATATTGGACACAGGATATTTGTTACAAAGTTCAAATGATACTCTCAAGGATAAAAAATGTTTCTAATAAAAGGCAAGCACATTTTTATACAAGAAAATGATGACACCGTAATTGTGCTAGTTTGGCTTTTTGTTTTCTTGCTAATATTACATCACCGAGTCACACAAGCGTGGTGAGGAGGGGACAATAAAAATCAGTTATCAATGCACTATTAACTCAGCGTGCTCTTACCTATTAATAAGACATTGATGTCTCCTCTTATGCGTGTCCCATCGAGAAGCACTTTCTCATTACCTCCAAGCGGCATACACAAAATGGGTTTTCTAATATACTTATGCCTGTGGATGCTTGGTGCTAAAGACTTGTTTAAATGGTCAAAGATATCCTATTTAAGAAACAGGAAACACTTACATTGCACATTATCAACATTAGAATAGGATCTCATTATCCATTAGCTGGTATTTGTGCGATTTATAACTCACTTTAGATTGAGTTTTGCAGAATTTCATGATCTTTGCCACATCATCAGCTGAAAAAGTAGGTGCTATGCCTTTGCTCATCAGTTTGATATTATTAGCTGGGATTATGGCCTTGTTTTCTAGGCTGCAGAGATCCTTTAAGAGATGCTGCTAATTAACTATTAAATAAACGCTTGGATGAAGTTATCTTCATAACAGATAAGCTACTTGGAAATTGCTTTCAATAAAATGGAATGAGTTAAATTTCTTTCTATTTTTGTTAACCTTTGCCTGTCTTCTCTAAATCTCAGACAGAACACTATACTGTGTTTTTTTTTTTTTAGTAGACTGTGGTCTCTTAAAACTTTTGAAAGAAGGAAGAAGTAAAGAGAGCTTCTCTGAAATGGCCTATGGGAAAATCAAGATGCTTCCAATGAGTACTGACGCTCTGTCTGCTTTGAGACAAATCTATGCGTGTTCACATAGGGGAAGAAGGAAACCTAACAGAGGCAAATGTTTCATAACATAAAAAGTAAATCACATTATAATTTAGAGAGAATTATATGTTCATTAAGTTGCAGTTTTTTGTTGTTATTTTGTTTTTTTTTTTTGCCATTTTCATTGAGAAAAGGTAAAGAAAAAATAAAAAGCTAGGGAAATTGGGTGCCTAGCTGGCTCAGTTGGTACAGCATGCAACTCTTGATCTCGGGGTCATAAGTTCGAGCCTCATGTTGGGTGTAGAGGTTACCAAGAACAACAACAAAAAAACCCCGAAAAAAATCTTAAAAAAATTGGGTGCCTTGTACTTGTATAGAGCTATGGCAGATTATTTCATTGGACTGAAAACTAAATGCAGGCTTCAACTTTAAAAACAAAAAAGGGGTCTTAAATAATTAGGTAAACACAGGTATTTTGAGACATTTAATATTTTTGGCAAACATTGATCTTCCTTTAAAAAAAAAAAGGCTTAAGAGTTTGTTGGCAAAAGCGGATTGAAATGGCTAATTTGTTTCCATTCACTGATCCAACAACAAATAGTTAGGTCATCTGACCAGAGAGGGGCAGGCTGAGAGGAAGGCAGGTGGGCCAGTCTTGGGGGACCAGGACTAAGATAAATAAGACATGGGAGCCCACAATCTAGTGACAAAATGGGAAGGTTTAGACCCCAATTCACTTTCTAGAGGAGAATGGCCCTTATGGTACTAATATGAGGATATGCATGCTGGTTCAAATGGTAATGAGGACAGGGTTGTGGGAAGGCATCAGGGGGTAGAGATCAGGAGAAAGAAACTGCTATAACAGTGGAGAAGAAAGGAGAGGAATTTGCTGAATTTATTTTATTTTTTAAAAGATTTTATTTACTTACTTGTCAGAGGGAGAGAGAGGGCACAAGCATGGGGAGAAACAGGCTCCCTGCTGAACAAGGAGCCTGATACGGGACTTGATCCCAGGACCCTGGGATCATGACCTGAGCCAAAGGCTAACCAACTGAGCCACCCAGGCGCCCTTGAATTTGCTGAATTTAAAACCACTAACCAACTTATGCCCTTACCCACCCTGCTCATCCACGAAATAACCAACAGACACTACCGAACACCCACTACCAACTACAACTCGCTGTGGTGGTTGCTGTCGGGAGGAGTAAAGACACAGAATACCCAGTTCCTTACTCAGAAGAAGTCTAAATGCCAACCCTTCCTTCTAGTGAAAAGGTCAATCCCTGGTGGGTCATTATCTTGCCATTTTACATGACAAATAATGACAAAGCATCTCCTTTCCTCTTTCTGCTAATACATAAGTCTTGTTGCTTTTTTGTTTTTCCTTCGGGCTTAACTTTCTTCTTTCAAGGAAATAAAAGTCCGGCTCTTGCTTCTTAAAGGCAGTTTTATTTCTTCAATACTGTTCCCGAGACTCTGTTTAGGCTTTTTGAAGTCAGATCAAGTTAGACATTAGTTATCCTATACCTAGAGGCAGACTGACTCATCAACCCTGTTTTGTGGAAGATACCACTTCTTTTTCTCCTCTGTCTTGCCTTGTTGCATTCCACTCACGGGGATTGTGGTGATAGGGGTTGTTGGGATAAATACATTTTAGGCTGGAAATGGAAGAACAGGACAAAATAAATTAAAAACTGCAGATTTGCCTGGAGCTAAGGGTAAAGAAATCAGTTTCTTTATTATTTTTGTTTCTTGCTTAGACTTGCAGGTAAGTCTGTTTATATCAGCTTGTCAAAATCCAGAGATTTCAAAAGAAATTTCTTTTTTTTACAACCTCACAACCCCGAGATCAAGAATTGCACACTCTACCCACTGAGCCAGCCAAGTGCCCCAAAAGACATTTCTAATGGAGAAGGTCTCCAACTTAGCTCTGATTATTTGAGTTCTTTCCTGTTCTTAGGTATTTCCTTCAATGTGAGGGACCAGTTGGATTGGTGGCTGCTGCTTGTGTGCATGTGTGTTGGTCCTTTGTGGTCACGTGGCTGATTCCTACTATGGCGTAAGTTTAAGTTCTAGAACCTCAAACAAACTTGACAAAAGGACTGGTTGGTAAGAGAAAAATAGATCTTGGGCTTCACCAGAGTCTGCACTGGAGGCCTGGGTCTCGGCTCTGGCTGTCTAAAGAGTTTCTCTAGTCTCTGGTTGGACCTCGTCAAATTCTTTCACTCATCAGCCACTAGGTTAAAGAACCTACCAGCCAGCTGGGCGCCTAGTACCAGTCCGTTTACTGTGTTCTATGTTGAACATACATAAATTAATAAAATACAATTCCTTTGCCCAAGGCCCTCAAAGAGTCTTTAATTGTCTTGCTGTTTTTTTTAAATTTATTTTTATTTTTTATTTTTTTAAGTAGGCTCTACACCCAATGTGGGGCTTAAACTCATGACCCCAAGATCAAGAGTCACACGCTCCACCCACTCTATCAGCCAGGTACCCCAACTGTCTTACTTTAAAAAGAGTTTGCTTTAAATTCCTCTTTATATCCATTTATGATAAAAGAATGAGTCTAATTTCTTTTTTTACTACGTTTGATATAAACTTGACATATCGCCCTAGACAGGAGTCAGGGAAGGGTGTGAGCAAGAATGAGAGAATACTTCTAATGTTTTAGCATTTTCATATATGTTTATGTAAGTCAGTAAGAAGGGCAAACATACTTATATTAGCAGGCAACTGCTTCTTCTGAACTAGAGAAAAGCTAAAAAATACAAATCACAGACATCTGATTTTTATCCTGTTTGCCTGAGATCAGCTACACAGCTTTCTGGGCTCTGTGCAAAATGAAAACATGAAACCCCTTGTTCAAAAATTAATTTCAAGACAGCAATGGCAGAGCATTGGCCTGAGTGTGGGGCATATCCAACATCAGGCCCCAAGAGACTGCACAGGTTGCATGCTCAGGAACTGGCCTTGGACCTACAACCCTGTGGGGTGGAAATCCCATGTTTCTTATATCCTGCCAGCAGCTTAATTATGAGTGAATCACATGGCTATGAAGAGCTAAACTAGGTGATCTCAAGGTACTGACCTAGATCAGCATTTCCAAAGCATGATCTGCAGAATGTTGGAGAACTGTTGAGTTAAATATAGTCAAACAAGTTTTTATTGAAAATTTCTCAGAGCCTTTAATATACTAGCATGCATTATGCATTTCCAGGAGGTGAAATACAATATGCAGCATTTCTTAAAAATTTTTTTCGATGGGTTTGAGACAACTGCAAATATAGGCAGGAATAAGAACGTGACCCCAGAGCTTTAGTGGTCTAACTTGTTCTAGAGCTGAGTTCCATCCTCTACTTCTGACTCATGTATCAAAAATCTCTCTAGCAGGACGGCCTGCATTCCTGCAGCCAGCACTGGGGCAATGGATATGTATTGCTCCAGGGCCTATGCAGATGCTGCCAGCTGCTTATTCAGTATCTGAGCTCTTCTCCCTTGCTCTGACAGCCCTGATTAGTTCAGGGTTAGAAATACTCACCTATGTGACTCTTGCAGTTTGGGCGGTCACGTGACCTGGTTTTAGCCACTCTATGGAGTGGCGCTTCTGGGAAATACGATTCCTGGTTAAAAAGAGACAGAGTCAGTTGGCATGCGTCTTTCACTCTTCACACTCCCGAGCCTCCTTTCTGCTTGGAAGTCAGGAAGAATCCTTGTGGGTACAGGATCCAAGGCATCATCTTGAGGATGACAACCACAGGTCAGGGCAGTAGAGCAGGGGACCAGAATGATCCTTAGGTAGCTGCGCAAGAACTAAGCTGCCTTCTTTAGGCTTCTTGTTCCTTGAGAAAAACAATCCTCACTCAATGAAGCTGCTGTAGTTGGGTTTTAGCTCTGTGCGGCCAGCCTCGCCTGAAACACCCGAAGCTGACACGGCAGCTCCTTCCCTCCCTGCTCCTTGGGTCCTTTTCTACCCATCTGCCCGAGTGGACAGCATGGATGCCCGTTCAATCCCACGTCTCCCTCACTCCCCTGTCCCACTGGGGCGCTCAAGGCGCTCTGGGCACAACCTCGGTCCCACTGCCCTGGACCAGCTGAAGTGCGGTCTCTAGAGCCCACAGGGGCCCTCTGACGTTGGGAAATCTCATGCTCCTAGGGTTGAGGAGGCCCATGTGACTGGTGGACGGACAGCGGGGTATCCCCACCCAGCTTGTCTACAGAGGGACACTGCCTGACGGAACTCCTGTTTCGTCGCTCCAAGCAGGAGGAGGTCCAGCAAAGATTCTAGCCTGAGCACAGTCATTAGTCATAAAATTAATATTCCATTTATTTATTCTATGACTCAGATGCTGAGTCAAGACACAGTGATGTTTTTCCCTATTTGCTCCCAGAGTGCCTTCTATGCGTCTCTTCGAAAGACGTGGGTTTAAACCCAGGACTGGCCATTTACTTGCTACGTGATGGATGTCTTAGATGAGTTACCCCTTTAGACTCCGTTTCCTTGTCGATGAAAATGGGAATAACAGTAGTAGTTACTTCTTGTTGCTTCTGTGTAAATTAAATGAGATAATGCATATAATTTCCTAAGTTCCAATGAATGGAACACATTAAGTACTCAATAAAAGCTTTTATTACTGTGCTAACTGTAAACCATCAGCTTGTAGACAGAGAATGTGTCTTATTCACTAGAGCAGGTTCCTCACTCAGGTCTGTACTGAAAACTTAATATATGCTCAAAAGCACTTGCTAAATGAATGGATGGCCAGAAGAAAAGTGTAAGTTATCCCCATCCCCACCTTCTTTCTCATTTCTAAATGGGTTTAGTTCTATTTCAAAACCAAATTAAGTCTTTGAACTAAGTGATATCGCATATATCAACTCATTTAATTTCCATAACCACTCTGAGAGGTAACTGTTCCCATTTCCATTTTGTAAGTAAGATAATGAGGCCAATAGTCACACTGATAATAAGGAGCAAAGCTCTGATCCAAACTCAAGACTAGGTGACTTCAAAGGTGTAAAATTATCCTCACTAGAGGGGGCGCCTGAGCGTCTCAGTTGGTTAAGCGTCCAACTCTTGCTCTCAGCTCAGGCCATGATCTCAGGGTTATGAGTTTGAACTCTGCACTGGGGTTCATGCTGGGCACGGAGCCTACTTTAAAAAAAAAAAAAGGAAGAAAGAAAAAGAAAGAAAGAAAAATAAGCCCTCCTTCAAGATATAGGATGGAAGCATGTGAGGGAATATAATCATGCCTCTGTGGGTGGTATTTCAAAGGTTTTGCAGGGCATTTGGGCAGCTAAGGGTGCAGTTATGAAGAGGTCTGTGGTTTAGACTGTGAGTCTTTGAGAGCGCATTTGTCTCTAGCATGCGTGGGTGTATGTGTATATGTATTTACCTGCTGGACACCTGGGATTATAAGAAGGCATACCTGTAACTCACGCTGATGAAGCAGCCTGTGCACTGAACCTTTGTGGTGCTGCTGGGGAGAGGAAGGGCCAGAGGAGGACAGGAAATGCCCATATGCACCTCTCAAGTGCCACCTGTTGGTAGAAGCAGCTGTCTGACCAGAGGTGGTGCCCGGGAGCCCCAGGCGGTGATGCGTAGCAGGAAGTGATCCTGTGGCCGTTGGCCGGGCAGCACGCAGTGGCCAGGGCTGAGACTCCGAGAATGACTGAGTGTTGGTCAACCGAGGAGCAAATGAGACACACTTACCCCTAAACACACTGGGCATGTGTCTTAGGGGCATGCCAAAGGGTGGGGGGCTGGATGATAAATTTTTTTTTTGATAACTAAAAGTAATTTCAAACCTGATTTTAACATTCATACATCTGGTATTGAAAAGGCAAATTTTTACTGTTTGGGAATGATGGTAGGCACTTCCCCCAAATTACTTGAATTAATGAACCCATCCAACACCACACCAGTCGCCCTTCCTTCTTCCATTTACCTATGAGATCAATCCAATCTCTCCAGTGTTGTTTGCCTGGTGGACCTCTTTGGCTGTGATAAGAACACGTTTATGAAATCAGGTTAGAGAATGTTTTAAAGCATCCTCACGAGCTAACTGGAGATAGAATGAGAGAGCATACAAGGAATTCAGGGAAATGTGAAACTCGGGCTAAGTCTGGGTAAAGATCTAAGAAGGTCCAGGAAAAGAGGTGTGAAAAGAAATCCAGAATGGGGGAAGATGGAGTAGATGGGGTCCTTTATTTCAGTGAACAGTAAGACCCGCAGTGGTGAGTGAAGAGAGCAGCTGAGTTAGGTGAGGAGATAAACAAGTCTGGTAGGGGGATAATCCACAGCTTGGAACATGGCTTCTGGAATTGAACATGGGTATCGAATCCTTGTCTCTAGCAACCACTGCCCACTTGCCCTTGATAATCCTCCTATACCAAAATCCAGCCCTGACACCAGGTGAGAGGCAGGAGGAGACAAAAACCTATGGATGGAAGATGAATGCTCTAAAAATGGCCAATATTGGCACCATGGTAAGACTAAAAATATGAAGAAACAACACGTCTCTCAAAGGAGATGGCAAGGGTTAAATAATAGCATTTTTTTTCATCGAGCATTAATGCTGGTGAGATATACCTAATGGTTAACCGAATAAGGAGAACATGTACTTCATTTTCCCATTCCATATCTCAAACTGTTCTTTTATAGTTAGTTATCTGTGAAAGATAAATGAGTTATCTCAACCTTCCAAATAACAAACTATCAATGATTAACTAATTCATGGATCCCAGTACTTTATGTTACTGTAATAGTGGTATCTCTACAGGTTGTCTTTTTCTTTCTTCCAGCACAAATAATTTCCACATCTTTCTATCATCCAGGATAATTAGTATAGAGAAATCTCACTTCTTCAAAATGTGCCCCAGATAACTAGCATACAACCGCGCTGAGGCCCTGGTGACAAGTCAAGAGCTGTTCTCATCACGGGAAAACTAGGAAGAACATGAACATTCTTGGGCCTGAGAAAGAATGTAATAGACAATGGCCCGACTCACAGTTAATCACATGGAGGAATAGGTAAGCTTTTTAAAAAACTGTGATATAACTAACTTACATACCATAAAATCAAGTGGACAATTTAAATTGCAAAATGAGGCAGAAAAGGAAGAAGCCGGGACCGTACAATGTAGAAATGAGAACTTCTCTGGAGATCTCTACATATATGAATAAATCATGACAGTGTTTGAGGGTTTTTAAAGTCCTGTCCAGGACTCAGACTTTGAGTGGGTTCACGAGTAATCCTGGCTCAAGGATAGATCAGTCAGATCACCTCTCCGGATTGCATCTGCTTCAATGGTAAAATGATAACTTACATAGTCAGCCTTTTTCCATTTTAGAAGGGGCCAGCTAGGACATATATGAAGAACTGGCATCATTCTATAGTCTTCACATAGATGAGAAACCATAGTGAGAGCTTTTATGTGTAGGCCAGGGGTAACATAAAAAGAAACACCAAACCAGGAGAGCTGACCATTTTACAATGTGAAGAACAGTGTTTCTGTGTCCCAACTCCCAGAACAAAGCCATTGTCCCATGACCCCTTCATCTCCAATCACTGACATGTGGTAAAAACAGGTAAGTGTGGTTATATGAAAACTTGGGCAATCATACTAATTGAAGATGGCAGCCTAAACTCAAACTGAAATTATTTTATTTATTTATTTAAAATTTTATTTTAGTTTTATTAGAGTGTAGCTGACATACAATGTTACATTAGTGTCAGGCACACAACATACTGATTTGTTAAGTCTGTATGTTATGCTGTGCTCCTGAGAAGCGTGGCTGCCCTGTCACGGTACATCACTGTGACAGTGCTTTAGACTGTATTCCTTACGCTATACCCTTCATCCCGGGGGCCTATGCATTCCATAACTGGAAGCCTGTACCTCCCACTCCCCTTACCCATGTTGTCCATCCCTCCACACACCTTCCCTCTGGCAACCTGCACTTTGTTCTCTATTTATGGGTCTCTTTTTACTTTTTGTTGCTTGTTCATTTGTTTTGTGTTTTTTAGATTCCACAGGTAAGTGAAATTATATGGTACCTGTCTTTCTCTGTCTTATTTCACTTAGCATAATACCCTCAAGGTCCATCCATGTTGTTGCAAACTGCACGATCTCATTCTTTTTTATGGCTGAGTAATATTCCGTTATATATGTGCATGTGTGTATATATGTGTGTGTGTACACACACACACACACCATTTCTTCTTTATCCATTCATCTATCAACGGACACTTAGGTTGCTTCCATAACTTGGCTATTGTGAATCATGCTGCAATAAACATAGGGGTGCATATATCTTTTTGAATTAGAGTTTTTGTTTTCTTCAGATAAAAAAACTGAAATTACTGGTAGTTTACTAGATTTGTAAACTCATCTCCTTAAAAGTTGAATTGAGACTTCCTTACCTTGTCAAAAGCTGCACTACTGAAAATAGTAAAAAGCACAGAGAATGAAGCATAAACATATTGATGCAAGAACTGAAGTTTGACGTTTTCTTTGTTAAAGTTTATATTTTCTTTGTTCTTCCTTCCAGGACCAACTAGGTAGGTTCATGGTTTGATTAGGGTGAAGGAGGACTGAAGGAGATTTACTTTTCCAATCTTATCTTGGAAGTCAGCTTTAATGTAATGATACTTGAGAGATTTTGTTTCTGGTTGAGGGCTTTGTTGCTCAAAACCAACCAATGGAATTAAAAAAAAAAAAGGAAGTACAGCTTTTTTTTTTTTTTTTTTTACTGATGAGCACCATTCACTTTCAAAATTCCAGAGACTCAGAACCAAGAAGGGACAAGGCATCTGACAGGTCAGTTTTGCACTTTGAAAATTCCTCTACCTCTTCTGCAATGGAAATATGCATAGGAGCCAAGGGCAACCCACCCCAAAATGTGCCACTTTAGCATACTGATTATCCTAAGTACTTAAGAGGCAGTTGGTGCAAGAACGACACTCAGACCCTCCCCTGTCCCCTGAAAGCAGGAAATATGTCTCCCATGAGAAAGTTATGCTCCCTATGCCAGAAGATCAAGAGATATCCTTATCACCAGATATGGGAAATTTAGAGCCAAGAAGGCTGTAAACAAAACAAAACAAAACAAACCAACAAACAAAAACCTTTGCTACTTTTTACTAATTTACTACCCTAGTCCAAATTCTGTTTAGAATTCCCTACTAATTGAAACTCCCAAAGTTAATTGATTCCTTACAGATTTATTGTCTCTTTGTCTAAAAAGTATAAAAACTTCCAGCCTTGGTCATTTCTTTACGTTTCAATTTCATTATCGGGCCTCCGCGTGCACATAATAAAAGTTTGGTTCTTTCTTCTGTTAATCTGTTCAATTTAATTCTTAGTCCAGCTGGAAGACTTCGAAAGGTAGAGGAAGAATTTTTCCTTCCCTACATATGTCTTGGAAAAATGACAGTGCTCCACTTTCAAATGACTTATCTTTTTTGAGCCACTTCTTTCTGTTTCCATGACTTCAGGATTCCAATGTGTTTGGCTAAGGAAAGTGGAAAACTGAATGAGGGGAAGATGGAGACCACCAATACAGGCCGGACTTAAAGTTTTGCTCCTTGTCTCACTGTTGTACTCCATCTGAGCTGACTGGAGTTAAGCCTTGTGTAGTCATTAGCTGGTTGGAAAAGCCCGACACCCTGCGGCCATGTTTAGTACTACAGTTGCTTCTCCAGCTAGGTGTCCCAATTTGTAAACTCTTCCTAAGGTTTGGCATGGCTGGATACAATGGGATGAAAGGTGTGTGTACTCTGTGTAAGTTGTTGTTGTTGTTTGTGTTTTTTTTTTTTTTTACATTTTTTCATTTTATACCTGTCTCACTATCTCCACAGAGTCATCCCTTTTGATCAAAAAGCAAGAGACATGCTCAGAGCCTCCATTTTATAAGCAGGAGAGGTTTCTCTTGAGTTTCAGCGAGCACCGCCTGGGCAGCATCAGTTCAAGATCTTAGAAGACATTGACTTGAAGACAAGTTGGAGGACCATGATAGGAAATTCTTTGCACTAAAAAAATTAATTTTTAAAAAAGTAATCTCTATGCCCAACATGGGGCTCCAACTCATGACCCTGAGAATCAAGAGTTGTATGCTCTACCAACTGAGCCAGCCAGGTGCCCCCCTAAGAAAAAAATCTAAATATTATTTTAAAAAGATAAAAGTCAAGGAAATTGGGAGACAGTGTTGTAATAGGGGAATACAGAGAGAGAATACAGAATGGGGAATCAGGAGACTTTATTTCTAGCTCTGATTCTGTCACAAACCTTATGTGGTCTGGGGGAAGTCATTTACCCTCCATGTGCTTCATTCCTATAAAGTTAAGAGGTTGGGGGTGTCTGGCTGGTTCAGTTAGTAAAGCTTGTAACTCTTGATTTTGGGGTCGTGAGTTTTAGCCCCATATTGGCTGTAGAGATTACTTAAAATAAAGTTAAGAGACTGGACCAGACCATTTTCAAGGTTCCCTCTGGCTCTAAACTTCTGTGATCTGTCCATGGATGGTTTTTCTATACCCTGCACAGTTGTGCTTCTGAGCACACAGAAACTACTTTTTTTCTCTCTCTTTTTCTCTCTTTTTCTTTCTTTTTCTTTCTTTCTTTCTTTCTTTCTTTCTTTCTTTCTTTCTTTCTTTCTTTCTTTCTTTCTTTTTCTTTCTTTCTTTCTCTTTCTTTCTTTCTTCTTTCTTTCTCTCTCCTTCCTTCCTTCCTTTCTTCCTTCCTTCCTCTCTCTTTCTCCCTCCCTTCCTTCCCTTCTTTCTTTTAAAAAGATTCCATCTTTAAGTAATCCCTACACCCAACGTGGGGCTCGAACCCACAACACTGAGATCAAGAGTCAAACGTTCCACCAACTGAGCCAGCCAGGCGCCCGACTCCTTATTTTCACCCACTGCCGGTAGTCCTAAGATCAATTGTGGCTTGGTCACTCTACCATATCTACTACTCAATTGCCTGTGTCTTTTAGAACCAATATTTCACTCAAGTCGATGGGCACATACTGATCTTTTTTAGTTCGTTTTATATCCATTAAAGAATTGAAGTCATTGGCTTAATTAAACTGTTAGAAGAGAATGAATTCATTGGCAAATCATATCCATTGAAGAATTGAAGTCATTGGCTTAATTAAACTGTTAGAAGAAAATGAATTCATTGGCAAATGATGCAAACGATCTGGGACCTCTGAACAAGTTCATATCTTGCCGTCTTTTAAAAAAGTCTACTCAGAAGTCTTAGTGATAAATACAAGTTTCATTTGTGTCATTTTTTTTTTAACTTTATTCTTATCTTGATCTTGATGGCACAAAGCCTGGCCACCAGCAGGAATGTGATGGTATTCATGCTATCATTCAATAGAACCCCAAATAGCATCTACTTTTGAAGACACAACAATGGAGACATAAGCCCTGATAGGAAGAGCTTATAGCTTACAAAGGGACAAGAAGCTAGGCCAGCACAGAGGGCAAGCTAACTGGCTTTGGGGATTGGTACTGGTAAATCCAGAAGGAAGTGTATGAGTCAGCTAAGCAAGGAGGGGCTGGGAAAATTCATTGCAGTGAAATGAGAATTTATCCAGTACTTAATCATTCTTTTCAATGATTTGGCTTTTTCTAACCTCAAGATATTTGACTCTAACCCAACTTATTTCTAAACTCAAATTTACTTTGCAATTTTCAGTTTGGGGGAGTGATATGTCCTAGTGTCCGTCTGATATAAGTACTCCTAGGACCTTGAGACAGATCCTTGCATGCTTTAGCCAACCCCATCCTACAGGTTCAATGCTACACGTTCTTCCAGTGCATATCCCCAAAATCCAGGGAACAAGCCACCTATGGATTTAGTTATAAGCTTTATCCCTGTGAAATAGGACAGAGGGTTGAAGGCTTAAATAGAAGATGAATCGAGAACGCTTTGTCTAGTGAAAGAAGTCAGGAAGACTCTGCATGATTGTGAAGCTGGGGGAGGGGGTCCTGTTGGGGGCCCAGGACATGGGTCTTTTCATCCTCTCAGCCCCTTAACCCTACCCCAAAGCCTCTCCATTAAATGGTCTGAAGCTATTTCATGCTATTTCGAGTAAAACAGAAGCTCTCCTAAGCAACCCCCACTTGCCATTTGCCAGCTTCTCTGTAAAACTCACTGGTGGATGTCGCAGCAAGCTGAAGACCCATGACTTTCTCCAGTACCCCCCACCATCTCTCACCGCTTATGTTGGCTGTAATTATATAAATTCAACCATGTATAAGCCAAAAAGAGAGGAATGCGTGTTGTTTCTTTTCCCCACACAAACATGGACTTCTTTTTCTTTTTTCTTAAAGCTCAGCAGTTCATCTGTATTTGTCTTTTGTTCTAACTCCTGACCACACAGGTACTGGGTTTTCTTTGAGTGCCATCAGGTGACCTTGCTCCCAGCTGCTTCTTTGTATGATAGCCATTGTCTTCAGTCTCTTAGTACAGAATAGGCTTGCAGCATTAAGAATCCCTTCAGACACGTTCTCATCTCCTTCATGAGGGTGGGGAAGAGAGTTCTAGAAAACTATGCACTAGGTCCAACTCACTGAGGAACTGCAAGAGGATCAACTTTTAAATTTTCTTTATTTATAGACATTTCGGAACCATTTAAATCAACAATGAACTTTTTTAGACAGAACATACCATGTTTATCTTGAGGTACACATTGGGCCCATTAGATAATGCTCTGGAAAGTAACACAACCGTTAACTGGTAGTTAACACCCCCGGTTTTCCAAGCAAAGAACCTATAAAGACGGTTACAAAATTCTTTGAAAAGAATATACCCTTTCCATTTAAATCAAGGAAAACTCCCCCAATTTTTAATTAATTGAGTTCAATTTTTAGGCTTAGCTTAAACAATTATTTTAAATGGAACTTAATATGAAAATGGGAGAAGAGGTTGATAGCTAAGAAATGATCTGAGCCCGAATACATGAGATTGTAAACAAAGGAAATTTATAATCTGATAAGCTCATTACAAAATTCATAGCCTAAAAATTAGACAGAGCAGCAAAATTACAGAAGATATTTGTACATAGTTTTAACTGATATCACGTTTACCCCTTGTTTCATGGTTTCACAATGAGATCAATTTTAAAACACAAGTTTTAAAGACTAAAGTTTTAAAGACTAAACTGCAATGTGACTTGACAAGAAGGGGCCATGAGAATTCCACATTATTACAACCCCACAGCATAAAAAATCCTACTTTCCATCATTTGCATTCTAGGCATTTTACTCTTTTTGCCCTAGCAGCCCATTGCCTTTATATTACTAGATAAAGAGTGGGAATTGATAGAATGGTCATAGTTTCTGAAAGTCTCGTGTGTCCAATAGCAGATTTAACTTTTCTGGGGGACTGACGTTGAAATTTCCTTTGAATGGTTCACGAGGTACTTTGGAGAATGGTTTTGTTTTCCAGTTTGTTATTCAAAATGTTAATTTTATGCTCTTTAGGCATGATGAGTAGTGACTTGTTACACAAAGTGTTTGGAAAATGAAGGACCCTCTATCTATCCACATCTACCCCCTGAACTTCTCAAGGAGTTGTATGGATGGTGTGCAGGTGGTTCTGGAATGTGAGCAGAGGGTGTTTATGCCTATGTGTGAAAACAGTTGGAATGGATTGTCATAACAGTTTCCCATAAGATTGTTTTATTTCTACATGAGACAAGAATAAACATAGCAATTTAGTCGAATGGGCAGCTTGCTGAAACTTCATAAACTTGAACGGTATATGTGGGTTGAAAGAGTATAAATGTAAATTTCACAGTTCATAAAGTTGAGCAGCTCAACTTCAAGGAGAAACGTGCCGGCGTTTACAAGATTCTGACAAAGAATCGGTCCGGGATTGTGTGAGTTCTCCCTTCCAGCATGAGTTAGGTCCATATTCTACACTTTAGCTGCTTGGTTTGGTTTATTCCTGATTTTCTTTTCTGATGGGGGCCGTGAATTTAAACTCCAAGGAGGGTCCTGTTTGGACAGACACTTTCCCCCAAGCCCCACGGTCACCGCACTGACTGCAGGGAACCTGCCAGATATGCTCAGTCTTGACCTGGTTGTGTTAGCAAAAGTTCTGCTTCTGGGGATCTCTAGAACATCATTTCTCACTGTGAAACTGCAGCTCTCAGCAGGGAAAGGCCGGTTCCTCCCCGTCCCTGCACTGTGTCTCTTGCTGTGATCCTCTCTGCCTCTACGTGCCTCGTCTAGTCAGGGTGCCAAGGTCCTCTACAAAGTGTTCAGCTCAGGAATGGCAACTATATGTATCTTGTTCCTTCAAAAAGTCAACAAGCCTTTAGAGATGCCAGAAGATAGTTATCACAGTTAAAAACATTCCTAATCGGTAAAAGAGAACATTAGCCAGTGGGAGTCCGAGATACTTTCAGCCTCTAACATATTCTAACTTTTCACGATCACGTGGCGTTGATTTTCTTACCCCTTTAATAAAGCCTGCCATTTCTTCCATCTGTGATTCTTTGAAGACAGAACACACTTAACTCTCCATACATCCAACTGCCCAGAAGATTTCCCGTCTCTCTCACACATATGCAGTCTCAGCAACTGTGATTTTAAATATAAACATCATGAGCTCCAAGAGGGCTTTTTTTTTTCAGCATTGTCGAGTCATACCAGCATAGTGCCTGGCAATAAAAGGTGCTCAACAAATTTGAATACATGACCCAAAGGCCATAGCGCCTGCCCCCAAGTAGTCTCTATATTGCCACCAATACAAACTCGATGGACACATGCCAGGACAAAAACCAGAAACTATTTGTGTCAAGTTTTTGCAAAATAAAACATAAAAAGAGAAACATAAAAGGAGTCAGCTGTTTATGTGGGGCAGCCTTCATAGTAAACCCAAACCTGCTCTGTTCCTCCCACCGGAATCTGAGAATTGTGTCCAAGGGTCAGGTACTTAAAAGCAGACTCAGCAAGGATTTGCTAGAGAAAAACGTGCAGCGTTTCAACTGCATCCTCTGTTTTTATTTTAAAAGAAAGTGCTGAGAGGTTAATGTTGCCATGGAAGTGGTTGCTGACACAGAAGGATGTTTTTTTAAACATGAAAGTCACTGAGGGGTCTCATGTCATGTGAGTGCAGGACCGGAAACTTCCATATACATTTTTCAATTACTTCTGAAGGGGCGCTCCAGTTTTCCTTATGGGATGCATTTTACTGGGAGTATTTACATTTTGGGAGATGTGTGAAGGGAGGAAAAAAAAATGCCTTAAAAAAAAAAGATTTAGGATGGAAAATGAGAAGAGGTTCAATTCACCTCAATTCTAAACCAGGAGATGGATTAAGAACATCTTTAATGTCAAGAAATAAAGCCATATTGCATATTGCATGTTGCGTTATCGTGGGTCTTGTCTTTACCTTTGTTTAGGTATTTTGGTGAGCAGGAAGACTGGATAAAAAGATAGAAGCCAATCCTGCAAGTCATATTGACGCCTGGTGGGCTGACCTCAGTCACAGATGTCTGCACATCCAGAATCAGACTGGGGGGGAGGCAGGGCTAGGGCTGGTGGCTTGCTTGGAGAACTAGAACTTTTCTAAGATTTACATTCCTTCAAAAAGTCAACAATGATGATGAGGCCATGTTTTGGAATTTTTAATCACATCTGTCAAGAACCGTCAGAATAATGTCCTGGAATTCTTGGAATAAAAGTATGGTAATAATGTATTTTCTTTGGACGAGAGGAAAGAAGAGGCTTATGAACGAAACAAGTGTACTTACTGATATTTATAAAAAATTACTCAAAAGATGAAGATCGTAAGTCTGATTTTTGAGCTCTCCTGAAGCACAAGCGTGTGGAGAACACCTAACACACTCTGAGAAATGCTCTTCAGACCTCTCGCTGTTAGACAACGGGGAAAAAAGAAGACCCTCAAACTGGAGATGAATTACCCTCTGACAAGAAACTACCATTTTCCCAGACATCGGCATGCAAGTATTACATGCAAACCACCGCCCATGGGCTTACAATCAAATTTAATTCTCTAATACAGACCTCTACTGATTTCTTCCAAGCTTTCAGTGATGAAGCCGAGTCAGACTGAGCTTCGAGGGGAAGGGGTCTGAGAATCTTTGGAATCATTCTGTCCACTCTTCCTAAGAGCGTCAACTTAGTTAACAGCTCCAAACCTCAATGGATCTTTGAAAGTGAACAGATGTTATCTAAAATATCAGACTAATAATGATGTTTAAAACATGTTTGTATTGTGTATACATATATACACATATATGCATATATTCTGGGTTTTTTTTTTCCACTGCTCAATAAAATTAGCAGCAGTTACAGATAAATTATTATGGTCATGATTTATATTATTTCATACATCCTCTATCAACATGTGACTTTTGGAAAATGCCTTTTGATGAAAAGATCCCCACCAAGCATATAACACACAGTAAAGTGTCATTTCATATCACTAACATTTTCAGGCACAAGAGTAAAACAATTAGCACTGAGCAATCCAAACGACAGAGCACAGAATAGTTAATTATCTAAAGTCGATTCCCCCAAAGGAGAGAACTGTTGTTCAAAAAGTGTTTTTTTTTTTAAGTTCTTTTTTTTTGTTGTTTTGTTGTTTTTTTTGATTCTTACGGTTTTCAGCTTTGGCTATTTTGTAATAAATATCATACCTTCTCGCATAAACCTACTTGGGTGAGAATTAATTCTCTGAACATGCCTTTTGTCTTTGAGCAGCTGTTGAGTGATGTACAAGGCACACCTCTAAGTGTTCTGTACAGCATTTTTATTGATGTACAAAATAGCCTGTTCACCATTCAAAAACATAATCTGCATAGTAAGAGTTTCTCTTATCCCTATTTACAGAGAAGGTTTTTAGTGCAAAAAACATGGAATTGTGTCCCAGCCCACCCCTTCTAGCACACACGTTTGTCCGTTTTGTTCAATGCTAGCTGGGGTTATTTGGCTATATTTTGGGCCTCCAGCCGTTAATGAATTGCATTATTTTCTTCACCTGCAGTTTGCTCAATTTGAAATCCTCGGAGAGGATTTCTTCCGTCAGCTGAACGAGCAAATTCCCATCGATCTTTTCAGTAACGAAGAATGATATGACATCTTCAGACAAACCAATAAACCGTAACGACTTGGACACTTCTTCTATAGAGAGTCCCGACAGGTCAGCGGGCGGCTGCCACGGGGAGCCATCGCCGCAGGACCTGGGGGCCAGCTGGAGGTGGAGCGGAGATGAGAAAGGGTAGGTGACGGAGAAGATGTCCTGCATGCCCTTTTTAACAAAGTACTGGTCCTCAGAGAGGTCCGGTGACCCAGACTCGGGGTCTTCCTCAGCACCATCAATTTTCAGAGGCAAAGGAGAAGTGTCCGAGGCGGCTTTCTCTTCCACTGGTTTTGGAGCCCTGGGGGGTAAGGCAGGGCACGAAATACTCTGCTTGGTTGTGTCAGCAGCCAGAGTTTTCTCATCTGTGCTCTCCACAGAGTAGCTGGCCGACTTGGGACAGGCAGAGATGCTGCCGCTGAATTCTGAAGTGACGGAGCCAGGGGGACTGGCCGAGAGCTCGTGGCCGTCCAAATCAAAGGGTGCTGGGCAGTTTCTCTTTGGTGTGCCTGGCGTCTTCTGTCGCGGGTAACTGTAGCTCCTGCTGGGACCCAGCAGGAAGTCGCTCCTGGTCTGGCTCTCCGACGCTCCCGAATAATGGTTGGGCCACGAGAGCCTGGAGGAGAGCGTGTCAGCAGAGGGACTTCCCATCGGGGACTTGAGGTCCACAGAATCAGTTTTCACGCGGTTGCAGGGATAGCAGGACACAGGCGCACTTTCGGAAGGACTTGTGTCGCTTTTAGGAACGCTGCTTAAGAGCAAACATAGAAAGGGAGGTGAGTCAAAAGTAGAAGCCAAATATTGAGCCGACCCTTATCCCCCAGATGTCACTTCTGAGTAGAAAAGGACAGCTAGGAAGAAAAATACAGTATTTCTTATCATGAATCCGATAAAGTATCTGCTAACTTCACCAGGTTTTAAAAAAAGTCTTTAAGTTACTAAAATTCACCGATAATTACACAGATATGAATTATAATGATTTAAAAGGTTATAGTAGAGGTGGCAAATATATATATATATTTAATTTAACTAACAAGAAAATCACTGTGAGTGGGTCTGGATCTTTACGATGAGAAAAATTCTTTTTTTTTTTTTTAAGATTTTATTTATTTATTTGACAGAGAGAGAGACAGCGAGAGAGGGAACACAAGCAGGGGGAGTGGGAGAGGGAGAAGCAGGTTTCCCGCGGAGCAGGGAGCCCGATGTGGGGCTCGATCCCAGGACCCTGGGATCATGACCTGAGCCGAAGACAGCCGCTTAACGACTGAGCCACCCAGGCGCCCCACGATGAGAAAAATTCTTAAGCCATGTTCAGGCTTATCACCAATAGGTCGTGTGAATGATGAGTAATGTCTGCAGCAGGTCAGGGTGGCGTGAGAGCTGCAAATGGGGCCTCGTGCCCGTCATCCTTGGGCCATGTGACAAGACTACAGCACCAGCACCTATGACTCTATTTCCATCCCAAAGTCTGAGGTGAGAAGAAATGCGTCAAACACAATGCTTGCCTTGGCTTCTATTCAACTGAGTAAAACTAGCATAAGGATTTCAACGTCCAGAGAACAAAAAATAACTGCAAAAGAGAGCTATTTTACATGGTGAAGACCAGACATGGAGCAGTGCCTTCAACTTGGGGGCCATATTTTAAGAGTGACAGGGAAGCCAGGGTGTGCTCAGAGGTGGGGTGACCAGGCTGATGAGGGACCAGGCAGCGATGCCAGGGGAAATAGCTGGAGGAACTGAGGCGATCTCTTTGGAGAAGAGAAGACTTACATCTTAGCTGACTTCAAATTGTTCACAGGCTGCCAAAGAGAAGCAGGGAGGATCTATTTTTTTTTTTTTTCCAGAGGTAAGAAACAGTTGAAACTTATGTGGAGATAGATTTCAACTAGATATAGGGAAAGATTACCAAAAAAAATCACTGGCGTTTGCCAACGATGGAATGAGCTGCAGTGCAAAAGAAGGAGCTCACAGCACTGGAAGGATCCAGACAGAAGCGAATGGCTACCAGACCGCAGCGGTCAAGAAGGGATTCCCGTACTGGTTGGAAAGGCAGAGCAGAGCCAACAGAACCCTTTCAACTCTAGGTCCCGGTTGAAGGTGCTGTTGTCTGCTTGTGCAGAAGTGGGAGTGGAAAGAACGAGAGGCTGGTTTGTGAGAGCTGGTGGCACTCCATGGCTTGCTTTAAAGAGAATCCAGTCAGCCTTTATCGCGGAGTTTCTCACCTATACTGTGGTTTCTTTTCTTCCTAGGACACTGGTTCTTCCATCCTCGCTTGAAACCAACAGGGGCCCCACCATGCTTTTCCAGTGAAATTCTTTTGTGTTTAAAGAACATTTCCTCTCCCACCTCCTGCCCAGGCTACAGCTACCCTCGGCACTGTTCTCAAGAAGCGGTGAGCGGGCCGACAAGAAGACGCGTGCCCTGGCGTTAAGACTTACATGTCGTGCAGCCCTGACGAATAGTAGGACAGGGTGGGGCTGGGAGAGCGAGTCTGCTGCCGCGCTGGCTTGGCCGTACGAGGAGGGACCGAGGGGCTTGTGGACAAAGGCTTTGCGCTTCGGGGTGGAACAGGAGGGGCGTTCAGGAGCCGGCACTCTTCCCTGACCTGGCGCGGAAAAGAACACTCTGGGTTAGCAACAGACTGACAACGGGTCAAGTTGCTACTCTTAAAACAGTAACGGCAGGGGCATAAGGGGGGTGGAGCGAGAAGACCGCAGCACATGAGGAGGATGATAAACACAGGTGCTGCCCGAGATCAAATCCACGCCTGCCATGAACTTGGCGGGACAGACCGATTTTCAAGGGGACTGCTTGGCAAACGCCAGTTGCCACTGAACCGTGGCCAGTAACGTGAACGACAGTGAGTTCAAAGGCCAGTGACGTGTGAGCTGTATAAAACGGAAGTATTAATAAAATAAGGACGTAAGGCAATAATGATCTTAATAGAGGATCAAACTCTTCTATTGCGTTGTGTTTATCCCCTGTTCAAACTGAATTCAGTGTGATCCAAACCTTCGGGACTGGAGGCTCTTCTCCAGGGTGGAGGCTCCTTCTGAAGTTATGTGCAGGGCTTCTCACTCCTAAGTGTGCATGTGAATCACCCAGGATCTTCTCAACGGGCAGACTCTGACTCAGTAGACCTAGGGCGGGGCCCAGGAACCTGCATTTCTAACTAGCTCCCGGGTGTCACGGATGCTGCTGGAACAAGGCTGCAGATGGAGTAGTGAGGCCGACTTCCAAACCCCAAACAGCACTTTTCATGAGAGCTGCCTCTAACTTCCTTCAGCTTCACCTGGGAGAGGATTAGGTGACCTGTGAGGTCCATGGCTCGTATGAATCTGCGGGCTGTTACCCCCCCCACCCCCCTTTTCTGTTCCATTCACAGAGGCATTCGAGAATAGGGTTCTTTTTAATGAAGCGGACATTTTTAAATGTACTTCTCTGTGTCAGGCAGCAGGGGGCAGTTTATACCCGGTTCTGTTAGTCTACCAGAAGCCACACAGGTAAAAACAGCCAATTCCGACTTCGTCAGAAAGGTCCTTGCCTGCTTTTAGGCCGTGTTTCCAACAATTTTTTCACCTTTGCCTTCAATTTCTTTCTGTCCCCGCAGCTCTGGGGTAATGAGGACAATGAAACAGCAAGCTTCCATTAGCTTTGGTATTGGGTTTGCTTAAGACCAAATAAAATAGGTTCACGTGCCATTGCATCCGCTACACCTACACGGCACACTGGGCCTCTAACTGGCTTCCCAGACCTGAGCCGCTTGCCAGAAAAAACCAGACGCTACGGAAAGTCACATGACCACGCAAACCTCCGTTCTAAGTGAAATGGAAGCAATTTAAAAAGTCTCATCTGTTGCATTTCTTCCTAGCACAGAGGATCATTGCTCCCACCCGGAGGACCCACAGCCCTGGCTATTGGGACCCACTGGTGCTCGTTTTTCATTTGGAAAAGCTCTTTAGGCTGAAACGAAGTATTCTGAGCAGCAGATTCTCTTCTCCAATAGCTGTAGGCTTTTCCCTTTTGAGTTTTTAAAAAAGAGATAGTGGATGACTACAGAAAGAAAATCTGGGAGGACATGGGTTTGGATAAGGAAGAGAGAGAGAGGATTATTCAGCTGGCTCGGGGCGGGGGGGGGGGTGCAGGAACTCCTGCACCACTGGAGGGTCTCCTTTTCTTTTCTTTTTTAAGATTTTATTTATTTATTTATTTGACACAGAGAGAGAGACAGCTAGAGAGGGAATACAAGCAGGGGGAGCGGGAGAGGGAGAAGTAGGCTCCTGGCTGAGCAGGGAACCTGATGCGGGGCTCGATCCCAGGACCCTGGGATCATGACCTGAGCTGAAGGCAGACACTTAACAACTGAGCCACCCAGGCGCCCCCGGAGGGTCTCCTTTTCTTAAGGAGCTGAGAATCAACTAGGACACTGAAAAGCTCTGGCCGGGTTACCCCACTGGCTGGCTTTCAGGAGTATATATTGGTTACAAAATAAGTAACCAAGATAGTGAGTCAGCTTCCGTCTTGTTAGTGATTTGTACAGGAGCCAACTATGTTTCTTTTCTTTCTTAGGGACTATCTATAGAATCTAGGATGGATGGGTGTTACTTTATTATACCTGGGCCTGATTCTGTTTATGCTTATGGTAACAGGAATGGAAAATGTAAGATAAGGAGCCTATCCTATAGCTTTTTAATTTTTAAAATAAACAGTCCCTTTTCAATACTGGGTTAGAGAAAAGCACAGGAGAACATGGTTAATGCTGAATTTGATTTAGAAATTTTTAAGTTCTGGAAGTAGTCATTAACTGTGACGTTTCATTAGGGCTCACTTACCTAGATGTCAATTATGATATGCTGAGATGTCCATGACAATATGCATTTTAATTCAAAGTAACTGACTTAGGTCTTGGAACACAGAAAAGCGGCCACCTGTGACCTATGGGAAGTCCCCTCTTCCTGTTCTTCTAACTAAGGTCACTTCGAGCTGGTTCTGCCATCCTCTTCTATAACGGGGCGGTCCCGAAGAGCTTTCCAATAGGTTTCCCACATGAGAGGAGGTGTGGAGAGGAAGTAGTGGAAAGAAGCATTTGTAGGGCCCAGGGCCCGGGGAGGTGAGCTATGGCAAACTGGAGTGTTTATAGCTAAACTCCAGACTATATCATAGATAAAGGAAGTGTTTGGGGTGGCCACAGGACTCCTGAAAGGAGTAACAGAGTGTGTGTGTGTGTGTGTGTGTGTGTGTGTGTGTGTGTTTCTCGCTCTTAGGAGATGGGGTGGAGTCAGTGAAGAGATGCTACTAGAAGGCCAGAGAAAGGTTCTCTTCCCTTGTGAGGAGAGGGCTGTTCGGGTGTCATTGTGAGTCTAGTGGCAAAGAATCAGGCTGATTTGAAATCCATTTTGGAGAAAAGGTAGTTGAAAACAAAACAAAAACAAAAATGACTTTAAAAGGACCTGGCCCATGACAAGAATTCAGGTGTAATTTTGTAGAGGTACAAAAGGGCCAGCTTGTGCTGCTCCAAGCAGGTGTGTTAGGGCCGCTTGGCGCTCAGCACAGCTGACTACCTGCTCTCTACATGTTACGTTTAACTTGTTACTTCCTTTCTTTCTATTTGAAAGATTTTGTTTTAAGTCATCCCTACACCCAACCTGGGGCTTGAACTCACAGCCCCGAGACCAAGAGTTGCATGCTCTACCAATGAGCCAGCCAGGAGCCCCCAACTTTATTACTTTCAACTTATTGCTGCAGATTCTCAAATGAAGTCATATGCAGTTTATGGGAAAAACTATACGCTTTGGTGAAATATATACATTTTGGGATCCAGAAGTTACAAATAGTGAGGGTTTACTGTGCCATCGTACTTCCTACCTCCTACGCCCTTATAACAGTAATTGTTCTACTTTGCTTCTTGACTGGATTCAACATGGAATATATATATCCAAGACCAGTGTAGTTCTTTTTGAAATGAATTTTATCTGACAATAAAAAGCAATTTACAAGACTGGATGGCCAATCACCCTATTTCCAGTTTCCCTCATATTCAATTCCACTTTCAAGTGCTACATTTTCAGTGGATTCCTTGTAAAAGTCTCAGCATGTGGCTTTCATCACGTTACTTCCCATCTCCAGTGGCACCCTCTGATTGCTGGATAAAGTTCAGCCTCCCCTGCTTCCCACTGAAGGCTTCTGCAGTCATTCTGGCTATATTTGGTAGCCACAGAAATTATTCCATCTTATTCCATCTTTCTAGTTATTTCTCCCACCACTCCTCTATATGAGCACAGGTCCATCCAAAGAGGCAGCGTCGCTTGGGCACGCCTGTCCTTGACTGTTCCTCTCTGCTGTGGTTACTGCCTGTCTCTTCCTAAATGCCACTTCCTAAGGCTCAGTCCCAAACATTACATACTTGGTCTGGGACCACTGCACGTGGCCACCTGTACGTGTCACTGCTTCTGAACTCAGCTCACACTGTTTATATTTACTTACTTTCCATGTATAGTCAATTAGTCTGCAAGTGAAAATGGTAGGGACTGTCATTGTTGTTACTGGTACCCTGTGGATGACAGAGTTTGGGGATTCGTCACCTCAGGTACAAATATGTCCCACAGAATGCTAGGTAGAGGTTAACAGATGTCACAAAAAAATACAACAAAAAGGCACTTTTATTTTAAAATGTATACTGTAAGAATGCCTTTTATATTTTTATGTGGAAATTGTTATTGATAAGTCATTTGGGCTGGATGTTAATTTTTTGTGTGTCCTCATATTAGTGTCGATCTCGAGAAAAAGTGCGCCAGAAGACCTGTCATATATGACCACCCTCAACTCTACCCCCACCACACTGGGCATAGCAGGAGTGTGAAAATGATAATGACGGTATTTCTAAATTGGGAAATTGTCAACCCCCCCGAAAAATTACTATTCTCAATGAGGATATTACAGAATACAGCATGGCTGGCGGACTAGAGTCCTTCTCTTCCTGTCCAACACAACATGTAGGGCAGCACGGGAGGGTTACCTGGATTATCAGGAGTAAACCTCCAACACTAGTCCTGAGCGACGGGCTGGCGTTACTGTCGCAGATTATGCATGACCTTTGCTACTGGTTGATCATTTCTGGTTACGAGTAGTTTGGGTGTTTGAAGAGAAGCTCCTGGCTCCTGCTGGTTAGGACAGCGTCAACGAACACAGCATGGACTCAGGTGGCAGCAGGGAGAGCTGGCTCCCTGCTGTCCCCAGAGCCTTGCTTCATGAATTCTCTGGTCTAAGCTCTTCTTTCCGGGGCGCCTGGGTGGCTCAGTCGGCTGAGTGTCTGACTCTTGATTTCAGCTCAGGTCATTATCTCAGGGTCATGGGATCAGCCCCGAGTTGGGCTCTGCACTCAGCAGGGAGTCTGCTTGAGATTCTCTCTCTCTCTCTCTCTCTCTCCCTCTGCCCACCCACCCTGCCCCCGCTCGCATGCACACACACAATTTCTCTCTGAAAATCAATCAACCAATCTTCCTCTTTCCAGCAGTTCCATCTCCAGTACAATTACCTCATCCTTGCTCCTTCACTGCAGGGCCTTCCCTTTCGTAAAATGCTCAATGATTACATTCTTATCAAATGTAAGACACCGCTACTCAGGATTAAGAAAACTTAGCATTCATGCAGCAGACTGCTGACGCAGGGCTAAATATAAAGGTAATTTGTTGAAAGGCGGAAATGGTGAGTTCTGCTCTTTCTAGAACACTCTCTAGTCACCTTTCTTTAGTGTACAAGGCCTATTCACGTGACTGCCATCCAACACACTGACATAATTGAATAGTCAGGGTTTGAAGTAAGCTGTAAAAGGTGTTTGGGGACTAAGAGCTGAGATCAGAGCCACCATCCACTTCCACTGTCCCTAAATGTCTGAAGAACATGGCCATCCCTTTCCCTTTTCCTACACACTACATTAATTCCATTTTGCTATTGATTTGTTCAAATGTATGTTGAGTGCCTATCACATGCTCACTGAGCTACTGTTACGTATACAAAAATGAGTAAGCTCATGGAATTAGTTGGGAAGAAGGGAGACAAACATATAATCAAGACACAAATTCTGTTCTGTAATAACAAGTATAAGAGCAAAGGTTAGTAGGAGCACCATTAATTTATTCAAGGTGACAGAAGAAGAATGAATTCATAGGAAGTTGTACTGAGAAAGTCTTCAGGAAGAAGGAATTATGAGTGTGCAAAAGCCACAGAAGCATGAAAAAAAACCCCACCAATGTGATGCTTGGGTCTGGGGGCTTCAAAGATGAGGCAAGTACTGGTGCCATTTATCAGACAAAGAAACTTAGAAGGAAGAACAGAGCTTGGGAGAAGCCAAGGAGTTCCGTTTTGAAAATACTGAGCTTGAGTTTGATGCTCTACCAACAGGATCTGTGTGATGGTGGCATTGGGATCTCAGACGAGAAGCAAAGCAGGCTGAACCCCTAAGGAATGAGCAGAAGAGGAGACAAAGAAGGAGGAAACGAGTGACTCTATTTTACCAGTCCCCGAGCAGAACCCTGCCCGAATGGCATCAAAGAAGTGAAGGGAGGGGAGGACAGCAGAATGGCGGTGTAAGGATGAGAGCATGTCAGGAAGTCAGGAAAGGTCTGGAAGATATGTGAGAGTTAGCAGGTCACTGCGGCTCTTAAGCAAAAGAAATCAGAATGAAAAAAAAAAAGAAAAAGAAAAAGTAAAAAGCTTGGAAAACAGATTCCAGTGAGTCAAAGGCAGAACAGGAGGTGAGGGTGGACTCAGGAGGGCACATCACTCTTTTCAAGAATACTGACTAGAAAAGACGGGAAGAGGCGGTTATTAGAAAGGGACAGTGGATTGAAGAAGGCATGGCTTTTTTCTCCCTAAGCTTGGAAGAAACTTTAAAAATGTGCCCGGGTATATACATGCACACACATAATAACCTGGAAGCCCCCTGGAAGTGCTTACTGACTCCTAGGAGGACCCATGCTTTCCCTTCATTTAAGAAGATGGAGAGGAGAACAGACATTTTTCCATTGCTTTCTGCCTTAGCCATTCCATCACTGGCCACTGTAAAGCTAGGAAAGAAATTAAGGGTAACTTATTGTCTAATAGCCAGAGCAAAGATGGAACACACACCCGACAGAATGAATGACTTAGGAAAGTTTATGTTTCTAAGTGAAGGTGGTCAACAAAGTCAAAACCCAACCCCAATCTTTGGTTGAAATCAAACGCGTCATAGAATGGGACTATTTTCTTTATTTTCAGAATACGGTCCACGAAGTTTAACTTGCTTTCCTGACTCCGGGAATAGCAATTAACTGTCCTTTCCCCTCTCCGCTCCCTTCAGCTCTAACTCCGTGTGGCTGGGAGGGAACTGAGCACAGTGTAAAGGACCAATCATTTGTGAAAAATGGACAAGAAGGTCTTCTCCCTAAATAGCCACACGTTAAAAGTAATGCATGAGAATCTATTCAAAGTAACAAAGCTCATTATTGCATGGTTTGAAAACAAGGTTACATGTATTTGTTAATGTATGTTTATTATATGTAACGTTTGTTACACATAATTAGAGCATTTTATATACATTACCTATGATCTAGTTCTCCTGTGACATTAAGTTTTTCTCACACTTCTAGGGATTAAAAGAATACAAGAAACCAAAGACACACCAAGTGTTTATGGAACAGCACAGTGTAGGGATGGGGGGGTTTTGGTATAATATTCCTTGGAAAGTTTTCATTTCTTGGAACTCTCTACTTGTCTTCTCTGGAAGAAATAACACTTTTTATACCTTTTCACTAACTGGACCAAAGAGACTCCTTAAGAAAAGTAAATGGAACACTTACTGTGACATCTTTCGTGTAGCCATCTTTTTGGGGGAAAAATCAATTTTATCGCAGTGTACTCAACTTTTAAATCCATGGCAATGGATCTGGAGACACCTGCTGACAAGGACATATACTTCCCTTGTCTGTGGTTTAAAACGTACCATCACATGCCTGAGGGTGAAAATCTTCTGTCTCAAAGATCATGCTGGTTAGAATCGTGGGCAGTCACCGAAGAGATTTAGGCATCACTTAGGCGGGGTAAGGATCATTTTGTTTCTTTGTTGACAATGATTCAGAAAATACCCAGATACTTTAAGTGAGCTTGATCTACAACTGGACTCACCTGTACTGTGAATTTTCTACTCTAAAAAGCCAACTTCAGGATAATGTCAGCAGTCGAAAGAAAGGAGTTTTGTAACCATGCTTCCTTGAACTTTGCAACTTTGCCTTCAGTGCATGCCCTCTGCCCTGGATTTTATATTGCTTCCCACACTCCCTCTCCCAGATAACAAAATCATTACAGCCTTAAGAAATCTTATTTATAAAGAGGCTTTTATACAAAGAGTTCATAACCCTGTCACATACCCATCAGGATATTTTCAGCCGAACAGAAATGAAAGTTTATAATGACAAAATAGCAATAAATGAAACTCTATGTGATTAATTACTCAAGGGTAGATGTGATTTACAGTCAAAATCCTGATTCTTAGATGAATACTTTTTTTTTCCTTCCAGTTTTATACACTGACGATAAGGACCTAAAGACAGACCTAGGTTTGAAATGACCTCCAATCTCCAAGCCTCAGGCAAGGGAGGCAAGGCGGAGGCCACTTACTGGGCGGCAAGAAGGGCAAGTGGTTCTGAAAAGAATACTTGTTTAAATTCTAGGGTGCTTCTATGGACTCAGAAGAAGGAATATGCCACTGGGGGAGAGAATAAAGCCCTTTTCTGAGCAAGGAGTATAATACATGATAGATCTATTTAAACAGTATATAACCTTCACATTAATGTGATTTTGTGCAAATGGTACTCAAGAGTGCAGATCTGAAAACAAGAGCTATCCCACAGAATATTATAATTATTAGCATTCTCATCATTGAGACTTTCAAACGGACACAGGAGAAGAACACTTCTTGGTTTAGAAGGTTTCATTTAAAAACAAATAATCTACACGAAACCAGAGGCAATTAGTTTCAAAATTACCAAAACACAGTAATAATTTAGTCCTTATTTCAATTAACAAATGGGAATGTAGGTATGGCTTGCTCTCAGAGTACTCCTCAAAAGTCGTAATTAAAATTAATTAAATGTCAAATGCCTTAGGAGACCTCATTAATTAGTGGAATCCTGAGCGAATCTTTTTGTAGAGCAATTACTTTGAAAAATAAATAGTCACTTCCAGATTAATCTTTTTAGTATCTAAACCTGAATATTACCATGTCAGATTTATTTAAGAAAATCGGGCTTTTAATGCCTTTTCTAATGTTAACATTTGATACCGGGCAAAAGCCCAAAGACAAAATAAAATAAAAACTCACAGTCAAATCAGTTTTCACAGCCACTTCCCTTAGTTTATAAACAACATCTTTTTATAGCTTTTTTCCTAACTTTGGTAGTCACATGAGGTCCCTAATTCTGTAGGGTGGACACCTCCAGGTGGTGACACCGGGTTACACCGTGACCTAGCCTAGCCATGCTGAGGAACAGAATTTGCCAAGACAACTTGTTAGTCTTTTTTTTTTTTTTTTTGAAGATTTATTTATTTATTATTTATTTGTCGGGGGCGGGGGAGGGAGAGCATGAACAGGGGGAGCGGCAGGCAGAGGGAGAAGCAGGCTCCCCCCTGAGCAGGGAGCCCGATGTGGGGCTCGATCCCAGGACCCTGGGATTATGACCTGAGCCGAAGGCAGACGCTTAACCGACTGAGCCACCCAGGCGTCCCAGCAACTTGTTAGTCTTAATATTTCTATTCAGGTTTGTCTGGGAATTTCAGTTTCTTGACGTGAGCTTGCAGCCTTAGGGCTACATGTGGCTTTTTCCCAGGTGCTCCAAAGCTCTTCAAAACCCCAACTGCCCCCATGAAAGGATTCGACATTACTGGGGTCCAGGATGCTGAGCATTTCTGTACCTCTTCGACGAGTACAAATCTGGCCCCACAGCTGGGTAACTATAACATTAACACCTAGCTTATCAAATGGATATTTTAATTAGCAATAATCGCGCCTCAGATGGGAAGAATGTTTTGTTATTTTTAAACCCAATTAGGTTTTTGTAATATCTCAGAGACCAGTAAAATGAAACTATCACACATGCTTTTGGAATGTGGGGACAAAGGGCCCCTGCCTGGGTGCTGGGCTGACTATGGAGGGAGATGCGCCTGTTCCCGTCAGCCTCCTTGACTCTTTGAAGAGGCCTTATACCCTCATTAAGAAAGGACTGAGGGAAAAAACCTCCCAAAAAATCATTTTCCATCTGACCCTAAATTGGAATCTGTCCCATATTGAGTTACGGCTACTATTTACTGAATGCTTACCAAGTGCCAGGGAACAGTGCCAAGTACTTTGTACAGTACAACAATGCAATGAAGAAGCTGTTATTCTCCCCACAGGAACTGACTCAGGGAGGTTAAATATTTTGCCAAAGGTATGAAGCTACTACGTGGTAGGGTGAGGAGGATTCAAATCCGTGGCTCCTTTTTTTTTTTTTTAAGTAGGCTTCACATTCAGCATGGCGCCCAACGCGGGGCTTGAACTCACGTCCTTGAGATCAAGACCTGAGCTGAGATCAAGAGTTGGATGCTTAACCAACTGAGCCACCCAGGCACCCCTCAAATCCACGGGTCTTAAAGTGATGTTACATGCCTCTAATTATCTACATAGTGGGGCAGACCACTTCTCTCCCTGCTTCTATAAATGCCACTGAGAAGGGGAAATGAAGACTCCTGGGATGTGTGGCATTTCTTCAACTGTTCAGCCTGTCTGAGGCAGATCAGATACTCCGACTCACTTCTGTATAGCTCAGTCCATTTTTCCAAGCACCTATTGGACTAGGTCCAGTCAAATGTGGCATTAAATTCACCCTGTGAGTCTTATTTTTCCCAAATACCAACAACACAGCATGCTCCACCACAGGAGCTTTATTTATGATGGACTTTCAGCCTTATATAGAGTATGCTACCAATCCATCTTATAACAAATCCCCGCACCTAGTTTCTCGGGGGCTATGGGGCATCCCTGTCTATCACCATGGTTGACAAACCCTTCACCAGTCCGGCAGTGATAACTGGTTTAAACCAGTGCTCACAACCTAGTTCCTTTTATGATTTTATTTTTTCATGAGCCTCAGGAATTGCTGTCATGTCAATAACCAAGCAAGAGTGAATATACTTTTTTACTGTTACTGAAGTTGTGGGAGGATACTAATCCCTGGGTTCTGGAGTCCCCAGGTTGGATACTGCTGCATAAATGGTTTTACAAGAGTCGTGATCGTGCAGTTTTGATAATGACTTGTAATTCAGTGTGTAGACCCGGGCAGTCTGGGACTCAAACCTTCTATTTATAGAATTTTATGCAATATAAAGTCTTTCCATTATTGTTCTCCAAAATGGCATCTTCTAAAGAAGGGGGAAAAAACCCAGCTTATTGAGTGTTTCTGGGTAAATATTTTAGACCAATTAGCCAGCACCCAGAAAATTTAGATTATGGACAGAGACCCATGATGTTACGAAGTAGAGGATATGTTTAGAATAACCGTATGAACCAAAAGGATAATCCACTTCAGAAGGACTGTCAGGTCATTCTGATTTGAGGGCACACTGCACAATTTAAAAAAGTGAGAATGTCACCATTCAGTGAGCTGGGTATGCGCCCTCAGTTTGGGCTCAGCTGCAACAATTCTGAGGGATACAAGTGGCTACATCCCTCTTAAATTTGGAACTCTGCTTACTTTTTCCCGGGATATTCCTATTGGGAAGGGAATAGCCTCTCATATTCTGGAGAAATAAGTGGCAAAGTTTTGTTTTGTTTTGTTTTTTTAATTTTTTTTTTTTTTAAAGATTTTATTTATTTGCGAGAGAGAGAATGAGAGACAGAGAGCATGAGAGGGAGGAGAGTCAGAGGGAGAAGCAGACTCCCTGCTGAGCAGGGAGCCCGATGTGGGACTCGATCCCGGGACTCCAGGATCATGACCTGAGCCGAAGGCAGTCGCTTAACCAACTGAGCCACCCAGGCACCCTAAGTGGCAAAGTTTTGTTTTAAAAAACCCTGTATTCAACAATCTTTACAAAGATACATGAAGACTAGCGCATAATTCCAAATAGCCACATCAAATACAAGTGTAGCAGGGCTACACCAATTACTCCTCCACTGAGGATTTTCTACTGGGCCCCACCACCTAGTTTTCTGCTTAAGATATGGGGAGGCAAGTGACCCAGATGTCACCAGAATTGCAGCACAATGCGGGAAACACAGTAAGTGTTATCGTCGAAGGGGAAAGATTTACTCTCACGGTCACAGAAAGAAACAAAGACCACCAAAATGTGCTGGAGACAGAGCACAAGTATGTGTTATAACTTCAGACACTGAAATAGGAAGGGAAGGAGGAAGAGAAGAATTAGGAGAAAAGGAACAGGTGGACATGCAATAGAGCCATTCTATCCCTGGATGTTAACACGAATGGGTCATGCACTGTGGCAAGTAGAGTGCATTCGCCAAGTACCAGCTTTGCTTCCCTTACTATGAAAGACATGCTTTCTTTGACTCTGTTCCATTGCTCCAGCACCTTCTAGCCCTAAAGACCTGGTGGGAGTTGTCACCTTCCCAGATGATGTCTCACTTGAAAGCTTATCACTGTATTTAATTATCAGGCAGGATAGCTGTTAGGTACATGGTATGTCTTTCTCCCAGGACTCACTCCAGTATAACTTTCCAGAGAAGTTTTATTTAATTCTGTGGGAACGCTTGAATTTATGCCCCATTAAAGTTCCCTTTTGAAAATTACAAGCTGAAGCCACATCTAACAATTATGACGTTTCTTTGGATCCCACATAGTTCCTAAAAATGGAAAACTCATTTCATGGTCACAGAGCCAAGAAAAAATATGACTTCATTGGAAATGCCTAATTTTTTAAAGTAAATTAAGTGATTTCAGGTGTTTAAAAAAATTTTTTTTAAGATTATAGCATTCTATAAACACTGGACATGCTCTGAAAAGACTCTCTTGTAAGACATTACATCTGAGACTAGAGACCAAAATCTCCTCCTGTGAAGTTTGCTTTTGCTTTCAAATTTAACTCTCATATTTTTTAGTACCAAGGTCAAGAATACAGCCTCTTAATATTTATGTTCTTACTCATCTTTTATTACGCCACAGAAAAAACAACTGGCGCTAGCTTCCTATTTCTAGACTTAGTTACATAATGACTTTGCATATGACCATTACGGATGAGTCAATCAATCATCTGACAAACATGAGTTCCCACTATGTGCCAAGTAGGACCAAAGTTCTATAGGAACAGCTCACCTGGTCACACTCCTATTGAAGATCAGGGTTCCAAGCTTCCAGTAACATCAAATATATAGTTGAGTTGAGACACACTGACCACTGCTTACTTTCCAGGAGGACTGTCCCCTGACTTTTTACCTGCTTTTTTGGGGGTGGGTTGGAGTGGGGGAATATCCTCTGACATGAATAAAAGTACCAAGGACTCTAAACTTCACCAAGACTTCCCCGAAATTTTCCACAGCCCCTACTAGGTACTGGGATCTCTGGGCTTGTGTCTTGAGGTCTACGGAAGATCCTCCAAGGAGCAAGGTAAAATCCAGGTCTGCAATCTCTGGGGAGTTCCTGCATCTTAGAGCAAACAGCCGGGGTGGGGGAGGAGTCCCCCTCAGGAAACTCTGTAGCAATGAGGTCCCTGCATGGACAGTTAAGCAGGATGCCTGCCCAACATTCAGGGCTGTCCATGACCTGGCTCCAGCCTTTTCAGCCATCACTCCCCTTCCATACATTCTCATCACCCTATTCTACCAACTCAACAGCACTTTCTGTTTTCCCTCACCTGTCTGTCCCAGCTTCCTTCCATACCTTTGCTCATGCTATTCTGTCTGGAATGTCCTTCTTTCTCATCTCTCTGCTCTTTTAACTCATGCATGTTCCCTCAGCTCATTTAAAATGCCATTATCTCCATGAAGACTTCTCTCATGCATCACCCAACTAGAAATTTCTTTCTCCTCTGAATTCCTACACATTGTGTCTATCTCTCTTCTATTGTTTATCACATTTTAACTTGTATGACAGTCATTGCATTTCATTTGTTAACTTCCCTATAAAATTGAAAGATACCAGAGTCCAGAGTGCAGGTCTTATTTATGGTCCTATTTCTTGCATCCCACTCAGTATTTCCATGGTTTTGAAACTGGGTTCTGCACAGCTGCAGGGTTCCACAGAGGTGTCCTGAGACCACCACGGGGAGCAGAGAGAATAGATGCATGCGGAGACATCCTCCCCCTAAATGTGCTTCAATCAGATGGGTTCTGAATTCTTCTATTTATTGTGATTTGTGTAAGCTTTTTTTTTTTTTTTTTTAAAGGATTCTGCCAGAGATAGGAAAAAAAAATTGCAGTACACCGTCAAATAAATGAACAGAACTATACCCAATGTCTCTGATGCTTTCTCGATTCAGATATAATGAAATCCAATGGTTAAAAACAAGGAGCAAGGGTTCAGAGAGTGCCTGTCAATGAAAGAACATGGTCAAAACAGAGGGCCCTTTCTCCTGTCCTGTACTGACCTTTTTACAGTAAGATTTGATAGAAGCCTCTGGAGCCGTGAATGAGTTCTGTTTAAGGTGTTAAACAGAAGCACTCTGGCTCGGGTTCTGCTCTGGTGTGTGTCCGTGTACACAAGCACACCTACCATGCTTTGATCTCAATGTAACTTCAGGGAAGTTGGAAGAGTTAGAAACCATGCTGATGTCTCTTGATCCCCACCCCCGCCCCTCTCCCCCAAATAAATCTACTCTTCCTTCATCTGCCCCACCACTGTAACTGGCACTAATATCCACTCTGTTGCTCAGGCTAAAATTCTAGGAGTTTTCCTTGATTTCCCTCTTTCCTTCACTACCCACACCCAATTTATCAGTAAGTACTGTCGGTCGTTCTGAAGCAGCTCACTGCTCCCCGCCATCCACTGCTACCAGCTGCTGTGGTTCAGGGCATCGTCATTTCATACCTCCCGTACCGTAATGCCTCTTCTCTGGTCTCCCACTGTCTGCCCCCTCCTCCCTATTATCCATTCTCCAGGCAGCAGCGAAAGGCATGTTTAAACCTCTTCCTATTCAAAACTCTCAAGGTTTTAAAAACTTGAACTCCTAACTGGTAAAAATAATCTAGCCGGCATTTATATTTCACTCCAAATGAAGCAAATTTGCTCATCCCGATCATTTCCCACTGGGAAGTTTTCCTTTCATTAGGAAAGAAGATAAATTAGTAGGTGACCGAGCAGAGAGACGGAAGGACTGACACATCACTAGAGAACAGAAATGACTTACGGCTTCAGATTTGGGAGGCACTGGAGGTGGAGGTAGGGCAATCTCTGAAGACTTCATGGCTACTCCCAGAGTTCCGGGCACAGGAAGAGGAGAGGTCGCACATTTGGACCGGACGGACCCTCTAGACTGATCGCATCTGCTCTTCTCGCTCAGGGAACGCGTGAGAGGCTGATGGCTGGGCTTGCCGTCCTCCAGCCAGAGCTCTTCATAAGGAAGCTCTGACTTCCCCGGGATGCCTGCCGATTCTTCACCGGCTTCCGGGAAAAGGTAGTCGCTCCCACTGTCACCCAGGTCCTGATAGGGCAGGATGTCATGAGGAAAGGGGGCCCACTCGCCCCCCAGGTCCCTGCAGCCATGGAGGTTCACCTCACTGTTGCCATGGAGATTGTTGCCATACACACAGACGGAGAGCCGGTGGAAGGACTGGGTGAGCTCATCGCGGGCATAGCTAAGAGAATTGGGCACGTGGTTGTGGCCAGAGCACCGGCCCTTCTTGGGGCTCTTGCAGTCCTCATTCCAGTCAGTTTTCACATCCCGGACAGCCCGGGAATACTCGTCGATGTCGAACTGTTCTTGGCAGATACCCAGCCAGTGATGGACCAGGGTCTCGGGCCACACGTCTCCCTTTACCAAGTGTTCTGGAAGGCTAAACTTGGGGACCGTCAAATGCAAAGGGAAGTGCATGGGGAGGATCTTGTTGTTCCGCAGCACACAGCAAACCACCACTGTCTTGGTCTGGATGTTCACAAACTTGTAGCGATGCCCCTCGCGGATGAAGTGGAGGTCGTACGGGTTCCTGGGTGGAGGGCTGGGCACAGTCACGTTCACGGGGAGCCTGGTTTTCTCCACAATGTTGCGGATGGTGTGTTCGCCCTCCTGCATCTGAAGTTCCAGGGGGCTCCGGGTGCTAAATCTGCCCTTGCACTGGAATGGCAGGCTAATGCTTTCATTGGTCCGATGATTCATGCAGATCAGGCATGGCATTTTGCCTTTTCCCAGCTTGCTGATGGAATTGAGCTTCCCGATCTTTTTGAAAATTGTGTTGAGTCGTGACTTTTCCTTGAAAGTCTTTGCGTACAGGATTTCTGCCTGCCCCATGAGAGTGAGTTCATCCCCAGTACAGAGGGTGATGTTATAAACTTCGGTGTCCTCATTGCATTCACCTGAAGCAACCTACAATAGGATAAATCAAGTTTGAGGTGAGTTGCCTTTAGTCCATTCCCACAGAAAAGTGGAGAACTTGCCATTAAGACACACAAGCACGCATACAAAAAGGAAAATGCTGTTCCCATACTAAATTTAGCCACTCCGTTTCTTTTATAATGTTTATATGGCTAACAGTAACAAGAAGATATTCGTTTAGACTTGTAAAAACACACTTTGTTCTGAAGAAATGAGCAATCTGTTCATGAGTAAAAATTTGGGAAATACGGAGAAAAGACACAAAAAGAAAATAACACCCACGGGCCTGATTCAGAAATAGGCACGGTTAATGGTTTGATAAACATTCTTCCAGTTTCTTTGTCTATGCAGAGTAGCCTATCATATGGATAATCATTTTGGGACATTACTATTATCATTCTCTCTTCCAGTTATAAAAAAAAATGCTTCCATGAACACCACTGTAGAAAATCCCTTATTTTTTTTTTTACTATTAAAATTTTATGAAATTTTCTAAAATTGGAATTGGGACAGAGGATGTAAAAATGTTTTATTTCTCCCTGTTCTTTAATTTTATTATACAAACTATTCATGTTCACTGGCAAAAGTATTAGAAAATATAAATGTAAAAATGAACAAATTCTATGGTCTTGCCACTAAAGACAATCTGTATTAACAATTTTATATAAATAGAGAAAAAGAGAAATAGATGTGTCATCTATCTTGGAGATATATAAATACACATACACAATTTTGTTGCTTTGTTTCTCACTATATTTTCTCGTGTTTAAGTATAAACGGTCGGTTGCCAGTACTGACCTTATGTATCTGATTATCTGGGCATAAGCCTTAATTTATCTGACTAGCTCCTTATTGTTAGACAGATAGCTTTTCCCATTGTTTAGCAATTATAAATAGTACTGCAATGAATTTTTTTACAGTTCAACTATTTCCTTAGGAGAAAGGCCCCGAAGTAGAATTGCATGGACAAAGCTATAGATATGTATTTGAAAGGTCTAATATGTATCTCCTATTGTGCTTCATCAACGTTACACTTATTTATACTTCTTCCACTTTATGAAATTATCTGTCTCTCCATACCCATGCTAAGTAAGTTTAAGGTTTACCAATATTAAAGGTAAAGCACGCATCCTGCATTTATTTATTCATGTTTTATTTTGATTTGATTTATTTATTAGGATAGTTGAATATATTTTGGTATTCATTTATCTGGCCATTTAGATCTCTTCCTTTGTGAATGTCTGTGCCCTTCACCCATTTTTTTATTGGGATGGTCATCTTATCGATTACTTTTTATGTCATGTGAATGTCATTTATGCTATATTTTCCAATTTGTTGGGTGAATTTCAACTTTATAACTTCTTTAAGTGCTAAAGTTTTTTCTTCCTATGTAGCAAACATTTTCAAAAATTTTTCTTTGTAATTTTATCCTTGGGTGGTATGCTTCTACTAGTTGAGATGATATTATCAGTGGTTCTGAGTTAGGGGTGATTTTGCCCCCACTCCCCAGCCCCTGGGGACATTTGACCATGTCTGGAGACATTTATTGGTTGTCATGGCTGGGAAGGTGCTACTTATATCTAGCAGGGAGAGGCTAGGTATGTTGCTAAACATGGTACAATGAACAGAACAGCCCCTCACTGCAAAGAATTATCTAGTCCAGATTTCAGTAGTGCTGAGGTTGAGAAAAACTGAGATGATTAGCCAATATTTTCTTCTAGGATTTTGATGGTTTCATTTATTAACTATTTAACTGATTTAATTAAAATTTCTTTGATGGACTATTAAAGGTAGAGGTCTAACTTTAGTTTTTTCTTAAAGATTTGTTTATTTACTTGAGGTGGGGAGGGAAAGAGAGAGACAGAATCTTAGCAGACTCTGCGCTGAGTGCGGAGCCCAACACAGGGCTTGATCTCACGACCCTGAGATCACAACCTGAGGGGGAAGCAAGAGTAGGATGCTTAACCTATCGTGCCACCTAGGCACCCCCAACTTTAGTTTCTTAAACAGTTAACTGACTGTCCAGTATACTTCTTAAATAACTATCTCTTTTCATCACTGATTTGAAATGCTACTTTGATCATGTACTAAAATTATAAAACACATACACATTTGTATACTTATATTTGCATCTACTGTGAGACCATTTATCCAAATGACCTTTCTGTCTATTTTCTCATTTTAACTATACTGATTCAATTCCTACATCTTTATCTTACATGTTCAGATCTGAAAACAAAAACCCTCATTTGTGGTTATTCCAATTCAAAAAGTTTTTGGATGGCAAGAAACAAGAGAAGCAAAGTCAAAAAATCAAGTAACGGTCTGAGAGAAAATATCTGCAATATCTCCACAAGAGTGAACCTCCTTAATACATAAGCAACTTTTAAAAAATGACCAAAACTCCTCCACAAAAACAGGTGAAAGTCATGAAAAATCAATTCACTAAAAAAAAGGCACACAACAGACTTCAAATCTATGAAAAGACGTTCAACTTCTTTTATAATTATATTATAATTATAATTAAATGAAAATTATACTTAGATACCACTTCTTTATCTAGAACACTGATAAATATTCAAAAGCCTGACATCATACTCAGTGGGTGAGGCTCTGGGGAAACAGGCACTCTTGTTCATAGCTGGTAGAAATGCAAAATGATACAAGTCCTATTGCAGGGAATTTGGCAATACCTAACCAAACTATGCACCGTTTATCCCTCCATTCACCAATCCTACTTCTAGGAAATTGTCCGAAGACATTCCTCCAACAGTGTGAAAATACAAATGCGCCAGGTTATTCATTGTAGCATTATTTGTATTTGCAAAATCTTAGAATCAAACTAAATGCCCAAACACAGGAGATTGATTGAATAAACTATGATACAAACACAAAATGTATTATGCAAAAAAGAACAAGAATGATGAGTTCAATGAATTAATAGGAAAACGACTTTCAGGATATATTAAGTAAAAAAACAAACAAAAAAACCCCCCAAAACCAAAGTGCATAAAAGCTTATATGGTATACTACACCTTTGGAAAAATCAGTATATATTTTTCTGCTTATTTTTGTAAAAAAAAAAAAAAAAAGGAATACAAGAAAAATAAACCAGAAAACAATGAAATTGGTACTTGAGGGAGGGAGGAAACTGGTGGAAGGGAGTGATAGCTCTGTGAGTGTACCTAGCTATAGAGTTTTGACGTTTAGGAGGTAAGCCAATGTTCTAACATCTTCAAAAGATAAAATTAAGTCAACAGAAAGTTAAAAGAAACTGAAAGCTAAATGCAAATGGAAACAGATGAGTCCAGTCTTATTTCCAGTAAATAAACTAACCACACAGGGGACAGAGACAGAGAAATCATCCAAATAACTTTAAAATGCTTTGACTACAAATTGCCAGTAGGGAAAAAAGACCAACAAATATTGTGTTCTTTTTGGTAGATTTGTTTTGCATATGAGAGTGGGTACAGGGATTCTGAAACAACTTCTTCTGTATATTGTAGAAATAAAAAATGAGTAAATGTGTTCTTTTGAGAATCAGAGTTTTCACTGTGGACGGAAGACAGAAACATGGAATTAGGAAAGGTAAGAGGAACTCCATTGGGTATACATGAACACACATCTATTTCTTAGCTTTGTTCTTTCTAAGGGACTAGAAGCAAAGACTCCCACTATCACCTAATATACCTAGCGCTCCAAACCATTCTCCACTAAAAGGAATCATGGCTCCTTGGAGAAATGCCTGATTCCAGGGCTAGGGCAGGAAAGGTACAAGATGAGCTTGAAATACTGTGTTGTGCGGGAAAGTAAAGAAGTGCTCTTAAGATGACAGGAACGTGTCAAAAGGACACTGAAGCCAGCCTGAACTGGCCTCCACAGGCCAAATCTGGGACGATTTGAGCATCACAATACACAAAGACTGCAATGAATGATAATCTACTGAACAAAGTAGGAATGTCGAAGTCCATACTGTTAACAAAAATATGAATGAGTGGAAAAAATGAATGGGGGAAAAACTGACAAATGTGGAGGAGTGGTGGGAATCCAAGATTGGTACATACAAGAAACATCAACAGATGCTCATTTATAGGATAAGTTTGATTGAGGAGTAGGTTATGTGCCTGGTCTTAAAGTGTCTTCTCTCGATTGCGAAGGGAGGAAAAGTAACTACAGAGTGGAGAAACTGGACAACACCTTGACCAGGTGATCAAATTTAATATAACCTGAGAGGCATCCCCATGTGTGTGCCTCTGGATGTGATTCCCTGAGAAGGTCAGGACCTCAGTTACAGAACATTCCACCTAAAAATGCATTACTAGGACCGAATTATCAAGAAATATCAGACAAACCCAAACTGAGAAATACTGTATAAAATACCTGGTACATATTTGTGAAAAACGTCCATGTGATGAAAGATAAGAAAGGTTGAAGAACTGCTCCAGATTAAAGTGAATGAAAGACAAAATGCAACATCAATGCAATGTGCACGCCTGGAATGGATTCTGAACTGAAGGGAATAAATGCTATCAAATACACTCTGGTGGACTATAAAGAAGAGTGTCACATCACTGCTAACTCTCCTGAATGTACCGTTTTTACACAAGAAAATAACCTTATTCTTAGGAAATATACACTGATGCATTAAGGTGTAAAGGGCATAATGTATGTAATTCACTCTGATATTATTCAGAAAAATGTAAGTTGTGTGTCTGCATACCAATGTGTATGTCGGGGGTGGAAGATGAGAAAACAAATGTGGCGAAATGTTAAAAGTTGGTGAATCTGGTACAGTGTCGAGGGAGATCTTCTATTATTCTTGCAATAATTTTTTAAGACTGCAAGTATTTCAAAATAAAAAAATAAAACATGACAACAGGAAAATCTTAGATTTTTTTGCCTATTTTTCCAGATGAACTTCACAATCATGGTCTATGGTTTGAATTGATAATTTTATTGAAAGTGCTTTTACCTGCTCTTTTGGCAAGGAGTGACATCATAGAAATATTTCTAAATAGGCACATGGTAATTATCATCATTTATTGAGATGTTTTATTTCCCTTATTAGTGATTTTTTTAAAATCTTTTTTTTTTTAAGATTTTTATTTATTTATTTGACAGAGAGAGACACAGCGAGAGAGGGAACACAAGCAGGGGGAGTGGGAGAGGGAGAAGCAGGCTTCCCGCCGAGCGGGGAGCCTGATGCGGGGCTCGATCCCAGGACCCTGGGATCATGACCTGAGCCGAAGGCAGATGCTTAACAACTGAGCCACCCAGGTGCCCCTCCCTTATTAGTAATTAAGTTTGCCTTCGTTATCAATCTCTGAACATTGCTGTTCGTTTGCCGAGGGCACATATGGTTTGTTGCTATTCTCTATGACCAGTAACTTCACTGGGATTCTTAAGTGATTAAATCTTATGTAACCAATGCAAAATTCATCTTCATCTTTTTAGTTTTCATCCCTTTTCCCGGACAACAGCGTGGTGGTGAGAATGTTGTTCCATATTTTAATGTGAATTATTTGATTATAAACTGATCATATGAGAAATTCATTGGTTTGAGATGGATTTTTTTTTTTTTAAAGATTTTATTTATTTATTTATTTATTTGACAGAGAGAGAGAGAGATAGCGAGAGCAGGAACACAAGCAGGGGGAGTGGGAGAGAGAGAGAAGCAGGCTTCCTGCCGAGCAGAAAGCCCGATGCGGGACTCGATCCCAGGACCCTGGGATCATGACCTGAGCCGAAGGCAGACGCCCAACGACTGAGCCACCCAGGCGCCCGAGATGGATTTTTTTTTATCATATTAGTAATATGTCTGTCCAATTCTAGCTTTCTAAAAGTTTCTATGAAGAAATTAAAAAAAAATTTTTTTAGGATTTCATTTATTTATTTTAGAGAGAGAGAGAGATCATGTGAGAAGGGGGAGGAGCAGAGAGAGAGGGAGAGAAAGGGGGAGAGAATCTCAAGCAGACCCCATGGCTGAGCATAGAGCCCAACTCGTGGCTTGATCCCACGACCCTGAGATCATGACCTGAGCTGAAACCAAGAGTCAGACACTCAACGAGGTGAACCACCCAGACGCCCTAAAAAATGTTTTTAATCAAATGTCATTTCCGCATCCAATAAAACAGTCATATGTTTATTTTTAACCTTGAGGTCCTGGTTTTATATTATAATAGTAGATTCCCAAATATTAAAACAACCCTACGTGCCTGAAATAATCTGTGTATGATCATGGTGCACTTAAAAGTGTACTGCGTGATTCTCTTTGATACTATTTGATCTATGACTTATGTATCTTAGTCACAGCTGAAATTAGTCTATAGTTCTGTTATGTTACCTTTACCAGGTTTTAGTACCAGGCTTATATTAAGGCTAAGATAGATTTTTTCCTTTTATGTTAATGAAAAGCATCTGGGTAAAGTGATTGGCAACGTTCATGTTGTTTACTGAGCAGTAATCATCAGTATGTGTTTAGAAGACTTGGCAGTGGCAATCTTTGTAAATAATTTCTCACACACTATTCTAGGTCATCTCTATATAATTTTAAACTTTGGAACAAGCAATTTGTCAATCCACATTAGTGCTATGAAAAACAAACATCTCTGTTGTCTCTACAGTGAAGTGCATTTCTCTGTAGCAGGCGTTTTCAGTACATAAATAGCAGCACAATATTATTTTAATGGCAGTTCAGGCCCCTAAGGTTTAAATTCCATTTTAGGTTGATTCAGATTAAGTGTTATTAATATTATTTTTAACAAGACCACAACTTAATTGTATTTACTTTCAGACTCAGTATTCACTTGGGCTTCTATATTAGAGTTAAGTTTAGGAATCTAAATAAATAAATAAACAATAAATAAACACCATTTAACTTTTTATTTGCAGTAATTCCAGATTTGCAGAAAAGTTGCAAAGCTGTGTACCTTTGTCTAAGTTCTCCTGTTAACATTCTACACAACCACGGCACAGTATCAAAACTAAGAAATTAACACTAATACAAGACGACTAACTTAACCACAAAGCTTTATTTGGATTTCATTTTTTTTTTTCCATTAATGTCCTTTTTCTGTTCCAGGATCAAACCAGGATACCACACCACATCCAGTCCTTGATTCTGTGAGTTTCTTGGTCTTTCCTTATTTTTATGACCTTGACAGTTTTAAAGAATATAGATTAGGGGTTTTTTTTTAAGCTAAGAAATCATTTATAAATTACAGTACTTGGCCCATATGAGGGCTGAATTTCTTTTCCTACAGGACCTGTAACGTTTCAGTTACATTATTTCGTTGACTTTGGTCACCAGAATCCTTAAAAAGGCTCATTTGCTATTAATTCTAATTTTAGTTTATCCCTAAGGCTTTTATTTTTAGCTAGCATCTAGCTATGTTTACAGCAATACAGATCAGAGATCAGCAAACTACTGTGCATAGTCCAAATCTGACCCAACATCTGACTTTGTAAATAAAGTTTTATTAGGACACTGCTGTTGTCCATTCATTTATGCGTAAGTTATGAGTGCTTTCACTCTACAGTGGCAGTGTTGAGTAGCTGCAACAGTAACTATATGGCCCACAAACTAACATATTTATTCTTTGTCCCCTTATAGAAAGTTTGCTGAACCCAGGTATAGATGAATGAAAAGAACTATGGCCTTTGGAAATTAATTGGGCCAATACTATTAGCTAACTTACAAGCTAAGTTTGAATCTGCTTTCACTGTTAGGTGACCTCAGAAAAAGTATTTTACTTTTTTGAGCCTCAGTGTCCTCATCTATAAAATGAGAACACCACTGTGTACTTCACAAGCATAATTAATGTAGTTAAACAACTTCCCACAGTGGTAAGCTCTCAATAAATGGAGGCCATTACTGTTATTATTACTTCTGTGAATAAAAACATTTAAATTCTTTTTTTTTAAGTAAGCTCTACATCCAACGTGGGGCTTGAACTCATGACCCTCAGATCAAGAGTCATACGCTCTACCAACTGAGCCAGCCAGGTGCCCCCAAAACATTTAAATCCTTTTTTTTTTTTTTTAAGTAGGCTCCATGCCGGGCTTAAATTCACAACCCTGAAATCAAGACCTGAGCTGAGATCAAGAGTAAGATACAACTAAGCCCCTCAGGTCCCCAACATTTAAATTCTTAATAATTCTGTTTCACAATGCCTCTCACATCTCTGTATTTTCATGTAGGTTTCTATTCCTACCCACTACTGTTTTCAAGCCCAAACCACTACTTTAAGTATTATCCTTTCTTCTGTACTGAAGAATTGCTCAAGTTTTTATTCAATGTGTTATCCCAGAATAAAACTTAATTGTCAGAAGAGGGCTTGAAATATCCTTACAGTTATATCCCAAAGGAAGTAAACATACTGAAATGATTCAAAAAAATATACCGTTTTAAGATAGACCAGCCTCCAAAACACTCAGATGCACTGCTGTACTTCCTTTCTGGTGAAACTTTGTAAAAAACTTGGCAGTTCATCCATTTGGATCAGGATGGAGACAGAGATGTTGAGAGAAAGGGTTCTCAGGAGACTTCAGAAACACACACACACACACACACACACACACACACACTCACTCATACAACAAACTATTTCCAGTTAACACACAAGGAGCCAACAGTGCTTCTCAAATGTGAAGCATAACAAAGTGTATGTTTCTTCCTAGCTCTTTAAATCAATACTTAATATATTTTTCCTAATTTACCTTTATAAACATATACCTTGTAGAATGAAGAAATCATATGGTCTAGTGAGTACCACACACCAGACGAGCTGAGAGTGTCTATGCTGCTCGGGATACCAATCAGCCACTGTGTGTGCAGATTAAACAGATCAAAATTATCCTTACTAAATGTCACTCTCTGGGCACATTCAACAGTTTTGTCTACGTTTTTGTGTATGTGTATACTTCTAAAGGAAGTTACTCCTCCTCCCATACGTAAAAATGCATAACATATGTGGGGACAATCTGTAATTCCATGCTCCCAAACCTGATGTCATCATTAATGCTAGCAATTAGCTCTGCATAAATTATGAGACTAACATCCCAACCGATCTTGTGGTCACTGTCAGTGACAGATGAAGAAACTCATAAATAAATGCTCTTCCTTTGGCAATTGAGCCAAACAGTCTCCTCTGGTTTCCACAGATGTGATTTATTTGCATAATTTCTTCCCTTTTTTATTTTTTTAATAGCAAAAGAAACAATGCGTTCTGTCTAAGTGCTTCGGTATGCCTGCCTGGTTAACATTTCCAGTTTCAATGTTTCCTGAGAGGAAGTAATTCAAAGTGTGTTATCTAAACAACTCTAATAGGTCTAATCCAGGAAACTATCAGGGTTTTACTGTTCATAATGCCATTCAGAATTAATATCCCATGGTCAAGGAACATTTTAAAACACTGATATAAAATTTAACACACACCCACACCCACAGATGGTTCTGGCAACAGATAATCTGTTTCCTAAGAACAGTTGTTCTAAAGATCAAACATGTAACAGAGGTTAAAATTGCAACCCTTGAAAAAAAAATCAGGATTGATCTGACTGCTAGATTAAATAGCTAATATTTGATTAATATTAGATCATTTCCCCCAACACTTCAATTTTTGTAACTCTTTCCTTTGGGAAAATGGCAGAAAATGAGGGACAAAGGGGCATGAAGAGTTAATTGTCAATCCTGAGTATCTCTCTCTCTCTTTTTTTCAACAGGAAATAGGGCAAAGATGACAAGTACAATGGCAGTGATTTAATTAGTGATGGTACAAGAGAGGGCTTGCCAACTGGTAGCTTTTCAGACAAGGTCTCAAAACCTCAGATGACAAAACAAAAACAAAACAAAACAAAACCCAAACAAACAAACAAACGCCCACCAAAACCAAAACCCACTAGGCTATCTTCAAACACTGAAATAATTAACCTCACAATTGTATCCAATTTATCATTCTGAATGAATCCTGAAAATAAATGACATCTGACTCATGGTAAAGAAAACATGCCATTTTAAACAACTGGAAAGTAAAAATAAAAATTGGCTACCTCCAAATCCAATTAATCTTCATTTTAAAAATTTGTTCTTACATCTGACAAAATTCAGGTTGCACAGTAATCGATAATTTCTGATCTCTCTGGAATACAGCCAAGAACAAGGCAGTGAGCTAAAGGCCTCTGGGCAGGCAAAAAGATGTGATGTTGATGTTAGGGCTTATAGAAAAGCCTTTAAGGGCCATAACTCAGCACACTTACTCCCATACAATCAAAATTCCATCCAACCTGGTTACCAGCCCACAGCATAACAGAAGTGGAAATTAAAACTGGAAACAGGGATGGTTAATTAAGGCAGGTATTCTAATATAAGAGGCAACAATTTGAATGAGACCATAAAACACCCAATTCTCAGTGTGTAAAGTCTCTCCACATAAAGACAAAAGTCATACACATCTCAGGAGATGGAGAGAAGTTTAACTTTTGTTCAAGTACTTCTCGTTAAGACGGCAGAAAAGTATTATACATTTCAGGACACTGAAATGAAATTATAGTTCTTTGGACAGAACTTTTGATAAAATTCACAGCTCCCCCAAAAGCTGGCTAACTAAAATTACTCGTACTCTAAAGGTGCCAGAGAGGAGGTAGAAAATGTCAGAGCAAATGATCCCTATTCATTTTGAAACATCTTAAGAAAAACCCACCCCTCTGATTATTATAATCTTACAACATGCGGAGGAGATGCTTTTTCTGAGCTGTCATGACAGACCCTAGGAATGGTATTTTAAACTAGGAATGGTGCTTATGCCTGAACTACACTCTTAAAACAACACACACACACAATTTCCCCAAAGAACACTAATGTTTCAGCACCTCTGTTTTGTATTACTTTACAGAATGGCCATAGAATGGCCAACAGACGCAGAACAGAGTCAACATAGCAAGCTATTTTTGCCTAAAAGACAAAATGATCAGAACGATATCAGAGAATAAAATAATTATGACAAGAGTAGAATCACAAGCCGCCCCAAACCTCTCCATTAACACATTCTCAAGGCCTTGTGTGTAGCTGTTCTGTCAAAAGGAGTAAAGAAAGTTAACAGGACATATGTTTAATTTGTTAACTACTTTTACGTGGAAATAAGATACAGTCTAACTAGTTGGCAGAAGAGGAAGAGCTTTATTTCTTCACCTTTTTCAGAAGGCAACTTTAAAAAGGGTAACTAATATGTTTTTGTTTTTTTTTTTAAAGATTTTATTTATTTATCTGAGAGAGAGAGAGAATGAGAGACACAGAGCATGAGAAGGAGGAGGGTCAGAGGGAGAAGCAGACTCCCTGCCAAGCAGGGAGCCCGATGCGGGACTCGATCCCGGGACTCCAGGATCATGACCTGAGCCGAAGGCAGTCGCTTAACCAACTGAGCCACCCAGGCGCCCAGGGTAACTAATATGTTAAGATAAAAGGCACATGAATTGTCTCAAATTTGTGACTTGGGTGGGGGGGGAACAGCTGATTCTCAGTAACTTGGAAGCCTTGGAAAAAATCCAAAGTTTAGCATCAAGTTGCACGAACCACTCACCTTAAACTTCAGAACTCTTGCTCACTTATTCTGTGGTGCATTGTTGCCATCTTTAACACCGCTTCAAGCAACAATCAAAAGCCCAACTGTATGTAGCCTGGTTTCTATGATAATACTGGGTGATACTTAAAAAATTCTGGGTTAATACTTTACAGAGGTATTTTTGTTATTTTCAAAAGGGTTCGTTCTGACACATGCTGCACTGATGTTGATAGTAAGTTAACTTGTAGGATTTTCTTTTTTAAATACTGGCATCAGGAAAGATCTAAACATCTACACGTAGAACATTCATAAAAGCTGCCAAGTCCTGTGTGTGAGACCATAGCTGTTTCCAAAGTACAAAAGACAGAAGGATTTGGCTGGGTAATAATTATAGGACACATTTATTTAGATTTTTAAATAAGAAAATGAATTAACTGTGCAAGCTACTGTGTCATTGGAAAGGATATTCTGATCACAATCATGAGCCTTATCGCAAATCCACAAATAGCATTCAGGGGGGCACAAAGATGACCGGATTGAATCGGGAAACCTAGCTTTGCTCCTAAGTAGTTTTGTGGCTTTGTGTGAATCAATGAAGTCAGCTAACATCTGTTTCTTAGTTTTCCTACTTGTCAAAAGGAGGAGTAGGACTCAGTGGTGTCTAAGGGCCTTTCCAGATCTAAAATGTGATGATTATAAAAACTCTTGTCTGTAAACTTCCTTAGTCGTGCTGGATTATTTATAATATTTTATTTTACTCTTGGTCATGTGTCTCGTATGGAGAAGCTCAGCTATCATTTAAGTTCTCTGAATCTTACAGGATTTTCTTTTTCCTATTAAAAAAAGACAACACTGCAATCCTTCTCCCATTAGGATAGCTTTGCCACTAGACGCTGCCGCCCTGCCAGAAACAGGTGCCAAACCCAGTAATCACGAGCTGACATGCAGGTGACAGGAATGTCGGCTCAGCTCTTGCCCCAGACCACATGGTAATGGTTCTTAAGAGGTCTGTGTAGGCAGAAGTGGTGACTATGCTCCAGGTCTGCCTGAAATCTCACTATTCCCCAGTGAGGCATTTCCCCCAGTTGAGACAATGCAAACTTGTTATTTTGCCTGTGGGGAAAATCTATGCTGGAACAGCTGAAACCTTGGACCTCACTAGCTGGAATGAAAATAGCAACATTATAGCATCCAGATTAGGGTATCTGGACTCCCTCTGACTTGAGAGCACTAATTTTAACGTAGAAAGCTTTTGGGTGAGAGCCATGAAGTCAGAACACCTCTTACGCACTTACCGAGGATGGCAAGTTACCCAGTGCCAAACTGAAGGCCATCTTTTCTTCCCTCTGCTTACGTCTCAGTAAAGACGGAAGTGAAATTAAGACGTAATTTGTTAGTCATTATTTTGATGGCAGAAAGTAGATGTGTGGGAAAATTTCTCATCATTATTGGGCTTAGTCCAAAGGCTGGGAGACATTTGAAATAATTCACTGGGTACCAGTATAATAAGTTTCCAAAAAAGTATTTGAGGTGAAGGGGTATTTTGAAACAACAACAACAGTTACTATGTACTGAGTTTTTAATATCAAGTACAGGGTACAAAGTACTAAATAAAGAGTAAGTGAAATAATCTGTGGTGGGAATTTTTTTTTTTTTTCTAATGTGAAACTTAATTTAGTATGATTTTATGTTCTGAATCAGGGGTTGGCAAACTTTTTCTTACAGGGCCAGACAGTAATAATTTTAGGCTTGTGTGCCATATGATCTCTGCTGCAACTACTCAATTCTACTATTGTAATGTGGGAGCAGCCACAGACACTGAACACCTGTATGCACGGGGTGGCTGTGTCCCAATAAAACTTTATTTGCAAAACAGGTGCCTTACCCAAGGCTATAGTTTGCCAACTCCTATACTAGACACTTGCAGAGCACTTTAGTGCATTACTTCATTTAATTCACATGAAAAGTCTCTGAGGAGGATAGAATCATCCCCGTTTTTCAGGTGATGACACCTAGACTGAAGGGGTCATGTGACCTTTCTGTGGTCACAGTCCAATGCCTGAACTTGGTGTGTGAACTTAGCTCCGAATCCAGAGCCTGAGCTACACTACACAGTCCAATATGCTCTTTAGATCACGGGAGCTTGTTTTAGGAAAGGTGCGTGTCTGAAAATTATTCATGCGGCGATTTTTCTTATTAAAAGGTAGAGGAATGAGTCTTTAGTTGGGGTACCCAACTGACATAGGACATCTGCTGACTCTGGAAGTAAACACGACGATAGAGATGGCTGATGAAAAATTAAAACAAACAATTAAGAAAGAAAATCCCCATTACAGTTAAAAACAAATACGTAGGGGCGCTTGGGTGGCTCAGTTGGTTGGGTGTCCCACTTTTGATTTCGGCTCAGGTCGTGATCTCAGGGTCGTGGGATCAAGCCCCATGTCGGGCTCCCGCTTGAGATTCTCTCTCTTTCTCCCTCTACCCTTCCCCTAACCCTGCTCCTGTGCTCTCTCTCTCAAAAAAATAAATAAATCTTTTAAAAAAATGCAGTAAAGCAGGTAAACAAAAACAGAACTCTCACCATGGGAACTAGATGGATAAAGGAGACAATGAAAGAGGCTAGTGACTGCTGTTTTGTTTTGTTTTGGTTTTTTTTGCTGTTTTGAAATATCGAATGCTTAGGAGGGATTGGAGGGATTGGAGCCAATGAACACAAATGATGAGCAAGAGGCTACTGGTCCACATATTCTTTCATTTCCTTGATCATCTCATCTTCTATTTTCTGTTCCTACCACCTTAGTTGCCCACTCAAATGGACATACTTAGATTTGTTTTTGTCTATTTTTTTTAAGTTTATTTATTTAAGTAATCTCCACACACAACATGGGGCTCAAACTCACAACCCCGAGATCAAGAGTCGCGCGTTCCCCGAACTGAGCCAGCCAGGCGCCCTGGACGTACTTAGATTTGAAAAAATAGCTACTCCTGCCATTTCCTGTATTATTCAGCTACTCCTGCCATTTCCTATATTATTCCGTAAAGTCCAATTTCAAGCATTTTATACTCTACCAATTTTGCACATCACTTTCTTAACCACTTCAGAAGTTCCTTAACCCCGTTAGGATCTCTAGTTTTCACTGGGGTTACACTCCTTGTATTCATACTTCTTTAATCAGTGAGGAGTCTATGGCTCATCACTACCTGTCACTCTAGGGCACACTTCATCCACACCTTTGCTAATTTCTGTTATACTCATCCAGTAGAGCCCCAACTCTGATTAAACCTAATGCTCTGTTTATTCTGTATCTGCATCCAGGAAGCCAAAGAAAAAAAGTTGGTGCTGAGTAATCTCACTTGAAATGCATATACCTTGACAAAACTCTGGGACCATCCTACTGTACTTCCCTGGTAAACTTACTTTCTGGGTCTCTGAGCTGATTATTATTTTTTTTTAAATATTTATTTATTTGACAGAGAGAGACAGCGAGAGAGGGAACACAAGCTGGGGGGAACGCGAGAGGGAGAAGCAGGCTTCCCGCGGAGCAGGGAGCCCGATGCGGGGCTCGATCCCAGGACCCTGGGATCATGACCTGAGCCGAAGGCAGACGCTTAACGACTGAGCCACCCAGGCGCCCCTCTGAGCTGATTATTATTTTCTTCCTGTCAAGGCTAACAAGACTTCCATTCTGCTGAATTTAACGGTTGGTTCCCAGTCCTCCTCTAATTCATTCAGTAAGTAGCGCTTGACACTGTTGTCCATTCCTCTTTGAAACACTTTTTAAAGCCATTTGGCTTCTTCGAACATCTATCCACATGCTCCACCATCTTTCTATCTCATTGTTACTCCCTACAATCTCTCTTGGACCCCAATGCTGGGGCGTTCCAGGGCTCATTCCTTGGTCTCTTCTCTTCTTTATCTAGTGTCTAGGTCAGGGTTTCTCAGCTTTGGCACTACTGACATTTTGGGCCAGATTATTCTTTGATGTGGGGCTCTCCTGTGCACTCTAGGATTTTTAGCAGCATCCTTGTCCTCTATCCACTAGAAGCCAGTAGCACTCACCCTTCCCCAAGCTGTAGCAATCAAAATTGTATCCTGACATTATCAAGTGTCCCTGGGAGGGAAAAAAAATCACCCTGATTGAGAACCACAGATGTAGGTGTGAACTCAACTAGCTCTACAGCTTCAAATGCCATCTAGGAGCTGATGAGCCCCAAACATATAAGCCCATTCTTTGCCCCAAGCTCCAAACTTGTACACCCAATTGTCTCCTTGATCTCTTTATTTGGAGGTAGTATTTGTACTTGTATATTTATTGTCTGCCACTTCAATTGATGATAACCTCCAGGGTTTGCATATTCACTATTTATTCCCATTGGCTAGACATACAGGAGGTGCTTTAAAATATATTTGCTGGTTAAAGAATTAAACATTTAACATATATTAATTCACTTAATGCAAGTTAATCAATGATGGGGCAATCAGGCAGATAATTTCAAAAACATCAAGGCATCTTCAAGACGTTTAACTTCAAGATAAAAGGAATGGCTTATTTTTAATTTTTTTAAAAGTAATCTCTTCACCCAACGTGTGGTTCGAACTCATGACCCCAGGATCAAGAGTCGCACACTCCACCAACTGAGCCAGCCAGGTGCCCCAGGAATGGCTTAATTTTAAATAAATTTGTGAACAGTACTAATCCTATCCATTAAATTTTAGATAAAATTCTGCTACAGTCTTGAAAGTAACAACCATTATAGAGTTCCCAATCTTTCAACACCTCTGTTCTACTCCACAGCGTTACTATGCTTCATTTCTATTTGTTATTATAAGTATATATGACTCTCTCTCTCTAATATATATGTATTTTTTTCTTTATTTCAATTAATAATTGTGCCTTTTGACTCCCAAGATGTCTGTTAGCTGCCAATTCTTAACTGCAAGTCATTTCTTCTGTTGTTTATCCTCTTGGTCTAATTTATGCTATATTTGAAATGGAGTAGAGGGTGAAGTTTTGCAAGGAGGTCTGAATTCTGTTATCACTTAAAAAATTGCTTTCTGGATAATATCTATATTTATATAATATTTAACACTATCTATTTAATACTATTTATAATAACTGTATTTGTGAGAATGTGGTACTGTTGTGTTTTTTTAAGTAAGCCCTATGACCAACATGGGCCTTGAACTGTCGCATGCTCTACCAACTGAGCCAGCCAGGCGCCCCTGTTGTACTATTTTTTATTTTTTTTCTTCCTCTCCAGGCAAAGTAGTAACCAAGCATACCACTTAGCTCTCCCATTAAGCACTGCACACATGCACATTATGATCAATTCTTACAGACCATGACTTCCAACATTGTGTTTTGGGGGTGGAGGGTGGTCCAGGTAGTACCCAGACATCTTTTCCATAAACCTCCTTGGTTTATTTATTTACTTGGGTATTTATTCACTAGGCACACAGACACTTGTGTTTTTCTTTGTGCAAATTTCCTGAGGTTCCTTGATCAATTCTTCTTTGAATATAATTGAACGATGTCTTAATGATTAATGCCGGATGGATGTGATCGCATCTTAAAACTTTGTAAGTAATAGACGAGAGGTATTAAATATTTATGTATGCATAGCACAGGAACTCAACCCAAGTCCAGTCAGCTCTATGGATGCTGTAAACTTATAATCCATACACTTACCTATTTGTCTGTGCCTTTGAAATGTTTTTTGGCTTTTTTAGAAAAATTGTGCTAATATATACATAACATAAAATTTATCATCTTAACCATTCTTAAGTGTACAGGTCAGCAGTGTTAAATACATTCACATTCCTGTGCTGAATTTTTAAATGGCATCTCTATTATGTATGTTTGAGTAAACTAAGTCAATCCTGGTATTCTGTAAAAAAAACAAAAACAAAACCATCAAACTGTATTGATTTCAGTATTATTCTTTCAATCATTGCTGATTTCATACAAATTCACACACACACAAAACAGGTGTTAGAGGCATTTAAAAAAATCTTTTACAAGTACTACATGCCACAAAAGACTGTTAAATTTTAATACTTGACAAAATCTTAAAAAAATCATAAATTTTTATGCTTGATTTCTCATGATTTATCAGCAAATACAAGGTTTTTAGAAAACAGCTTAAAAAGTATGAGCTTTCTTTGTAGACAATTTTTTTTTTTTCCATTTAGGAAATTTTAAATAGAAGCTTTAAGGAAAGATTTAAATCCTATCAAGACAAGAATCAAATAGGATTTGATGAACTTCTGACCAAAGAATCTTGGTATGTTTAAAAATGAACATGTTTAATATCTAAAACTAATGATGTAATGTATGGGGATTAACATAACAATAAAAATTAAAAAAAATGAACATGTTTTCACAAATCTTCAAGGTAAGTTCAAGTTGTCTTGAGGACTCATAGACTAAGTTACTGAAGGGCTTAAAAGTTATAAATATTTTTGAATACCAGCATAATTTAGCTAGTAAAGAATTTAACAGGACACAAAATTTACCCATTTTACTAATAAAACCAAAGAAAGCTGTATTTAGTTTTTTTTAATTTTTAATTTTTTGACAGAGAGAGCGAGAGAGCACAAGCAGGGGCAACAGTAGAGGGAGAGGGAGAAGCAGGCTTCCCGCCGAGCAGGGAGCCCGATGCGGGGCTCGATCCCAGGACCCTGGGACCATGACCTGAGCCGAAGGCAGACGCTTAACCATCTGAGCCTCCCACGCGCCCCGATAGCAGCTGTATTTTAGAACTGGAAGGATGACTTGGCTTAGCCGATAAAATGGGCAGGACCACTGCTCCAGTAAAGAGGCTGTCTTGGGCATTTTCCCCCTTTCCTGAGGAGTGTGGGTGGAGTGACTCATCCATAAAGACACTGTTACATTCTTGGACTAAGATACCCCACAGTCTGTTTTTCATATAGAGTGAATTGCTAACAAACAGGCATCTTGCCCCCCAAATATTGAAATGTTTAGAGAATGTGACTTAGTTGGACTTCCTGCTGAAATGAGGTTAATGCTTTCAATGTGAACACTTTCGAGAATGTCGTAGCATAACTGTGGGTGTTGCTGAAGAAAACACAGTGGATTCACAGGCAAAGAGGTTGCGCCTCAGTGACATTGCTTCCCTGATTAACAGCAGATCTAGTCAAAGGAGCTCGCTCACTATGTAGCCGGGGACAGAACTGTCCCTGTAAGAACGCAAAACGAACACAGAACACAGCACAGTAAACACTATTCAGCTTTTCTCTGATGAACCAAGATCGATAAATACCTACTGGGCAACATTCTACACATCAATTTTCCCTGTGTGTACCGACAGAGATAGTCTGCAGAGAATGGAATGGATATAAGCCGGTGTCAGGGCGTACTCTGAAAGTTTCTCTCTTTTTCTTTAAGTATGCGGTATTAGTTGTGTCATAAGCCTTTTGCTTTTGCTCCCACAAGCGGAGCATCCAGCCCCACAGAGGAGCTGGCCAAACAACTGTTACATATTAGAGAATAAAGTCCAAATTAAAAAAAAAAACAAAACCCTTTTGATCTGCCTTGACAGTTGTTCTAACAAGAGATAGTGTTAACATCGTAACCTGTTGGAGAGTCAGATCAGCTACAGCTGATACGGTTCTTAAAAAGACCAGTTTTGGCCACTGACACGAACCCACTAGGAGGACGGAACTCTCCTACGAGGCACAGAGGGGAACGTACTGTGTACACAATGACCTGAAAGTTAAATTATTTCAGTGAGGATAAATATTTGGTTCTTCTAGAGCTACCTTCACGTTGAATGTTATTTCCTCCATGACGTACACGCGCTCAGGAAATGCTTTGGCCACCTCCTCCACACTGTTGAAATATTGCACTGGCTCCTTTATATCTCGGTCTTGTTCCAGCAGCTTGAATTGCCCTAAAATACACGATAAACGGAAGAGATGTGAGACGTTTATGCTGGCCGGCTGTCACCGTGGCGACAGCATCCCCCTTTCCTTACGCCCACTCTTCTTTGTCAAAGGCTTCTGATCATTATCATTGGGGGAAAAAGTTACCACGGCAGAAGGTTTCCTTCAACTAGAATACATGTTGAAAAATCAGCTCACAGATGAAAACAAACACACGTTATTTTTTCTTTTTCATTTTTTGTTCACATCGAGAGTTTGTTACCCGATGACCAAAATCAAACCGAATGGACGCTTATCCGTAATTTGGTCTCAAAGTGAAAATTTACTCTGTTACAAATGATTGCTCATTTTGTGTTTCACAGGAATAACCTTGTCACTGAGTTGTAATTAACACCCACACACGTGATATTCTAAAACGAACGCCGAGCGACCCGGGGGAGCTAATTTTTTAAAAAATTAGTGTTTAAAAGTCTTGCAGGTAGGGCAAAATAATACAGTGGACCTTGGGCTCTCATAGAATTGATATCTTTGGTTTCAACAGTATGTGGGCGATGCCGAGGGCTCCTGAGCCGCGGTAATTTGTGGTGTTGCTGCCGCACAAGTGTGAGGCATGAGCAGAGCGGCACTGGGCCAGGGGGTGAGCCTCCATCCAACCAGTGAGCCTGGCGACAAGCCAGGTGGCATCTGGACCCACATGTGGCTTCCTTCTTTCCTTTTTATTGCTCTGTATGAAGTTCATGAGAAGAATATACCATCATGGTATCCACAATTTGGGGGATTTGCAAAGAACTTTGAACGTATTCCTAAAAATTTCAAGGATCTATTGCTGTTTATATACTTTCAATATTGATGACACTTGTGCTCCATTCTGGTGTTGTTGTTTTCAGTTTAGGATAAAAGACCATATGTACTCAAGGCAAAGACATAGTGTTTCTTGGTAGTCATTTTTCTGAATGCTGTTTACAATCTAACACTTGAGAAACTTGAAAAGGAATTAAAAGCTATAATGAGGCAGATCTCTCAGCATGTGTCTGTGGGGCATCAGGAGGAAATAGGGGAACTTTCATTCATATTCTCAGGACTTTTTTTTAGCATCTATTAGGTGGAGGCGTTATCCTAGATGCTGGGGAGAAGTCAATAAATAGGCCAGATAAAAATCTCTATCCTCCTGAATCTTACATTGTAGCAGGAGACAATGATAAATACAGTAAATGACTAGGGTATATAATAGGTCAGGGGGTGAGAAATATTGTTAATACGGCCGGGCAAGGGGGACAGAGAGTGCAGGGAGATGTGTTCTCAGAATTCTAATCATAGGCAATAGTCTAGGCAAAGAGCTGTAGGTGGATGGGTAGCTGCCCACTTGGCATGCTACCAGTGTTGGCTGGAGCGGGGTAAGTAAAAGGTAAGAGGGAAGAGAAATAAAGTCTGAGAAATAACAGGTGGTCAGACTACGTACAGCTTTGAAGACTTGTAGCTCTTTATCTGAGAGCCACAGGGGGGTATGCGTGAAGAAGTGATCTAACCAATGTTATAGAAGGACCACTCTGGTTGTTGTTTTGAGAACACACTGTGAAGGTGCAAGGTGTAGGGGCAGAGAGCAGTGAGGAGGCTCCTGCAGTCAGCCAGGTGTGAGATGGCAGGGGTTTGGAAAAGGTGAGAAAGTGTTACGAATTCAGCCTGAGCAGCTGAAGGAAGCAGGTTTGGAGGGGTGCGGGTTGGATCAGTTCAGTCTGAGACGTCTACTAGGCATGCAATAAAGATATCCCAAAAGCTCTTAGATGAACATATACGTGTGGAGCTCAGGGAGAAGTTGGGCTGAGATAATAAATCTAGGAGTCATCGGCACACAGATGATCTTTAAAGCCACGGCACTTACTGATGAGGAGCGTGGGCTTCAGTGTAGACAGAGAAGAGGTCTAAGGTTTGAGTCCCAGGAGACTTAGAAGGACTGGCTGGAGGGGGGGGTGGTAGTGAGAGGCAAATCCAGAAGGGGTGCATTCTAGAAGCCAGTGATTCGAGCACTTCAAGGAGCTCTGAAATGAGAGCTGACAACTGTCGGGTTTAGCAACTTGTATTTAAGTGGGGACTTCGACAGGAGCAGTGGAACAGTTGGGGTCAAGCCTGACTGAGCTGGATTTAGGAGAGACTGAGAAGGGAGGAGTGGGAATAAGAGGAATGGACAGCAGGTGACATTTGGGGAGTTTGGCTATGAAGGGGAGAAGAGACACGGCGTGGTAGCTGAGGGAGCACATGGAATAGGATCGAGGGAGTGTTTCTGGTTTCCTTAATATGGTGGATGCTGATGGGAATGACCAACGGAGGGACAAGCCTAGGAGGATGGAATTATTGGAGCATGTCCCTGGGTAGGCAGAGGTGACAGGGGAGTGGAGGGGCTGGTCCTCAGCAGGAGCTCCCGTGTGACAGCTCAGTGGGAGCCCGTGGGAGCTCCCTCTTATTGCTTCAATATTTCCAGCAAAAGTTGGAAGAAAGGCATCCACTGAGAGTACGATTGAGAAATGAGCTGTGGGAGGGCTAAGGAAAGAGGAGAAGACCGTAAAAAGTCCACTGAGAGTGAATGACACATCATGACTCCTGGACAGCCCTAAGTTCCCACTTGAGTTTCACGGTCATGAATTAAAAGTGAAACCGAACAGTACAGTTCTGCATTTTTCTCCAGCCAAAGTGTGATGCATAGGGGCTGGCACAAAGTGGGCAGAGATCTGGATTCAGCCAGGATTGTAAAACTGCCAAGTGAGGATGAGACTTGAAGGAGGGCAGAGGAGCCAGGATGTATGCAAGGGAGCGAATATAATGTCTGTCCGGGGAGCCTGAGCTGGACCCAACAGCTTGGGAGGGAGGAATGAGGGTGAAAAGTAGTGGAATCAATGGATAGTGGGTCCTGATGGAGTCGAATTTCTGAAGCGAGGGAGCTCAAGAGCCAAGCAGAGGAGTGGTCAGTGAGGAAGGCATGCACTTTGAGATAATGGAAGCATGCAGTGGTTGGTGATGACGCAGTCTAGGGGGCAACCGTGGGAGGTAAAGGTTGAGGTGACGAGAAGCTAGAGAATCTAAGAGGCCAGGGGGTATTAGAAGGATCGCATATCTATGCATTGAAATCCCCAAGAATGAAGAGAGAAGGAATGCTGGAAAGAAAGGCAGTGAGCCAGGAGTGAAAATTATGGAGAAATGGGGGAGGGATCCTAGATCAGGAGCAACGATGGGGTAGCGGGCGAGAGTCTGAGGACACGAGATTAAAGCTGAGAGTTTCTAGGGAGGGGAGAAGTGGAGTGGTCAAGGGAGCATTGAAGAACCCAACTCTTCAACTTTGGGGCAACAAATGGAGCGGCCATCTGAGAGGGCTTCAGGGAAGTGGTGTTTTCAGGGCATACCCAGGTTAGGGTTTAACAAGATAAAAGTAATTTCAGAGAAGAGTTTAAGGACATAGGGATTTTGTTGGTGATGGACCCTGAAGGGAGTGTTTTCAGGAGTTAAGGGGAGGGCGATGAGGACAACGTAGAGAATGCAGCCAGATACGATGTAACAGGTCATATACGTTTAGAGATATGGAGGGGTATGAATAAAACATTCGCAAATATAGTCAAAATACGTTAGATTATACTCTTTTCACAAAAAAACAACAGAATTTTTAAAAATTTTAAGAAATTATAGCAGTATCAGTACTGCTTAAACAGATTCTGCCACAATAATAAATCAAGCTTTCATTGTCTTTATTCTACTTAGTCCTTGTACAAATTCTTAATAATTATGGAGTATCTCCAGTTTCATCTCCATTCCTCCCTATATTTTCCGACGTTCCCCCCACATGACTACACTTAGAAAGTTTGCATCACATTTCATAATTGGATTTAACTATTTTTCTGTTCTTACACAATGAATCTGAGTTAGGCTAGTAAGTGCAAACTCTGCCACTGACACGTGACTAATCCATCTGAGCTTTGTTTCCTCACCCGTCAAGTGGGGACACTTCAAAGGGCTGCAGCAAGGCTTGGATGAGAGGATTTTCAGTACTTAATACAACTAACCATTTAGCAACCCTCAGCTCCCTTTCCTGTTCTCAAGATGCACAGAGATTTTTCTCTTCTCTTTTTTGGCTTGCTTTTGTGGGATAAATTTTCTAGTGCAGGATTACTAAAGCAAAGGGCATCACACAATTCTTTTTGTCTAACATGCCTGGCTATCCTGCTTTCCAAAATACCTAGACTAATTTATATTTCCACCAGTAGCCAATTTATATTTCTTCCATGTGCATCTTAGTTGGACCACAATCTTGCCAGCAGTGAATGTTTTTTTTTTTTTCTTAAAGATTTATTTATTTTTTTGAGAGAGAGAGAGAGAGAGAGCGCGCACACGCACACACGAGTGAGTGCAGGGAGGGGCAGAGGGAGAGGGAGAGAGAAACTTTAGCAGTCTCCTCTCTGAGCTTGGAGCCCGAAGTGGGGCTTGATCTCATGACCCTGAGGTCATGACCTGAGCCGAAAGCAAGAGTCAGACACTTAACCAACTGCGCCACCCAGATGCCCCTGCAGTAAGTATTCTTTAAGTTAGATAATTCACTGGGTACTAAAAAAGCATCTCTTGCCTGTAATCTGCATTTCTTTGAAGATCGGCAAAGTTAAACAGTTGGATTTTTCTTGTGCAAATGGCTGTATATATATATATAAAATAAACATATCTGATGTCTAAATTTCTTTTAACTTCTAGAGACATACGTCTAAGAGTCTATTGGATATTTATACTTGTGAGTCTCATTAGCACCAAATTCAACATGTCTCAACCTCACATGCAATAGGTACTTAATAAATGTTCACTGAACAAAAGACAGAAAATGACTTTGGTCTGTCCCAGGACTAGCAAACAATGAAGCAACACATTAGTAACTGCAGGTTTTCAAAATTATAAATAAAAGGTGAACTGCAGGACTATACACAAGGTTTGCCTGTTTCTGAACATTAGCTGAATGTTTTCATTCATCAGAGAAAGAAAGCAATGGTATGTTATTGGTCTACTTAAAAATCATTATCTGAATCATGCACAGAACCTCAAATAATACTTTTTAGGGACCAATAAAACAGATTAGATTAGATAAGCAGTTGAAGTTATCTTCCAGGATGAAACAGACAATGTTTGAGCGTTGGAATTTGATACACAGGAACACAAAAGTAGTTTTCAGTAAGAATTCAAGTTTAGAGGTCCACTTGGTTAGAATGTCCAGAACCATCTGACAGAGACACCAATTTTTGCCCAACATTTCCAATTTCTGTAATAATCTGTTACAAGAATAAGAAAAGAAATGGTCGATCTGGAACCCGAACATAATTCAAACAATCATTAAACCAGGTATAGTTTATGAAAACCTACCAATGATATCATCTTCCTGTAAGTATGAAATACTTTGTTTTAAATTTTGTGATCAGTATTTTAGAAAAATTTTCCGAATAGGACGGGGGATCTGCATGTATGCCAAATAGTCATTAAGTGGTCTGCAGATGTTCAATCTCTGAGCTAAGAGATTACCCGAAAGCACATACACCTTTGCTAAATTCTATTCCGTCCCTTCAGAAACGCATTCATAGGACAACTGTGTGCTACTGCACCCTCACTTGTCTTAGAATTAGTGCTGCCTAACCGAAATACAGCATGAACCACATATGCGATCACGTATTTTCTAGTAGCCACGTAAAAAAAGTAAATAAGAGGTGAAATTAATTTTAATCATGTTTTACTTAAACCAATACATCTAAAATAAGAGAATCGTTGATGAGATATTTTACCTTCTTTTTTTGCATTAAGTCTTTATTGTTATTATTTCTTGCATTAAGTCCTGAAAATCCTGTGTATGTGTTCCCCTGCGGCACTCCTCCGTTCACACCAGCCTGGCTGCAAGCACTCAGCAGCCGCATGCGGCTAGGAGTTGCTGTGGTAGATAGTGCGGGTCCAGAACATCTCTGCATTCCCTTCAAACTGTGATCACAGATACTGTTCAAGTCCTTTCTCGGGTGACAGAGTCCTCTCAGGGGAAAAAAACGCATCTCCTGACAAAATAGGATGCTTCCTCTCATGAAATAAGAGCTTTAGAACTCTCATCCTTTGTTTTCCTTGCCCTGTTTGTCGTGACTGCTGATAATCTAGTTCATAAAATAGAGCCTGGGATTCCTGATACAACTCTGTCTGTCCCTTTAACGCCATTTTTCTACTCTCCCAATTTGGGGGCTTGACCTTTAAGCAATTCTTTAGTTCTTTTTCTCTTGTGTTTGTGATCTTATACTAGCAGCAGCCTCAGATTTATTTTGGCTAATGGACCAAATGAATAATCATCTTTGGTATGGTTGTTGCGTCAATATTCAGCTGAATAATTTTTTTTTTTAAGATTTTATTTATTTATCTGAGAGAGAGAGAGAGCAGGGAGAGGGACAGAGGGAGAACATCTCAAGCAGACTCCCGCTGAGCGCAGAGCCCCACTTGGGGCTCAACCTCACTACCTTGAGCCGAAACCAAGAGTTGGATGCTCAACGGACTGAGCCACCCAAGGCATCCCTCAGTTGAATAAATTCTAAACTTCTAGTCTCACCGGTGTTTGCCACCTATGTTGAACAGAAAGACCTGAAATCACATACACATGGGAGTACTTACAAGAAACTATTCTGAGACTGATTAACATACACAGATGAAAGAAAAAGAATAAAAATAAAGTAACAGCTAAATATGACCAAATGTTTTAACATTTGAACATACTGTACCTCAGAAAAATAGATTCCTTTCATTCATTGTTTTAACTGTTCATTGGACATCCAACAGTCAGTTAACGTCCCTTTCCTCTTTTCCATATAATTCCTTCAGACTGTCCTGGAAGATTTTAGTTTATATGTTTCTTTGTGTACATATATTATTATTTTAAACATTGTCCTAGTCCTATGTTTGACGATCTAAAACCAAATTATTATTTTACGTTTCTTACATCCTACAAATGCCTTCAAAATCTAAATATACCAAAGATCTTTTTTTTTTTCAAGATTTTATTTTTAAGTTATCTCTACCCCCAATGTGAGGCTCGAACTTACAATCCCAAGATCGAGTCACATGTTCCACCAACTGAGCCTGCCAGGCACCCCCTAAATATACCAACTATCATAATGTAATGTTCTAAACAATGGGTCACAGTATATATGTGACTTCCTACAGTGGGGTTGGCAAACTTGTTCTGTAAATATTTTAGGTTTCAAAATGCACTAAATGGTCTCAGTTGCAACTAGTTCCCTTTGGCGATGTCTCCTGAAAGCAGCCAGAGACAATACGGAAACAAAACTGGAGCAGCTGTGTCCCAACCAAACTTTATGTGCAAAAACAGGCAGCAGTCAGATCTGGACCTTGGGCCGCACACTTCGCTGACCTCCGTCCCACTGGAAGGAGTGGAAAGTATGGATCAGGGGAGTGGCAAGAGGACGGGACATCAGACTGACAATGACCAGTCCCTTCTATCACAATACTCTTAAATAGTTACACTGAGGTCTCTTGTAAGGTGCCTTGTAAGGTACACATCCTAAGCTGGCCCATGTTTATCTTAGGATGGTCTACAATGAAAAAGTGTAAGCTGCAGAAGTGGGTATTGGAATAGTCCAAATGACCAGCAAACATGAGTGGCTACATTCTCTCACTGTCTTTTATAAGACCAATTTTCTACGAATTTTTACTTAGCTTCTGTTCTTTTACAAAAGAATGACGCTCGCAGATGAGTCAACTTTAAGTACTCTGGGAAAGATGCTGAGCTCTTGCGTTACTATACTCCCCGTGACTGTTGTGGCCCATCGGAGTCCAAGCCTGGAGTCCATCTAAAGAGTGAAGAGCCAGTTCCCTGCCAAAATGTGAAATTGATTTACATAGCACATATTCCCACAACCCCCACATGAAGGAACTAATTTTTTAACAGACGTTTCATGAATAACAGTCTTTGTGCCACCAAATAAAAACATTTGGAGATCATCAAAACATCTGTTCTGAGATGTTACTGTCAAACTCGGGTCTTGGAGAGGAAGGAAACTGCATTGTTTTTCAACAGCTTTGATGATTTCAGAAAACGTCTCCATTTTGAGAACCGTTCTGTCTGCAGAACCCAGAAACTTGCAGGAAGTAACTCAACATCAATGACATGCCCATCAATTACAGCTTACCTAAATTTACGATAATATTTATTTATTTATTTTTAAATATTTTATTTATTTATTTGACAGAGACACAGCGAGAGAGGGAACACAAGCAGGGGGTGTGGGAGAGGGAGAAGCAGGCTCCCCGCTGAGCAGGAGCCCGACGTGGGGCTCGATCCCAGGACCCCGGGATCATGACCTGAGACGAAGGCAGACGCCCAACTGACTGAGCCACCCAGGAGCCCCTACGATAACATTTAAAAAGCAAAGATTGGTACTAACTGCACCGCTTTCACGATGCATTTCTAAAACTATATTGCACAATTAGTAGGTTGACAAGAAATAGCTGTCATCTAGAAAATATCCATTTCTTTTTTTTTTTAAAGATTTTATTTTTATTTATTTGACAGAGAGAGACACAGCGAGAGAGGGAACACAAGCAGGGGGGAGTGGGAGAGGGAAAAGCAGGCTTCCCACGGAGCAGGGAGCCCGACGCGGGGCTCGATCCCAGGACCCTGGGATCATGACCTGAGCCGAAGGCAGACGTTTAATGACTGAGCCACCCAGGCGCCCCAGAAAATATCCATTTCTGTGGGCGATAATCAGTGACTGACCTCAGAATGGATGAGGTGTGCAGCATAGCTAAGAGGCCCGGAGTCCTCCTGCAGGCATCTACACTTCAGGCACCTGTAGGATGCTATAGGGGCTATATACCTTCTCCTTTACTTGGAGGGAAAAGGTCAGTTGTCAGAAATGAAAATGGAAACACACAAATTAAGAAGAGACAGCAATAATGCTGAGACATTTAGAAATAACAGGGAAAGTTAGAGGTGGCCAAATTCAGGTCTGTTGTGTTTGTTACTGGCTGGGAAGTTATGGTCAATGATCAGTGGGAAATAAGTTCCATGCCACTGGCAAAGATGGGGCTCCCTGTGTTTCGTGCTTCCCGGGTCCCCATCATTGCTGGTAACGAGCATGGCCTGTGTGGTAAATCTTCTTTTACAGCTCAGGTTTTACCGTCCACCACCCCTTTAGCACAGTGGCCCACTTTATGTGTGCAAATAAAAAGAAACGGAATGAGAGCTGAGGCCTCTCTAGTACCCATCTGTGGGCCCATAACTCAAGAGAACGATAACACTCTACTGGCATTTCCCTCATTCTGGGAGCAGAAAAACATTGCATACATCGGTGCAAAATGATAAAACAGAAAACAAAGCAAAAGCAACAAAAATGGCACCAGAACACCAAAGCAACCTCAGAATAGCTAAAATGAGCAGAAGAAGGAAACCTGGAACGTTGAAATGCCATGACCATGTCTGTGTTATTCAGTGTGGCATGCCCAGCACCGCCCCACACGTGGCATGTAGTAGGTGCTTATTAAATGATGAATGAGAGCACACTTTCTTCTCTTACCTCTTTCAGACACAGGCCACCAACATTACGTTAAAAGCTTTCAGGTCTGTTGTGCAAATGAAATATAATCTAAATGGTTCAAATAACTGGACTTTAAAACCAGTGGGCCATTTCCAAATATGAAGAAATGAACACTTCTCAAGTGATAGAAATAATAAACCAGTTGACATTTTTCAGGAAGCAAATAAATCTGGGCAGGAATCTGCACTTACACTCAAACTCTACACCTACTCTTGTATTTTTTATCTTTACCTATACATGCAGGCTGGAGTTTCTAGAGGATTGAAATGTAGAAGTAGGATTGCCAGGTAAAAGGTACACATCTTGTTATTTTGAATTGCACCAACCAATATAATGCCCTTTAAAAGCTTTAAGCAAATGGTTACTTCCACCAACAATGTATGAAAACTCATTTACCTAAACCCTCTACCAAAACTGTCAGTGTTCGTGAACAACTTCGCTTCCCTTTTCTGGAGTAAGGGGAAGAGATTTAAAGATTACTTAATATATGCAACTGCCAAAAAATTCACACAGTACCTGAGGGTAGAGGGTGACAACAGAGTCTCCTTCCCAATATTATCCTCAGATCTCTTCGCAGAGGCAGGGCTATCATTCTCTTGTACATCCATCCAGAGATAGTGTCTAATACAATCTCTCTACACACACAGTGCCACTCTTTTCAAAACAACTGGTAGCATTCTGTACAGTTATTTCATTATTCCATATGAGAATCTGTCTCATTCTAAGAGCTGGACCCCGTGCAAATACCATCACTAATTTAACTAGTCCCCTATTGATGGGTATTCAGATTGATTTCAATCTTTCGCAGCCAGGGATGCTCAAGTTCACATCCTCGTACCAAAGGTATTGCACGCTTAATCCAAGTATATTGGTGGGAAAATGCCTAAATGTGGAATCTTTGGGCCAAAGGGTAAGTGCATTTTAATTTTTGACAGATACTGTGGAACCAGCCTTCATAGAGATTGTGCTCACTTATATTCCCACCAACAGTGTGGTTCCTCCTACCTTTCCTAAGACTTTATTGCCAAATTTTTTATCATTGCCAACTTGATGGGTGAAAAATAGTATTTTATTGTAATTTTAACTGATTTTTCTTATTATAAAGGTGGATCTCATTTTTATGATAATTAAGTGATTTATATTTCATACTCTGTGAATTTTCTGTTCTTTCTCTTATTACCAATTTTAGAAATTTCCCTTAATCTTGAGCATAATTAAAAAAAATAACACAAACTTGTAATACTACAATGCAGCATTTCCCATTCTAAAATCCAATTCCTACATTGTTTCTAGTTAGTTCCTAAAATTATGAGGTTTTGGGGAGGTGAGAGTAGAAAAAGAACTGTGGGAAAAGGTAGGTAAAGAACAAACATGAACCCAAAGGCTCAAAACATATAACCACAGAGAACAGGAATTAAAGAACAGAAAGAAATCATTAGCCAAAATATGGTGAGTTTCACCATAAATTACCTGTGGGTATTTTTATTTATTTTTCCTAAGATTATACAACACAAAGTAGTCAGACCATTAGTTTCAACTCTGAAACTCCATCCTTGAACTTAACTAGACCTGGATTCAAAATGGCATCATTCTATTTCACACCGTGCAAATGGTTTCCTTATTTTTTTGAAAATGGGAAAATTGCATTTTCCAATGTATCTAATTGGCCAGTTGCTTCTTCAGAATTATCAGAAATTTTCTGGGGCACAATTATCGTAAACATGATGGAACCTATAAGGGTCTTAGATTTGAACGTGGCTGCTGACAAGTTAATGTGGAAATCTTGGGGTCATCTTCATCTTTCTTCTCCTATACTCATTTTCCCCTAACTCTCACCCTTCGGACCCTTGCAATCACTCTGCCCTCAGCACTCCCTGACACTCTTCTGGCTTCGATCCTCATCACTTCATACTGGTATTATAGCTTCAGGTTTAGTTAAGCCCATTCTCATTTCGGCCCTTTGAGGATCATCTTAAAACACAACCTGAATGGATTTCACCTCACTCAAGTGTTCAGTGCTCCCTTCTAAAATAAATAAACTTATAATAGCCCTTCAATTTCTAGCCCCAATCAGGCTCTTCTGCCTTAGTTTTCAAGTCTCTCCATAAACTCACTCCACTCTGCTTCTATAAGCGTTTCCCCCACCACCTGTGCGATCAATACTCATTCTCTCCCTCTCTGCCTTTGTTCAAGCTTTCTTCTTAGTCTCTGCAAAACTATGGGTACTTTTAGTGCCATTCTAAGTTCTGTGCATGACCATCTTCCTCCCTTATTCTACTTCTTCTCCTACCCTCTCAGCTCTCCTGGGGGAACGCCTCTATCATCCTGGCTCCAAGGACCACCTAAAGGCTGACAACACACCAACCTTCTCTCTAGCCAGACCTCACCCGAATTCCACATCAACTCCACCCCATACCTGCTGTGTTATCTCCAACAGCTCTCCCACAAAGCTCTAAAAATTGACAGATGCAAAACCGAACTCATCTTTTTACTTCTTGAACCAAGCAGCCACCCCAGTGAGAACCCTGGGTGGTCATCCTCGACCCCTCCCTCTCCCTAATCTCTTACATCTAACTGGTGTTAATTCAACTTCCTTCCCTTCCTGTTATCAATCAATTTCTTTCTATTTCCGCTACTACTGTAAGTTCCCAACTGCATCATCTCTCACTTTGGCTAATCTCCTAGTGGATTGCTTTGTCCCCTGACTTCCATTCTAGGAAACTATTCCTTATGCCACTGCTTAAAATTAAAATCTAATCATATTTTAAGTGAAGATGATTTGCAGAGGATATATTTACAATGAGACTATTGCTAAGGGTGTGGGTGGGCTGCAGGGGAAGCACAGTGATAACCTAGGAATAGCAGCAGAGAAGTACCACCATAGCATGCCAGGACTACGGGAGGGACTGGTTACTGGAAGAAGAAAGTGATGTTAAATAAGGTCGCCTTGAGAAGGGGAGACGCACCTGTTCCCTGGTGATCTTTCAAGGGAGGAAGCCAGAAAATTAAAGACCTTGACCTCACTCTCTTCCTGCCCATCTCCTGCTGGGGCTAGCTATCCACTGGCTGAACTTACCTGGAAATCAAAGAGCAGGAGAGTCTGGTGATTCAGCCCTACAGGTCAGCCTCTGGGACGGAGGCAATGGAGAATGGATTGGGATGTGTGCCCCTCCATCCTCTGACTTTAGTGGCTCTCTATCTACTATAAATTTAACTTCTTAATGAATACACAGGCTGTCCGAGATCTGGCCCTCACTTTATTCTCATCATGCTAAAACCCATCTAGATCCATCCATGGTGAACTATGCTTCTTCTCATACCGAATTCGGTATATGGAATGCCTCTCCTCTATTCCCCGGCTTAGCTACTCTATTTATCCAGAATCAGTTCACTCATCACTTACTCTATAAAAAAAAAAAAATCTTATTTCAGGTATATAATTGACCATACTCTTTAGTGATCTCATTATCTGTCTATAGATTTTTATCCAAGCATGTACAATATTTTACTGTCCTTATTTGCTTACACGTCTATGTTTGTACACTAACTAGTAAACTCTCTAAAGGAAACGGGATGTGCCTAACACCATTTTATTCCCAGTGCTCAATACTGTTCAAGACACATAGTAGGTACTTAATAAATGATGTCTGAATGAGGGAATGAATTTAAGCACCAGCTCAAACCCAGTCATCCATGAAGTTTTCCCTGATGACCTCAGCCCATGCTGATCTTCACTCATATTTATTACCAGAGTCTAGCATTCAGTGCTTCCCCACCTACTTCACCTGTTTTTGTATTGTTTTCTTAGTTGACCACAAGCGCCCTGACAGCAGGAATCATGCCTTCTGCTTCTCTGACAGCACAGTTTGAGTCTATACTAGACACTTAATAAATGCTTGCTCTGAAGAGTAGGTGTTTAGAAGCAGGAGAAATACAGGTTTTTTGGAGTCTCAAAATCAAGCACTTACATGACCAGAAAGTCTTGTAAGTTGGTAAAACTGGTAAAAAGGTGGAGACGGTAATCTGATAGCTCTAGCACCTGCTGATTTCCAGAGGCAGGAAATCTGGATTTTTATGGAAACACGTCTGATTTTTAATGGTTTTTAATGGTTGGCTCAAATAAAAAAATCTCATTTAACCCAGAGACTACTCTACATTTTTGAGAGGAGGGCATGGCTGTGGTTTGAGCAAGGGCTTATAACATCACTGATCTAGGTGATGCCATATGTAAGTGGGTGAGTATCGGTCAGGAAATGTTCAAGAAATTTAGGTGGAAGGTCTGGGCTCTTGGAATGCTTCATTTCTCCCTTCAGCTGAAACAACGACCTTTAGTGGGAGGCCTCTTGTTTATAGGCTTTCACGTCAGTGTTAAGAGCAAGCTCACATAAGACCTAGAGTGTTGACAGCCTTCTGTCAGGAAATATCCCAAGTTCCTACTCCTGCCCTGACAAATACATTCAATCCAAAAATGTGATAAAGGATGGTAGGTCCTGCCTGCTTCTGAATGCCAGAGTATGTTAAATGCCAGCATTGGCAGAGATTAGAAGAGACAATCACATACTAAATGACCAGCTTCTTCCTTTTTGAGATTTTATTTATTTATTTAGAGCATGATCAGGGGGATGGGCAGAGGGAGAGGGAGAGAGAGAGCCCGAGGTGGGCTCAACGTGGGGCTCGATCCCAGGACCCTGAAATCATGACCTGAGCTGAAACCAAGAGCCAGATGCTCAACCAACTGAGCCACCCAGACGCCTCTTAAATGACCAGCTTTTTCAGAAAGAGACTCAACACAGAATGTGGAAAGACAAAATAGAAGAGAAAAAAATCCAGAGTAGGCCCGAGCCATCTCAGGACGCCTCTTCCCAGCCAGTCTCTCTCTCTCTCTCTCTTACACCCGTTATCTCACTCAACGGTCCATGAGGGGGTGGGGATTACTGGAGACTTGACCTATGAGGAAACGGAAGCTGGCAGAGATTAAGGACTATGCCTTTGGTCACAGCAACTCAATAGCAAACCCAGGATGGTACCTCATTGTGTTGTCATCCTAAGCCCAACTTTATTTTGCTGCTTCTCCAAACTACCAATACCTCCCTCTTCAGGATGAGGTCAATAGGGTAAGGAGCTGGTTATGCCTTGTGTGTTACTGAAAAAAATATCCTAAAGATAGCAGAAAGAAGTATCATTTACTATTTATATATGCAATGAATTCTTCTTTGATAGAGTTTGGAGGGCTATTCAGATTGTTTTGTTTAATCCCCAAAATGACCTTGGCAACTGGTTAAATGATAAAACAGGTCTTCACTTAAGTGTAACTTAAGGTTATGGAAGGTATACAGTGTCACTGATAATTTGCCCCGTTTTGTGGAATGAGAACACAGCCACTCTTTTTAATCTCTGGCATTGTACTCGTCAACGGGATGAAGCAGCTGCTTCTATTAAGGATAAAAAAACCTATGTTTAAAAAAAAAAAATCAAGCTTCCAGTAAGTAAAAAGTAACTTTATTTGAGGTAGGATCCTTCTGGAGAAATATAATCTATTTATCTACATAAAAAATTAAGAATAGCAAAATAAAGCTTTAATTTTTTTTATTTTTTATTTTTTTAGTATGCTCTATGCCCAATGTGGGGCTTGAACTCATGACCCCAAGATCAAAAGTTGCGTGCTCTACTGACCGAGCCAGCCAGCTGCCCAGGCTTTAATTTTTACTTGTAGAATTTAAAATCATATAGTATAAAAAGTGAGGAAGAAAAGGTGAACAGAAAATGGGAAGCAGGGAAGACAAATGAGGGGAAAGGGAGGTAGGGAAACAGATTTTACAAAGAAAATGGGACGTAGAAATTGACAGAAAGAAAAAACATTATACACAGATAAACACAATTTCAACCCAGACAAGGGAAAGGAAGAGCGCCCCAATGCAGACAGGCAAAATGCGGCCGCACACGACAAAGACAAGACTTCAGAGTCATGTTGTCAGTTTACACCTACAGGAAAACAGGAAGCACACTGTATAGAATCAAAGCTGAGGTCTAAAGGTTTTCAATACTATAGTTCCTATGATATATGCTTCTTTCCCATGCTTATGGAAGTATTTGAAAAGGAAAAAGAGAGCCAAACTGCACGTCCAAAGTGTGTGTGTGTGGGGGGAAACACTCAAGGATTTTAACATTCCACCATTATTTCTCTACTGAAACATGACCCCATTCTTGGCTTCTTATTTGCTCCCTTTTCCACAGCCTAACAGTAAACTCCCACACACCATTGGGACCACAGAGGGGAACAATAACACAAGCAGCTGCTCAAGCTGTGGTTTCCATTAGGAAAAAAAGTGCCTCTATTATAAGGGATTTAGTTTTTAACCTTACGGCCCAAACTGAAGTGATTAAAACTCCATGTACAGAAACACAAATGGTTTCTTAAAAGTCTGATGTAGGGCACACTCAGCATTCTCAAAGCAAAGGGGGGAGGGCAGTCTGAATTCTGACACCCACCTTGGCTTAGTGCATGGACTTGGATATGGGAAAGCTAGCAAAGACACAAAATCAAAACCTATCGCATAGGTCCTAAATTTCGTTGTTGTAAAGGTCAGGGATACATTTTCACCAAATTCTTTAGCTATAAAAAGCAAGGTAATCAAGCCATAAAATGATACAGAGGAACCTGAAATGCACATGAGAGAAGGGAAAGAAGCCAATCTGAAAAGACGACATGTTGTACGATTCCAACTATAGGACATCCTGGAAAAGGCAAAACTATGGAGACAGTAAGAAGATCAGTGGCCTCCAGGGATCAGTGGAGAGGGAAGGATGAAAAGGTAGAGCAGAGAGGACTTTTAGGGCAGTGAAAAGATCCCTCTGTATAGTGTTATAATTATGGATACGCTTGCCAAACACAGAATGTACAATCAAGAGTGAACCCTAATGTAAACAGCAGAGGGGGTGATCATGATGTGTTAATGTAGGTTCATCAGTTGTAACCCCTTGGGTGGGGGCACGACGTATGAGGGAAATCTCTGTACCTTCTTCTCAATTTTGCTGTGGACCTAAACCTGGTCTAAAAAATTCAGTATTTAAAAAAAAAAAAAAAATAGCAAGGCACTCCTGAAAGGCTTGCATTTGATATAAAAGCAGAGCTAAGGTCTAACATCCCTAAAGCCAGGCACGTTCTGTTCTCAAGGCTCAGCACATGGGTGGTGCCTTCCGATTTGACATGGACTCATTGGTTGTCCTTTTGCCTCCACAGCGTCCTCTGCACAACAGTTATGTGCAAGAACTTCTGGAGTTGAAATCCTGGCTTTCCCCCCTACTGTGCAACTTTGGTTATGTTTTAACCTTTCACACCTCCATCTCCCTCCTGGTCCTATAATACAAGGGCAATAAAACCAGTATCAGTTATTGGGATAAAACATAAAGAGCTTAACACAGTAAGTGGCTCATGATAAGGGCTCAATGAATCTCAGATGTGACAAAGATATACTTGTCATGAATGGAAAGGAGTTCATGCTACTATTTTCAATTCCTTTCTGTTTAGGAGAAAAGTATTAGCGCCTGGAAAAACTCTGCCAGAGATGAGCCATTAAGAAGTATTCTAGGGGCGCCTGGGTGGCTCAGTCGGTAAAGCATTCGACTCTTGATCTCAGCTCAGATCCTGATCTCCAGATCGTGAGTTTGAGCCCCGCGTTAGGCTCTGTGCTGGGTGTGGAAGCCTATGTAAAAAAAAAAAAAAAAAAAAAAAGTATTCTAAACTGAACATAGTTAAAGTGGCACAACTGGCCGTCAGGTAGATGGGAAGATGAGAGAAAGAAATACAGAGGACTGGGATTTGGGGTGGCGTGCTGCTGCCTGGTAAGAGACTCCTGTTCTGGGAAAGATAGAGAGCCAGGGATAACAAATGCTACCTTTTCTATGACAAGCTGCCTCCTGAACTCTCTGCTCAACAAAGAGCAATTCCAATGAAAATGTCTCATGCTTAAGATATAATTACTTTAATATGTTTGCGACCACCATGACTGTAGAACGGAAACTCCAGCAAAATGAAAAGGACCTATGAGAGAGAAGTCTCATTCTTCTCAGATCTTTCTCTTTTACTTAAAAAACGAAGCAATAGTCACGCTGGTGCTCTGAGACCGGGGGCGCCATTTTTGTTGAAGTGTTTAATGAATGAGCATGCTTCCCAACAGTAATATATAACTTTGTCCTATACTTCCAGAACCAGTGAATGATTTCCCCTGTACCTCTTCTTGTGTTTTCACTGGTCTCTGCGGGCAAAACGCCCCACTCCTGCTCAGCTCACTTCTTCCAATACTTCCTTTTCGTCCAAATGCCTCCACTTCTATTCCCCACAGATCTAGCTTACTGAGCATTCCCTGGTGCCTTTCAGATTTTGTCCCTAGTCCATGTTATATAGGCTGTGGTGCAAGTGCAGGACTGTGCTCAGTAAAATATTCCATCCCACAAGGGCAGTTATGTAAACAGGCTGCTTCTGGCAGAAACATCCGATGGGATAAACAAGGCTGGAGAGAAAAAGTACTCCGCGAGCAGTCACTTTGTCAGGGCACAGAGACATATTTCAAATAAAGAATTCTTGTTCTTAATATAAGACCTGGCTGTTAATAAACCTAAATTACTGGGGAAAATTAAAAACAAAACAAAACAAAACAAAACAAAACAAAAAACAACCCCAGTAAGGACTGAGTCAGCAACTATGATCTCTGAAACTGTACTAAGGGGATTGACTTTCATTTTCTGGTTCTAGAATTTTATTTTTCCAAAAATAAAAACAAAAACTATTTAAAGTGTCAGGGAAATGAGAAGGCTACTGTAAGAATTTATAACATTTAAGGACCCATAGAGACGCTGAATGGAAGTTATGGCTAATAATCTACTGATTAAATAAGATACGTAATCATCAGAAAATGATAGTTTGTATCCATGTGGATGTGTTGTTACAGAGGCTTCTGGCTGTCTTAATACTTGGTCCATAGGAACAGTGATGAAAATGTGATATTTAGCCTTGCAAACAGGAGTATATGCAAACAATTCACTATAGGAAGGTGCTGATAGCTCATAACAGAGAACACAGGTATCAGTAAAACAAACAGGTCTTGTAATACCTGAAACTGGACACCCGCTAATATGTGTGGCAAGGAGAGAATGCCTAGAAAGTTTACGGCTTTTGTTTACAAATTTACTGTAAAGCATACAGTGTGACTGATAGTTCATGTCTGAACTGCAGTGCTTGCTACGAAATGTACAACGTGCTTGTCAAATCTTTTTGCATAAGTATAAAAACATGTTCATTCAGCAAGATATTACTTAGGCTTCCTTTGCTACCTTAATGGTAGGCAACATGAGTAGTGGAGAAGAACCCGGCCCAGAAGCAGGCAGACCCAGGTTTGAATCTCAGCCCTGTCCCCTAGGAGATCTGGGACTTTGAGGAAAGGACCTCTCTCTGGGCTTCGGTTTCCTCACCTATAAAACTGGGATGGTAATATCTATCTCCTGCGATTATTGCAAAGACCGAATGAGACCATGTATTTACAATACTCTCAAAGAGCAGCATGCACTTGATGAACAGTAAGATGACTGATACCGTCTCATATTATCAAGATTCAGTAACAGAACTAAAAATGAGGGCTGAATTATTTTCCTTCCTTGTTTTAACTATCAGTCAAAATAATCTAACAATTCCAAGCATATTTATTTACTTACTACTCTGTTCAAGGCAGCGTAGTGTGCAAAGTGCTACAGACATTTCAGGTCCTCGGAGCTTACTGGGCAGAAAAATACTTAGAAACCTGTTTTTTGTTTTTTTTTTCCTCTCTTCCACTTACATGTAAGTTTGAATTTTCCAATGCCGATTCAGTTTTTAAGATGTGACTGATTTAGGGTGGCATGTTTTATTTTGCATGCCCTGCCACTAATTCATAAATCCAAAATAATGGGATAGTTCATAAACTCAGTCATTGAAAGATACAGTGAACTGGGACCTTAACTGACGCCCACCGCTGTGGCTGACCTCCTGTAGGTAAAATAGACAATGTCAACAAATAAAGGTTTTGTTTGGTAATCACACTGTATTTCCACGTAGGGTCCGGCCGAAACTTTCCAAGGCTGGGATGGAGTGTGCTGACAGTGTTTTCACGAATGTTATTTTTACTCGTCATAGAGTGCCAGCTTATGCCCTCAGCCCTTCTGAGTCATTTCAATTTATACAAACGTGTGTGGAATGAATGAAGTTAGAGAGGGTTAGAGAAATGGAAAAAAATCTTTATATGACAAAGACTGGAAAAGGCTATGTAGTCTTTGGTGTTAGTAAAACAGGATCACTATGGAGATAAAAACTAAAAATGAATCCCTACCTGACGCTATCTCTGGGCAATGAAGGACAGCAACAATTACATTAAAATTAAGGATTTCTGTTCAGTGAAGGATATTATGGGAAAAGTTGACAGACGGGTGGTAGAACAGATGACGCCTGCAAAGCCTAAAAAATGAAAAGAGATGACATCCAAACTATTCAATGAAATCCTGCAGACCACACACACACACACACACACACCATTGCCAGTGTAAGCAGGGACGAATATAAGTGGGCAATTTACTAAGGAGGCAGCCTAAAGACTAGCAAGCATGTGAAGAGAAGCTGTATAGTCAAATAAATGCAAATCAAGAGCGATTACTTCTCACCTATTAGACTGCAAAATTGTAAATTCCTGATGGGGGTCAGGAATCCTGCTGGACTGTGGTGGGAGTGAGGCTGGGGCAGCCACTCTGGAGAGCGATCTGGCATCATGTAGTCAAATTAGCTCTACTTATTTCTAAGACTCAGCAGCAGTCCCATTCCTGTGTCTGTAATCCCAGAGAAATGTTCACCCAAGGCCACGGGGGATGCATAAGGATGCTCGCTGCAGCATGATTTTGGCTGTCCACTCTTGGGAAACCACACAAATACACAGCAGGAAGAATGGATTTTTAAAACATGGTGTATCTCTAAAACACAGTGCTATATGGAAAAAAAAAAAAGAAATAGGAGATTTAAAGCACAGTATGATTTATGTTAGTTTAAAATATTTGCACACAAACCCTCGCACTTTTCTAAGAACACATCCAAAGTTAAAAGGTACACTAACCACATTTCAATGGTTGTCTATGGGAAGGTGGGAGGGTAATGTACTACCCGGGATGAAACAATAAAATCAAATCTCCCTCCCCCACCCCACATTTATTTCTAAAGAGAAAACTCTTATCATTAGTATTTTTAACATTTACTTAATATATCAGGAAGGGAAGAAAAACGAGTGAAGGAGCCTAAAAGGTAGGAGAGAAGAAGGGAAAGATTTGAGTTTTCTTACAGGCCAAGCATTGGGTTTGACCAACAAATGAAAATACTCTTTCTTGAAATAATAGCTGCCTTCCAGCACGGTCTTCAAAATTCCATACAGGCCCCCACAGGGATACACTCTGATACCAATACACCCTCACCTTTGAAGAGAATGGGAAATAGCTCCCAACCTCACCAAGAACTTTAGTTAAAAAATCTTTCTTTTATCATTTCCACCAAATTGATGTCATATAGAAAACTTTAGGTTCCCCCCCCAATTCTATTCCATTCATTTTGGGGGTAGCAAAAATCTAATGATCTCAAGAACATTTCCTCCTCATATTTAAAAACCTCACATTGGGAGTTACAACCCTTCCGGTATTATACTGCTTTTTATACCAATAGGAGCTTCTCAACGGGTTTCATAGGTTGTGAAGAATTTAACATTGCCCTACACATACCATGTACCCTACACACACCATTCCTAACCAAAATGAGAGATGACCAGTCCTATGGAAGTAGGTGAAAATCAACCGGAACAGCTTTCAGGGATGTACCCAAATGTACATTAAACTGTTACATATAACGCTGTAAAAATACAAATGTGGGTAAAATTGTGGACTTATAATTTTATTTTGGAAGCAACATATTAATGTATGAAATAAGAAAATAAAGCAACACATCATTAAATTATTTTTTTTAAAGATTTTATTTATTTATTTGACAGAGAGAGACAGCGAGAGAGGGAACACAAGCAGGGGGAGTGGGAGAGGGAGAGGCAGGCTTCCTGCTGAGCAGGGAGCCCGATGTGGGACTCGATCCCAGGACCCTGGGATCATGACCTGAGCCGAAGGCAGACACTTAACGACTGAGCCACCCAGGCGCCCCCACATCATTAAATTCTTAAGGAGTCATAAACTCCTGGTTCTCAAACGGGTGTGCATCAAAGTCACCTGGAGGGCTTGTGAAAACAGACTGCAGGGCCCCACCCCACTCTCTGATTCAGAAGGTGTGAGGTGGGGAGTAAGACTGTTTCTACCAAGTTTCCAGATGCTGCTGCCGCTGCTGGTGCCCACTTTGAGGACTCCGTACCAGCTCGGGACAGAACTGGCAGTAACTATGAGAGCAGAGAGATCACAATGGCATTGCTGGGACAGAAGAGAAACTGGGACACTAGGGACACCCTGAAGCTGGACTGGGCTTCGGACAATTAGAGATTATGGAGGAGGTGAGAGTACCTGAGCACAGGTAGAGCCGGGGGAGGAGAGGACAAGCACAGCCTGATGGGCTTGGTGACAGGTAAGAAGGCAGGTAGGTGAACTCAATCTACTGAAATGTTGTGAGCAGAGGACTCACACAAACTGTTGCCCTGGACAGCCCTCCTGCCCACTGGGTATGCACCTTGTCTCGCTGCTACCCTCAGATATGATGCTGGGGGATAGGACAGCTAAAAGCCCTCACTGGTGAGCATTTCGGCCCACAGTGCTTTTGTAGCACTTATCATAATTCTAATTAAACAATTACAAAAGGAGTTGTATAAAGTGTATTTCTCCCAGTCATATGTGAGAGATGGGGTGTTATTTCCAGCATGTTCCCTTACTCAGCTCTGCACCGTATATACATAATGAATGAGCACACGTGTAGGACCTCAAACCCAAGCTGGTCAGAGCACAGTGAGCTCTTCCTGGCTCCCTCTATGGCTCTCCTTTAGAACTCAGTGCCAAAGTATCTGAGCCTTGTATCTATCACCCTACTTTGGGCAGAGCCAAAGGTGTACAGTGCAGGGAAGGCACACCAGGACCAAGTCTTACCACTCTAAAAAGGGAGGATAAAAGAGGGAGGGAAGAAAGGTACTTTAGTCCCCAGGCACAAAATCCCCAAGGGAGTTGCTCCCCACTATGTAACCAAGATTGATAATCCACTCATCCTTCAATTCTGAAGTCTGCAGTCAGTCCCATGATGTCTGGACAGGAGTTGGGGAAAGAGTGATGCCTGTTCCCATCTCAGGATAGAACCCAGTTCTTCCTCTTGGCCACCTGACGGGAAGCTGTGAGGACTAAATGGAATGATCCTAGTAGAGTTGAGTTCAGTGCTTGGCACTCAGTGCTTCACACATGGAAACGACCGATTCTAAGTTCCTAATGCTGATCCCTCATATGTGCGCCCTGGAAGGCTGCTTGGGCCCTTCACTGAGAATACTGGAACGAAAGGGTATAATTTACCAATATGGTGGTCTAGGACATGGACTGAAATGACCATGACAAAAATAGACACAGCAGAAGGAGGATCCACTTTAGGGGGTAAAAACATTTTTTTTTTTTTTCTCCTTTAGAGCATCTGAGGTTGAGGTGATAATAAGAAAGTGGAAGTGCATTCAGTAGGCAGCTGAACTTTGCAAAGGGAGAAGTCACAAAGTCAAACCTATAGGAGGGGCCAGTGGAGGCTGTGAGGGTTAGGTTTTCTGCAGAGATGACGAGAGAGAAGACAGGCACTGAGTCTTAAGGTCAACGCAGTAGGGATGAACCAAAGACAAAGAAGGAATTGAGAAGATGGAGGGAAGTGGGCCATCAGAAAGAGTGGCAAGAAGAGTTTTGAGGACAGCTCCCACTAGTGTCTGCTGTTGCAGAATCGAGGAGCAGAAATGGGAAAGACCATGGCTCTGACAACTGGAAGGCATTGTGACGTCCAGAGCCAGGTTTCAAGGGGGAATTACCGACTGAGAAGACCAAGGCCCCTACAGAATGGCTGTGATCCATTCTCTAAGTCAGTACTTCAAGAGTTCTTGAATAACTTACACTACACACTACTTCTCAGGCCAGGTATACAAACTCCAATAAAGTGGAAACCCAGCCTACTCTTTTTTCATTCCAAAGAGCCCCAAATACTGCAAGTCTATGTGATTTCCTGTGAAGAGGCAGTTGGATCATAGCATTAGAGCTCATCCTCTGCATCATTAGCTCCTCCAAATATTCTTCCTGGCTGATAATGACACTTAACCTGGTGTTGATTTTTTTTTTTTTTAATTTTAGAAATTACCTCTAGGTGCTCATCATTAGTGTAAATTATGCGGGGGGGGGGCAGTGCATAGGGAGCAGCGGTGACTGGTTTGGAAAAAAGACTCAGATCTCTGTGCATGCTGGTGTGTGATGTGCAGAGCGAAGACTGAAGTCTATTTCTATTCCATATGAGCATGAAGCCATGAGCACACAGGCCAGCCCCTGCAGTGCTGGGGAGGATGACTCAGGGCAGGATTCATCAGGGATGCTCAGGGCCATATTGTGTACTGAGTATTTAAGAACATAGTGAAATTACAGTTAGAAAGAAGCAGGTATGTGGAGAGAGGGAGAAAAAGCAAAAACCTACACAAACTGTAACCAAGCCAAATACTTCAATTCCCAATCTAATTTAGCCACTTTCCCATCAGAAAAATCTATAAGAGAAGAAAAAGCTTTATATAAGGCTTACTCAATCAGACCCCAAGGAGTGCAAATTTCCGAGGCAGTTCTGAGGAGTGATGAGAAAGCCCAGTGGTATATTTAGACTCCACTGGGAACAGTTTGAGACAGATGACACCCTGAGATGTCAAAATTGTTATTTTTATAGAAATAAAATCTGCTGCCAAGTTTTTATTTACCAAAACTTCTCACCTTAAAGGGAAAATAAATAGAAAACTGCAAATACACTAAAACAGTCCCATTTTGGCGGGAGAATGGAAAAGTGAAAGCAAGGATGGTTTTGATATTTTTCCAGCCTAACTAACATATGTAGAGGGGAGCTCCAACTTCATGAGGCATAAGGCAGTATCCCCCTGAGTGAGCTTCCACTTGGGAAGAGGGAGACAAAGGAGGTAGGAAAATGGTAAAAATGGAGTTGTTTCAAAGGGCGCAGGCTGTCCTGACATGGTGTAACCTATTACTGGTATTTTGGTCTCTCATTGATGTTAACTTTGACAAAAACTAAGAATATCCCAATCTTGTCTTCTTCCCTTAGAACATCTCTCTTGGGCTAACCAGGGGAATATGATGCCCATTAGACTCTCACTTCTCTGCTCTTTCTCAGTGAAAACCTACCTCCTCTTGGTACAAGTGGGAAACTGGTTAGGGTAGGAGATGTGTGGAAACCAGCAGGAGAATGACAGAACTATTGAAGAGGGGGTGGCCAACAGCACCCTATCTTTGCCAATAACGCCCACTCCCACCGGGGAGCTTTTAGGAACGCCTTTTTCACCCACTCCTTCCTCCCTCCACAAATATAGCCACCTCCCTCACCGCCAATTTTCAAATTGGCACAATGATTAATGACCCAGGCAAGAACTTAATTTCCTGTCCAGTAGTACAAGGCTGATTTCCAATAAAGGAACTCACTCAAGACAACTATTTCCTCTCCATAGCTTCTAATCTTTTATTCAATTGTGGGCATTCTTCCCTCTCAGCGTGAAAGCAGAATCAATTTTTGAACTTCCATTTGGTGACTATTCCAAAGAATCACAGAATGCTAGAGCTGGAAGGGACCTTAAAGGCAATGTAATTCTACCTCCTCTTTTCTTGCAATTCAAGCAGGACTTAGGATGAAGGCTTTCACTCCCATCTTCTGTGTGCACATGGTCAAGCTGCAAGCAGAGAGGGAATTACTATCATTAAAGCACACAGCTTGGGTCCTCATTGGTCTCATTATGGAGTTACCTTTAATGAAACAGTCCATTTTAAGTTGGGAACTAATCACCATGGGAGAATATTTCTGCAATTATGGGCTCAGGCAAAACACAAACAAAACAAGTGTCAGTGAAACCCGTCAGAGACAGCAACACAATTACCATGTTCAATTACCTCAGGACTCCTTAAAGACCCATTGCTGATGTAATGAGTTGTCCTGATTTGAACTACATGTATCCATCTCTTGTCTTTATTTCTCAGAAATGCTTGATAGATAACTCCATTGCTTTCTGTGAAATTAATTCTGAAAAACAGAGGTTCCTAAACTAGATGCTAATGACTGCATAATAGAGTACCTTCTTTAGATGCATGATTTCCCAGAGACAATTCTAGTTACAACTCAGGAAATGCTCTCTGGGTTGCTGCCTAAATTATCTGAAATTCACAAGTGAGGGTATGCAAATGGCGATGGTGATGGGGTTTGGCTGATGGTGGGTTGAGGGATGGCAGAGTGACCACGGTAGTGACAGGGCGAGTTATAAGCAGTAAGCATTAACACTGGAGAACCAGTAATGGACAGGAAGTTAAAAGATCTCAGGGCATATCCTGCTATACTTACTAGCTATGTACTCTTCCCTAAGTATTGTATTCTTTTTGAGGCTCAGTTTCCTTATCTGTAAACAAGCAATACTTGAGGCCTGCTGGAATGTTATAAAAATCATATTAAATAGTATGATGGAAAGCACCAATCACAGCACCTAGCAAATACTGGTGCTCTAAAAATACTTGTTGAATTTGAATATCTTAATCTCCTCATGTTATACTTTCTTCTTAGCCGAGACATCTTGATTGCCATAAAAATGCATTATTGCATTTCATTATTAAAGTTAGCATATAGCAACCATAGGACCCCACAGGTCAAATGTGCATTGGCTCTGATCTATTTCTCACTCAAATGCTCTGATGAACTAAAAATCAAATATGGGTCATACATGGTCCCAGAACTTAATGACCTCAATCTGAACATTGTAATGAGGCGAAGCCTGAAGACTAGAAAAAGCATGGGCTTCAGACCAAATGAGTTCCACTTACCAGCAGCAAGACCCCTGGACAGATTATTTAACTTCTGAAACTTGCCTTCTTCATCTACAAAGTGAGAACCCTACCAGTGACTTCACAGGTAGTTATGAGGATTAAATCATACTAGAGCAGATGTATACAACACAGCCAGCTGGAATCCATTCCCAACTCAACACAGGTGACTCAAAATGGCAACTGCTAAAAATATACAGTCCAGGGAGTCTTTATGTGAATGCTATTCCTCTGTTTCCACTTATTTTATAAAACAGTAATGACACCAGCTGTTCTACCTACTGCACAGATCTGTCATGACAATCCAATGAGACAATCTAGGGGGAAGTTCAAAACTATGAAGTATTAGCTATTGACTCTATATTCAAGGCAAAAATTACTACATTTTGGTACTGTCTTTGGGAAAATCAATCCCTGGAAAACATATTTTTAAAGATTTTATTTATTTATTTGAGAGAGAGGGAGAGAGAGCGAGCGAGCAAGCAGAAGCTGGGGGAGAGGCAGAGGGAGAGGGAGAGGCAGACTCCCCACTGAGCAGGGAGCCTGATGTGGGACTCGATCCCAGGACCCTGAGATCATGACCTGAGCGGAAGGAGATGCTTAACTGACTGAGCCACTCAGGCGCCCCCCTCCCCGGAAAACATTTTTAATGATCTGTTTTTAAGCTCCAAAAAGTTCAAAAAGGTGTCAAAATTGGGACTGATGAAGCCATACGCAATTTGTTGTGCAAGATCAAATGGAGCTTTGGCTACAAACTTAAACTTCATCCACACAAACCAAGGCAGATGATGTACACAAGGGAAGTTTTTGAAAATTTACAATATGAATGTAAGTATGGCCATTAATACACGTTTTGCACTACAACCCAGTATCTAGTATACAAGCTTGAAAATGGTAACTCCGGAAAATTTTGTAGGCCTGTGTGGTTCTACTCAGCTTACCCACTTACAGGTGAGATGGTTGCCTGAGGCTCATTGCTTCCCTCTACATTAGTCATAGGAAAGAAGGAAGACCTCGCTTTTATAACCTTTGAGATCCAGATGATCTAAGGTAGAAAGTCACATTTTCAAAACTAAAGTCTTTACCGCACTTAATATGATAATGGGTAGGGATATGAACCTTCAAAATGGCCAAGAGCTAGAGAGCCAGAAGATATTTCCAAGGGTCACAGAATGTCTTAGCAAGATGTTATTTTCTATTGAAAAGTCCATCTGTGCTCCAAGCTTTCCCAGCCTAAAATTAGTGGGTGGCTCATCATCACCCAGAGAACTCAGCCAGTCTGCCACTCTTAAGTTGGACAGCACTTTTACCGGAGCTGGCTCCCTCAGAGGCCGTATTTTGAACTTCTTTGGTTGAATGCAAAACACATTAGCTAACTAACCAAACAAACTGGAAGGAGGCAGGACACAAGACCCAAAGCTGGCAAACTTGAGGACTGTGAAAACATGCTCAAATGCTCTGGGGCAGCAGGGAGGGTGACCCAGAGAGTGAAGGAGGTGGTTTCTCTAAAGTTTCAATCCTTATGCGTCCACAAATATAGTCACCGAAAACGCAGAATTAGAAAGGCATGAACTGCAAACCTAAATCCTTCTAACTTGAAATACAACCCCAGAGGGACCAAGTAAGGCATATAATCTGGCAAAAATTTTTCCCCTCCTATTCTGAATTCAGGTAGGAGTTCTGAAAGTATTCATTCTCATATTCATTCATGTTCTCTGCCCCCGCCTTTCTTCTCCTATGGAAATAAGGTTTTTGGGGTGGGAGGGAAGAGGGAAGGAACGGTTCAATTTAAAGTGAAAGGACCTAGGTTCAATCTAGCCACTTAATAGCCACCAATTTGGCATGGAACCTAATGCTGCCAGCCTCAGTTTTCTAATCTGTAAAATGGAAAAACACATGAACTGCTTATTTTGGTGCGTGAGTGTGTGTCTGCGCTCTGCCTCTGAAGGGCAATGCAAACTGCAAAACAGAACACAGAAACTAGGATGCTTAAATAGCTCTAAAGCAAAAGCAAAGCTCTTGAACTCGGGTAAGTAACAAAGGCCTCTGATTCTTTAAGGATCTCAAAATTTTGGATGTTTTGGGTACTTCACATTTAAGCTCAAGATGATCACACTGAAGTCTGAACCTCCCACAGAGGTTGTCTTATATAGACCTGCAGTGTTCCAGAGCTTTCCTGCAGCAGGCTAATGGCACAGGCAAGAACAGCTTAATAGGTATGATGGTTAATTTTGTGTCAGTTTGGTTCAAACATGGTTTCCAGTTATGTGGTCAAAGACTATTCCAGGTATTTCTGTGGAAGTATTTTCTGGGATGCAATTAACATTTACATCAGCATACTATAAGTAAAGCACACTGCTCCCCATAATGTGGTGGGCCTCATCCAATCATTTGAAGGCCTTAAGAGAAAGACTGAGGTTCCTTGAGGAGGTGATTCCCTCAACAGACTCTCTGGTCTCGAAATGCAACTCTTCTCTGTATCTTCAGTCCAATGGCCTACCCTGAAGGACTTGCCAGCACTCCTTTCCTCTTTCTACACGCACACATACCCTATTGCTGTTTCTCTGGAGAAGCCTAATATATTGAGTTTCACCCTTCTTAGTTTTCTTTAACACTCAATCATGAAAATTTATTTCACGTTGTCCTTTTCTTCCACTCCAGATGTTGATGTGAATGCTAGTCCTATGGCCCATGATGAACGGCTCAAGAAGCATACCTACTAGGATTCTTGTACATCTATTCTGTGACAGCATTGTCCTAGGGTTGCAGGGAGATCTCTGGGGGGCAGATACGACATCGCTGTATAGAATGCCTTTCCTGCAGGCCTTTAAGAAACTGGAAACCCTGGAGACAGTTTCCTTTACAGAAGATGATGGGCTTGGGCTGGGCCTATGGGGAGAGCTGCTGCCTGAAACAGCCCATCCATACCTTCAGCCTCTACCTTGTACAGACCTGTATCTCCTAAATCCTTCTCTCCAGCCCAGTCTGCCTGAGCCTCCACTGGACAACTCCTTGAGGATGCCTCACAGTGAACATTTACAAATCTCATTTCATAATTATTTCTCTCTCTGACCTTTCCCCTCTGCTTCTTAACTTCCCAAATGAAAGTCAAAATCCATGAGGTAATACAAAACCAGGAACCCAGATGTCACCTTCACCATCACCATATGGTGCCACATCTACCCCATCACATAGTAATATTAGTTGTTCCATATGAGTATTTCTCGAAGCTGTTCCCTCTGCTCCATCCCTGCTGCCTAAGTTCTGGCTCTCAATAATTTTCATTTCTGCTGATTCTGCACTCCACCCACCCACCCATCCATCCATCACACTGGTGTTGGAATGAGCACTCTAAAATGCAATCTAGGGGCGCCTGGGTGGCTCAGATGGTTGAGCATCTGCCTCTGGCTCAGGTCATGATCTCCAGGTCCTGGGATCAAGCCCCGTGTTGGGCTCCCAGCTCAGCGGGGAGCCTGCTCCTCTCTCTCCCTTTGCTGTTCCCCCTGCTTATATGCTCTCTCTCTCTCAAAAGAATAAATAAAATCTTTAAAAAAATTAAAAATAAATAAAATGCAATCTAATGCTATAGTCATGGCCCTGGCCAAAATCCTTCACCAGCTCCTCAAAGACATCTGCATGTAATTAAAAATCCTTGGCAGAAATGACACTATCCTTCAAAATGTAACCGCTCCCTCCTCTCTAACATCACTTCTGCCAAGTCTTTGTAGAGCCCAGAGTCTCTCCACACCTACTTGCACTCTTGGTTCTGTGGACACCCTTTTCCTTCTCAGTTTGGCAAAAGGCCATGCTAGGCACCGAGGGCAGAATGGTGAGTCACACAGACAGTATTGGCCCTTTAGAGGTTCTAGTCAAGTGATGGGGGTGGATAGGGTGTCAGTTATTAAACAAACAATAACCCAAAGAAATACGTAATTATGACTGGGATAAATGCTACAAAGAAAAAGTGCTCTGAGGTCAGGGGCAGCTGACCTTGTTTCAGGGAGCCTGGGTGGCTCAGCCGGTTGAGCATCTGACTCTTGATTTCCGCTCAGGTCCTGATCTCAGGGTCGTGAGACTGAGCCCCGCACTGGGCTCCAGGCTCAGCAGAGTCTGCTTGAGATTCTCTCTCTCCCTCTCCCTCTGCCCCTACCCACTCTCAAATAAAACCTGGAAAAAAGATTGTCTCCCTCTCCCTCTGCCCCTTCCCCACTGCTCGCACTCCCCTCTCTTAAAAAAATTTTTTTAAATGCACCATAAAGGCAAAGCATGTTTATTCAAACAACTCAACAACAGAGAGGAAAATAAATAATAGCAACAAACACATAGTACTTACTAGCTACTGGGCACTTTCCAAGTGCTTTTCTGCTCTTATTATCATCAGCAACAAGGTACAAAAAGGTTAAGTTTAAGTAACCTGCCCCAGTTAGCAAGCGAGTGCTGGGTAGGGACTCAAGCTGTCCAGACGTAGGGTCTGGCTCTTAGCCACTATGCTAAGGCCACCACTTGGCCCATCTCCAATCCCTACTCCCGGAAAGAACTGATGTAAAGTGTTTTACATCTGCTTGTATACGTTTTTTGGTGCTCAAATACGTAAGATCAAATAGATTAAAGAGAATCAACATATATTTGAATTTTTTCCCTACAAAAGGGAAATTTTGATAACTTGTCTTAAGAGCAGTGGGAAGCCACCTGAATTTGTTTCTTTTATGGCAGGAAGGCCATCAGATTTAAAAAAGATTCTCACACTCTGGCTCCCAAATGGAGAATGGGTGGGGTGGGGCAGGGAGAGGTGGAGGTGAGAAGCAATGTGGTAGGAGCTTCCTGCAGTCCTCTGGGCATTCTGTTGCATATTGCAGGATTCCCTTTACCCATTCATCAGTGGGCATTGAGGTTGTTTCCACATCTTGCCTGTTGTGAAGAGTACTCCAATGAACACCGAGTGCTAGTATCTCTTCAAGATCCTCACTTAAATTCTTTTGAATAAATACCCAGAAGTGATGCTATTTTTAAACATTTTGAGGCATCTCCACATTGTTTTCCACTGGGGCTCTACCATTTTGCATTCCCACCAACAGTGTACAAATGTTCCAGTTTCTCGGGCGCCTGGGTGGCTCAGTTGGTTAAGCAACTGCCTTCGGCTCAGGTCATGATCCTGGAGTCCCAGGATCGAGTCCCGCATCGGGCTCCCTGCTCGGCAGGGAGTCTGCTTCTCCCTCTGACCCTCCTCCCTCTCATGCTCTCTGTCTTTCATTCTCTATCAAATAAATAAATAAAATCTTTTAAAAAAAAAAAATGTTCCAGTTTCTCTACATCCTTACCAACACTTGTTGTCTATTGTTTTTTTGATAATAGCCATCCGAACAGGTGTGAGGTGATTTCTTATTGTGGTTTTGATTTGTATTTCACTGATGATAAGCAACACTGAGTATCTTTTCATACACCTGATGGGATGTGTGCATGTCTCCTTATATACTTTGGAAATGAACCCTTTGTCAGATACATGGTTTGCAAATACTTTCTCCCATTCTGTAGATTGCCATTTCACTCTGTTGGCTTCCTTCGCCATGCAGAGGTTTTTAATGTGATAGAGTCCCACTTGTCTATTTTTGCCTCTGTTGTCTATGCTTTTGGCGTCACATCCATGAAATCACTGCTAAGATCAATGTCCAGAAGCTCTGCCTCTATGTTCCTTCCGAGAGTTTTACAGTTCCAGGTCTTGTGTTTAAATTAAGTCTTTAATCCATTTCCAGTCGTGTTTTGTGTATGATTCATATAAGGGTACAATTTCATCCTTTTTGCTGGTGTATCTAGTTTTCCCAGCACTATTTGTTGAAAAGATGATCCTTTCCCTGTTGTGATTCTTGGCACCCTTGTCAAAGACCAACTGATTGTATGTGTGTGACTTTATTTCTGGGCTCTCTACTCTGTTCCATTGGTCTGTATGTTTGTCCTTATGCCAGTACCAAACTACTTTAATTACTGTGGCTTTTTAATATACTTTGAAATCAGGAAGTGTAATGCACCTCCAGCTTTGCTCTTCCTTCCCAAGACTGATTTGGCTATTCACTGTCCTTTGTGGTTCCATATGAATTTCAGAATTTTTCACAAGAGCACTTCTAAACCATGCTTGTTAAAAGAAAACCAAACCCAACCTGCACTTCATATAATCCATCTCCTAGGTTCCAGATTATTACATATTTTAGTATAACATATTACCATTTGCCTAACATGCACTTACATCATCTTCATAGGAAACAGTGGTTGCCAACTTTAGTGCTGTCTAGATCCATTTCAGCTTAGAAAGACATCCAGTGTCAGCAAGCCACCCACCCCCCAGCAGCCTGCTGAGGGCAGCAGTCCAGGATATTCACGGTGCCTCCCACACCCAGCTCTTGTGCCCAATGCCTGCATACGGAGAGCTGCGGCCTAGTTCCCTCCCATCCCAAGCACTGGGCCAGGGGGTTCTCCAATTCCTTCCTGGGCACAAAGGCAGCCTTTGGATCATCTCCTGCTCTGTTTCTGGCAAGGTTCAGGTCTCCAGGGGCCTGTGTGCATCCTGTTCTGGTCTTCTCACATCCTACCCTGGAGGAAGTCTTGGAAATGCCTTTTGGTAACTGGTATTAATATCACCTCTGTGTTATATTCACACGACCGTGCTGCCTCCCCCATCCCACCTCCAGACCCCATCTGTCAGTGTTTCTTTTGGATTTGATCTCTTTTTGGACCCAGATATCCAACTAGACTTAGACTGGAAAGGCTACATTCTTGTTAAAACCTGGGCTTGCACTGCTGGCTTCTTCACAGAAATTATCAATAATTATGTCTAATCATGCTAAATGGAAAAAAAAAAAAAAAGTAAGCACTTACCATGCTGAATAAACGGCAATTTACTATATCTAGAAATGCCTAATTACTTGAATAATTTTGAGGAAATTAAATTATATGGGTAAAAAATTAAGCTTAAAGATTTCTATTACAAAACCATTTTAAAAATAAAACACTACCTGGGGTGCCTGGGTGGCTCAGTCGATTAAGCGTCCGACTCTTGGTTTCAGCTCAGGTCATGATCTTATGGGTCGTGAGATCCAGTCCCACATTGGGCTCTGTGCTCAGAGGGGAGTCTGCTTGGAGATTCTCTCCCTCTGCCCCTCCCCCCCCACTCATGCACTCTCTCTGTCTCTCAAATAAATCTTTAAAAATAAAACACTACCAAATGATAAAACACATGCATATACATATGCATAAATTTGTAGTAATGAAGTGACAGGTTAGAGAGCTAGTAAATAGTCTAAAATAAAATAATAGTCTATAAGCAAACTAGACAAGTAAAGTGTATAAGCAAATCAAATATATGCACAGAGTACAGTTAACTCTTCATTATCCAGGGATAAATTAATTACAAAGTCATGGCATTTGTGAAAAGGTTAAAATGACAACAATTCAGTGAAATGTCTATGTTCTAGAAGACCACTGTTGGGAATCCAGTATTACTACCAAAGCATTGGAGTCTTTTCCACCAATTACATTTTATCTAATGAAATTGTTAAAATCTGAATCCACAGTAAAATTTGGCAAGTTTTTAAACTGATAATTAGAAATACCATTTAATGACAAACCAGTAAAGCAAAAAAAAATCATGATATAAAAAAGATAAAGGACAAATAATTTCATTTTAATCTATGCTGAGTTCAAGAGACTGAAAAATAGGGAAACCTTTAAGAAGTCTCTCACTACAACCTGGATAAGGCAATGCTAATTTGGTTAAATTGGCAATGAGAACAGGAAATAGTTTCTGGTTAAATTTGCTCAAAAAAGCAAAGGCTTATTTAGTTCTCAAGATGAAAGTAACTGATAAATTTCTGGCTGGGATTTACTTGCCATGTTGATGAAAATGACATTGGGGGCAATGTGACCTAGGTCTCAGATTCAGGTGATGATGGCACTGTTAACTTAGGTAGTCAGAGGAAGGGTCCAGCCAGCCAAAAGCAAATTGCGTGTGGTCCAGCGGTTAATCTTCTCAAGGGTCTAAACATTGGATGTGCTTCCCACTAAGATGATATTAGGTCTACATTATACTACACTCTGGGCTGGTTTTATTTTAACTCTGATGTTGAAGTCTGGGAGTCCCTGCATAAATTGCCGTGTTTATGAAAGGTTGACAATATCAACATCAACATATTGCTTAATTATAAACATAACTGAAAAAGAAGCAAGGTAAAGCAAGTATAGAATTTTAAATGTAACCATGAGATGCAAACATTTAGGGGTGCTTTCACACAAAATAAAATGATTGGCTTTAAATGGCTTAGATCTATCAATACAAACTCACAATACCATTCTTTTATGAGAATTCCTTTAAGTATTCTACAATGCTTCATCAATATAAAGCAAATCCTCTTATAAAGTGATGGATATTATCAGAGGTAACTTGCCATATGAAGAATGTGTCCACGCCCTGGTTGATGGTCCTTTGGTTTCACACTCTATATAGAAATAAAATTCCAATAAAACCAAAGGATTTGAGTTCTCCTTTGGTGGCAGGAGAACAAATGGTTTATTGTTCTGCTTAATGTTTTTTGTTGCATTAATGTTATGGGAATCAGAAAAATGATCAACTTATTACTCCTGGTTGTGTTTCAGACACTGAAAAGTCAAAGGATGTGGCATCACTTGATTTTGGAGAACTTCACAGCATCTGATTCAAGAACTTTTAATAAGGTTCCCAAAACACAAACTTAACATCAGAAGAATATTTATAAAGCAGAGTTGAACTGCAGGGGGGAAAAGGCCTCGTGGAAGGCAGCAGATCTGAAAAGAACTTCCCACAACCGGGAAGGAGGCGGACACCAGGGTTAAAGAGAAGGGAGGAGACGTCGTGTGGGCAGCACCTCGGTTCAATTGGATCTCAGTCTCCACTTTGTTTACGCTACATTGCTGTTTGGAAACAGAATTTGGAGAAGTCTGAATATAAACCCACCCTGAGAGAGCCAGGTCTGAAGCCTTTAATTTAAGGAACTATGCATCCATTGTGTCCCCAGCTGCTAGCAGGGTACATACAACAATTAAAAAAAAAAAAAAGAAGTGATTTTCAGACGGTTAAGGATAAGAAGACTAGGATAGTTGAGAGAATGTAAGATTCAAGGTTAGTAACAAGAACATTATAACAAACACACATGGCTACAGCTCTGGTCCGCTGAAGTACCACTCTGCAACCAAGGGAAGCCTCCTCTCCTTGCTGAACAAGGAGAACCTCCCATCCTCCCATCAGCTGCTTGTGCACAACAGGGACAAGAAGGAGCACCTACTGGAAATAAGGAAATGAGAACTATGAAATGGAACCAAATTCAGAAAAACAATCTTTCCAAAGGTGAACTGAGGGAAATGCACTAACTGGATAATGGAGAATGAGTTTGTGTCAATTTGGGAAGACGTCTTGAGGAAGAAAAGGAATCTCTCTTCTTTAGGAAGGGCCATGAGATGCAAAAAATAAACAACTTGAACTCAAAATCACAGACAAACTAAATCAAGGTCAATTAAAAGAATGTTATGTATGTTGTACAATATATCAAAGTGGGAAAAAGGAACATAATAGGGGTTTATAAGACAGTTCTTGTCCACAGACAACTATCTAACAAACAACAAACCGTGCAGCTTAGTAGAGAATTATCTTGCCTAACATTTCATGCCGTGTAACTATCTCATTTGCTTAAAGACCTCTATGGTATTCCATTATACAAACAGACCTTAAGCACTCACTAATTTTGAGCTGTCACTGCCATGAGTTAATTTCAGGGAAGGTAAGATCTGGATGTCTGACGTGGCTGGGCTTCAGGTCCCTTTCTAGCTCTGCAAATTCACTCTTGAAATTCCAAAGACCATGATTCTAAGACAGGAATGAAATGTTGGTCGAGGCCTCCTTGCTAATTTGAAAACTACTTTTGGAATCTGCAATTATTTCTTAAAATAGAGATTTAAAAATTGCTGAATTCAAACTAGATTTTAATTTATCTAGTTTAAACCTGCTTTAAAACTTTTGTAAAATGCCACAAGGGAATGCTGTACAAATTATCAAAAGGATATATTATGTTGCTCAATGAGAACAAAGGGCAGAGAGCCAGGGTTGTAACCATGATTAACAACACTTGTCCTAGTTTTGGCTAGTAAATCTGTCTCAAGAAGTTCCATTATTTTGAATGAATTAAACTTTGGTGTTTGCAAGAAAACTATTTATACCTCACATTACCATAAGAGAAATGAAGAGTAGTTAATATCCAATATCAGCCTAGAAAGTCAACCAAAATTCAATTTAAACATTAATATTGGGGCGCCTGGGTGGCTCAGTCGTTAAGAGTCTGCCTTCGGCTCAGGTCATGATCCCAGGCCCTGGGATCGAGCCCCATGGCAGGCTCCCTGCTCCGCAGGAAGCTTGCTTCTCCCTCTCCCACTCCCCCTGCTTGTGTTCCCTCTCTTGCTGTCTCTCTCTCTCTCTGTCAAAAAAAAAAAAAAAACTTTAAACATTAATATTAAAGGACACCTCTCTTTCCCACCTCATAAATATGTAATTCACCAACTCAAATGAGAGGATATACGAGAATCAAATATATTTATGATATCAGTAACGACTAACTGGTATTTTATTTTTTAGGTTAATTAAGTCATTATCGTACATTCACTCTAAGAAAGCCATGTAGACATGATCTGTTTGGTAATTACAAAGAATCATGTCTGAGGACAAAAAAATTTCACAGAATTTATCATATTTATTCCAATCGTCCTAACACGTAGTTAAACTGTCCAGAATTATTCAGTTATCCAGGCCTTACCTGTAAAATTTTAGTCAGACTATATGTTCTTCAAGGATCATTTCAGAACAAAAATTCTACACATTGCTTTGGGTTATATGAGATAACTAGATCAAATGTAGTAGATATAAAATAAAACAGGTTTTATTTTAAACCTTGGTTCTCTGAAAGTCCATAAACTTGAATTTACACACATTTTAAAAGTTGGAGGGATTGAACTCTTCATGGTCCTCATAATTTCCCTATAAATGAAAAGTCCATTAAGTTTACTAGGACCAGTATATACAAAGTCAAACTACTCCCTTCAACTGTAGCCATTTCTCTAAATAATCGTCAAAAGCTGTCAGGGTTTTCTAATGTTTTGGCTTACAGGCTGAAATTTTTTATTAAGCAATTAGAAATAATTATCTATAGTACAATGGTTTCCAATCAGCTAACCAATAACCAAGAAGTATCACAAGATACCTGAAAATTGTGTATACTGAGAAACGTCTTCATTTAAGGATCTCTTTCCAAAAATAGGTAGAAGCCATTGTTATTTGTAAAAATTTAAAAATCAATAAATAATATTATAAAATATATTATAAATATAGATCTAAAATATTTGCTGAATGAGGGAATACTAAATTCATCAAATTTCCATTTATTAGATTAGCAAATCTTACTGGTTTTACTACCTGATAAACGTTTGGTCACTCTGTTATTTCCTTAAGCAACATTGGTTATCGTGTGGGCCTACAAACTGTCATGCGGTTAAAAATGGATCCTTGATTTTGAAAAGGTAGCATAAAGTACTGAAAACAATGCATGCTTTTTAAATCCAACCCTAAAACTTCAATGAGCTCAAAAAGGACATTTGCTCGAGTCCAGGGAATGTGAACACAGCATGAGAAATGTGAACATTCTTGGTAAGCTGACATCATCATGACAACTTTGGCAGGGCTCCAAGCGTCTGAAGCAGAACCGACCAAGTCTTGTTTATGAAGTGGGAGAAAGAAACTCGGACTTTCTGATTTACACCTTGGCAACAAGGAGAGATAGTTCAAAGAAAGGGAACACTTTTTATGTACGGTATCTGGCAACACGCAGTGAAGAAATGAAAAGAGAAGAAAGCTATCTGAAAAGTTAAAAAGCAGCCCCCCCTTTTTTCAGAATGAGTCATTCAGAGTCTCTCTCCTCCCTAAATATATATATACACATGGAGACATAAAAAAGTCTATTTATGAAAGTAATATAACCACTTTACAGTTTGGAAAGTAAGAAATAAAACAACCCATAACAGTTCAACCTCAATAGAACTACTATTATACTATACTGATGAGGATTTTTGGCTAATATTAGAACATTCTTGCCCCCAAGTCCTTTAAAAATAGAGCCAGGGTCTTTAAAGATATTAAAAAATGGACCCAAAGACATTTAAATTAGGTTTAAGGAAGACTAAACATTTCTACTCAAACTTGTGGATGTCAATATTTCTGACTAAAGATGTGTCCTAGCTGATACTGCTTCAAACTAAACACAAAACCCCTTTGCTCTAGGAAATTTAAAAACAGCATTTAAATGCAGTTTTAAAAATAGCTTTACATGTTAACTCTTGTAGGTTGTGGATCACTTTTTAAAGGTCTTATTTGGCCGTCTGTCCTTCATTATTTAGCAAACCATAAACGGAAGAGTTTTCATTTCTATTTTATGCAATAAAAAGATAACATGAGTTATAAAAACATCAAAATTTATACTGTAGAAACAAACCAAGCAATGGCCTACTGGTTTCAAAATACACATGACATCCAACTGGTCAAGGTTTGACACTTCTGTTCCACATTAAGTTTTATGGCACACGTCAGGAATGTAAAGCATGATGTTTTAATAAAATTACAACTTATTAGGTAAGTTCCTATTTTTTAATAAATGTACTCTGTTTTCGAACGGTATGCCTATTTTTCACTGGAAAGAGAGCAAACATTAGCAAAACAGTGTGTGAGGAAGTTGACATAAACATTTACCTAGGTATCTGTATCTTAAATTAAGTTCTTAGTCTTTTGGCTAAATGTCTGGCACTTTTGTCATTTCAACTTTTTTTTTTAAAGATTTTATTTATTTATTTGACAGAGAGAGACACAGCGAGAGAGGGAACACAAGCAGGGGGAGTGGGAGAGGGAGAAGCAGGGGGAGTGGGAGAGGGAGAAGCAGGCTTCCCGCGGAGCAGGGAGCCCGATGCGGGGCTCCATCCCAGGACCTTAGGGTCATGACCTGAGCTGAAGGCAGAAGCTTAACGACTGAGCCACCCACACGCCCCTGTCATTTCAACTTTTAATTTTTATGGTGCAGTTTTATTTCCTTACCTCATTAAAAAATGTTGAAAATCATCAACGATGCTATTTTAATGTAACTAGGAAGTAATTTTCATTCAATTGCGTTAAACTGGAAAGAAGCACCCAAGCACCATTTGAGTGCCTTAGTCACACATTCTTTTTAATCACTGTTACATATTCACTTTCTTAGATCTCCAGTGGTTTTAAAAGGTTATCTTTAGATTTATTACTCATTAATCTGACTCAAATTTATCAGTAGAGAAGACCTAAGTAAAACTATTGATGCAAGCAGGAGAACAACAATTACAGTTCTTGGCCCTAATTTAACGCAGATATAAATAATACAATAATAAAGGTTCAGATATTTCCCAGGAAAAGCTGTACAGTGTGGATGAAAGGGCCCATATGACACAAGTTTCATGCTGAGTCGTAACTCAACCAAGTTTATGAGGCACACTTCATTTAGCTAAGTTTAACCAAGAAAAGTGTGGAGATCAGTAGTTCAAGGATGACCTTAACCATTCATTGTCCTAGAAACCTGGGGTAATAAACATTCTAACTCATAGTTGAAAAATGAAAATGTGAGTATTTCTAATGCTATGCTTCCCTTTCTTATCAGGCCTCTTACTTAAACAGAAAACATCACTAACACAAAAACCCCAAATTTTGCTCAGCATGACTTAATAGATCCCACAGTTTAAATCTGACCAGCTACCCCATGTTAAAACTCTCAGTACATTCTTTGAAAAGATGGATTAAAATATTAGTTTCCATGCCATAAAGAAATGCCTGTGAAAAGGCATCTTTTCCTCAGTGGAGGTACACAGCTGTTGATGTGTAGATTTATGGAATTATCTGTATCTGAAATACATGTTTTTCGGTGCAAATGCAGTATTGTCTAAAACGCCCGAAGTTAAATAGAGAAATAATATAAATGAAGATGATTCAAAAGTGCTTTTAGAGCTAAGGATTCTCAGTGTTAAAATAAAACCAACAACAAACACCCTTTTCCCTCTCAACCCCCACCTCAAACGAAGCCCTTTCCAGCAGCTGCAGGATACATCTTATCAGAAAACAGGCAGGCACCAATTTACAAACTTTTGGTGTCGCAAAAGTTCACTTATTAGTCAGTTCTTCAAAACTTTATCATTTTCCCAGGGAAACAAGATTACAATTGGGGATTAAGTCGCCAGATCAGCACACAAAACCTGATTTGAGCTATGATAGTACTAAAGGCAGGGCCAAGAGTGCTACGGGAGACTGGGAAAATGCATCCCAGGCCAATCCCACAAGGGGTGGGAGGAACCCATCTTCTTGCGCGGCCACACTGGTCTGTCACTGGGAATCCGGTCCTCCTCACTGCCAGTCACTGTTGGAGGAAACAGGGGTGTAGGCTCCCCAAGGCAGGCCTGGGAGTGGCCTTTAAGAGGGCCACAGTTTCAGGGGATGAGGGGCAGAACTGGGGGTATGGGATGACAAGCTGAATGGGAACATGGAGGGATGTAGAGAGGGGTAAGGAGGGGAGGGGTGGAAGGTGGAATAGAAAGAGGAGTGGGACTGGGTCTCGGGGTAGGACAGTGAGGACTGATATGAGCCAAAAGTTACCCCCCTCCTTCTTTCTGTGGATCTACTTTCTCTTTCCCCAGGATCAGATTTAAAAGACCAGACCTGTGAACATCTGTGATTATAAGAGAAGGCAAGAATCTCCATGGAAGAAGGGTTTGGAAGGATGGGATGAGCGAGAAATCCAGGCTGATCTGGGGTCTGTAGAAGACAAAACTGCCCAGTAGTGGCTGTGGGATAGAGGAGTTCCCAATTACCTCCCTTCTGGAGCTGCTACTAATATAAACTGGTATAAACTGAGAACACAAAGGGAATTAGAATATAAATAACAAAACAAAGCAGTTCGATGAATTTTTTATTAATAACAGACCAACTCACACTAAATCTTTCAACCATACATTTCCACACGCCAACTAGATCAGCTGTTGTTTTTGATAGAGCACTGAGTTCTTAGAAGAGGCAGATGTTAACATGGAAATAAAAGTTACGTTCCTTTTCTATTTAGGATGAGAACCTGTCTGTATATCTTTCTCCACGGCCTTTTATCCCACTTATGCTGAATTAATATTTTTAAATGTCCTCACATAGAGAAATGGACAAAAAAAGTTCTAATCAGATGCTGATCAAGTCAGAAGATTCATTTTTTTCAACAAATACTTTTTGAGGGCCTACTGTGTGCCACGTATTTTCTCAGGGTAGGGGATACCGCAGTGTTGGGTCAGGGAAGTTCTAAGTGCTCCTTTCATTTCTTAGCGACGATACCACCAGAAAGGAGGTATCTCAACTTGTAACTGGTCTTTGTGAACCACTATTTCTCTACACAATAGCTGTTTCATTCGTGTATCGCCAACTTTTTTGACCTTGGCCCAACCATAAGGGTTGAAAGAATTTGTCACACTTTGTTAAGTTCTCAAGTCACTGGTATAGTTAATTGAATTTCTTGCTTTGATTACATCAGGATCTTATTTAACTCGAGGCTTTAACTTTTGAGTTACGTTAGGTAAAAGCACATTGGACAGAACACAAAGTCTACCAACAGATATCTGATTACCGTACGCTGAAATCACACCGCGGTTGGCAAGTGGATTGTGAAGTGCTTTCTGATGAATCACTTCTACGCTGTTCTAGGGGTGTGTGAAAATACTGGCCAGTGGAACCTGGACCTTTAGGATTTGGAACTAAATATTAATTTAGGATTAGAACTTTAGGCTAGGGAGAGCCTACCAGAGGGATGAAGGGGAAGTCATGGAACTTGGGGAAGGGAGGGGAGAGGCGAGGAGAGGGGAAGGGAGAACTAAAACTCTCCGAAGTCAAGAAAACAAAGTTTTGTCCTTAGAATGATTATACAATTTTCATTTTTTAAATTATTTTTATTTTTAAAATTTTATTTATTTATTTGTTTGTTTGTTTGGCAGGGGAGGGGCGGGGGGAGGGAGAGAGAGAATCCTAAGCAGGTTCTACCTCCACAACCCCGAGACCATGACCTGGGCCAAAATCAAGAGTCGGACGCTTCACCAACTGAGCCACCCAGGCGCCCCTATACAATTTTTACTAATAAAATGCCTAGTCACAAATGAAGGATTACAAATAAAAGATGTCCTATATGGGTCTATGTCAAGAAACTGGTGAATACTGGTGAAGCCAAAGGAACCACAGATAACATACATGAGGTGTAAACCCTCTTACAATCTAAACTGACAAATTCATTAGCATTTTAAGGTTGCAATAAAAATGAAAGAATCATTTAGTGCCAGAGGTTGTGCCTTTTCCCCTCCACATTTATATTTTATGTTCCCTATATTGAAATTCCTATCAGTGATGAAAATATTATTTAACAATATAAGCAAAACAAAATTAGCAAAGGATTATGAGTTTCCACAGACTCTGTGTGCACCTCTAAATATGAATAGCTTAGTATGAAAAAAAATCATTAAAATACATAGATCTGCCAAGTTTAAAACCACTGTATTACACAATACTTTCTATTTCAGTGCCTAAAAGAGTGCGTAGCACATTAGGTCAATAAATATTTATTACATGACAATGAATGGTAAGACAAAGGCAAGATCACTATGGCTAGAAACATTGCAGTTTTCATCTGAGAGTCCAAAATTAACTCAAATTGCCACCAGCACTACCTCCACATGAAAACTTGTTTCTTTTTCTACTTACAAGGCAAATTTAAGACTTTAATAACACATTGTAGCTAAGAGAGAAACAAGCTATAATTCTCTCTAAACCTCCACAAAATCAGGATTGACATTCTAATCACCCCAGAATGGGCTCTGAAGAGATCTCAGAGACAGCAAAGTCTAATTCTCTGAATTCATCGCTCAAACTTGGCCCAGAGAGGTTTAATGATTTGCTTGAGGACACACAGCATAGCAGTAATTAGAATTCTATTCCTTATGACCTCCCTCCAGTTTTTTGCTCTTTACTGTATTTAAATAAATGTTTTGTGAGAAACCAGAAGTCACAGGCAAGATAAGAGGGAGTAACAGAATCTACTGTATTTGCCTGATGATAAATTTACCACAGAGATCACTGTTTCAACAGACTCTGTTCCAGGAAACTCCACAAACAAAATTGTCTTTATAGGCCTTTAAAAGAATGAAAATTTGGAATTAGAGATGGAAGAAAAAATTTTTAAGAGAAGACAGTCTTAGGATCTTTAACTATATTGAAGGGCTCATATCTAATTAGGGTATTCCAAGTGTTTCCCAAAACTATTTATCTGTTACACAATTTTACAGATCTACATCTAATTCCTTTTTAAAAAATCTCGAAACAAGAAGCCCATGATGAAGGAAAAAACAGTGCAACATAGAATTGTATCTTTGGATAAATAAATAAATCAAAATTTCTTACTTTGCATCTTTGGAAAAGATAAATTTTAGGTATGGCTGTTTTATCTGAATTTCTGTTTATAATAACTATTCGTAAATTTTACTTTAAGAATTCAAGAACAGAGAGAAAAAGTGGTCAAAATTACTAGCTTTCCCCTCATGTTTCAAAGCTTTACACTCAATGTTTCCGTCACTAACAATAGAGGGAATAAATTCAACCAACACACAAACATATTAGAAATTTCTTATTTCATTTTTACCTTTTCAAATAATGACCAACTAAAAATCTCTGATTTCATCCTGCTATTTATAAATATGGGGGACCTAAGGACTTTTTTCCTAGTATCTTGTCACCCTTAAGTTCAATTTAAATTCACAGAAAGAAAAAAGAGGGTGTTAACAGGTAAAAACTATTCCAGAAAAGAAATGGAGGATTTTGAAGCAAACCAAAGCATTTGAAAGGTGATAAGCCTACCAAACTGAGTATGACTTCGGTCCACACAATTGTTGAAAAAAAGAACACTCAGTACAGTGAACAGGAAAATTCCACACACACTTATTATTAGAGGAGGCTTATTTTTGAAAATGAAAATATCTATAAGTGCTCTTTGTTGCTAGGAGCAACCTTCTTACAACCACATCCTATTGCCTGAATCAGGTCATGACTACCTTTAAACAGACCCTGCCATTCTTGAGAAGCACTTTTTCTTTCATTCAGGATTTCTAAGGAAATGGCTTTCATCTGAGGCAACTAAACATCTGGCTTCTTGGTTTGTTTTAAGGAGCAAAATGGGAAAAGAATGAATCACCACGAAGCAGGTCAGGTTAGCAATTTTTTCCTATTTAAAAAAAAAGAGATATAGTCTCCAACAGTTTTTCCTTGAGAAAATGAGTAAATTCAAAATGCACTAGTAATTATAGATTAGGGATTTTCAAATATGTCTCATGACCATTCACGCTAATCTCTCGTGTTTGCTCTCTAAACTCTCACATACAAGCTGTTGGACTGTGATTCCTCAAAGTAAAGATGCCAGGAGGAAAAGGAGTGAAATTATTCCAGTTTTACTACTAGGTTTTCCGAGTTTTCCCAACACAAAGACAATTAACTTTAAGTGTAATTTTTTGGGTACCTCTCTTTTGATTCTCAGTACAGACTCTTCTATTTATCTCTTTCCTACTTAATGGCTGGATAGTTTAATTATTCCTCTGCCCACTTACACTTGTTTCAGTTCCTTAAATACATAACAACACCAACAAAGAAGACTACTCTTATTCCCATTAGCACTTCATACTGAGGGCTTATTAGATGTCACATACCGTACATGCCCCTTATATACGTCTTTCAATCTCTACTATGGTACTTGGTATTAACACACCAATTTTACAAGAAACTGAGGCCACATAGCTAGCAATGAGCAAAACCAGGATTTGAACCCAGGTTTATCTGACAAACGCTAAAATCTCCAGTAAGGTGTGAAAACTACCCCCTCTCTACCCCTTGGATATGTGACGATCCAGTTTTGCCTATTCCCCATGTATTAATGGCTTCTGTTGTTATCTATAATTTTAAAATGACAACCTTAATGGGCTTTGGGTCCTGGCTGCGTGGCCCCTCCCTGACTTTGCAGTTTAATCCTGTGCTCCTCTAATCCTTCCTTCTGAGCTCTAGGAACACTGACCTTCTTTGAATTCCTTTCATACAAAGGGCTTGTTCCTGCTTCAAGTCCTTTGCACATTCTGTTCCCTGTGCTGGCAATACTCTTTCTCCCAACTCATCCTTTAGCTATCAGCTTACAAGTCATTTCCTGAACTCAACCTAAATTAGTCCTTCTTTTTCAGCTCTCAAGACATCTTCAACTTTTCATTTACAGACTTTATCTCAATGTGTAATGATTAGCATCTTTCCCTCCTTGCACTGTGAAATCCCCCATGACAGAGACTGACTTTATCCTGTCCAATTTGCATCTCCAGCGTCTAGCACAGTGTCAGGCATGGGACCTAAACGGATGCCCAGAAAAGCCACTGTCGACTGAGAAAATGGAAGGCCTCCGATTGTTCTGTTAGCTTTACCTAGTATTCTAAGGCATGCCTGAGTTAATGTAACTTGCGTGGGAGCTGTCACCCCTTACAAAACTGTTTTATCCAAAATATTTTGTAAAGAGAGAGAGAGATCATTTCATCTAAGCCACAAGTCACAAACATTTCCTCATACTAAATAGAGCTATCTCTAGAATATTACAATTTTAAATAATTTTAACAACAAATAAGACGTAACTACAAATAAATTCTTTGAAGAAATACAGCAGAACACATATATCCAAATTAGCTGTCTTTGAAATGCATCATCTGGGGATGGTGCAATGACCGCCATGACACCATTATTGTTCTAGACATTTCTAAAGCTTCTCTTTGGTAACTGTCTTTAAAATCAGTTTGCTAAACAAACACGAAAACCTGCCTCCTCACTGTATGGTGACAAGCCATTATTCCTTCGTTGGCACTGTCTGCCCCCTCCTTCCATGCACAGGAGACACACTCAGCTCAGTTCCCACCACTGAGCTTGAATGAGTACCCCCCCCGCCCCCATGCATGGGCCTTTGGCCAGAAGAGTAGTAAAGATGTTCAGTCAGCCCATGGAGGAAGGGGACAGAGGAGATGCTTTCAGAGACAGCACCAGACTTGTGTGCTTCCCCAAAATGGCATTCTCGTTAACACAGGTGGGACAGGCAGACGGCCATGAAATGAGCAGCCAGGAAAGGAGAACAGCCTGCAGAGGGCGTTGCTCATTCCAGGAAGCCAAGTGAGGTCTGTGTGTTGGCCAAAAGGGGCCAGATTCCAGTGGGGGTCCTTTCACACCTCGGAGTCCCCATAAACTTTCTCCCACCGTGGTGCAAACAAAGCTTTCCACTCCTCTGTGGTGCAACGCTGATTTTAAAAACAACTGGGGCTGGGGGCAGGGAGGGATGAATAGGAGGAGCATAGAGGATTCTTAGGGCAATGAAACTACTCTGTATGATTTATAATGATGGATATATGTCATTATAAAGTTGTCTAAACCCATGAAATGTACAAACAGCTATAGACTGAATGTTTGTGTTCCCCCCAAATTCCTATGTTGAGATTTTTATATAAAGATTTTATTTATTTATTTGAGAGAAAGGGAATCTGAAGCAGCCTCTGCACTCAGCGATGTGGGGCTTGATCCCACAACCACAAGATCATGACCTGAGCCAAAAGTAAGAGTTGGACGCTTAACCAACTGAGCCACCCAGGCGCTCCCCTATGTTGAGACTGAATCTCCAGTGTGATGGTATTTGGAGGTGGGAACTTTGGGAAGTGATTAAGTCATAATCCCTCATGAATGGGATTAATGCCCATATAAAAAGAGCCCCCTTACTCCTTCAGACATGTGAGGACACAGGCCAATGCCTTGATCTTGGGACTTCCCATCCACTAGAACTATGAGAAATAAATTTCTGTTGTTTATAAGCCATTCAGTCTATGGTATTCTGTTACAGCAGCCAGAACTGACTAATACAAAAACCAAAAGAATGCCCTATTATTTGTTCTATGGACTCCAGGTAATAATGACGCATCAATGTAGGTTCATCAAATGTACCACTCTGGTGGGGGGATGGGGATAGTTGGGGAGGCTATGCATCTGCTGGGGCAGGGAGTATATGGGAAATCTCTATACATTCCTCTCAATTTTGCTATAAACCTGTAAACATTCTAAAAAAAGAAAAACCCTGTGTGTCGAATGTCTTCTTTAACAGAACAAACTATTGACTAATAAAAGATGACAGTACAGTTTTCTGGCGTGTCGTATAATACATGACTTCCAAATTCCCTTGTGAGGAACGTCCATTGACTCCATTCCCTGTGGCCACAGTAATTTCTGGGTGGTGAAAACAACAGGCCACTAGAAGGTCAGGGTCAAAGGAAGTAGTAGCAACCTCAGTCAGGCCAGAATTCAAACAATGTATCTATTAGAAGCAGGTCTGGCTACACAATTTGCAAGGCACAGTGCAAAACGAAAATGTGGGGCCTTAGTCCCTAAATTGCTTAGATTTTCAAGACAGTGAGGGCAGACCATTAAACCAAGTGTGGGGCCTCTGTGACTATACAGGACGCAAGCCCATGAAGCCAGACCTGAGAAGAACCAGATAACCCTCCCCAAACTTCCCGCTGTGCAGTTAGCATCCCTCCTGCTGAGACATTCATGTGCTGTTTCAAAACTGTATGTGGTAGGCTTTGCAAAAACAATAAAACAAACGAACACCCCTTTGCCTCTTGCTTTAATTTTTTTTTTTTTTTTTTTTTTTAAAGATTTTATTTTATTTGAGAGAGAGAGTGAGAGAGAGAGCGCAAGAGGGGGTAGGGTTAGAGGGAGAAGCAGACTCCCTGCCGAGCAGGGAGCCCGATGCGGGACTCGATCCCAGGACTCCGGGATCATGACCTGAGCCGAAGGCAGTCGCTTAACCGACTGAGCCACCCAGGCGCCCTTGCTTTAATTTTTTAAGCAAAGTAAGACATGCCCATAGTTGTAATACCAGATGGTACTGAGTGTCGTATAATGGAAAAAGAAAAACATCAGTCTGTGCCCCACCTCTCCCAACCGGATTCCTGCTCCCCAGCAGAGGTGTACATTTTTAACTGAGCAGTTTCTCCTGACGTTTGTCTTTATGATTCTGCATATGTATGACTTGTATGTATCACTTACTGATTTCCTGTTATGTAGGAGGCTTATTACACCACCTCTACTCATACTACACTCTCCCTCCCCAATCGGTTCCACGTCAGTGTGGGGATTCTCATCAATATCCAATGTTTATATGATTCAGTTCATGGTGGAACCAAATGCATTACATATCTTTTCCTGTGCCACATTTCGTATTTTCCCCCCAGGGAGATAACTGTCTCATTTCTACATTTGCTTTGTTTTTTAAGGCCAAATAATAAACACTCTCTCTATACGGTCAAACACACCAGGTAATCAATCGGTTCCCTCTTCAAAAACAAAAAAGAATACTGAAGATCATTTCCACCCATTCCCTTCCTGGAACACCTAGGGTCCAAAGGTTGAGCCTCCTGGAGACATTCTCTAATTTCTTTTCTGCATTATCTTACTCTTCTCTCCTGTAGAAAATTTTACTTTCTAGGAAAATTCCTCATATTTAGCTATCCAATCATTCCACTACATTTCTTTATTTGGGGAATATTTTTACTTTATTTTTTTTTAAGTAAGCTCTATGCCCAACATGGGGCCTGAACTCATGACCCTGAGATCAAGAGTTGCATGGTCTACCTACTGAGCCAGCCAGATGCCACTATTTTGGGAATATTTTTAATTTCCAAAAGAACTTGCTTATGATGACTGCTTTTTTTTTTTTTTTAAGATTTTATTTATTAATTTGAGAAAGAGAGTGCAAGAACACATGAGCAGGCGGGGGGGGGGGGCGGGCAGAGGGAGAGGGAGAAGCAAACCCCCTGCTGAGCAGGGAACCAATGTGGGGCTCAATCCCAGGATCCCAAGTCACCCCCATTCTGACTGCTTTTTTTTTTTTTTAACGATTTTATTTATTTATTTGTTTAGTTGGCAGAGAGAGAAAGAAAGAGAGAGCACAAGCAGGGGGAGTGGCAGGCAGAGGGAGAAGCAGGCCCCCGGCTGAGCAAGGAGCCTGATGTGAGACTCGATCCCAGGACCCTGGGATAATGACCTGAGCCGAAGGCAGACTCTTAACCAACTGAGCCACCCAGGAGTCCCAGGACTACTTCTTAAAAAAATATATTCTGGGGGCACCTGACTGGCTCAGTCGGTTAAGCATCTGTCTTCGGCTCAGGTCATGATCTCAGGGTCCTGGAATTAAGTCTTTTGTTGGCTCCCTGCTTAGCAGGGAGTCTATTTCTCCCTCTCCCTCTGCCCCCCACCCCCCAGCTCATGTGTGTTCTCTCTCTCAAATAAATAAAATCTTATATATAAATATATATATGTATATGTATATGTGTGTGTATATGTATATCTATATATATATATAGATATACACACACATCTCCTGTTTTTGCTTAATAAACATCCTCTACATGCCCATCTTTTTCAGGCAGTTAAGGAATTTTTCTTTATTCCTAGAAAGGATTTCTTCCACGATTCTTTTTTCTTGTGACCATCTTGTTGTAGACATTCCTCACAGGCCTGATGCTCCTGTTTGCCAGTTTCGATTTAAGAGGGAACACTGAAACTCAAATGGGAAGTTTTGTGTGCAGGAAAGGGCTTGCTGACTGGTGATCAGCTGAGGAGCCTACATTTTATTAAGGGACCTCTGAATGTTAATATCCATAGACCCTTTTTTGAGGATCACTTTTCAAAAACAAACAAAGAAAAAAACAACACCTCCTGCCTGGAGGAATTACACCTGACCAGCAAACTCCAAAGCCCAGTGGCAGAAGGGTCTGGGAGTCACAGTGGATGTTCTGACTTCCACAGAACTGTTTTTAGTACAGGTATCTATCTTCACTATGGCTCCACTCTGCTGGAAATTTGGTATATTATGGGTGAAGTTTTCATAATTTATTCTAGAGATTTGTTAATATCTTTCATTCTGTTACTTCCTCTCCTCTTCTGTTTGTTCCTAAGGGTCTATATGTGTTCCTTTACTTCATTTTCCTGTGCTTGGGGAGAGAGCAAATGCTAAATACCCAGGCCGACTCTGCACCTTTAAATAGACTTTACTGTTTGCTTCAGAAATAATGTTATTATGGCAGCATTTCTAGTTAGGGGGAACTATATTTCTACTTAATAGTCTTTTTAAAATACAACAACGCTCACAAATGACAGGCTTCTGATTTTTTTAAATCCAATTGTTCAATCCTGCCATGCAACCATAAGAAAAAAAATAAGCACAGCCCTGGGAGGTCCTCTTGGGCAGAGGAGTCTTTCTTTCCTCCCTGTCATCAACTACCACCAGCTTCATTTCCCCACACAGTAACGTGTTCATACACAGATGATCTACTTTGAGGATCACCTATAGATAATCCCCAAATCTCAGATTGGCTCCTTACTTCCCACATCCCTCCATAACCACATACACCCGGCCTACTTGCTCTTTTCTTTTTCTTTTCATTTTATTTATTTATTTGACAGAGAGAGGATGAGAGAGAAAGCATAAGCAGAGAGAGGGAGAGGGAGAAGCAGACTCCCCAAGGAGCAGGGAGTGCAACACGGGGCTCCATCCCAGAACCATGGGATCATGACCTGAGCCAAAGGTAGATGCTTAACTGACTGAGCCACCCAGGCGCCCACACCTGGCCCACTTCCGCATTTACTTTTTCTTGACTCCGGCTATTTTTCATGTTAGAACCATCCAATCATGGTGAGAGAGGCAAATCTGTTATAAAAAATCAATCAAAAATATAATACTATTCCAAAATTAAATTAAAATATTTCTGGATATTTGCTTCCCTTCAATAAAATTAAGAAAGAAGAATCAACTAAAATATTACCTCTGAACAAACTGGATCTTACAAACTTTAATAGTATGATTAACCACAAATTCATTTGGGTATATAGGCCAACTCTCTTTTAAGTTCTGATTTTAGATAGAAAATTATTTTCAAGCAAAAGTGTTTGAAAATTGGACTCTCCCCCAACCCCAACAATTGGGAAATGGAATCAAGACATTCTATGAAAGACTTTACATCCATATTTTATCATTTCTAATACCCTGTTTAAGCCAATTAATTTAGAAAAATTCATAAACTATTTTTATTTTCCAGTAGAATTTATAAAAGGTACTATGTTTACCTCATAGAAAATCAACATCAAGAAGTTAAATCTATAGGTAGAAAATGGAATGGAATCTCTCTTTTGAATCCATTCATTCAATTGTCTTTTGAAGGCATATGTGCCAGGTTAATAACTAAGATGTTGAGTACAGTACAAAATATCTCCATTTTAAGTGTGATCATCCATATGCACTGCTTAACAGTGACTACTTTCAAGCAATGGTACAAAAATAAAAGTTTATAAGCCATTTCTGCTACCTTCAACAGCTACTAGAAATGACCACAGTTGGTCTGGCAAGGGTGGGGGGAAAAGGCAAAGGAACAGAGGTACAATAACCATGCACATCCTCAGTATTTGGACTAAGTAGCTGTGATCTTCAGTATCTCCCACACCAGATGTTGTGGTTCCAAGAATTCCTCTCCCAGGACACAGTCTCTCATTCATTCATCTTGGCATCAGTATTCTCTATTCACACTTCCTTTCCATTCTGGTACATTTACCCTTAGGGTACTCAAAAGATCTCTCTGGAACCTGTCACTTTCTTTTTTTTTTTATTTTTTTTATTTTTTAAAGATTTTATTTATTTATTTGAGACAGAGAGAATGAGAGAGAGAGAGCACATGAGAGGGGGGAAGGGCAGAGGGAGAAGCAGACCCCCTGCCGAGCAGGGAGCCCGATGCGGGACTCGATCCCGGGACTCCAGGATCATGACCTGAGCCGAAGGCAGTCGCTTAACCAACTGAGCCACCCAGGCGCCCTGGAACCTGTCACTTTCTAAGTTAAGACATTTTCATGCCCTTTGCAACTGATGATGAAATTAAATTCTCTTTTAGATAATTTTAATGGGTTAATGATCTAACATCCACTGTCATGTACTTTAAATTACAAATAATATTTGAAATTATAATATTCTTTCAGTTGTAATACAAATCTGTAATATCAATATATGCAGCTAATCGATGATGGAAAAACTAAATGTGTGTTGTTCTCAGTTTTTCATCACTGGTTGTAAAGGCCAATTACAGAATAGAAAAATTACTGGGGAACATGAAACACTCAAATATAAAACAGCTGAAAGAGACCAATTTACATGGTTTGACCAAATGATGACCAAACTACTGTTTACGGGAATAGAACACACGGTGCAAGACATCAAAGAGACAACCTAACCATCTATTTATACTTCAACCTGCCCTTCCACTTTCAACTTCAAAAGAGCAAAATTCAAGACATTTTAACTATCAAAACAAGAGTGTATTCTAATGAGATCTTTATCAGCAGATTGCATTTTTAAAACAGTAATATCTCACTAATTATATAGTTGCCCATTTGTGCACCTCTCCTTAAAACTGTAAATTTGTATCTATATTGAATCCCTTTTATATTGACAAGCCAAGGTTGCTCTTCCAAAGAACCCTATGGCAAATATGTCAAGTATATAATCATTTAATTAATTAACTAATTAATTAATTTTTAGAGAGGGGGAGGGGCAGAGGGAGAGAGAGAGAAAATCTTAAGCAGACTCCCCACTGAGCGTGGAACTAGAGCTCGATCTCACAACCCTGAGATCACGAGCTGAGCCTAAATCAAGAGCCAGACGCTTAACCGACTGAACCACCCAGGTGTCCCTATACACTCATTTAAATATCTCTATATCTGGCTTTATACATCAAATCTGCTTAAATTGTGGAGGTAAACTGGAATTGTAGCTTGTAAGTATTCAGCTTTGTCAATAAAGTATATGAGGGGTTTGGTTTTGAATCAAAATTGATGGGCCTATCTTAACAAAATAGAAATAATCCTGAAAAATGGGATATATCACAATTTCCCTCATGATTATTACAAAAGTATACCCATGCTTCTTAAGGAAAAAAATATTTTCCTGTGTCTAGGCAAAACAATCTTACTTGAGGACACAGTGCACCTTTATTTTTTTAAAAGATTTTTAATTTATTTATTTGACAGAGAGAGACACAGCGAGAGAGGGAACACAAGCAGGGGGAGTAGGAGAGGGAGAAGCAGGCTTCCCACCAAGCAGGGAGCCCGATGCGGGGCTCGATCCCAGGACCCTGGGATCATGACCTGAGCCGAAGGCAGACACTTAACGACTGAGCCACCCAGGTGCCCCCACAGTAAACCTTTAAAACAGCAATTATTTTAAGGTTATTAAAAACAACTGCCTCGCCACTAACTTTAATCCATGGCTCCACTCCCTTTTTTTTTTTTTGGACATTACCTTGCCATTGTTTCTTTATAAAATGAAATGGTGTCATAATTGTATAGTTAATATCCATCTTCATGAGAATTATCAATGATCATTTATATATTACTTGTGACAGGTAAAAGTGAAATAAATAAAATTTTTTAAAGAATTTCCTTGATTTAATAAGATTTTCAATTCTTGGTGGGAGATCCCTTTTGATCCAACCACTGAAAACCTAGGTCTCAGTCTTCATTCCTAATACAACAGGCTTCAATAAAAGATGTGAAAATTCATAAGATTTTCAAATGTAAGTGTAAGAAAAAGCTTAATGAGCTAACTCACTGCCCCTATACCCACTCTAGGAATACTGAAACATCCTGAACTTTTTTTTTTTTGAAAGATTTTATTTGTTTATTTGAGAGAGAGAGAGAAGAGAGAGAGAGCATAAGCAAGAGTCAGGGGCAGAGGGAGAGGGAGAAGCAGACTCCCCGCTGAGCATGGAGTCTGACACAGGGCTCAATCCCAGGACCCTGAGATCATGACCTGAGCTGAAGGCAGATGCTCAACCAACTGAGGCGCCCCCCTCCTGAACTTTCAAAACAGACAAAGCCTTACAATTAGCAGATCTCCAGTCATCAATATGAAGAAGGGAGTGTTGTTTTGAAGAGGCTCAGGTATTCTTCCTGGAACTTTCTGAAATAACCAAAGGAGAAGCCCTTGCCAGATCTGACTTTAAGGTGTACTCTGGTCAAGGTTATCATTCTGGTACCATGAAAAGAGTAATTTCAGGGTTTCATTTCCATAAACAACTTATCCCAGGCCTCCCCTTCCCAACACAGACCATGCAACACAGAAACAGTACAAGTGACAGAAAAAATCTAAAAAAGCAAGAAGTATATTTATGGATTTTTAAGAAATGTGATATGCTAGTGTTACCAAAGATTCTATCTCATGAATACATTAATGCTAGTAAATAAATTTATAAAATTGCCTAATTTAGCTCATGGGACTGATGTACAGAAAACTATAAACATAAAGCAAATATTAACAGGAGCAGGAAAACATAAGAAAAGTACACGAGGAGATGAAGATAATCAGATCAAAATTTGAAAATAAGAGAATATACCATGTGCGACACATATGAGCACAAGAAAACATCAAGCCCTTTACATACATTATTTTTAAAGTAAATTAAAGAGGAAACTGATTTCCAGAGCATTAACTTAATGAAATCACAGAATAGTGAATGGTAAAACAAAAACTCAAACCCAAGACTACTTCAAACCTGTGTTCTTAGTCATTTATAGGAATTTTTAAAAATAGGCAAAGGGCAGTGAGATGGAATTGTTTTTATGTCCCAGCCTTCAGGAAGAATGTTGGTTCAACACAGTAATTTCAAATAGAAACAGAACCTTTATATATACAAAATTAATTTTATTTTTATTGGGAAACAATAAACATCATTTCAGTTGGCTTTAACTTTGATGTTCTACTATTCTGGCAGTGATAGATAATTTGGTTTATTCAACTGGAGAAAAAGTACTAGCCATTCACATCATCATGAAATACTGTCATTCCACACCCATAGTTACACTAAAGCAACAGAACCTATTTTGATTTCAAGTATTCTGGTTGCTGTACAAATGTATCAGGGAGATTTCTTGTAAATCCAGTAGTTAAGAGTCCAAATATCTTACAGGAAGTGGCACAAAAATCTTTTATAAGATCATGGTTTCAATTTTTAGTTCAAAAAATATAGACACCATACATGAATGCTATATAGGTAAATGTCCTTTATATATTATGATGGGGAAATGGGAAGTGGAAATGAGGAGGTAGCGTTGACCAAAACCGGCCCATGTCTCATCTCAGGACTCCCCCTGCTTCACACTCCAATTGCCTTTTAGTATGTACCACCCGTGCCACAAGCCCCTCATTGTTAGTGTTGAGAGGCCTTCCTCTCAACACTAATCCTAACTCCCTCAGGCTCATTTTGGAAGGAAAGCAACACCATTAAAATAATGCAAAAGACAAGGGATATTTTTTTTCCAGGATGAGTTAAACCTATGGATATAATGCATTTAATAAGTAGAAATTAAAAGAGAAATTTCAGTGTAAGGCAGGGGAGGATTTATGGAGGTGGCTGAAGATTTTCGGAACCCCTTCAAATAATATTCCTTAGATGTCGCTGAAAGTCTTAATAAATCACATATGGTCCTCCAGACCAGAATCCTGTTTACCAATTCTACTCCAGCTCCCCATTTTCCCTTCTTCAAATTGTTGGCTTCAGTAGTTTCAAATATATAATTTTATTTCATTGAAATATACTGCTCTCTCTCCCTGTCTGTAACAATCCTCTCGTCTCCCCACCCTGTGACCCAGCAGGTGTACCACCCTGTAATTCTATCAATTCTACTCTAGTTTAGTTAGGAGCCTTTTCTAGACCGTCCTAGCGCCTTGTGTTTGCCCCTCTAGTGCATCTTACTACCTTACACTGTAATAGTATTTCAGGCAGGCTTAGGATTTCCTTGTACTTCAGTAACTAGCACAGTGTCTGGCATAAAAAAGTCCTCAACAAATAGTGGCTGCATGGATGAACTTAGAAATAAAGTTAGGTAAGGGCCACTCCAGGAGAAGACAAGAAAGAGAAATGTCTTTAGACCACAGTTTTATATATTTATAGGAAGAGGCCTGTATATAAAAGAGAAACATTCTTGTTCACTGAGACCCATCCATTCAAAAACATAAAGGGTTGGTAGACTAGAAAGCTGTGACACTGCAGCTTTTAATCATCTTCCTGATCTGTTTTTACAAGAAAGTCTAAACACCATATCATAAATATGAGAGATAAATTTTGGTTAAACTATTAACTAAAACTAAGTACCACAGTCAACCGGCAGTTATGCAACAAAGAAGAGTGATTTAAATTATATTTTGCTTCCGTCTGGCTGGGAGGTCTACATACCAAAACTGGGTTGGCAGCTTTTCGCTGTTGAGAAAGTCCTACAAATATTCTGGAAAAACCAGTGGGTGGAATTTAGGTCCTCAGTAATACAGCTTTTACTGTCAACAGGTGAAATGCAAAGTGGACAAAGCAAGTATCATCATGTTAGGGTCATGTGCTTCACACTCAACACCCCGAATTTAAAAAAAAAAAAACACTGAATGCTAATAGCTCTATTTAAATTTTTAAAAAAGAAAAATGGAGAAGTTACCAATGTTATCTAGGCTACATGGAAAGGGCAAGGTTGGGAATCTACTTAAAACATCTTAATCTCCCCTAAGCATCCAGCAGTGCCAATGCTCTTTTTTTTTTTTTTTAAAGATTTTATATATTTAGGGACGCCTGGGTGGCTCAGTCGGTTAATCGGCTGCCTTCGGCTCAGGTCGTGATCCCAGGGTCCTGGGATTGAGTCCCGCATCGCATCGGGCTCCTTGCTCGGCAGGGAGCCTGCTTCTCCCTCTGCCTGCAGCTCCTCCTGCTTGTGCTCTCGCTCACTCTCTCTCTCGTGCACGCGCTCTCTCTAGCTCTAGCAAATAAATAAATAAATAAATAAAATCTTTTTAAAAAAAGATTTTATTTATTGGAGAGGGGCAGAAGGAGAGGGAGAAGCAGGCTCCTCACTGAGCAGGGAGCCTGACAAGAGGGTAGATCCCAGGACCCTGGGATCACAACCTGAGCCAAAGGCAGACGCTTAACCGACTGAGCCACCCAGGTGCCCCTATCAGTGCTAATGTTCTTAATTTATAGACTTGCATTTCTGATTTTTCAAATGGATTCATGTCAAACAAAACCAGTAACAACAAAAAAAGCTGAAACAAAATAAAAAGCAGTAAACACTTCACTTTCTTTTATAATGTATCGATGTAAATCCCTTCATTTTCTGCAAAGCGGAAAGTAGAAGGTAGTTTCTATTTAAACAAAACTGATCAACTAAACATCAGATACTGATTTCTGACTGGTAGAAAAACACTGCTTAGTAGATATGTATATGCACTTAATACCAGTTGATATGGGTAAAAGCATGCTTTTTCTTACTATAAATTCAGAGGCAATCAAGTGGTTGTCTAAGACTAAGACTATAACTTTGTGTCTAAGACTTAGACTACGCCTTTTTCTTCTCCTGACAGTTTTACAATATCTAGAATTAACCCAAATTCCATTGATTTACAGAAAATATACTCCTCTGTATAGTTCTTATACTTCACCTAGTTTTGAGATTACCTCCCTGACAAGACAAAACACAGGAAGAATAATCTATCAATAAGGTCCTCACTGTCGAAGTCCAAATTTTGTTTTATTTCTCAAGCATTTGCGAGCTCAGCACTCTCCTAGGTTTCAGGCATACAAGGATGATGTACAGGGTCCAGTCCAATCCTGAGCCAGCCAGGGAGACACACACGGAACGTAATAACCGTATGAAGTGAAAGGCTATGTGGCAGTAAGAAGAGTGAATTCACTTACAGGAGGGATGACTGACTGCTTAGGGAAGCCAGACAACATTCTGCAATGGGCAGTAACATTAATTGGGGCTTGAGGATGCACAGCCAGAAGGGCATTCCTCTCAGAGTCACAAAGACTATGACATGTTTGAGGGGTTCACTTCTACACTAATCTTCTATTCCAGGCAAATCGCATCTACTTACCTTTTTCTTTTTTTTTTAAGACTTTATTTTTTTAGAGCAGTGTTAAGTTCATAGCAAAATTGAGAAGTACAGACAGTTCCCATATATCTCCTGCCCCCACAGAAGCACAGCCTCCCCCATTATCATCATCCGCCACCGGAATGGGACATTTGTTATCATCAATGAACCTACAATGACACATCATCATCACCCAAAGTCCATAGTTTACATTAAGGTTCACTCGTGGTGTTGTACATTCTATGAGTTTGGACAAATGAAGGATGACATGTATGTACCACTGTATTATCATATAGAGTAGTTTCATGCCTGTCATCCTCTTCCTCATATCACCACTGCTTGGCCTTCCACAGGAAAACACTGCTTAATAAATGTCTACAGCCTCCCCAATGTTTATAGCAGCAATGTCCACAATAGTCAAACTATGGGAAGAGCCCAGATGTCCATTGACAGACGAATGGATAAAGAAGATGTGGTATATACATACAAGGGAATATTATTCAGCCATCAAAAAATGAAATCTTATAGTTTGCAATGATGTGGATGGAACTAGAAGGTATTATGCTAAGTGAAATAAGTCAATCAGAGAAAGACAATTATCATATGATCTCACTGATATGTGGAATTTAAGAAACAAAACAGAGGATCATAGGGGAAGAGAGAAAGAAAAAAAAAAAAAACACAAGACGAAACCAGAGAGGGAGGCAAACCATTAAGAGACTCTTGATCATAAGAAACAAACTGAAGGTTGCTGGTGGGAAGGGGGGGGTGGAGGGATGGGATAACTGTGGGATGGACATTAAGGAGGGAATGTGATGAGCACTGGGTGTTATATAAGAGAGATGAATCACAGACCTGTACCTCTGAAATCAATAATACATTATATATTAATTAATTAAAGTTAAAAAATGTTAAAAAAAAAAAGCAAAGAAAACAGAAAATCATTTCTGAGATAAGACTGAAAATAAATAAATACATGTATGTCTGCAGCCGGGGTGTCTAGGTGGCTCAGTCAGTTAGGTGTCAGACTCTTGATTTCAGCTCAGGTCATGGTCTCAGGGTTGTGGGATTGAGCTCCACAGTGGGACTGAGCTCCACAGTGGGACTGAGCTCCACATTGCGCTCTGTGCTCAGCGCAGAGTCTGCTTGGGATTCTCCCCCTGCCCCTCTGCCCCTTACCCTGGTCCTGCTCTTGCTCTCTCTCTCTAAAATAAATAAATAACATCTTTAAAAAAAAAAAAACAAATGTCTGCAGCAGATGAGAACCACTGATCAAAACGGAGCTATTTACTATTTGAAAACTTGACCAAACTTCTGTGAACCTGTGGATCTTCGTATCTGTTGGCAGTGTGTCATAGCTGGCCAAGTAATTTTCATGGACTGTCAGGCAAAAAACCTACATAGTAGAACTGAAAGAGAGGTTTCAATATTTCTTCTGTTAGTAAAAACACCATTCTCCTTTTACACTCTGAGTCATTGTTCCCACTGCCTCACTGATAACCTCTAGATCACAGGAATTCTATCTTTTTTATATTAAGGCCATAAAGTCTCTATAGACCCTGATGCTAAGTACAGAGTGATTATTCATTTTAATGAATGGAAGTGGATCCATAAAGATCCTTCCCAACCCAGCCCCAGTTACTTTTCTAGCTCATTCCTTGCCACTCTTTCTCATTCTTTCACACACTCCTCTCTTCCTCCCCTTCTCTCTCCCTTTCCTTCCCCTTCCCTCCCTCTCTCCCACATATGCACACACAATATGAATGTGGCTTTTCAAAAATAGGCTCTGCATTTTGATCAGGAATCTGAGCAACATAGTTCCCTGGCAATAATAAATAACAGTGAAACTAAACAAACAAAAGGCATTGCTCAGCACTTTCATTTAAATACAGCTAACCAAGAAAAATAGGCTTGGGCCTTCAATGTAAAATGTAGTAACTGTCCTCACAGAAGGTGGACAAATAGTCTGCATTTGATCTGAATGGTACACCTACACCACTGTTCTCCGTGAAGACAGATCAGCACAGGCATCCTAATAATATTTTATTGTCTTGCCCTTCCAACAAACAAGCTTTAAGGATGACTATATTCCAGCAAAGCTGCAAGTTATCAGACCTCCTGAGAATGAGTGAGTGAAAGGCATAACTAATTCCCAAAGTATATTCACATTTCAGGGCCCATATGCTTCTTTACAAGATGTAGAATGGCTTTCAGATCATGAATTTGGACCCAAATTACTTGGAGTATGCATATGTTAAGCATATATATATGTATGCTTTATATAGAGAGATTTTTAAAATATTTTTATATTTCAGAGAAAAGATAGCAATTGGCCTTGTAGAGAGTTTTTTAAAGCTTACAGATCTCAAACTCTTTCCTTCTACTTTCAGCACTAAGAAAGAGCAAGATACTTTGTTGACAGTGTTACTTGTTGCAGGCTATATATACATATAGCCTTAATATATATAATACATATAAATATATATTTAACATATATATTTACCTTAATATATAACATATGTTAAGCTTAATAATATATATTTAGCATAATATATATAATAAATATATACTTAAAAGTATATATATAGTTGAAGCCCACATAGTCTTTTAAAATGAGAGAATGGTTACGTGTATGGTTATTAATAAACAAAACTTTCAGTTGAAAACTAAAAAAAAAAAAAAAAAAATGGGGGATGGAAGTTGGGTCAGGTATCATTCAAAATAATGACTTCTTACTTAATTTCTTCCTGATTAACTAAACCACATCATGGGGCACCTTGTGTGTTTTAAATACCATGGACCTTTCTGGCTATTGTGTGGATAGCAAATTTGGGGGGAACAAAACTGGATGCAGTTCAAAGGCTACTGTAAATGAAAAAGGAAGAGAGTTTGAATTAGGGCAGCAGGAATATGGTTTTTTTAAAAAAGGACACACTTGATATGCAGAGTAGATAGAATCAGTAGACTTTTAATCACAGGATGTGGGGGATGAAGTCGTGGGCAGACTACCAAATTTCTGGCTTGGGTGGTGATGCCACCAAACAGGATACAGGAAGAAGAGCAAGTTGAAGGGCAAGTTGACCAAGATGCTCCTAAGGACAAATGTCAGGGAGGGAGAAGAGTGGGCCGGGGATGGCACTCTGGGCGACACCAAGACCTGGTGTGGGTGGCACTGAGAGCGAGCTCAGAGAGGAGCCGCGAGCGGGTGGTGATGTCCTGGTGGCCTGGAGGTCCGGAATTCCAAGGAGCAAAACAAACACTTGTCTTGAATGTGGTAGAAAGGTCTGGCAAGGAAAGAACTAGAAAGTGTCCAGCAAGTAGAAAGTAGGATACACTAAGGATCTTAGTAAAAGCATTTCAGTAAAATTACAAGAACAAAAGTCAGAGCAAGTTATGAGGTAAATGAGAGGTGAGGAGTGGAGATGTTGATAGAGAAATAGGGTTAAAAGCAGGATTTGGGTTTGTTTGTTTTTTTTACATCAGTTGCTATCTCACCACCTAGAGATGGTCAATGTTGACATCCTGGTGGCCATCCTTTCATACATTCCTCTATGTGATTCTATGTGTGTGTATATATGTGTATGTAAAATATCTATAAAAATACATACATACACAGATAAACACACAATAATGCAGACACAAAGAACATTTATTGTTGATAAGATCATTAGATACTAATAAAGCAAATTATTTCTTTACACTTAAACCACTCTTTTAAGTTATAAGAATCACAAACATACACACAAAAAGGAAGTATAGTTTCTCTCTCTTCTAAATCAAAACCCAAGACCTCTATGTGACGCACTGTACCCTTTGACAAAACAAATGTTTCTCACTTCTGAGAAACATAGGAAACGGGACACACCCAATTCTATTGATTCTTTAGAGATAGAGAGCCATTACCCACTTGGAGTGTTTCCAACGGTTTAAAGATACAATCTGAGGAGTAGAGCCCTAGGAACGATACCTCTGTGGGCAAACGGGGTACAGATCATATACACCCAGAGTGACACCCAGTGAGTCATCAGAGAGGGGCAAGTTCCACCCTGTGAAGGCTCCACACCTGTCTGTCTCACCATGACAAAAAAGAACCCAACACACAAAGCTCTCTACTGTGGTGTTGCAATGTCAACAAAGCTGGGAATACTGGTCAAACAGGCCGCGTCAGCTGAACAGCCACCGAATTTGGCGTAGGTTCCCTCTACCAGGAAACGGGGGAAGAGGTCAGAATTGTAACATAATAAAGGTAACCCCAAGGACTTCCAGAGAAGAAAGCAGGACAAGGGTCGTTACTGGAGAAAGCTGAGTGCAGGGGGGCTTTTTTAGCCCCAGCCTCAAAGCAGCTTCATTCTGGTTCCAGCTCTCTCCGCTCTCCCTCGAACTCCTCCGCTCCCTGTTGCTGTGCCAGCTTCCCTCCCCTAGAAGTTCTCCTGGCACTTACCAGAAGGACCGTGTCTGATAAAGCTTTCTGCATTAACCACTCTCCCTAGTCTGTATACAGCAGAAAGATTTAAAAGCACTAATCGCAGATCTCCGTTAAGAGTAGATAAATACCCCGAATTTTTATTTTTAATTAGAGAATGAAAAACGAAACAGTCAAACAGCCTAGCTGGAGGAGACACGCAAAACTGCTGTTACCAACTTGGAAGATAATACTGTTTCTTATTTATAATGTCAAAACGCAACTCCTTCTGGACATGTTTTAATAAAAGGAAATTTTATCTACTTAGGTAAAAACTAGGTTCCATTTGTGGGGAGCAGGGATTTCTTTCTTTCTACTGCCATGGAACAGACATAGGTATAAATAAAGTCAATGGCACCCTGGGGATACAGGAGACAAGACTGGGTGGAACTCAAAGCCCAAAGCAACGTGTTCTTCGGGGGGTAGGGGGGCGACGAGCCGAAGGGGACAATGGATGACGGACACTTCCTGGGGGACACATCACTTCCTGTTCTCCCTGGCTGAGCTCTCCAGGGAACAGAACAGAACCTACAGGTGCTCATGTCCCTCACCTACCTTCACTCACAGACGAAGTGGGAAATGGTGTAAAACATAAAGTAAGCTTTCTCTCCTTGAGGAACAACTGCTTGATATCATCTTCTGGTTTGGTCCAATTATAAAAAGAAAAGAAAAAAAAACCTGTATTTTTCTCTTCCTGCCATTTTCCCAAGAAGACTCTGACAAGAAACTGTGAAAACATGAATTTTCAGGTCTTCAGGGTATATACCTCTACAAGTAAACCACCTGAGAATAAGACCTCCAGAAGACGACGCCAACATGGAACAGCGATCACACAACAGACTCCAGTATTTCCAGATCACTAAGGTTGGTCACGACGTGCTGTCCTAGTTTTCAACCTTCACACATAGAGGAACCTGGTCATTTTCCATCATCTGCTTTAAAGTGGATCAGATTTGCTGTCAGTGGTGTCCATTTATGGCAAGTCTCTCATAATTACTTTCCTAAATCAGTCTTCAAGGCCTTATAAACCTCAGATGAGAATTTCTAGAAAATGAACCCTAAAATGAAACCACTAGGATTCACCCTGATAAACTATGAACACGTAGTGTTCACGACTGATTGATGAAGAACGTGCTCACAGATTCCCTTTTGCCAATACACCGATTTGCTTACACCGAGCACGGGATGTCCGCCGCTTTCATCGATAACAGAGGTAAGACCAAGCTGAGTTCTCATATGTGAACTGCTTCAGCTTCAGCTGAAGAGTATGAACCCAGCGTTCACACTACATATTTCCTAGCAAATGTTTCAAACGTGGTCTTAAAAGGCGTGAGAAACATTCAAGTAGATGTTAGAAGGTAAAGCGAGGTCACGTGGTCATCAATTTCTTTTCTAGGCAGTTGGCCAATTTTGTACAATGTGTTCAGTTATTACATACCTCTCCACTCCTTGCTCCGTACGATCATTAGAGTGCTTCCTTTAATTTGCAGCTTGGTTTTCTAAATATAAATGTGTATGTTCTTGGATCAACGGTGTAACTCTCCACCTCCCCTGCCAGTGGTATTTTCCTTGTTTGCCTATGCCCTTATGATAATGTTCTACCTCCAGCTTAAACCAAACTGATAATCATACCTTATGCTAGACCCTTTCTTACATTCAAGCAAAACAAGCATTAGTTTTAAGCAGTACCTCTAATTTATATATATATATATATAACTTGTATATCATGATGATAAGGGAAGACAGAAAAGTAAAGGATGAAAGGCGAAAGGAAAATGCCTGAATGATTCTAAAAATAAAAATGTTTGTAAAATATGAGCCTAAATAATAAATAAGATGGTAAATAAGACATGTAGCAATCTAATACTTGTTCATGCACTCATTTATTCAACCATTTAAACATCTACTATGTACCTGGCATGTGGCAAGGGACTATGAAGAATGCAAAGATAAATGAACTACTATACCCAAGAGCTTATAATAAAGTAGCAGATACATGTAAAAGGCATTCTATGTCCTGAAGTCCCAGAAATGGTTTCAATAAAGTGCTATGAGACTTACAAGAAGGAAAAGCCCTTCCAACAAATGGCATTTGAGGTAAGGGCATTTAGAATGGCTTTAAGATCAGGTAACATTTATTCTAAGCACAAAAGACACCACTTTCCTAAAGAAGGTGCTAAGTATATGAAAAACTGGGAAAATCTCGATCTACTAAAAGTAATGCTTTGCAAAAGGATAGTTCATTATAGTTTGCAAAGCTTCTATATATAATATATTTAATATCATAAATATTACTATCACTCTTTAAAATTTGGGACCTAAGGATAAAGATACCTTTTGAAGTTACAGAAACAGTAATGTAAATTGCAGAGGCAAGCACTAGAATCTATAACTTCTGACTCCAACTCTAAAACCCATTGCACCCCACACAGGCACCCAAGAGTCTGCATACTTGAAAGATCAATTCTTAAGGCTGGTGGGACTGCAAATCCTAAACTATATGGGTTTTTTCACAGGTTTGTCTGAGCTTGGGGAACCTCCCTAATCTTACTCGTTCAGACCAGTTAAACTGAGTCAGGAATCACTTGAGAAACCCAATCCATTCAAAAGCTGCCAAGTGGAGTAGGCTTTTCCTTGAATTAGGTTTCATGTAGGTATGGCATCATTGTGCTAAATACCCTGCCTATCCTTAGAGGCAGTCAAACCAGAAATCATTTCATTCAAGACAACAGTTAGATCCAGCGATTTGGAATTGATTCCAACATCGAATAGATTTTAAAAAGATAATGGTACATGCCTGGCTCTTCAATCCAATTTTCATGTACTTTGTTCAGGAAATGACCAAACAGGGCCATCCCAGAGTAAAAACTGCCACCACTGTGTAGCCTATACACGGACTGCCAGGAACCTTAACTTCTAACAGGGGTCAATGTGTACTTAAAGGAATTAAAAAAAAAAAATATCTGGAAAATGATCTTAAGAAACTGTCTCATTGTATCTCACCATGTTCAGACAAACGGCTGAATTAAAAGTATGGTAGAAAATAATCAGGCTCTCTCGAAACAGGTATTTGGAGGAAATCTATAAATAAGATCCTTCATGTAAAAGTAGGAGGGACATTTTAAATATTAAAACGAATCTATACATAACATTTCACATGTTTTCACATGCCAACAAAGAATCATTGTCTTACTGAATAATGGATGTGTTGACATTTCAAGGCTTAACCATCTTCATTTAGATCAAGCAAAGATCTTGTACAATGGAAACAACAATGTGTTCTGGATGCTCTCCGTACTACTTTGCAAAAATTACATTCTCCACTTGGTTATTTCTAGAATATTAGAAACATTATGGATTTTTATAACCTAATCTTATACTTGACCACTAAATTCTGATATTAATTATAATCTCTGGGATTTACTTGGATTTTCTAGGGAGATATTTTCTTTCTAAGGTATTTTCCTCTTCCTTTCCAAAATTTGGAATCTTGTTTCCTTTTTTGTCTATATCAACTACAAAGTAACAGCAACAGCAGCAGAGACTACTTATGGAGAGACAACACTCAGAATAGGCCAGATGCTCTTCTAAACTTGTTAGTTACATATGTGCTCATTTCAGCCTCATGGTACTTAAATGAAATAGGTATTATTATCCCTATTTTATAAATGATGATATTGAGGCATCATTAAAAGACAAAAGATCACAAAGCCTCTAAGCAGTTGAGCCAGGTCAATGAACCACCTCTCTACACTGTCATTTTGGTATAGTATACACTCTAGTTGGGGGGCAAGTTCAAGTTGTCAGGCCACTAGTATGAACTGAATGTGTCTCCCTGCCCCCGCCAAATTCATACATCAAAATCCTAAAGCCCAATGTGATGGTATTAGAAAGCAGGGCCTTTGGGAGGTGCTTAGGTCATGAGGGTGGGCCCTCATGAATGTCATTTGTGGTTTTATAAGGAAGCCCACAGAGCTCCCTTGTCCCTTCCACCATGATGGCACAATGATCTTGGACTTCTCAGCCTCCGGAACTGTAAGAAATAAATTTCTGTTGTCTGTAAGTCACACAGTGTGTAGTATTTTCTTATAGCAGCCCAGTAAGACTAAGCCACAAAAGAGTGAAAGTGGGAACCTCATCTTGTTCCTGATTCCAGTTGTCGTTGTTTGCCACAAGGAAGGACGCGATAAACTTCAGTCTGCCAGGAATCACGGAGCTGATTCAAGGGTGGTTCCTGCTACCTCATCATCTTGGAGCCCATGTCATTCAAGGTCTAGTGTTACTGCTGAGCCAAAGTGTGGCACTGTCTGGCTGGTCAAGCATGAAGACAGTCGTCCAGGGATGACTGGACACCAGTAGCAATAGTGGGTATCGTTCTGCCACAGAACCACGCTCAGTGGGGATGATGAAACTCACTGGGAACACAGTATCAAAGAGAAGGTAATTTCTTAATAGTTCCAGCAACAGGTAAAATGCATCATCTGACTTTCCCTCTATCATTTCACAAAAAAACTGCTCGCTCACTATGTAACATGCGTATGTGTGTGAATTCAGGGAGAGAGCAGGACTAAGGTGAAGCGAAGTTATATATGCTAGGAATTCTGTGGTTCAGTTTAAATGTCTTTATTCTTTAAGTTTCCAGTGGTCTGCCCTCCTAATCCAGATGTGAGGTTTTGCTCAAATAAAAGGACTGCTCTTTCCCTCACCAGTTTATACCTTAGTAACACACAGACCCTTCCACATGGTGCTCCAAAGGGAGAGAGGGAGAACAAAAAGCCCTCGGATTTGTGAGCTTTTCCTGCTAGCCAAGCAGAAGAATGAGACTAGATAAATAGAAGAACAGTATGTAGGTCTTACGGCTGACAAGCAGCTTTGTTCAATGTAAAGGAAAGATAAAAAACACCAAAAGAACAATTACGGCCTCAATCAAAATGCTTTCTCATACCTGAGATTATATCCTCTCCATGATTCACCCAGCCTGCCCTGAGAGACTTCAGAGCAGGCCCAAAGAACAATGCAATGTATTATTTGCTATTTCCACCTTCCTTATGCAATTTGCGAGTCACAAAAGGCCACCCCCACTTGCTGCCAAAGAGTTATCTCTAAAACACAAATGTAATATCATGGGAGTGAGCTCACTGCTGACAAGACACAATCCAAACCCAGAAGGTTCCTAAGAACTTTGTGGTCCGGCTGCTGTGGCTGGCGGGATGCAGGCTGAGTGCTCAGGCTTCACAGTTAGATGGCTTTGGGTTTGAATCTCGACTTCATCTATTGCCTGTAGGACCTTGGCTAAGATCCCACAGCCTTGGTCTCCTCATCTAGAAAGGGACAGTTTCTGTGATTAAATACGAGATGCGCTGGCCCGAGAGCTCACTGTGGTGGGCCGTCAGTGCCACAAGAGGTAAGACTCCCTTCTTTCCAGCTATCTCTCCATTCTCTGCCCCATCGCCCAGCGTCTCGTAGGCATTCAGTTTCTCAGTCAATATCTGAAAATCTCCACAGACCAGCAGGTCTGCTTGCAGGTCTCCTCCCTAGATTTGAACTCCCTCTGTGTCACTCGAACTTTAAAAAAAAAAATGCTTTTGTTAAAATGTTGGGAAGGGAGGAGATAGAGCAATAAAAGAAAAATGGTGATACACTTCCATTTAGGGGGTCTGGGAGGAGGGCCCCCAGATCTTGACCCCACACAGCCTCACCTTGTTAAATTCTTAATTTCAGCAGCATTTTAAGTACCATATGTTCTGTGGGTGTATATAACGCAATCCAAAGCAGGGAGACCAGGTTTTACAATGTTGTTTTAATTCTTCTAGAATCTGTGCATGCTAGGCATTTACACATATACCCTTTGTTAATATAAAGGAAGAAGGCAAGAGCCAGGGTAGTCCTGGAGGATAAACAAAGCTTTGCAACTCAAGGGGCTGCTCCTTTGCTGCCCCCTGAATTTTTCTGCCATGACACCCATGGTTGCCGCTGGTCTCATGCACTGTGTGCAGAAAGTCATATCTCTTCACAAACTGTGTTAAGTGGGTTTTTTTTTTTTTAAAAGCCTGGGCAACGGTTTGTTATGTTCTAGAGATTAACTCTGGCACTGGCTTTCTAGACGACGTCCGTCTGGCAGCCTCTATATAAAAAGTGAGAAATTTTGGTAATGCAGCATAAAACTGATGACCAATAATACTACTAATTTCTGGTTTCTCCATCTCGACCCCCCTGCCACTGCGGGCTGGAGAGCTTTGCTGTGGCAGCCGTCGTGTGCCTTGCAGGAGGTTCGGCAGCATCCTCAGTTTCTGCCCACAGATCAGAGTAGCTCCCCTGCTCTCATTGTGACAACCACACACGTTTCTAGACCTTGCTGAATGTCCCAGGATGGAGAGGTAGGTGCAAACTCCCAACCTGGTTGAGCAACTTGCTTGCTCAAACTTGGTTAAGAACCACTGGTCTGTGTTAAAGAAAGAAAACAATCATTGTTTTCTTAAAGAAGTAACAGAGTTATTAAGAACTGTGATAAATTCCCAGGCGCCTGGGTGGTGCAGTCGGCGGAGCACCTGACTCTTGGTTTCCGCTCAGGTCCTGACCTCAGGGTTGTGAGATCAAGCTCTGTGTCAGGCTCCAAGCTTAGTGTGGAGTAGGCTTCAGGTTCTCTCTCCCACTGCCCCTCCCGCTCATGCTTTCTCTCTCTCTCAAATGAATAAAATAAATCTTTAAAAAAAATTGTGATAAATTCCATCAACAGATGTTTTGATCTTAACAAGTCCACCTACAATACACATATTCTCCACCACAGATGAATTTATTACAGTATTCAAAATATGTGACAGACTATTTCATTCAATTCATCAATATTTCCTAGATTTTGATGCATAGAACAGACAACTCTGGTTGGATGAAGGAAGGAAGTAATTGCCAAATATAGGCAAAACTATTAAATCTTTACACATCAATCTTTTGAGGCTGAGGTTTTTGTACATCCTTTTTTTCACCCCCATCATCTGATCTCTTACTCCGAACATACTTTTCTGTGGAATTATCTCTGATGTACCTGGCATCAGAATTAAACTGGGGGCGCCTGGGTGGCTCAGTCAGGTAAGCATCTGCCTTCAGCTTGGGTCGTGATCTCGGGGTCCTGGGATCAAGCCCCACACTGGGCTCCCTGTTAGGTGGGGAGGGTTCTTCTCCTTCTCCCTCTGCCCCTCCCCCCAGCTGGTGCACACTCTCTCAAATAAAATCTTTAAAAAGGAAAAAAAAAAAAGAATTAAACTGAAAACTCTAAGGATAAGAGCATTCTTCCCGATCTGGAAGCCCAGCACCTGAGATAATGAGAAACTTCTATTAGAAGGCCCTGAATCTTTACTTTCCTACTCTATTTAGTTTTAGGAGGAACTTCAAAGATGTTTTTGTTGTTGTTGCCAACATTTATTTTAAGGGAAAGGAGTGTTTTTAGCAAAAAAGAAAACGACGGAAATAAATTAAAACCATTAGGAAAAAGTGTGCATGACCACTTTAAACCGGGAGGTTAAAAAAAAAAGTCTGTTTCCTTAGAAATGGGACCAAAAAAAAATCTCAGAATTATGCTTTTCCTTGTATCTTGTTCCCTCCATCTAGGTATCAACTTTTTGCTCATCAGCATTTCCCCCAGCCTAGCTCAGGGCGTATTATCTTTCATCAGGTCTGTTTCAACAACTTCCTTATCTGGTTTCTCTCACCTTCTTCCCATCCTTCTCTCTGAATCAGTGGGGAAGGTGACAGAGTGTGGGGGGAGGCAGCCTCATGTAATTGTCTAGAAACACAGATTATGCGAGTGCTCGCCAGGCACAGAGATGACAGCTCCCAATATTTATCCTAGAACTCATATCCCTTCACCACTTGTTCTAACCTTATTTCCTAAATACTCCCTTCCCCTCTTCCCACAAAGCATTGATATTACTTTCACTTTTGCCTACAATCCAAACCTTTATTCAAGCTGGTACTGTCTAGAATGCTCTTTCCTCCCATGTTCACTTGAAGGCCCTCACCTGCCACTCCCAGACAGCAGGGATCTCCCCTTATTCAACAGCTCAAAGCCATTTGTTTGCACCTCTATTAGGGCAATTGCTTCCTGGCTTCTTATAGCCATGGAGGGGCTTAAGAGCTCTGTCTGCCTACTCCAAGGGAGTATGAGACCAGACCAGTTCTCCAGGCAGTTCTCAGGCATCTTCTGTCAACCTGCTCAAAAAGTCTGTCCTTTAAAGATGAATCAATTTCAGCTAGGTCACAAATAATTTAGTTGAGCCCTTGAAATTGTCAGGCTTGTGATATAACAGGACTGCCCACAAGGAGCCTTTAGCAGAGAGAAGAGCAAGATGAAAACACTCTTGGGCACAATCTGTTATAGGGATTCCCAAATGGAAGGAAGAGGAAGGCCCTTGTCTCTATATATGGTGTGGAAAATTAGGAAAAGCTTCTTGAGGAAGGTGGTGTTTGAGGTAGGATTTCACAGTTGCGCGGTGACTCTGATGTATGAGACCTCCAACCACCAGAAATAGCAAGGGGTAAGGCCAGGCAGGTGGGGCCTGAGGAACAACCAACAGCCCAGGGGAGCTGGCACCCAGTCAGGGCGGGGGGGCGAGTACTGGACAGTGGAGCCCTTAGTCCAATGGACGCCAGGCCTCGGAAAGGCTCTGTGTTGGACAAGAGTCTGCACTCATGTGGGGATGCCTCTGAAAAGTCCTGGCCAGTGGTCAAGTAACAGAGCCATAATGGGGGAAAAATAACCTGACAACAGCACCGAAGATTGACTGGAGGAGAAGAGGAGACTCTTGGGTCTGCGGAGCAGGTGAGACCCAGTGAGGGTAGCTGGGAAAGGGGAGCAGCTTTGACAGGGACTGTGGAGACAGCATCAGCAAGACAGGGCACACAATTACTTTAGGGGTAAAGAGGTGGATGAGAGCTAAAATTCCCACCCAAGGTGACTAGCTTTATTGCTAGAAGTAAGAAAGCCAAGATGATGAAACGGAATGAAGAGCTGTAAGGAAGAACATAATTGCCACTGAGTATTAAACTCACAGAATGCCAAGACAGGAGGGGAGAAATGGAGTATTTCAAAAGCCTATGTGCTCATAGCATTTCGTTTACCTACAATGATTTCTAACGTCTAGGAAATGAAAGCTCTGTGTTTATTTTGCTTGTCTCACGCTCTCTCATTGGCCTGATTCACTCCTGGGGACAAACCCCAGGATGTTCTATAAACCAGTCCTAGCAAGTTGGAGGACCCGGTAATGTATACTTTACTAAAAACACACATGGATGTGTCTGAATCATCTCTCCTCTTGCCCTAAATGTCAGAAAAGTCGGCCTGGTCCATGTGGTTCGTTGTTTTTCTGTGTAGAATACACCTGACAACTTCCCAAATGGGGAAGCAGTTTAACAGAAGGCCAGCACACAACCTTACGGAGGATGAGTCATAAAGGTAAGTGATTCCAGTTCTAAGCAACAGAGTGGAGTGACTTCAGGAAATCTGCCCAGCACTACAATCATGATTGTAGTCTGTTTTCCTCAAAGAAAAAAAAAAAACAAACTCAAAAGCATTTCCTCAAAGCTGAAAAGGAACCTTTCAAAAGGGCACCTTTTAAAAAAAGATTTGCACTCATTTAGAGGTACAAATCCAACATGGAAATCAAATTATGAAGTGAGACAAGCCCATCCCCGCCCATGCTATAAACACTCCATTAACAGTGTGGTTTCGGGCAGCTTGTTCAAACTTTCCACCTGATGTTAATCGCATTATCTCATAGGTTAAATTATACTTGAACTGGAGGTATCCCATTCAAGTACCAACTTTCCGTGCAATACCAACATACAATAAGAAAAGGTCCAGAAAAGAGCAGCCCAGGAGTTTTAAACCCCAAACACCATCCCATTTTTTTGCCTGGGTTTTTTTTTGTTTGTTTTTTGATCCTAGATTTTCTACTTGCAGAGTCAGTGTATGATTTACAAGGAGCGTAGACAGGCTGAAATGTGAAAATAGCAATCAAGGGATTCTCAAGGTTTTATTAAAGTCCTTTTACTAGCTTTATAGATCAAGAGAAGCCACACGGTATGACACCAAATAGCTCTCCACTGAATTTGCTCACACATTTCCCCTTTCCCTATCTCCTGTAAGGCTCTTATTTTAAGAAGAAACTCATAAAAAAATGTTTCCTTTTCTTCCCCAAATCTTACACACACCCTGTTAACCCTTTTACTTAAATCACCACCACCAACTTGGGCACTCCCTGGAAACTGGTCCCTGCTGAGAGCAATAAAGTCTCCTTGGGAAGCCATGAGTTGGATGGTGCTACCATACTGTGAAAATGGAATCATTTCTTCCCAAGTTCACCTTTAACTGGGCTGCTTCCACAAGCACTCAACACCAGAACAAAACCACCCTGTGAAAGCTGAACTTTCACCCCTGTAGAAATTACCGAAGACTACAAATAAGACTCAAGGATTGAGGCAGAGTGTTTTGGTGGGAAAACCACTTAAGAGTTTTATATTACAATTAACTTTGCTAATGGTTGGCAAGTCACAGTGCTTTTTATTACAAACATTTTCAAACATAGAAAATTGGGGTAATGAATACCGTATTTACTCTTCACCAAAACTGAACAATTTTAACAGCTTGTCTTATATTCATTTATTTTTATGTTTGTTTTAGCTGAAGTATTTTGTAAATTATAATCACATTTCCCCCTAAGTAATTCAGTATGTACCTCTAAAAAACAATGATATCTTCCTCATAACTATAAAACTGGTATCACCCCTAACAAAATCAAAATAATTCCCTAAAATCATCTCCTCACGAGTATCATTCATACTCACATTTCCTGGGGTTATTGTTCTTAAGCATTGAGAAGTGAGACTAGAAAGCTACTCCAGAGGTTGGTGACAGTCCTTGAGTCATCCTTTCTCTCAAAGGTAGATGCTTACATGATTTCTTTATCCTTGCTTTGAGTTCAAGTGTCAGGGTAATTGCCCAAAGAGAACATCCACCTAAGCTCTGACGATAAATCTAGGTTAGTAACAGCTACAACAATGACTTCATGAAGTAAAGAAGTGGAGGGAAAGAGAGGAGCGAAAGAGAGAACAAATACCTTTCAAGGAAGAAAAAAATGACAAGGACAATCTCCCAGACACTGGGCTATTATATGACTTAAATAGTCTCCCCCTCTCTTCTCTTCTGAATCATTCCTCCTAGCCTAGATTCTTCAGAATTCATTATTCTTAAAAGTGAGTATTAGAAACTTTTGGCTCTTATGCCCTCTCTCTTGGCTTCTTGTTAATACCTCTTGATAAGAGTAGTTGCTCCTTGCTTGCTCTTCCACTCATTTTTACCGCCTTTTGTTACCTAATTGCCTTGCTTTTATTCACTGACAGCACCCCTCTAGAGATGGACAGTTTCCTTCTCCACACAACATGCTTTCTCCAGGCCTCAACCTCCCCGCTCCCAGCAGGCTCCCGTGCATTGCCCTCTCCAAGTCCAAGGAGCTCCCCGGGAAGCTCTTCTGCCTTTGCTTCTTCCTGGTAATTTATTCAGAGATGGGAATGTTACCTGTCTGCAGATGACTTACAAATCTGGAAAAGGTCAAGATAAATATATATTTACTTAATTTTCCCCTAGAGTCAGAATACAAGCAGTGAGCTCTGTGTGAAAGGAGAGGAAAGTGAAAGAGCGTTCTTCACCTTACTGGCTAATTCTAATAGCGCTCTCTCCTGTACAATGGTTAGAACGTCTTACGTGTGGACAGTGCCTTCTAGCACTTTCCAGGCAATAGCAGTGAGGGAAGCAGGCTCTGGAACCATATACCCTGGGTTCAAATCACACTTCTTAGCTGTGTAATATTACAAGACCCTTAACATCTTTGAACTTCAATTTGTACCTATGAAAAATGCAGGTAATAATAGAACCCACTTCCTGGGTTTGTTGTGAAAGTTACATGAAGAAATGAAAGTAAAATGCTGAGTTAACAAAGTGTCTAGATAATAGTGAGCACTAAATAAATTTTAGTGGTTTATGCTAACTGTGACCTAAAGATTCAATTATGAAAAGTGGTTATTTCTTAAGTATCTAATATTTATCACTGGCAAAACTGGCTGGGATAATGTTCCTTGGCATACTCTGTTAGTCCGTAGGCCTTTTTGAAAGAAAGTTTGACTATTTCCATTTTAACACATAGGCTTTATCTCATGTAATACAGAAAGTACACAAAGTGTTGTTCAATGCTAGTAGTTACTTTTGTAAACGGATGATTCATGCTAATTAAACTTGCAACCCAGGAGAATAAAATTAGCTTGTTTCAACATTTCCTTTTGTTCAGTAATTACACTTCAAGGTTATGTAGATACCACATTACTATAATTTTGCCTGAGAGACAGACTGCACACCCACATTTTTAAAAACAGGCGACTGCCAACAGAAATCCAGGTGCTCGCTGAGTAAGAGCCCTGCAGACTTAATAAGCAAATCTTCTACTAACCTTGTGCTCCAGTGTAACTTATTTCCGTACATACTGTAGCTAGTAAGGAAGTACTGAGATCATTTTTGCTTGTTATAGATTCACCGGATTTGCAGGATGAGAATTTAAAAATAGAAGCCAAACGTGGCTGACGTTTCTCTTCGATGCTTATGTTCCAGTAGCAATCTGTTCACCCATGATGACAGCAAGCGTTCCATCAGATGATTTAGATTTTCATAAACCCAGTCAGAATCCCACTACATCTCAAATGGGGGGGGGGCCCGAGACACACAGATACATCCCATTCTGATCCATTTGGTTTCTCTAAGCTTTGTCTTTATAGACAGCTATTTGGGGATGGCTCTCATGAGAGGTGATAACGAGGAGGTAACACTGATTAGTGCTCAGTTACGTGCTGGGCATGGCGTTGAGTCACTGACGTAAGTTAGATCACAAAGTATCTTCATGACATCGCCTAAGTAAATCTCCTTTCCATAGATTGGGAACGCAGAGCGTAGGAAGGTAAATGAAATTCCAGAGGCAATGGCATGCATATCCAGGTTTTTGGGAAGCCTGAAGTTTATATTAGTTTTAAAGGAAAAAAAAAAAGTCAAATTGTGAGTACTGAATTTGGTTGAATGCCCTAGAAGGGGTCAGCATAAATAAGGAATCCCGAGGTAGAAGCTTCCACAGTAACCACCTTATGTCTGCCTGATGGACCCCTTGGAGGGGCAGAGACAAAGGAATCTGATGAGCAGAAACGTGAATTGTAAAGTGAAAATCATTCATCTTTAGAAAATCTTGGCTATAATGAAGTCGCAGCACTCGGCTTTAAAAAAAATTTTTTTTTAAATAGATTTGGTTTTTGGTTTAGTATGTCAGCAGGAAAGATGGGGAGGGGGGTGGGGGGTGTAGTGGGAGGAATGCATGCCGGGTGAATGAGCAACAGTCTCTGATGAAGTGCCAAGCAGTAATTTACATGGTCTGAGTATGCAGAATGTAGAAACATTCTGAGTTCTTCATTGTATGTTCCTTAGGAAATCTTTGCCCTTTTGGTGCAGTGAAAAGTTAGAAAGTTTAGATACAATTTATTTGTGATGCCTTCTGAGTAAAACTTGTGTGAAAGCAGCCATCGCTTTTCTCAACACTATGCCAATTTTTCTTGAGCGGTTTCTCCACTGTTAGCAAAATATGTGATGCTGACTGAACACATTCTCTCTCTCGGAATCAATTGTTTGTTATACCAAGAAAACTCTTTCTTATCCAAAATGAAAAACTTATTTTGCCAGAATGAGAGAAGATCTTTCTTTTTTTCCCAAAGCACATATAATAATTTCAGAATTCAGAATAAGGCAACTCTTATTACCACCATATCAGAGCATGGCTCTCAGAAGAAGTTCAAGTCATATTTACCTTTTCTCAAAGTTTTATGAAATTATTTCTTTTCACATGAGGAATTTCATGAAAATTTCTGGTGAAGAATATGGGAAAGGTGCTCTGAATTGTAATTTCCTAAAAATGCTGAGTTTTCTTATATGCCGGAATACACATGAATAGAGCGGCATACTGCTGCCCAGGCTGTGTACTCCACAACTCCAAGGGACACTATTTACACAGAGTGAGGAGCGTTGCCTGGAGCAGGACAATGCAGGGGCCCTGAAGGAAAGAATGGTTGCTACCTCTGCCAGAAAAGAAGGAGTTGCTTGGAAAAATGAAGGGGGGCATGTCACAGAGATACATGGGCCAGCCGGACCCAAATGGCTAAGTCTGGGACAATCTGAACATCCAAATAAATAAGGACAGGAATAGAATGACGTAACAATCCATAATTCCATAATAGGTAAGTAAATAAATAAATGGGAGAGAAGGAAAAGCTCTCCATGCCGTACAAAGACAAGGGAAGGAACTAACAGCGGAGTCTGGTTAGAAATGGGCTGTTCTGCCACCTTCATGGTAAACACTGAATCAGACAAAAATCAATAGCTGCAACAAGGATGGGGATGGGGAAGTTTAGAGAAGGACCACTCCTCCTTTCAATGTCCTAGTCATCACAAAGTTATCCTCAGGAATGGGATTAGTGCCCTTATCAGAAGAGGCAGGAGAGAGAAGGTGGAATTCTCGCTCCACAAAGTGAGCATGGAGTGAGAAGACCACCACCTGCAAACCAGGCAGCCAGCCTCACCAGACCCTGGATCCTTCCTGCCTCCAGAACTCTGTGAGATGAACTGTTTATAATCTCCCCCATCTACGGTATTTGTTATAGCAGCCTAAACTAAGACAGTCCTATTTCAAGGTTTTTTTCCCTTTATTTTCTTTCCTTTCATGTGAGGCGGTATGATCTTAGAGTCCATGTTTCCTTTTAGTCTTGGCACCTCAAATTTTCATTTAAAAAAAGTATCACTTTCTTTTCCTTTTTTTATTTTAATTCCAGTATAGTTAACATACAGCATTATATTAGTTTCAGATATACAATCTAGTGATTCAACACTTCCATACATCACCCAGTGCTCATCATGACAAGTGTACTCCTTAATCCTCATCACTTGTTTAACCCATCCCCCCACCCACCTCCCCTCTGGGGCCTGGTTTCCCAGTTAAGTGTACCATTACCTTCGTTATAGATAAAGAGTAAGCTGTTGAACATACCGTATCTTTCTTCCTAGTGGAAGCTGAATGGCTGCTAATAAAAAAAAAAATGTTCAAGACAATAAAACACAAATTCTTCAGGAAATATTTTCTTCTGACACTGTGAATATGCATCCCAGAACAGTGGGTCCCAGCCCTGGCTGCATAATTTAACTATATAATTTAAAATCCTGATGCCCAGCCCACACTCAAGACTAGGTACAGCAGAACCTCTAGAGATGGAATCTGGGCACTGGTCATTTTTAAAGCTCTCTAGGACATTCCAATGTGTAGCCAAGTTTGAGTTCCCTAGATCAAGAATCTATAGCAATAAAGAATTCTATCTTTTGTGTATAGACCCAGAGGATTCACAAAGGTTTTTGAGAATTGGTCTCACTGTCTTAACTATAGAGAACAAGCAGATGGGTAGTTACCAGAGGAGAGGTGGGTGGGAGGATGGGTGAAACAGGTGAAGGGGATGAAGAGTACACTTATCATGATGAGCACTGAGTAATACATGGAATTGTTGAGTCACTATATTGTACACCTGAAACTCACATAACACTGTATATTAACCATGCGAGAATTAAAATTTTTTTTAAAGTTAAAATAAAAAAGAATTGGACTCACTTGTTGAGGAATGTACATAACAAGTGAAGTTATGTGTCTATCTGGGAAAAGGTAACTGAATGAAGACTGGGGCCTGTGCCAAATGAATGTGAGACACCATAAATACCCGTGGAGACTCCACGGGCATAGCAGGGATGCCCGCACCATCCTGATGCAAGGACAGGCCCTGATAAGAGCAAGGCTGAGGAAGGCCACTCCGGCCTGGGAATGGCGTAAACGGAAAAGTAGCCAGTATGTCCAGCCAACAGCGAGGCAACCATCTAGCTAGATGGAAGGTTCGCTCTCCAGAGTAGAAAAGGGAAGTGTAGAGAAGCAGACTAGAACCAGCCCCAGGGGTTTTGAGAAATAAGCCAGTGAGTCTGGTGGCAGTTTGGAGTCTCTAAGGAGATTTAAGCTAAGGACCAAAGACCGCATTGATAAGCTATTCATAGTGGGGTCAGGGGAAAGACCAAAAACTCAATCTACTACGAGAAGAACACGGTACGTCCAGTAAAACTGCGTATATGATGAAGCACAATCTTATACCTTCCTTTACAGTTTTCCACAAAAGACAGGCGCTGGGAGTTTGGGCCTCGTAAAAATAGCATAGATCTCACCTGTCATGGGACCCCCTGACAGGAGAGACTGGGCAGGCCAGAAGGTTTGTCTTGTTCTCTGGTCCCTTTGGCCTGATTCCCAATCCAACAGTCGTCAGTTTTAATACTTTCTGCAGCTATATGTTCCTCCTTTTTCCATGAACGTGACTCCTATGGTCAGCATATATAATTCTAGGGGACAAAGTTTCAGGCTAGAGAAATTCTTTCTTATAATTTTTTTTAATAAGAATAATTACAGAGAAAAAAAAAATCAAGATCCTTTACATAATGATCTATAAGCCACAGATACAAATATAGGATAACATGTTTGGTTTTTTTTATACTGCATTTATAAGCCAGCACTACTGAAACTGTATTCAAGCCACTAGATGTTATCCTGAACTCCTCGACAGTGCTGACACAGAGGACGTACTCAGTAAAAGTTGGCTCAGTGGCACTGTTGAACTGAACGGCGTTCAAAGTGAGGCGAAATGGCCGCTCTCACCCTGATTTAATAACGAAAGCAGTGAGGGCATCACAGTTACCTGTATTCCAAGTGCCTTGCTGCAAAGAGGGCCACGGCCAGGTATCTGAGCTTCCAATCCGTTATTTTTAAAGCCAGACCACAATGCTCATATGCAAAATGGCATCTTGTAAAGCCATTCCCAAAAGCAACATCCATGTGGTGCCCAGGGTTATTCAGACACTGCAGCTCAGATACTGATTGCCATCCCAAGACAACAGAGACACTCTCTGTGTTTGTAAAGTGTTCATTTTATAAATATCTGATAAGAATCCACATGTAACTACATGCATTAATTAGAAATTACCTATGACAAAATGACACTGAGCTTTCACTGGCAGATAGAATAACCACAAAAACGTGTTTGATTCTTTTTTTTCTAAGTCATCATACTCAAGTTTATAGACAAGTCTTATTTTCTCATTCAGGAGGAAAAAATTTGCACATTCAAGTCCCTTCCTCTGCCTTTCTTGCCCCTTGAGGGGAGTCGTACCTGCATAATGTACTGGAATCTCTATCTTTGGCCCAATGACGTAATGTCCCTCCTCCAGGCTGTGGGCAGTGATGGTGGTCCACTGACGGCATGAATGAATCAGAAGGTATTCGTTTTCCCGCAGCCCTTCTATGCATTCTCCTGGAAAAGATAATTTAGTGTAAGAAACTTAGAATTAACATCTGTTTGCTCCATACTCTGCAATAAGATTTCAATAGTTAAGACTTCACTAATGCAGAAATTGATAGTTCATCCCAAGATGACATAAGCTTGCTTCCGAATTAGCACTAAAAAGGCATTCTACAATAAGCTGACAACTGCACACAGCATTCCCTAAAAATGTTTCCCACTTATCTGCGAAGACATTCTCAAAACCTCATTTTATCTAAATGATTGTACTCAAGGATAATAAAACATTTATTAAGTGCCAACAATATGTTAGTACTACCTAGATGCTCTGCATGTATTATTTCATATGATGCAATAATATTGCGAGGTAGGTATTGTTCCTTTGTTACAGGTGGGAAGAATCAAAGTTCAGAATGTTAAGTGTATGTCTGAGCTCACAGATTTAATAAGCAGGAAAGTGAGGATTCAGGCCCAAGTCAGACTGATTCCAAGGCTTACGCTCTTAATCACTAAAATACAACTACCAAAAATATATGATAAACCTCTCTGTTGAAACAGTACTTGAAATTGAATGCCAGTATCTCCTTTTAAATTTTGTATGTTTTGCCAGTTCTTTCTGGCCCCCTACCAAATTTCCCAATTAAAAATAATGAAGCTTTAGAGCATGCAAATGAAATTATTTTTTTCATTTTGATATTTTCTGAGGTACATTTTTAACATCGGAACCAATGACAAGTAAATTATTTCAAAAAAGAAATCCATCCCCTGAAACTTAAAAAGACATTTTTTTAGATGCTGAAACGACCCATCTCATTAATCCTGGTTTAGTCGTTTTCAATGCTCAGATAATACCTGAAAAGGCTAATTTCTTTATACAGAAAACAGCCTTTCTTATTTCTGATGTTGATTATACTGCAATAACCAAACGAGTCAGTGATTTAACTGGGTGTTTTATTCACAGTTCACTTAAAAAAGTTGCAGTACTTTCACAATACAAAAGAAGTCGAGGAGGCTGTAATGATCAATTTGGTTATCACATTCATAAGCCATCAAATCCATTTCCAATCCAGTAAGGCCCCAATCTTGAAAACAGTCTTAATGCAAGAATACTTCATCTTGGTCGCAGGAGACACAGACGGGGAGTGGGGATGAGGGGGATGGGAGAAAAAGCAGCAGATCTGGAAGCAGAGGTATCCTAGCAGGAATGAGAGGTCCAACTCCCCAGGGGGAACTTCCAAAACCAGACTCCCCTGCCCTCACGCTTTGGGAGACCAGGTTCATAAAGTCCTCCCGAGGAGGCTGCTGGTACTTACGAGTGCTCTGCACCCCCCTCAAGCATGTTGGAGCAGAAAGAAAGATCTGGAAGGGCTGCTCCAAAGGAGAAATCATCTGGCCTCCCCTGAGGCTCCCCACCAGGAGGTAGGAGGGTGGGAAGGGCACAGAGACAAGCAAGCAGGGGTTACAAGCACGGGCCATGAAGTCCAAGAGATTTGGTCTAGTCAAAGCTCTGCCCCCCATCACTGTGTGGTCTTGGGCAGAAACCTTCCTTTCTCCCCGTGAGATGGGGCAACAACAGTACTCGCTTCCCAGAGCGGCTGTGAAGATACACAGTGACAATGATGGGAAGTGCGGATGTTTCTGTCATATGATGTTAGGAGGGATCAGGAAACGTCAGCGATTAATTTTATTTACTGCACGCTTTGTGTCCCTAGAATTCCATCCTTCTATAAACATTGTAATTTAGTTTATATTTTCCTCTTACAGGTGAGGAAATGACTTCAGGGCAGTTAGGAAACGTGCCTAAAGCTGCATAGCAGAAACTGACTTTGGGGTCCCTCTACGTCTCCCCCTGTTCTTCAACACCACACTGACTTTTGCCTTGAAAACTGCCAACCATAATCCAAAAAACAGAGAGAAACTGACCCTCAGCTCCAAGTCTCACTCAAGGAAGGAGGGAGAGAGTATCAGCAACAAAAATGAGGAATTAAAATATGAATTCATTAGAAAGTGAAAGGTGCTATGGGAAAAAAGAAAAAGTAAAGGGTAAGAAGATCAGGAGGACCATATATGAGAAAGAAGAGAAATTTGCAAGGTTGTCATTTTAAGATATATTTCATTCATTTATCCAACAAACATTTATCTCCTTATTTGTTTAGCTTTTTCTAAAAACAGCTTTATTGAGGAATAAGTGATCTACGAAGAACTGCACATATTTAATGTGTCCATGCTGAAGACTGGCAAACATTTATGGAGGATCTTTCATGCACCAAGCAATGGAGGAGTGGGCGAAAATGAAAAGAGAGCTTGGCCCATGCATTCAAGAAGCTGACATCCTCTTGGTGAGATGTGTTCACATGTAATTTTATGTAAGGTAGGACATGACTAGTGCTAGGCAAGAGGAATAAAGAATCTGGACTGGAGATGGCGACTTTGGCAGAGAAGATCAAGAAAATGCCAAGAGGAATATATAGCTTTTGGGCTGGTCCTAATTCTTGGGCAATGGAGGCCAGAGAAAGGTTTGAGATGAGAGACTGGCCGAAGCTCTGCTTTAGGAAAATTAATCTGTCAATACTATAAAAGCTGGGTTAGAGAGGAAGAAACCAGAGCCACGGGGTGTATGTGAGGAAACTCAGAGAGAAAACACACCACCATTCAGGGAAAAAGAAAAATGTTGTTTTCTGCAACTGAACTGCTATATCATAAAACTGTTTTAATTTTATTCCGCAGTGGGCTCTAAAGAGGCAGCCAAGAAACAACTGCAGTCAAGTTAATCAAAATGAAAATTTAATGTTAAGTCCTACTGCTAGCTGATGTAGTAAACACTCTTGTCAAGAGGATTCAGAATGATTTTCAAAGCTATAAAGGAGTAAGAAATCAGTGCCTGTTTTTGAGCTTATCTTTTTTTTATTTTTTTTAAACAACTGAACCATGTGCCTGCTTTAGGCAAAAGAAGTTTCACAAAAATTGTCTAGAAATAAAACTTAATATAATCACTTAAAATGTCCTAGGGTAGGCCACTAATAGAGACACTACATTAAATGAATCCCTAAAGTAAACATTTTTGTGATATAATTATCCTGTTGCTTAACTACTATATATAACATGCTAAAACTTATATATTTAGCTCAAAGATGTAGTAACAAGAAGTCTAAAAGAAATGTGTGCTAAATTCCAAAATGTGTTAATATCATCCTGAAATTTCCCCAGATCCAGCATGCTTCTGGGATATACTTTCCTTGCCTGGTTTGACCTTGATCCCCTCAATATTAAGTCTTACACACTTGTTAAAATCATTTTTAACGCTAGGAAAATTAGAACCACGAATCCTTCAAAGTAAGTCTGCTTAAAAAAAAATCAAATTCGAAATTTAAAATAAAAATTTATAAGCCGGACACACACAAATCCTGCTGGTTTGGCTGCTGGGCTACTGTCATCTCCTGATGCACCTTTCTGATCTCTCCTTGTTACCTTCACGGTTTTCCCCCTTTCCCACATTAGCTGTAACTGTAGGAGTTAATCAAGGTTCCGCCCTTAACCTGTTCACCGTTTCTCTCTCCTTTACCATCTTACACACCCCTCAGGGATTCACTTAGTTATGGACAACTTGCACATCCATTCTCTCAGCTACCAACTTGTATTCTGAGCTCCTCATCCAGACTTTATCTTCTACCCTTTTCGACCTGGATGTCCCCCTACCATTCACTCAGGCATCCTACATTCATCCAACAAACATGTAAGGAGGACCAGCTATGTTCTAGAACCTGGCGATATAGTCCCTGCTCTCACGGAGCTGACTTCTTGGCTGGGTTTTCAATCCCCCATTCTTCACTGTCAACTTACTTAAATATTGCTGCGGATAAAAACTCAAGAATACAACGTGGCTCATCTTATTCTTTTACTCACATCTGCCTTCAGTGGTTCTCATTCATATAGAATGAGGCCTTAAGTCTTTGGCTCAATACTCAAGGCCCTCATGATCTATCCACAGAATATAAGACCTATATCCCCCACACCATACGCTAGAGCCCAAAGGACCTGTTTCCGGTGCCACACACACGGAGCGGCGTCACTCCTCTGGGCCTCCTCACTTTCTTTCCTTTGCCTGAGCCTTATCTCCCAATCCTTATTTACTCACTACTCATTATACTCATTCTTGAAAGACCAGCTCAAATGCCACCTTCATGAACGTCTTCCTCATATGAATCCTAATAGTTTTCATTTGAACTATAGCAATTTTGTAGTTTTGCTAATATTCTATGCTGAATTTATAAATTTCTTTAAGAGCTCAGAGCAGGAGGAGCTTAGACTGATATTTTAATGTTTATGTATATATATATATTTTTTTAAGATTTTATTTATTTGACAGAGAGAGACACAGCGAGAGAGGGAACACAAGCAGGGGGAGTGGGAGAGGGAGAAGCAGGCCTCTTGCGGTGCAGGGAGCCCGATGTGGGGCTCGATCCCAGGACCCTGGGACCATGACCTGAGCCGAAGGCAGACGCTTAACGACTGAGCCACCCAGGCGCCCATGTTTATGTATATTTAAATGACACAATAAAACTAATTTATAATGTGGGGATTACAGGCATTTTTTTTTTCCTTTTGAAATTGGTCTATACATGCGTCAATTTTGAGAATCATGGTAATAAGGGTTAAGAAACAAAGATACTTCAGGACCAAAAATGCTGTTAGATAAGATCCTCTCTAAACTGGGGCACCTGGGTGGCTCAGGTCATGATCCTGGAGTCCTGGGATGGAGCCCCATGTTGGGCTCTCTGCTGAGTGGGGAGCCTGCTTCTCCTTCTGCCTGCCCCCCCCCCCCGATGCACACACTCTCTCGAGTGTATTCTCTCTCTCTCAAATAAATGAACTCTTAGGAGGAAAAAAAAAAAAAAGATCCTCTCTAAATTACCTTGTCTTACTAGCATCCACAGCAATGCAATGGAGTTGCCCAGACTCACCGCCTCATGGTTTTGTTTTGTTAATATTCAAACATAATAATGTTTGCATTTATTTAGAATAGTTTCCCCCATCGAATCTTATGTTTTTATGCTGCTTGTAACTATTTTAGCTTTGTTTAAGTTGTAATTAAATTTATTACATTTGGATATACTGAATTAGTGCATAACTGTACTGCCTTTTATATGGGTTGCTTAGGATGTGTCTCAATCAGTTCAAATAGTTGTATGTCTGTCACAGTAGACTCCAAATCTCTATTAAATGCTTTTTTATTTTTAAATATAAAGTATGATGTACTTGGATGACAATTTATAACGTTTTGATATTAAACCTGCAAGCTTACTGCTGATGAGTTTTCTATTAAGGTTGGGCTGAATCCAAATAACACAGACACATACGCAAGTTGGTTTTTGTTTTTCTTTTTGCTATCCTCATGTCACAAAGAACAGATGCATGATTCTCCAAGTTGTGTTGTGATTTTGGCAATTAAATATTAAAGTGTTTTTGATTTTCCACTTTTGTGTCTCTTTGTTTTTCCCGTTGGCATTTCACACCAGAGTAACGGGTTCAGTCAACAATTTGGGCTATATCTCTACAGAGGGCATGCACTTTTAATCTCTTCAACTTCCAGAATACCTGGTCTTCCAATTTGCATAGCAAATATATAAACTCATATTGCTGATTATCTTTCTTTTTAAAGTATCCCCATTTAGTTTGGTTTCTTCTCAGCCCACTAGGAGAACCGTGTCCATGGTGGATACCCATGTATTTGTTTCATGTATTTGTTGACTGATTAATGAGGCCCAATTGAAATAATCTGATTTGTTAATACATGTGTAATGAGAATCAGATTTACTAACCTTGGCGTTGTTTTTATCTATTATGGATATAAACTGCTCCTAATGTTGTAACTAAATCTATCAACAATGAGTAATGAATAAGTTTTATGGTATCTGTTACTACTTACTACAAATCTAATTTAACAGTTGTGCATTGTTTTATTTTACCAATGTTAAAAGGAAAGCTGGTCAAGTGACAACACTGTATTTTACTTCCTCACTGTTAATAGAGTTGTTTAATTTTAATTATGTGTTTACTTGATCCTACAATCCTTTTCATGTACACAGGAACCCTACTGAGTCAGTTACATAAGCAAACCACTGCATTTCTCTTATAACTTAGACTTTTTTTTCAGTTTTATTGAAAAATAACTGACATATATCACTGTATAAATTTAAGGTGTCCAGCATGATGGTTTGACTTACATATATCATGAAACAACCACATACTGGGTTTAGATACAATAAAAGGAAAAAAACCATTTCTTCCTGTGATGAGAACTCTTAGGATCTGCTGTCTCAACAACCTCCCTATACATCACACAGCAAGTGTTAACTGTAGTCATCATGTCATACATTACATCCCTGGCACTTATTTATCTTCTAACTCGAAGTTTGTACCTTCTGACCACCTTCTTCCAATCCCCTCTCCCCATTCCATTTTTAAAAAAATACCTTCAGTGAGCAGAAATGCCATTTCCCACTTCCTGCCCTTACCCATGAAAAATGCCCACAAACCATCCTCTCTGCTCTGTTCTCAGGCAAGGGCTGAATATTGATTCCCAGGAAGAGAGCACAGCTGTCAACAGTCTGGATCCCTTGATCAATACACAGCGGCACCAACCGCCTGTCGGTGCCCTCACGACCCACTGAGCTGGGATGGGAGAAATAGGCTTCGATGTGATATTATGCCAGTGATGTGTTGTAGTTCTCCTTTTTTGCTTCAGTAGACTCCCTTAACTAAAATATCTATATGCATGATCTTCAACACCAGCAAAGCCTCCTGATTATAGTGATCACAAAGGTTTTGTTACAGAGGCTATTCCTTCTAAGTACTCTTCATAAATACAAGCTTGTATTTGCCAAGGTAGCTTCCACTTAAAATTCCTTTCCTCATTCTTTTAGTTACATTTTATCCCATAAGCTGAGGGATATAATTAAATGCTACTTAGTTAGCATCCTCAGTGTCAGTGTATTTACTGTGAGAAGAGAACATGGCACTACCATACTATTTCTTTATCCCAAAGAACTACAATCCCAATGACATGGTAAAGAAAGAAAGGATATGGGGAGTGGGGAGCTAAAAGAGGGCAAGAAATGATGTCATAGCAAATTGCTCTAAGGCCGTTGAAGAGTGATCATGAAACCATGAAATTAAAATGTTGTCTGCAGTAAGGCGTTCTAAAAAGGAAATAATAGAAGGTGAGGACAATCCTAAAAGAATGAACTAATTAGCAACTAATTAAGATACAGAAATTATAAAGTGGTCAGGGAGGATGTGGTTATAGGAAACCACGAAAGCACAGGTCATAATTTTGAAATCAATGGAAACTGAAAACAAACCAAAATTTTGCCAGTGGAAAAGAAAGCTCTAGGAAGAAGAGAATAAACTGCCTTTAGTCTAATGGTAGAAGTATTAGAAGAAAGGGAAGGACAGGAGAGGAAGGATCAGACATAGGCTTTCAATCAAATAAAGGCATCTTAAAACCATTTGATAAGAGCTTCCCAGAAAGTATAGTAGAGTAAACAAAAAATAGAGCTTCTGGCACAGACACCATGAATGCAAAGGAAAATGAATGTCCTACTTCTGGGCAGACACAATGAATAATTTTAGCAACCTAAGAGTCACCTATAACATTCCGCTGCTCCAGATATCGAGCACTAGCGTGATCCTCCAGTGATATGCGCACCTGCATCTCTACTTTCACCCACTTCAACAGGACAGTCCATTTCTAGGTGATGGCATCCTGTGATCACTATGCCATATCTTGTGGAACAGAGAAAAGCCTCGGTGGGTGGAAGGGCGTGGGAACAGTAGAAAACAGCATTACCTGAGCTTAGCTGCTGTCCAGTTCTAACCACTTCTAAAATGAGACTGTTATCTACTGTCTCCAGTCCTGCCCTACCTTCTTCAGGGGGTGGATCATCCCTCATGTGTTAGGGGAGGAACCTACAGCCGCAAGGAACACAGTGGTTCCGACCCTGGGCTGAACAGTCACTGTAATCCTCTGGGGACTTGTAAAAAAAAAAAAAGAAAACAAACCTCCAGTGGTGGGGAGGGTAAGGGCACACACGAGACCACTGAAATCACAATCTCTGAGAATGGGATCCAGAAACCTGCAGTGTCCTGAAATCTCCTCGGGCGTCCTATTGTGCAGCCTGGGTTCGGAGCACAACTGAGGCAATTAAGAGCACGGGTCCTGGAGAGACACCATCCACCAGGAGACTCCGTTCCTGCACTTAGTGTGAGAAGGGTGCAAGATCACATTTAGCAGGTGCTTCCAAAGCATCTGACACATAGTAAGCTCTCCAAAAGTATTATTACTCTTATTGTCCTCGGATACCTCAGATTACAGGATTTTCTCAGGCTAATAAACTTGCATAGCATTTACTGTCTGCTTTTTTACATTTTGTAGTAACTATAAATTATCCTGTGTTATTTAACATTTTATGCATATACATTATATTTCTCCAATCAGACTGTGACATTCTTGGGTGCCAGGGACTTTTCTCGTCTTCTTACCAGACCAGGCTCACACACCCAGCTGGTATCAATAAAGCGTCACTCATGATTATCTGACATGGTCATTTTTCACTGTTGAGATCCCACAAATTGACACACTGAGCCATCAGATGAAATTAAAGGTTTTGTTCCTCTTTTTTTGTCTTCTATTTTGCAATAAAGAATGAGGGCTACTCTATTTTCTCAAACCTCTCTTTGTATTTAAACCTTTTTTAAAAACCAGGTTATTATTTCAAACTAATAGGAAGCTCTTCATCAAGAATGACTGTTGACTTAATGACAGTAACCTGCAGCAGTTTTGTTATGATTCACCTTTAACTAGAAGGTGGCAGAAATTACTAGATGTACACCAATATCTCACTCACTCCTTGGCCTCAGTCATAGTCCCCTTATGTTAGCTGAGCACATGGCTGCCCAGAATACAGAACACTGTTCCCAACTTCACTATTCCTACCCCCAAGAAGGTGTAACAGTGTAACTAAGTTATAGCCAACAGGTATAGTAGTATGCGCCACCTCCAAGATTTACTTTTTTAAAAATATCTTTCATATACCGGAAAATTCCTGATTGAAATTTACAACTCAATAGTTAGTATAGTCACAGACCTGTGCAAACACTACAGTCTAATTATAGAACATTTCTATCATCCCAAAGAAACCTCATACCCATTAACAGTCCTCACCCTACTTCTCACCCCAGCCTGAGGCAACCACTAATCTAATCCCTGTGTCTATAAATTTGCCCATTCTGGACATTTCATATAAATGGAATTATAAAATATGTGACCTTTTGTGTCCAGCTTCTTAGCGTAATGTTTTCAAGATTCATCTATGTTGTAGTGTGGATCAGCACTTCATTCCCTTTTGGCCAAATAATATTTGAGTGTATGGATATTATACCATGTTTTATTTACCCATTCATCAGAGGATGGACATTTGGACTGTTTACAGTTTTGATAGCTATAGCGTGCTGCTGATATGGACATGTGTGTACAAGTTTTTCTGGGGACATTTGTTTTCATTTCTCTTGGAAAAATACCTAGGAGTGGAACTGCTAGGTCACATGGTAACTCTACATTTAACTTTCTGAGAACTCCCAGATTGTTTTCAAATTGGCTGCCACCATTTTACATTCCCACCAGCAATGAACGAGGGTTCCAATTTTTCCACATCCTCTCCACCACTTGTTAATATCCATCTTTTTAGTTATAGTTAAAGTAATGGGTGTGATGCCTCACTGTGGTTCTGATTTGTAGTTACCAAATGATGAGTGATGTTGAGCCTCTTTCCATGTGCTTATTGGCCATTCCTATTATCTTTTTTGGAGAAATGTTTATTCAGATCCTTTGCCCAGTTAAATTTGGTTATTTGTCTTTATTGTTGAGTTGTAACAGTTTTCTGTATATTCTGAACGCAAGTTTCTTATCAGATATATGATTTGTAAACATTTTCTCTCATTACAGGGACTGTCTTTCCACTTTCTTGATAGTGTCCTTTGAACCACAAAATTTTTAAATTTTGAAGCCAAATTTATTTTTTCTTTTGTCATTTGTGTTTTTGGTGTCATATGTGAAAAACCGTTGCCTAACCCAGCATCACGAAGATTTGTGTCTACATTTTATAGTTTCCAGTTCTTACATTTCGGTTTGTGACCCATTTTCAGTTAATTTTTGTGCATGCTGTGAGTAGGGGTCCAGATTCATTCCTTTGAATGTGGATATCCAATTCTCTGAGCACCAGGTGAATTGTCTTGCCTCTTTGTTGAAAACCAACTGACAGTAAGTGTAAGGATTTATTTCAAATGTAAGGGTTTATTTCACCTTAAGTGTATGGCTATTTCTATCCTTATGCCAGTACCACAATGTCTTAATTACTGTAGCTTTGTAGTAAGTTTTGAAATTGGGAATGTGAGTCTTCCAACTTTGTTCTTCAAGATTGTTGTGGTTTTTCTGGGCCTCCTGCATTTCCATATGAGTTTTATGGATCAGCTTGTCAATTTTTGCCCCACAAAGAGCAAGCTAGGATATTTCGATGACAGTGACTGTGATCAACCTACATATCAATTTGGGGAGGCCTGTCATCTTAACAATATTAACTCTTCTGATTCATGAACATGGAATGTCTTTGCATTTATTTAGATCTTTATTTCAATGAGGTTTTGTAGTTTTCAGTGTGCAAGGCTTGTACTTCTTTTGTTAAATTTATTCCTAAGCATTTTATTCCTTTTGATGGCATTACAAATAGAACTGTTTTTAAATTTCATTTTTGGAGTGTTCATTGCTAGTGTAGAGAAGCACAACTGATTTCTATATATTGATCTTTCATAACCTGAAATCTTACTGAATTTGTTCATTAGTTTAACAGTTTTGGCTTGTTTTTTGTAGCTTCCTTAGGATTTTCTATATACAAGTTCATGTCATCTGCAAATAGAAATAGTTTACTTCTTCCTCTCCAGTCTGGATTACATATTTTTTTTTGTTTTTCTTGCCTTAATGCCCCTCGCTAGAGTCTCCAGCACAACACTGAACATAAGTGGCAACCAAGATTACGTTTGGGAGAGGATGTGCCCTTCTTTTCCATCTTTATTCTTCCTGATAGACGGAATGTGGATGTGATTATTGGAGGTGGAATGGTAGTGACCATCCTGGACTTTGAGGGGAACTTAGGACCAGAACAGTCCAAGACATAGCAACAACTGAAAAGAAACCTGGTCTTTGCCATCTTGGGGAACATGCCAACCTGTGGTCTTTGCCTTTAGGTCTCCGTAACTTCAAACCAAACTCAAGGCTAACATGATACAGGAATATTAGAATAAAGTAAGAATTGTGGTGCCTGCATTATTCAATCAAAATATATGAACTAGGTTCAAAAAGGAAAAGAATTTTTTATTTTTTTTAAAAAACCAATAGTATTAAAGGTGCCTATGTAAGGAAGTACTGTCTAAGCCTGGCTCCTGGTTTTAAAATCTGAGCAATGTCTGGTATCTATTTTTTTTTTTTTTTTTTTACTTCAAAATAATGCCACAAAATTTAGAGGAATAGCATTCCTCAATATTATGCTTCTGGTAATTTATTTCAAGCTTCCCAAATAGTCTGTGATGTAGCTATATAACCAACCCAAGTCTACTTCATAAAGACCAGAATATTACTCAAAAAGTCACTAAAAATATTATCACGCATTTAATAGAACTCTTCATTTGTATCTAATTACAGGTAGGAGTTATATGTTAGCTCACATTTGTATGGTTAAATTAACATATACGATGAGCTTTGGCTCTAAATTATTTATGAAACCAAATCAGGCTCATGGCTCTAGATGGGGTGATATCAAGTATCCCTAATGCAGACAGAAAAACAATGTATTTAGATTAATGGCCAAAAAACGTTATGAGGAATACAGATGAAACAACTTTCCTAGAATTTACCATCAATAGGAGAAGTAATGTCAGCAGGAAGCACCTCAGCGGTATCACGGGCAGGGTACCAAAGAAAGGAAGTCACTCCACAGCCTTCCAGTTATGCATCCATTTGACCATTACTAAGAATAAAGATCCAGGAACTAACTCTCCATTCCTCCCTCTTGTATCTCACTTTGGCTATGAGCCGGCAGCACAGCAACTCTAGTATCCATGCTTAGTAGCTGCCTGTATTCTGAAAATGTGTAAGAATGTAAAAGAAAGCAACTTAATTCTTTGAAGCAGAATCTATAATAATATGCCAACTCAATCAGGGAGGTTTTCTTCCCTTTGAAGCCTCCGGGATATTTTTATTTTTGGAAAATATTCTGATTAAGTTAAAACAAATATGTGCTGTCATAGCAGGTTGCCTAATCTAAAAGTGGTTTCCAGTTCCTTTACTGACTAAAAGTATCAAAAGTTTAGAAAGATAAAACAGATGCTAAGGAAGTCCTTAAATCCCCACAGCAGCTCTTTCCTCTCTCGCTCCCGGCCATCTTGGTGGCTGCTCTCAGTGGGCGCCATCTGAACCTAAGGCAGGAAGATGGTGGTGGCCACAAAGATGACGAAAAAGTCGCTGGAGTGGATCAACTCTAGGCTCCAGCATGTCACGAACAGTGGAAAGTACATGCTGGGATACAAGCAGACTGTGAAAATGATCAGATGCGGCAAAGTGCAACTGGTCATCCTCGCGAACAACTGCGCAGCCTTTAGGACATCTGAAATAGAATACTACGCCATGTTGGCCAAAACTGATGGGGATCACTACAGTGGCAATAATACTGAATTGGGCACAGCATGTGATTCTGTTATCATGAGAAGCCTGCCAGAACAGACTGGTGAGAAGTAAATCACACAAAATTTTTCTTTAATAAAACTGGCCAGAGTTTGTTTTTTTTTAAAAAATAAATAAATCCCCATAGCACCTATCTTCACCTGAATGCTATGCATGGAACGACTAAGGAACCTTCTTGTCTCCCCAACTAGATCATGTTTGCATTCCAGAGGACTGCTGGGCATAGACCAGGTGTATAATAAATGCTTTATGAATGAACAATCTTGGGTAGAAATTGGTGAGCATTCACATCAAATACATCTAAGTATAAATCAAGCACTCAGATCTTAGTTAACACGTAAACACTTCAAGGAAAGAGTATTTAGAAAAGGCTATTTTTTCAGTATCTCCTATTGATCTCTTCCTACCCTAAACAAACACCCAGAAATCGACATTGCCTAAGATCCCCCCTTTAGATGAATATTCTATTCAAAGGCCCAAAGACTGTAGTCTTGGGTTCTAAGCATGTGAAAGGATTGTTGTATTTTTACATTTTATGGTTTACTGTGAAATCCCAACAAGAAGAAAAGGAACTAGAGATTAATTTAGACACAGTACTAAGTGGTAATGTCATCAAAGAACTTCACAGTGAAATCTAAGCAAAAAGGAATGCATGGAACAAAAGAGAAAGATGTTTAAAATGAGAGAGAGAGATCAGGGATATATTATTACCTCTTTTCAAATGAACCCTTGGACAAAAGACTCCTTTGTCAGCAGACTGACCAGGAATAATAATAGATCCCTGCTGTATGAAACAGAAGTATGCCTACTTAAGTCAAATCTGAAATGTTATGCTCTGAAATAGTGAACTGAACCTAATATTTAAAAGATAAGAATTCTTTGCCAAGTGGTTTCTGGAAAAACAGGTGAGCAATTGTACTATCGGTATTTCTACAAACATTTAAAATATACAAAGCCTAGCACGGTGCCTGGCAAATACCATGGAATCACATTTCTGGCAGGTGAGGAAAGGGACTCAGATTTACATCGGAAAGCTGACACAAGAAAATTACTCTTTGGCCATCCATAAAGGATGGTAATAGACATTCCTCTCTCAATGAATCTGACACATCCAGCGTGCCCTCCAGTATGCCCTCCAGTATTGGGCAGTGCGCAAGATGATGCATTTGGTTGGTGTGAGGTATGTACTTCTCACACTGTGTGAGGAGGAGGTGTGCCCACCAAATAAGGCCCTCAGAGACCAGGAGGACTGAGAGAACCAGAGAGCAGGCAGGCCTTGTTTCAGGCTCTTCCCAGACATCAAGCTACCTGACAGAGGGCAAAGGTCAAATCACCAGGCACATTTCTAGGCTCTCCCATTCCTGCCCCCAGGTTCTCTGTTTCCACTTCTTCAAATGAATATATAATGACTCCGAAAGTTAGGTGGGAGGCAGTGTGAAATCTCAGAAATAACCTATAGTTTGGAGCCAAATTTAGGTAACTGTGGTTCTAGTATTTATTAACTATATGACCACGAGCAAATTACTTAATCTTTGAGCCGGGGTGTTCTCACATTAACAATGATAGTAATAATACTGTAAGTAAGTTGAAATGATTGAATGAGAATAAATATAAAGAACTCAGGATAGTAGTACCCTGTAGATAAAAGGCTCATGAAAAATAGGACTTCGGTTTTATTCTCTTCTTCAATAAGTGTCCTCTACCTTATTAGCCTGACTCAGGTACATACTACAGGTTTTTTTGTCCAATAAGAAAATATAATGTGCAATGATTTGCACTTTACGCTTCACGTCTACTTCAATAAAATAAAGGGGTGATATTCACCAGGTGTAAATGTTATGTTAAAGCCAACAATTTTATGTCAAGAGGATAAACTGAGCCACAGGTCAACTTATGGGGTTTTCATTGTTATTTTTAGTTTCAAATTCGATCTAGATCCCCTTGAACTTTATTATGTGACAAATAAAACAAACATAAAATACTAAAGAATCACATTTAAAAATGATTCGGGATGCCTGGGTGGGTCAGTCGGTTAAGCATCTGCCTTCGGCTCAGGTCATGATCCCAGGGTCCTGGGACCGAGCCCCGTACTGGGCTCCTTGCTCAGCAGGGAGCCTGCTTCTCCCTCTGCCTGCCGCTCCCCCTGCTTGTGCTCTCTATCTCTCTGACAAATAAATAAATAAATAAAATCTTAAAAAAAAAATTTAAAAATGATTCACTGCCATCGAAACCACAACCCAGAAGATATATCCTTAAGAAAAATATTTGAATTAACGTATTTGACAATTTTTATAATTTTCTCATATTAAGCAGATTTCTAAAAATCCTGCATAGCCTTAAAAACAAAACCAAACAAGATTTTGAAAAAAAGAAACAAAGACTCACACATACGCCACTGTTGAAAATCTCACGTTTCTATTACCAACACACAAAAACAGTGAGTTTTAGTATTCTCTGTACACATAAAAGAGGGTTAACAAGAAAAATGCAAACACCAAATAACACCTGAGTTTTTAATTTTTCCAGGTAGGCTGCCCTGAAAGCAAAAAAGCCAGACAACACTTTGCCTCTATAACTTCAAAATAAATACAATAAAAAACTTCAGTATGAAGGAACATCATACTAAAATACTAGAAATAAAGACTTAAGAAAAATCAGATCACCAAATTTTATAGAAAGGTCTATAGAGATATACTAGGCCTAAAGGAAATGCGAAGCATGTGTGAAAAGGAAGGTGCAACTTCTTGAAATAGAACTGGAAAACAAAATAAAAAACCATCTGTTCTTTCCAAAAATCTAAAAAAACCCAAAACCCCAAACACCAGTAGTTTACAGCTACCGACCGGAAGACATCATTAATTAAATTGGTACTGTGGTTACTTACATCCCCTAACCAACTATACTGCTTAAAGATAAATTATTAATACAATTTTCCAAGGCAAAATGTAACAAAGAAAACCACCTTGACGTGAATCCTCTGTATACAGGGCCATCTCCTAAATGCAAAATCTGAGACATGGAATATTAACTGGCTTGAGCAGAGGCAAGATGTAGTCACAAGAGTTCTCAAGGGTATTATGTGTATATATACTTTTTAAAGTAAAAAATCTATTTTAGTGGACCAAAATTACATTAGCAATTATAGATAAAAGCTCTGTATTTGCAAAGTTTAAATTAGGTTAAATTTAAATGACATTTTAGAAGTTTTCACAGACATTGACAAATAAGGGATAGCACAGCCTGACTCAATAAATGTGGGTCCCCAACCAGGGTCTGATAGTGAGTCACTATGTAAATGTGACCAAATGAACTCAAAGAATTCTAAGCTTGCCCAGATAGACTGATAATTAGAATCTATTTAAGCATCTATAAAGATACTAGATTTTTCTCAGACAAGGGCAAACCTAATTAAAGAAGTTTACCTGAATAATGTGCATACATTAAAAACGAATATAAAAAGCTTGCTATGCCATCCCCTTTTCCCTTCAAGATCTAAGAAATAAGGAAATCATTTCACAAATTATTCAGTGGACCATCCAGTGTCCAGGATGTTATTTCATTACTTAATAAAAAGAGAGACTATTTCCTTCCATTTCAACATACTTTTTTCTAGATCCAAGAGAAATACTAGGTAGAGGGTCCAAATAAACCAAGGAGACTAAAATAGAACAATCACGCATACAGAATGTGTTCTTTTCCCCTGAAGTGAGACAGTCATATTGAGACACTCTCTTCTTGGCATGCTTACAGATTTCACTAGCGGGACTTCAATGTCCACGATCCCTCAACTGTTTCTTGTCACTGGGTACTCTGAACACCCACCAGCACATCTCATACATCTCTGTCTGTTCTCAGTCCCCATCCTACCTCTGCTATGGGATAACCACATACCACTCTTTTGCTTGTTTTCAAACCATGAAATGGGAACAGCAGACACAGTCCAATGGATAATGTGAGAAACAGCTACAGTATGATATAACATCACCAAGAATTAAATCACAAAAGTGAAAAGGAACGGGAACTTTAAGCATGACACTTTAACAGTATAAACATGGAGAGATTAAGGCCTTCCCTACCTCCCCCCCACAGGATGAAAACTATACTGAGAATCATAGTAAGACAGAACCAGTAAGATTGGGCTCAGGGTTTTATTTTATTTAAGATTTATTTACTTATTTGAGAGTGAGAGAGAGAGAGAGAGAGTGCACACTCACATGAGCAGGGGTTGGCGGGGGAGGCAGAGGGAGAGAAGTAGACTCCCCACTGAATGTGGAGCCTGATGGGGGAGTTTCCCACAACCCTGAGATCATGACCGAGCCGAAACCAAGAATCAGATGCTTAACCAACTGTGCCACCCAGGTGCCCCTGGACTCAAGGTGTTAGAAGAGGAGGAAAGAAATTGGGAGTCTCCTTAGTACAACACAATAGTGGCTATTAAGGCAACAAATGGAAAACATACCACTGCAAGCTTGAGAGATGCTAACACTGCCCAAATCTGAAGACCAATGATCAGCATTAGTAGAGAGAAATGGAGCAAGGGACAGTGTATTAGTTTTCTCTTGCTATATAACAAATTACCACAAACTTAGCAGCTTAAAAATAGCACAGAAATCTGGCATGCATGGCTGGGTTCTCTGTTCAGGTTGAAACCAAGCTGTTGGCTGTCCAGGTTCTCATCTGGAGCTCGGGGTCCTCATCAAAGCTCTCGTGTTGTTGGTAGAATTCAGCTGCAGTTGTAAAACTGAAGTCCTTTTCTTGCTGGCTATTGACTGGAGACTGACCTCAGTTCCTAAAGGGCGCACACAGGTCCTTGCCTGGTGGCCCCCTCTTTTTCTGAGCAATGGAAAACTTGTCTCACCTTGAATCCCTCTCCGGCTCTGAGTATCTCTGACCTCGCTCCTATAACTGTCCAGAGAAAACTCTCAGTTTTGAAGGGCTTGTCTGATTAGGTTGGGTTCTCCAAGGGTAATCTCTCTATCTTAAAGTTAACTGATTGGGGACCTTAAATACGTCTGCAAAATGCCCAGTGCCATATAACATGACATAATCTGGTGTAACACCAGGGCATGGAGATCAAGCGGCCATCTCAGAATCCTGTCTACCACAGAAGGTAAGACAGAAAAGAAGCTACTTACTCCAGTTGAGAGCAGATACAGAATTTGAGTCAAGAGTATCACGGGTAGACTTTGTGTTTAAACAGTAACTTCCAAAGTGATTTTATGGCTAAAAGCAATCAAAATCAACTTATACTTCGAGATATTAGGATATGAAAACAGTTGTTACCTTGACCAAGGTGAGTGGAAGGGCCAAATGAGAGTGCAATTCTGCTTTATTTTTAACATCTCAAGGAGGCCGAAGGAATATAGTTCACTTAGACTCGAGGTAAGTAGAATCTTACAATCAGATAAATTTCAATGAAAAATGAATGTAGCAAAAACGTATTAGTCCATACTTAAGAGAATTTTAAGTAATTTCCAAAGATTTCACTAGGTTTTTTAAAGTTAACTGAATATAACTGTCAAAGCTTTAGATCATTTCAAAATTATTACTCTATATACGATGCTTAGGTCTCCATACTTCTTTGCTATGTTCTTTTGATTGTATTTTTAAACCTTAGATTAGAGGGGAAAAGAAAAGAGGGAGTTCTTCTTTGCTTGCCACTGACATGAGAGGAAACATGTACTTCCGTTTAAACTCCTGGGCATCTCTGCCTCCTGGGATGATGCATCCTACTCCCGGTGGGCACTGGCTCCTGCAGATTCCTCTGCTCTTTGGATTCCACGTTCCTGATCCCGTCACCCCGGCTGGGGTTAAACCCACCAACTTGCTCATCCATTCAAAGGACCACCAGGAAGCCACACACTCTTGAAAAAAGGCTTGTAAAGAACATTTCTATTTTAATTGTAAAGATGGAATCCAAAGCTGGATGCAAGAGAGCTGCTACTTTTTAATCATCCTGCTTTCATAAACATGCATGTTATGTGCTGTGGAGCTGTCTTCATTACAGAAACTCTGGCAGCCCTGGGGCTCCTCAGACTCTTCCCACTCATGCTGACGCAAGAGTTCCCTCTCCACTATGTGTGCTGCATGTACCTATGCAGAGGAAGGGCATAAAGTTCTACCCAGTCCTTCAGAGAGGGGGCAAGTATGACTAGTTTGTCCTGATACCAACTGTACTTAGAGTTACACATCACCGTCAAGCACAGACCCATCCTGAACTCCAAGTCCAGATGTTGACCACTGAACAACATGGGTATGAACTGTGCAGGTCCACATGTATGGGGATTTCTTACAGAACTGTGAATGTATTTTCCTTAGGATTTTCTTAATAACATTTGCTTTTCTTTAGGTTACTTTATTATAAAAATACAGTAAATAATACACATACAAAATATGTGTTAGTCAACTGTTTATGTTATTGGTAAGGCTTCCAGTCAATAGTGGGTTATTAGTAGTTAATTTTTTGAGGAGTCAAATGCTATATGAGGTGTTTTGACTGCACAGGGGATTGGTACCCCTAAGCCCCACACTGTTTAAGGGTTAGTGGTATATCCAATTGCCTTCTGCATATCACCAGCTGAATACCCCACAAGAACCTGGAAACTCAGTATTATCCCCAAATTATTATAATTCCTCCAAAAGCATCTCCCTGCTCCTCCTATCTCTGTAAGTGGTATCTCTACCCTCTTTGTCAACCAAGCATCCATCATCAATGACTCTTCTCCCCTCGTCACCTACATCTAACTCCTCCCCACATCTTAGAGATGCTTATTGATTCAGAGGCAACAGAATGTACTTACTCAAAGTGTGGACTCTAGACACAGAGAGCCTTAGCTCACATTCCCAAACTGCCACTTACTGGCTGTGTAACCCATCAAGTTATTTAATGTCTCTGTGCTTCATCTGTAAAATGCAGGTAATAATAGTACTAGTGCCTACTTCATAGGGCTGTTGTGAGGATTAAATGAGTTAGTAAACTATCAAGAACTTACACCAGACATCTGGTATACTCAGTAAATCTCAGCTAATGCTATTGTCGTCATTACTGGAACTCAGTCTCTCTCAGCTCCATCCCCTTCTCTATCTACTACCCTTCTGCTCTTGGCTTAACATACACTCCCACGGCCCTCAGTTGGAATATTGTGAGGGTCTCTGTCAAGATTCTGAGCCCTCTCATCTAGCTTCTGTTTTGCTGCCATTAGAGTCTTCCAAAAGCAAATCTGCTGTCATTATTACTCTGCTTCAGTGGTTCTTCACTGCTCAGAGGAAAAAAAACCCAAACTCCATGGGATATAGTATGAAACCCTTCCTGAGCTTCCACAGCAATTACACTGGGAAAGTCTGAGGTCTGGAAGGGCCGCAGAAGGGCCTACAGATGAATAGCACGATCCCCTGTGCTATCTATCTTGGGTCTCCATGGTTTTTTTCCTCAGGCTTATCTTGTTGCCTAGAATAACCTTCCGCCACAACGTGCAAACCAGAAATTTCAGGGTCTAACATTGCCTCTTCTGCCATCTTTGTAAGAGATCCACTTTTCCTTACTTTCTTAAAATGTCTCCTTAATGCCTAGGATAGTCTCAAGTCCATACAAGACTTTCCCAAGCTTGCTAAGATTACCTCTCCAGCATGTCATCCTCCTCTAACGTATGACACAAACAGAACTACCAGAAATTCTCTGCAGCCGTCTCCTTACAGCTTCTTCTCCTCAGTACATGCCTCCTTTTACCTAAAATGGGTCTACGATCCTTTCTGGTAAAACCCCTTTCTAGGTGAAGTCTTGGCTGGTGCATCTCTTCTGTTTTCCACTCCACAGATGCCACTGTTTCTTTTACTCTCTTGGCACTCTGTACACATCTTTCCCAGGGTCCTTCTTTTTTTAAAAAAATATTTTATTAATTTACTTTGAGAGAGAGAGAGAGAGCACAAACAGGGGGGAGGGAGAGACAGAGAGGAAGAAGCAGGCTCCCCACTGAGCAGGGAGTCTGATGTGGGGCTTGATCCCAGGACCCTGGGATCTTGACCTGAGCTGAAGGCAGATGCTTAGCCAACTGAGCCACCCAGGTGTCCCAGGGTCCTTCTAATTACACTCAAATTTCATACATTTCATATTTGTGTGTCTGCCTTCCTGCTAAGCTGGGAGCTCAAGGTCTTGGCAACCCAAGTACTTAATACTGCTGCTCGATTTACATTTGCTGAATGAACTCCTGTGTAACTGGCATTTGTTGTCATTTTCCACTCTTCAAATTCACGATGAGTGCTCTCACCATGTGACACTATTTCTTACAGAACAGAATTTGATATACGAAAAATCTTCTCCGAGTCACGACAAAGGGATTCTGTTGCTACACTCTCCAAAATTCAAAGTTTATCAATTCCTGGCATAGACTGTTAGGAGAGACTTAATGCAAAAACATGGGCTCATCATGTGAGGCAAGTAATTTTTTAAAATTTTTAAAATTCTGAATGGAAGAGTAATAATTAAATTTGGAATCAGAAAATTTTAGAACTAGAATGGAGTCTGGAGAACCTAATGGCCAATTGCCTTCACTTTCTAATTGAGGAAATGTACACAAGGTCCCCAATCAGCTGGTGGCAACAGAAGACTAGCAGCCCGCTTCCTGCTTTTGTCTTCAACCACCCTATCCCAGTATGCCCGATGTAAAGGAAAACTACGTTGCCTATTTCACAAATGTGATGCTCAGATTTCACGCAATCACGTATGTAGTTCACCTACACTGTGTATCTCAGTGTAGTTTTAAAGCAAATCCAGCTGAGATGTACCCTGTGAAACAACAGAAAGACAGACAACTGGTCTTGAAGTCTGAAAACGGAGTCTGAATCCTGGCACCCTAGCTGCATGATCCTAGTCAATTCACAATAACCTTGAAGGTGGTTTTCATACTGAAATGCAAAGAATGCTGCCTGTTTCATAAATTGTTGTGAGGATGAAATCAGAACATGGATGAATGCATTATGTGAATCATAAATGCCACATGATTGCCGTATATGAATAAAATGAAAGGTAAGGTATTAGTTTACACTGCATCTTTTTTTTAGCATTGTGAACTCATCCTAGTTATCCTAATGCTTTAGATCCCTCTCTCTCTCTCTCTCTCTCTCTTTTTTTTTTACTCTGGCACTTGCTCTGCTCATTAGAACTGCACTAGCTCCTAAGTAAGGAAAAGAAAGGAAAGGCAGGTATTACTTGAATATGCAAAACTTCAGGTTTTTCCCTAGGCTCTACTGCCAGTGATAAAATATAAATATCTCTTTAAAACAAGGTCACAAGTGGGGCGCTTGGGTGGCTCAGTAGGTTGAGCATCTAACTTTGGCTCAGGTCATGATCTCGGGGTCCTGGGATTGAGCCCTGAGACAGGCTCCATGCTCAGCGGGGATTCCGCTTGTCTCTCTGCCCCTCCCCCTGCTTAAGCGCGAGCCCTCTTGCTCTCTCTCTCTCTAATAAATAAATAAAATCTTTAAAAATAATAATAAATAAAACAAAATAAGGTCACAAGTATATAATCAGCCAAAACTGTGTAACACAAATTGCTACTCACCCATATAGTCATATAGACTATAGGTCTCACACAAGCTTGACGTCAGTGAAGACTACAATCTTCAAGGCTTCAATGCAAGAGGCATTAAGGAATCATCTAATCCCATCTCTTTTTTTTTTGACAGAATTTTTTTAAGACTTTATTTATTTGAGACAGACAGAGAGAGAGAGAGAGAGAGCATGAGCAGAGGGAAGGGAGAGTGGGACAAGCAGACTCCCAGGCTCGATCCCAGAACCCCAAGATCATGACCTGAGCCGAAGGCAGACACTTAACCGACTGAGCCACCCAGGTGCTCCTAAACCCAATCTTTTCTTTAAAGCATATTTAAGTGAAAAGCCTAACTAGGAAAAAAAAAAAACACAAATTATACTATTTTACATTTCAACACATTAATGATTTCATAGGTTGTACCTGACTATAGATGTCTATTTATAAATAAGTAGAACAACATTTGAATGTCCCACAGTAGTACTCTCATATGCTAAAATCTATAATAAATTAAACTTGAGATAAATACTTAGCTTGTGACGTTGAAATACAAATAGAAGTACTATAAAAATTTTGACAGTTATTTTTCCCTTCCGACATTAAATCTCACTGACCTTTATTATATTCATCTATGCGTAGATATGTAAACCTATCAACAGTGTAATTTCCACTTGGGATTCCATTTTTAGGAAAAAAACCATAATTACTGAAGATTACAAACTAAGATAAGATACTAGGATAAGATCAAAGTCAAATTTGAGAAAAGGAAATAATCGTCAATGGGTCCCATGTTACAAATCAGTATTGCATGAATTTGGTTAATATAAATCAAATATCCAGGGCCTGATAATTTCAAACCAACAAGGCAAAAAATTGGATCCTGAAATAGCATCAACTGTATCAAGATGTGGTATATATTTGGAACCAGATAACATCATTTTCTCTCAGCATACATATTCATATGTATGGAATAAAATTTTAAAAATAAAGTTTTAAGCATGGCTTTATACTGCTTTCGTTACATATAAATAGAACTTGTAAACATCAGATGTTTTACCCACTTTCCTTTGTGAAACATCCTTATAACATTCCCTTAATTCAGCATGTTGTCAAATAGTACTTATTAAGCACTATTCTCAGTAAATGAAACAGAACAGTCCCTTGTTCTGTGTTGTAATCTGGCACAGACAACGTCCACACAGGCCAGCCTTCCAAAGGGGATATCAGAACTGTTCTAAAGAAAGATCACAACAGTAAGGCCCAAGAAAAAGGCACTTAAAATTCTGTACCAGTCCCAATTTAGTGTTTGTGATTGAGTGAAGTGTCAACCAAATGATCACTTGGCTCCTCCCTTCCACTATTTTTACCCCACTGGGTTAGCATACGTTAATTAGTTACCACTCACTTATATGTTCCACTATAAACGTGCTTAGGGAATTTCAAATTATTTCGCTTTTAAACTCTATCAACTCAGCAGCTCCTACCTTCTGAAAAAAGAACCTTTCCCACGTTTCGTGATAGGAAACATAGTTACTTAACCAATTTACTCTATTGCGCCACAAAATTTTATGTGGAGACTTTTCCCATTAACAACTGGTGAAAATCTCCCTAAGAAAAGAGTTTTTACTTTTAAATCGAATTGTCTTCTGTTGGAGGTGATGGTGATTCCAAGTATGCTGATTAAACATTGTGGGGGAAAATCTGCCTCTGCTGTCTGCTAGTTGCTCAGAGCTAAGAGTGTCTTTCAGTGGGGACAAGAATTCATTTTGTGTTCTGTACCACCTTATAATTTGAAGAAAGAAGGGAGCTGAGGAAGCAAAAGAGACTAACATCCATGAAAGAACCAAGAAATACAAGAGAGTACCACATAAAGTGCTACTTTTAGGGCTGAGATTTTAAGTCTCTATAGATGTTGGGTGAATGCATGTCGCTGACCTCACAGGGACACAGTACAGCCAGCCAAGGACCCAGGGCTGTCTAGTCCCGCCCAAGATGTGTAGAACAGGTAGTATGACCACAGATTTCACGCCTCGCTCTCCCCTTTCCAAGAAGTCCTTCTTTTTATCTAACTGAAGTCTCTGTGAACCATTTCCCTTCAGTTCTTAGTGAGAAAGGAAACAACCACTCAGCACCCTCCTCATGACAACCCTTCACATATTTGAAGACCATTATTAAGTGGCCTCTTGAACTTCTCTTCAAACTAAAGATTCACAACTCCTTTACCCTTTCCTCATGGGCCTTATTTTTTTTTAATAATCCTTTGGTTCCTTCCATTGCTCTTCTCTGGATCCTTTCCAGCTTTCTTTAATTCTAGAGTCCAAAAGAGAATATATAAATTGTTCTACTAATGGCCTGGCCAACAAGGGGCAAAGCAGGATTATTTTATTCTTCTTAAAAATTGTAAAAAAAAAAATTGTATTCTTTTATTGATATTAAAATGTGAGTCCCAGGATCTAAGGTAAAATACACACACAACAGCAATTCTCACTTCAACCTATACTTTGTTCTCTCAGCTTCCTTCTTCCACTTCACGTATGTGAGTTTGAGTCTAAATGCATTACCACCATTTTCTTTATTTTATAGGCATTTATCTTTTAATTCTTGGAGGTTTCACAGTTTAATCAATTCAGTTGGCTTCATATTACCTGAATAGCTATGGATCTTGCCACTTACTCCATCAGTTCACTCCTAAGTCTGTATGACCCTCACTGCCCCAATTTCCCATGACAGCTCTTGGGAGCTCCAAGTTTTAGAGAGCCATATACAACTGCTTCTGCAAAGCAACAAAGGAGATATCAAATAAAGTAGGATGGGAGCTTTTCATTGGTGAAGTTACATTTTGCAAGAAACCCATCATTTACTAAAAATGAATAGTAATTACCATGTTGTGAGCAATGATTATTTTCTAGGAACTGCGTTAAGTATTGTTTTTAAAGACCAGTAGCTCTATAAGCTCTTTTCTCTGAATATGCAGATGATAAAACTACAGCTCATATACAGGTGAAATAATTAGCCGAGGGTCACCTTGTTCATAAATGACAGAGCTGGAGAGAGAACCAATAGTGTATGCCTTCCACAGCTGGATATGGAAATCAAGAGCTCAGTATCAATTGGTGACAATGGTGTTATATGTGAGGTAGCTGTGATCTAGGTGTAACACCACTACCATCAGAAGAATACACAGAAAAGCTGATAGAAGCAACATGCTTACCACCCATAACCGCACATGAAAATTTCTACTCCAAAGGACTGTATTATTATTTTCTGTCATGTTGCAAAAATCAAAGTCAGGCATTTGGAGTCAAGTGATACTCTGCATTTAAATTAAGCATCTAACCTTACAGAAAAACTGGCATTAAACTCAGACAACTATAATGACTCACAAATATTTCTGATTTTCCTTCCAACCATAAAAAATGTGACCTTTCAAAAATGCCACATCATTTACTGATATATTAAAGCTATATTTTCTAAATTTGAAAGTTAAATTTCTCAGGTCTTAAAAAAAAATTCCAACACACAGCATCATGGGGAAAGAGAAGGAAAGGAGTCCAGTACAATTTAAGTGAAATTACATGAAAGAATAGGACTATATATGGAGGGAAAGTATATTATAAAGAGTTCCAAAATGGTGATGGGATTCTGTAAGAGGAAAGGGAAATCATCCCTTTAAAACATATACTACCACTTGGGGCACCTGGATGGCGCAGGCGGTTGAGTGCCCGACTCTTGGTTTCGGGTCAGGTCGTGATCTCAGGCTCATGGGATCAAGGACCACGTTGAGCTTTGTGCTCAGCACAGAGTCGGCCTAGGACTCTCCCTCTCCCTCTGCCCCTAGCCTCTGTGCACATGCGCACGCGCTCTCTCTCTCTCAAGTAAATAAATAAATAAGTAATAAAAAGTATTATACCATTAGAAATGCAGTGATCTTTGAGATATAGAGCAGTCACCAGGAAGAAAACTGTTTGAACAGTATGACAGTTTATGAATGAAAATGGTTGAAAAACTTATTATATTTGCAAGTTTGATAAATTTTGTAACATTCCTAAAAGCCACACACCATTAGAGGCTTTAATTATAATACGCTGGCAAGTTTAAACATGGTTTTGTAAGAGATCATGTTGGGGGGTTGTCTAGTTTAACCCTTTACCATTAAATGTCACTCTTCCTACACAGAGGAAGAAGCCCACATGGCAACATTTGGACTCCATGCCCAACTTCCCAGATATAGCTGATTGGCTCAAGGGTAGACCCATCACCCAAAATGAGCTGATTAGACCATTTTCCATCTTTTCAGTTCAGTCCTTTGCTCCATTCTTGCCCTTGGATCCCATGAGACTCTTGTATTCTTTTCTGATCAAGCAGCTTGAATTTGTTTTTATCATTTGCAAAGCCGTGGCAAAAGTTTCCATATTCAATAGCATTTTTTTTAATACAATTAATTTGGTCTCTTTGTCTACTGCCCTTCCCTTGCCCCCTCCCCTGAAAAAATAACTCTCAAAAAATGAAGACTGCAATGATCACTTCCTTTTATTAGTGGGGAAAAACAGGGCAAGGTCAAGTTTGGGGATCTTGAATCCAGGGCCCATATTACCATTTACGATCTCCATGAAAGAATAAAGAGAAATATCCCAGTTCAAATTTGTATTCACCATTAAGCTTTATGTACATTGGTAACAATCAAGTTAATTAAAACTATATATCATTCTACACTAGCTATTAGAAATGTATTCCTCTTGAACCTCCCCAGTGATATTCTAAATCATTTAGTGACTTTGACACCAATGATCTAACACCTAGGATTGTTTCTATCATGAGAATCATCATATAAATAAGGACTTCAGCATTCTGGTTAATAATGTTTACCCCCCAGAATCACTGTTATCAGCACTCAATAACTAGGTCTAAGCCTTTCTTCCCAACAAACAAATCCTTTCATCCAAGGTAGCTATAGTGACCTCAAAGGGAGACGCGGCTTGCCATTCTGAATTCTGGTGCTGCCGTGATATATTTGAACCTCACAACACAGTACTTTCAAATTCTGAAAGTGAATTCAAGCTGTAAAGATAGGATGTTGAGAGAAGCCAGAGAGCGCTCCAGTGCTCCAACTGTGTTTCCGGTGCGGGTTCTTGATAACATTTCAATCTATGCTGATAAAGGACACATTACATCTTTAATGAAAAGCACTGATCCAACCAGAGGTCAACTCTAATTCTAAACGAACAGCCTTTCCAATTCATCCTTTCCTGGTGCAGGGGAAGAAGGACGTTCTTTAATTTTTATTGCTGTTGGCCTAGAGTATGCATGTAAAAAAGCATGAAAAAAACCCATAAATACTTGGGCCACTTTCTGCATACAAGGATTGGTTAACATACTCAAAAAAGACCCAGATTCACGGTCTGTCATGGACAATCCAGTAACAAACTGAGGAACACAATATAGCATGAATTTCGTTTCAGACACCATGTCACAGTATATCTTCATTTGAACTCAGAAACACAATGGATGTCCTATGAATTTTTAAAAAGCCCGGTCCTCTTCTGTTGGCAAAAACATTATAGGTCAAATGTCGTGGCATAATCACCAATCAAGTTCTAGAATACTATTTACATACCAGTACTATAGTACTGCCATCAGAATGGACAACAGTTGTTGCTGAGGGAGGTCAAAAGTCAGAGGAGGGTGGTAACTGTTATAAACAATTCAGAGAGAAGTACAACTTTGCACGCCCTTGCACCAGGCAAACAGCTCATGTTAGAGAGTGCTGGTGTTTCGGGGTGTCTTAAAAACATGAAATCCAACCTTTAAAATGCGTTACCAAATGAATCTGACTATATCACAAATGAATGGTGTACATAAATACACTGAAGGGATGGAGGGAGCTGACCCTAGTAGCTTTGGAGGCAGTGTTTTTGAGTTGGTATTATAATGTTAAATTAAAAAAACCTATACACAAATACTGTAACTGGAAAATTTGTTTCTCATAGGAGTGTGGGTTCAGAAACTCCTCTTTATCTCTCACTCTCTCTCTACACACACACACACACACACACACACACACACACACACACACACTCACGGGTTGAACAAGAAAGGAAATATATTGAAAGCAAGGGGGACAGACAGCCTGGCTGGGACTCTCAGAAGAGCCACAGCCTTCCTAGATTCTTTCAAGATTCTAGATAAGATAGAGCAAGAAACTGCCACTCTGTCTCTCCACTGAATGCAATTACAAACTATGGACAGAATGCATAGATCAGGATTCTGAGGGCTTTGAAAAATAAGTGATCAACAAGCCAATTGGAGAAGGGGACAAGAATGTGGCATAGTAAAACACCAGAGGCTTAAAGCAGATCAATGGTAGAGGCCATGGTGGCAAGAGCAGGGCAGCTGTGTTTCCGGTTTCCAAGTTTCCCTGAAACTTGGAGGAGGGGAATCCTCACTGACCAAATTAGTAGTGGTCCCAAGATGATGGGCAAATAATCACTGTTGCTTTTTCGTTTCTCCATCCTCTTGCAACATGGCCCTGGACACACATGCAATCCTGAGAAGTGCAGGGCAAACAGGAAAAACCAGAGAGCTTGGACTTTTTGGCTGGAGGACTGGGAAGAGGATGCCAAGGAGCCAGAACGTGGCAGTGGCATGACAGAGAGAAGGGAGCTCAAGGGAGCAATCCCATAAAGTCATAAAGAACTTGTGGGCTCACCTCAAAGCTGCATGTGATCTGAGTTTCAACAAACTACCAACGCCTTGAGAAATGAACTACACACTGGCTAAGGGTGGGGCCTAAGAGGTCAGGTCCAATGATCACAGTAAAGGCAGTGAAAACTGAACTGACATTGGAACCACAGCCCATAAAAGCAGGTTGAAACCTGTAACCTGAACCTAACCTGTTGAATGCCTGCTAACACAGAGCAAAATAAAAATCAGTTTTCTACTTAAAATTTAAACAAGACCCTGAATTTCATAATAGAAATTCAACATGTCTAGATTAAAACCAAAATTATTTGGCATACAAAAAAAACAGGAAAATTTCAACTTGCAAGGGAGAAGAGACAGTGACCTAAATATTGGAATTATGAGAGAAAGACTTTAAAGCAGCTGTTAAAACTACAGTTTAAGAAGTAACTGTGAACGCTCATGAAATAGATAAAAAGTCTCTGCCCTTCCCCTAAAAAAATATAAAGGAGCAAATGGAAACCTTGGAACTGAAAAACACAGTACTAAAATAAAATATTAACTGATAGATTCTATAGCAGAATGGAGATAACAAAGGAAAAATCCAGTGAGTTTGTAGATAAATCAATAGAAATTATCCAACAGAAAAGGAAAAAAAGACTGAGAAAAAAAGCAAACACCTTCCTCATACCCAAGTGTCTAATAATTTGTGGGACAATACCAAAATGTCTCATAGTTTGTGTCATCAGAGTCTCAGAAGAGAGAAGAGCATGGTGCTGAAAAAATGTCCCAATAATGGCTGAAAACTTTAAAAAAAAGATATAAATTTACAGATTCCAAAATCTCAGCAAAACACAGAATGAGCTCAAAGAAATCCATGCCCCAACACACACAAACTGCTGATCACTGAAGACAAAGGCAGACACCCTGAAAGCAGACCACTTATAATGACACACTACCTAAAAAAACAATGGCTGAAATGATTACTGACTTTTCGTCAGAAATCATGGAGACCAGAAAGAAGTAGAGCAACATTTTTCAAGTCCTGAAAGAAAAGAATTGTCATCCAGTGAATTCTATATCCAGTGAAAATACTCTTGACAAATAAAGATGAAATAAAGCCATTCTCAGAGAAAGAAAAACTAAGAGAAAATTTGTTGCCAGCAGATTTACTCTACAAAAAATGGTAAAGAAAGTCCTTTGAACAGAAGGGAAATGGTACCAGAAGGAAATATGCAACATCGGGAATGAAGGAGAGCAACAAAAATAGTAAATATCTGGGTAATTATACTATTGTTCTACTCTTAATTTCTGTAAGATATGTATGATGGCTAAATAAGCAAAAATTATAACAATATTTTGAAATTTTCAGTGTACATGGGCTGCTACTATAGCAATGATTGGAAAGGTAATTAAAAGGCAGAGTAAAAAAAAAAAAAAAAGTAGAGTGAGGGGAGCCTCGGTGGCTCAGTTGGTTAAGCATCTGCCTTCAGCTCAGGTCATGATCCCAGAGTCCTGGGATCCAGCCCCATGTCTAGCTCTCTGCTCAGCGGGGAGCCAGCTTCTTCCTCTCCCTCTGCCTGTCGCTCCCCCTGCTTGTGCTCTCTCTCTCTCTCTGTCAAATAAAACAAACAAAATCTTTTAAAAAAATAAAAAGCAGAGTGAGATAGGGGTGCCTGCGTGGCTCAGTTGATTAAGCATATAACTCTTGATTTCAGCTCAGGTCATGATCTCAGGGTCGTGAGATCGCCCCGCATTGGGCTCCACACTGAGTGTGGAACATGCGTAAGATTCTCTCTCTCTCTGCCCCTCGCCCCATGCGCACACATGCTCTTTCTCTCTCTCATTTTCTCCCTCAAACAAAAAAAAAGCAGTGTTAGATAAACCCAAAGCAATCAGAAGGAAGGAAATAACAAATTTTTTAAATGTTCAAGAGAGGAAGGAAATGAAAGCAGAAATCAATGGAATTAAAAACAGAAAAACGGGTGGGGGGGAATCAATCAAACTTAAACCTAGTTCTCTGAAAAGGTCAATAAAATTGATAAATCTCTAGCCAGACTGACTAGAAGAGACAAAAATTATCAGAAGGAGAAAGAGGGGGATATCAGTAAGATATAGCAGGCATAAAAAGGAAAAAGTAACACTTAAGAAAAAGTCTACACATGTAAATTCAACAATTAAGATAAAATGGACTAATTTCTCAAAAATCACAAAGTACCAAAACTCACTGAAGGGAAAAAAAAAGATAACCTGATTAATATTCTATTAAAGAAATTAAATTTGTATTTAGAAAAACCTTTCCAAAAAATAAATCCCAAAGCCTGGATAGTTTCATTGGCAAATTCTACCAAACATTTAATGAAGACATAACACCAATTCTATAATCCCTTCAAGAAAACCTAAGAGAAAGCATACTTCCTAACTCATTCTATGGGGCCAAAATTACCATGATACCAGAACCAAAGACAGTACAGGAAAAAAGAATTACACCAATATCCTTCATCAACCTACAATTAAAAATCCTCAATAAAATATTAACAGTAATAGAAATACACTACTTCCAACTGGAGTTTATGCTGGGAATTCATGGCTACATTAATATTTGAAGACAACTAAGTATTCAGCACATGGATAGACTGTAAGAAAACAACTCACACAGGATCATTTCAATTGATTTTGAAAAAGCATTTCACAAAATTCAACACTCATTCATGATAAAAACTTAACAGCAAACTAACCTGATAAAGGGCATCTATAAAGAAAATCCAGAGCTAACATCACACATCATGGTAAAAGAATGAGTGTTTCCCCCTTAAGATCCACTGAGAACAAGGTGAGGACATTCATTCTCCCTACTTTATTCAACATAATATTGGAAGTCCTAGCCACCACAATTCAAGGAAAAAAATAAAGAAGCATATGATTGGAAAGGAAGAAATAAAATTGCTCTTATTTGCAAAGAAAGTGAGTTTTTACACAAAGAATCCATAAAATTCTTAGAATAAGAAATGTTGAAGAATATTAAGTTAACTTACATTTCTGTAAGAATATTAGGTCAATTACATTTCTGTATTATAGCAATGAACATACCAGAAACAGAAATTTTAAATTCTATCACTTACAATAGCTGCCCCCCCAAAAAACACTTAAGTATAAATCTAACAAAACATGTACAGAATCTCTATGTTGGAAACTACAAAACCTCTGAAGGAAATAAGACGATGTAAATAAATGGACACACACAGCAGGGTTCATGGACTGGAAGACTCATTATAGTTAAGAATATCAATTCTCTCCAAAATGATTGATAGATTTAATGAAATTACAATCAAAGTTCTGGCAAGAGTTTGTTTGGGTTTTGTTTTATTTTGTTTTTGGTAAATATAGACAAACTGATTCTAATATTTATAGGGAAAGGCAAAGGAACTAGAACAGACAAAACAATTTTGATTAAAAAAATACATTAGGAGTCATACTACCTGACAACAGACTCACTATAAAGCAAGACTGTGGTATTGGTGAATGGACAGATACAAAGATGAGTGGTATAGAACAGAGAATCCAAAAACAGATCCAAACAGATACGGTCAATTGGTTTTTGATAATGAGAGCCAGTTTCTGATTGTTGGAAAAAGAAGTCACAAATAAGCAAAAGAAGACAGTTAAAACGACCCTGTGCTAGATATCAACCGGAGGTTATACATACGGACCCCCCAAGTCATATACAGATAGATACGGAAACATGGAGAGATGCATGTGTGTGCACATTTGTTAGCTTCCATACGAACACTTCCTAACTCTATCTGCTGAGAGGCGTGAAGCACTGACACTTCTAGTAGCAATGAACATACCTTCATTAAAAGGAACTAAGGCTCCTTGGTGAAGTGGCTGATTCCAAGGCTGAGGCAGAGAAAAGAGAAAATGAGCCTGGAACATCTTGTAGGATCAGAAAGTAAGAAAGTGCTTTAACAAAAAAAAAAATGGGAGGCACACTGAAGGACACAGAAGCCAACATGAGAACTCCCTGTAGCCAAAGCTGGAACAATTTGGGCAACAAAGTACAGAGCAATAATACCGGGTTATAACACAAAGGACAAAATACATATCCATGAATCCATGCTGAAATAAATTAATAACATATAAATTAATAAATATGAGAGAAGACAAATCTTCCTCACAAAAGAATTCCAATTCATAAATGTAGAAGTGACAATGGGAAAAGGAAACCACCATTAAACCACCACTGTAACATTGCTGCAGGCTAGATCTGCATATTCAAAATGAGTGGGCAGGGGCGCCTGGGTGGCTCAATCGGTTAAGCGTCTGCCTTTGGCTCAGGTCATGATCCCGGGGTCTTGAGACTGAGCCCCATGTGGAGCTCCCGGCTCAACATGGAGTTTGATTCTCCCTCCGCCTCTGCCCCTCCCCCTGCTCTCTCTCAAATAAATAAAATCTTTATAAAAAGAAAAAGAAAAGAAAAGAAAATGAGTGGGCAATGTGCAGAAAATGTGCACCGTTGGTGGAAATGTAAATTGGTACAACCACTGTGGAAAACAATAGGGAGATTCCTCAAAAAATTAAAAATAAAAATGTCCTATAACCCAGTAATTCCATTAATGGATATTTACCCAAACAAAATTAAAACACTAATTCGAAAGATATATGCAACCCTATGTTCATTGCAGCATTATTTACAGTAGCCATCATATGGAAGCAATCCAAGTATCCATCGACAGATGAATGGATAAAGAAGGTGTGGTATGTGTATACACACACACACACACACACACACACACCATGGACTATTACTCAGCCATAAAACAGAATGAAAGCTTGCCATTTGCAACAACATGGATGGACCTAAAGGGTATTATGCTAAGTGAAATGTCAGACAGAAAAGAAATACTATATGATTTCCCTTACATTTGGAATCTAAAAAAACAAAACAAATGAACCAACAGACTCTTAAATACAGAGAACCAAACTGTGGTTCCTAAAGGGGAGGTGGGTGGGGGCATGGGCAAAATAGGTGAAGGGGATTAAGTGGTACAAACTTCCAGTTAAAAAATAAGTCACAGAGATGAAAGTACAACATAGGGAATATAATCAATAATATTTTAATAGTGTTATATGGTGACAGATGGTAAGTATACTTACCATGGTGAGCACTGAGAAATGCAGAATTGTTGAATCACTATGTTGTATGCCTGAAACTAACTAATAACACCGTCTGTGAACTATACTTCAATTAAAAAACATGAATGGGCAAAAAGAGAAAGAAGATATATGCAGTCTCAGAGTGTCTCCCCCCAAATATTTATTCATTATCAAGGGAATAATAGTAACTTTACAATGGAGAAATCTGGGGGAGACCACCCTACCCAAGTGATCAAGGTTGGCATCACTTCTAATAAGCTATACTGACATCATGTACCTTGACATAGCAAGTTGAGAAGAGAACACCACCTCTGCAGTACTCACAACCTCAATCTAGAGAAAACATCAGACAAACTCAAATTCAGGAGTTTCTTTTTTTTTTTTTTAAAGATTTTATTTATTTATTTGACAGAGAGAGACACAGCGAGAGAGGGGACACAAGCAGGGGGAGTGGGAGAGGGAGAAGCAGGCTTCCCGCAGAGCAGGGAGCCCAATGCGGGGCTCGATCCCAGGACCCTGAGATCATGACCTGGGCCAAAGGCAGATGCTTAACGACTGAGCCACCCAGGCGTCCCTCAAATTCAGGAGTTTCTACAAAATAAATGACCAGTAGTCTTCAAAAGTGTTAGGATCAAAAAAGTGTTAAGATCATGAAAGACAAGGAGAGACCAAGAAACTGTCACAAATTAGAGAAGCGTAAGGGGACAGAACGACTGAATGTAATGGGGATCCTAGATTAAATCTTGGAATAGAAAAAGGACAACAATCCAAATGAAGCCTATTGTTTAATTAATAGTATCAGACCAATGTTAATTTGGCAGTTTTGATCATTGTACTATGATTATCAGAGGAAGATAGGTTAAGGGTATCTGGGAACCTGCTATACTATTTTTGTAATTCATGTAAATCTAAAATTATTTCAAAATACAAAGTTAAAAAAAACAAAGCAAAAGTTCTCTTTCTAACATTTATTATTAAACTGGCTGTCTGAATACTGGATCATTTTTGTCTGTAGAAACATTATACTTGGGGGCCCCTGGGTGGCTCAGTTAGTTAAGTGTCTGCCTTCAGCTCGGGTCATGATCTCTGGGTCCTGGGAACGAGCCCCGCATCAAGCCCCGCATCGGGCTCCTTGCTCAGCGGGGAGTCCGCTTCTCTCTCTCTCTCTCTCTCTCTCCCCCTCTGCCCCTCCCCACCACTCATTCTCTTTCTCAAATAAATAAATAAAATCTTAAAAAAAAAAGAAACATTATATTTGGTGGTCAGTTTACAGGATATCCCACGAAGTCTATTTAACCAATAATGGAATTTTTTTAATACACTAGGAGAAATCAATGTAGTTATAATGCTAGTAATTGAAGATAATGGTGACGCAGAATAAAAAACTGTTTAACATGTTGCTACATAAAGTACATTTAAGGAGACAGATGTTGCTAATAGATGTAAAATTTCATGAAATCGCTGAAGATTTTAATGTGCCCAACTTCACAATGGAACCCAGAAGGCAGTGAAGGACAAAGGTGAGGAGTGCTCATGCCTGAATTCCTAGTGTGCCAAGCAGTTTTAGGTGCTTTTCATGCATGATCTTAGCTAATCTTTCTTATTACCTTGTGAGGGAGGGATTGTTAGCCCTGTTTCACACATTAAAAAAAAATGTCACTGAGGTCTCATGGCTAATGAAACGGGAGAACCAAGTTTCAGTCCCAGGTCTGACTCATTTCAATGCCTCATTCTCTGTATGTACTGCATTGAATGAAAACTGAGCGTAAGCCTCCTGAGATAAAGGGCACATTGTCAGAGGCTGAGAAGGAAAGGCACCGAAGGGGCTGAGGATCATAAGAGAATCAAGAAGACAGAACTAATTAAGTGTTAAAAGGTAAAAGAAACATGCTGGTAGAAGAGGTTTTAGGTTAGTGTTAGGCACACAAAGGCGGCAGGGTTGGGGGGATGCGAAGGGATGTTACAGATGCAGCCCAGAACAAGCCTGCAGGAGAGCTGTTCTCTAGAGAACCCTGGAAGGTCAAGGAAGGAGAGCAACATAGAACATAGAGCTGGTACAGCGCTACACTCTAGCAATGCCTGTTGCTCTGCTTGACTATTCAATTGGGTGTGTGTGTGTGTGTGTGTGTGTGTGTGTGTGTGTGTGTCTAAAAATGTTTTAAATCACAATTAGAAGAGGACGTATATTTATTTACATCTTTCTAACCTAACACTTCAAATTAACAGCTGGAACATCAATTCTGAGTAAAGGTTTACAAAATTAAAACAAGGTCTCTCTTTTTTAAGCCAAATACTGATGTCATTTCTTATCCAACTAATTAACCCAATGAAGCAGCTAAAGTCAGATGTCATTTCTGTAACTTCAAAGAGCTTCATTCTTAGGACTGTTTAAATGCATCACCTTACTCATTCCAACAGTCTCCTTTGAATTTTATTTTTAAATTAAAGCAAAGCAGGAATATAACAGTTTAAGGAAAACCCCATTATTCTGGTTAGACCTTTTCAGATTTAAAATGGATAAAAATCTCAAGTGCGGGGGTTCTTACCATTCTGAATATGTAACTAGGGGTACGGAGAGGGCAGAGATTTTGAAGACCAGGGAAACAGTTTCAAATCTTAGCTCCCTCACTGCCCAGCTGTGGGCCTTTAAGCAAGACTTCTTTTGAGCCCAGAGGTGAAAACCTACTTTAAAGGTTATCATGGAATTAACCGAGAAATACCGTGTGTCTCTCTCAACCCTGCATCTGCAGGCAGCAAGCCTTTAATAGAGGAGTTGAAACAAAGTAACCATATCACATGGTTCTTCACACATGGGCCTTAAACCATTATAATGATATGGAATCATTCAAACAAGAAAAGTGACAGCTGGACAACAAACAAGTCCAAGCGACCAAAGCAATCTGTTCTGGTTAAAATAGCACCAGACAGAGCCCGGAGACATGGGCTTTAGTTATATTTCGACTGCGGCTCAGCCGGTGACCTTGAGACGAGTACACCATCTCTTGCACTTGCCTCCTCCATCATATGAAGGGGACAGGGTGGGCCTGTCCTGGTGCTTCCCTCCAGAACCAAAGTCTGACAGCCCACCATGCTATATACTGTACTGGGGGCTTGGGAAAGTGTGGAGTGAGAAAAACTGTAAAGGGATAAAAACTGACAGACAGGAGTTCTACAAGGAAAGGAAGAAGGAGGAAGCACCTTGCCGGTCTGCAAGCATCCCACAGGTGATCCCAAGCTCTTTGGGTCTCAAACTCTACAGTCAGAGATGCTGGTGGAAACAGTTTCCAGGGGTTACATAGAGGCCAAGGAGAGAGCGAGCATCAAGGATGATGAACGTCAAGGAGGTGGATCACACCCTGAAACAGGCTGCCGGGCAGAATGTTCCTGAAAAGTCAAGGCCATCCCACCTCTGCTGAGGACAGATTTACCTACAGACAGACCTCAAACTATGAGGGGGTGGTTTACATAAGGAAAAAGGGAAAAAGAATGATACTTTAGTTGCTGTATCTGCTTCCATCTTAAAACTTCAATACAAGGGCGCCTGGGTGGCTCAGTTGGTTAAGCGACTGCCTTCGGCTCAGGTCATGATCCTGGAGTCCCGGGATCGAGTCCCGCATCGGGCTCCCTGCTCGGCAGGGAGTCTGCTTCTCCTCCTGACCCTCCTCCCTCTCATGCTCTCTGTCTCTCATTCTCTCTCTCAAATAAATAAATAAAATCTTTAAAAAAAAAAAAAAAAAAAAAAAACTTCAATACAAATAATCAGACGTCTTAAAGAATGTTTCAGTTTTAAATTTGGAAGGTTTTATTCAGTTCCAATGCTCTTCACATACTTCAACTAAGCAAACTGAGCTTACTTTTATGCAGTGTTTATTACCACCACATTCCATCTAAAAACAACTGGATTGATCTCTTTAAAATAGTAAACTAGGGGTGCCTGGGTGGGCAGTCAGTTGAGCATCCAACTCTTGGTTTCGGCTGAGGTCGTGATCGCAGGCTCATGAGATCGAGCCCCCTGTTGGGCTCCGCACCTCAGCGTGGAGTCTGCTTCAGATTCTCTCTCCCTCTGCCTCTGCCCCTCTCCCTCGTACTCCCTCTCTCTCTCTAATAAATAAATAAATCTTTAAAAAAATAAATAAAATAAAATAGTAAACTAAGGTCCAAGAGATCAAAACCACCAAAATCCAGCATTCTTTAAGCCTAGAATAAAAACCGTTTATTGAACAGACTACTGCTCCTACCAAAAATGTGAGGACCTAAACATGTACAGACTCCTCCCCTCCCCCATTTCTATATTCTTTCTTTCTTACTTGGAAAGGAATGAACTTCAGCTGCCATCTCTACTCTCGGAAAAAATAAGGGAGAAGGCCCGTAATACACAACTAAATAAGAGACAAAAATAAACACGCTTTATCTGGCAGAGAAAAGTCTGTTTGCTCTGGTCTAAACCCAGGCTCGCATGCAAGCTAGCAGTCTCAGGATGGCCACCAGCCCTGTGGATTTAAAGCCCTAATCCGTGAACTTCCTTCCACGGGTCTAGCTAAGCCCGCACACTTCCCGCACGTTGACCCCCTGCCTGGTTAGTGCTGTACCATGTAGCCCCGTTTGCCCTAGGGGCAGCTGAACCCCTTAACAGACTCTTCCCCTCAGGGAGCTGTGAATCACACAACCAACCTGACCTTTAGCTGAGAAAGACGGTCAGAAAAAAGGACAGCCCTCCATTCTTCACTGACCCTGGAACAAAAGAGGGTCAAGAACAAAGGCATGTCAAATCCTCACCCTGATAAATGACACTGAAACGTGACAACAAGGAACTGACTTTGAAGGATTTGTAAGTTTATAATGGAACTTATCTTTTATCTTTGGGCAATTACCTAAGTGCTGAATCTCAGTTTTCTTATCTGTAAAATGAAAAACATTAACAGTACCACCTTCCAAGGTTGCTTTCAAGATCTATATGGCTACCAATAAGAATTCTAAAGTAATTATCACTAAAGTAAGTGTTAAGTTTCTCAAAGTGACCAATCTGGAGCTTCAGGGTTGGAGGATGGAAAAGAGAAGGAGCACAGATTTGACTTTTGTCCCCCACCCCCCATACTCCCATGGGTAGCAGTGGCTCGTTACAGTGAGGACTCTTGATGGGGTGGGGGTGGTGAATATATATTGTTTGGGAAAGGCCCTCAGCTCATCCCTAGTCCCACCCTTACCTCTGCTTTAGACAGAGGTGGGATATCTAAGCGTGACCTAGTTTGAGCAACTTAATGGAACAGGCACTAATATTTGCAAGACTAAGAGCTTAAGCTACAAGATTGCAGAGGATCCTCCAATAGCTCTCTGAAGTAAATGCCAGTATTCCTTCTTGAGAGACTCTGGAAGATTGCCAGGCACCGAAAGGCAGGTTGGTAGAATTCTAAAGTCCATTTACTCTGTTACTAACAGGAGGAGTTGCAGAGAAGTGAAAGTTGAGTACTTCCCCCAAAAGAACACAGAAGAAAGTAGAATTATATGAAATAAGAGCCGTGGTTCTGCCCTAGGCTGAGGTCCGATAAACATGGAATTGGCTCACAGATCAAGAACCCAAAGTAGGATAACTGTTTGTGAAAGGAGAAATTCCATGACTGCTCAGGTAAACTGACTTCTGATAAGGTGATGCTTCGGGTTTCTCCAGTCCTCTAAAACCTCTCCAACTGAAGAGGACTCCATAGATTTACAGACCTGTGGGTTGGCCCTTATCCTGGGTCATTTCTGGACCAAAAGATATTGAAGAAGCAGTTAAAATGCTTTGGTTGCAAAGTCACAGAATGACCAAGCTATCTCTAATTAAAAAGCAAAACAGAACTTTACTGGGTGGGGTAATTTTAGGTAAGAATATTCCCAGTCAGTGGTTGAGACAGTTGAGAGAGAGCAACGCTGGGGGTTTCCTTTGCTCCCTACAGTCTCCACCAGTCACCAACCTCTATTTCTGACACACACATGACCTTTATCTACACTCAGGGAAAGTGCTGTGTAGACTAAGCTGTAAGCCCTGCCTCCCACTCCCTAGCCCCCAAGCCCACCATGGGATTCCCATTGTTAGGGTCCTCCAGGAGGGAAGGAGGCCCTCATGGCCACCACGGGCCCTCTCCTACAGTTTCTGCACATCTGCTCCATTCTCCTCTCTGTTGGCTGGCCTCTGTTTATACCTGGTCTCTGCTTCCTGATGATATCAGTCATTTATTTGTTTGTTCACTAATTTATTTAACACAAATAGCACTTATCAATATATAAAGCAATATTTTAAGTTAAGTAACTTCATTAAGATCACACAGCTTCGCTTGGCTATATTGGCCTTCTGGCACCTCTCTGCATCATGGTATTTTAGTTTCAGATCCCAATTCAAATTCCCAGCCACCACGCTTAATACTTGCCTTAATACTTAACAGGTATACTTACTTAATAGTTAGTACATTGCCTCTATTCTTGTAATCATCACTAATAATTAGCACAAGTACATTCAAGAGCTAAAATGAGCCCCATTAGATGTGATGAAGTTAAGAAATCTGAGCTTTTGGGGGCGCCTGGGTGGCTCAGTCGTTAAGCGTCTGCCTTCGGCTCAGGTCATGATCCCAGGGTCCTGGGATCGAGTCCCGCATCGGGCTCCCTGCTCCGTGGGAAGCCTGCTTCTCCCTCTACCAGTCTCCCTGCTTGTGTTCCCTCTCTCGCTATGTCTCTCTCTGTCAAATAAATAAATAAAATCTTAAAAAAAAAAAAAAGAAATCTGAGCTTTTGATTTTGCATCTTCCTCTAATACTGCAATACTACATTTTGATTTTACAATGAATCTCCAAAGTTGGGCTACATCTCACAACCACTGCTGGCCAGCCTACCTACTAGAACTTGTAGTTTGGAAGAAAGGCCTGGAGACAACAGTAGAGCATTCCTAAGAAATGCTATCTCAATCCTCAACAATGCTCTTGCTGTCACATAGGGCCATATTATGTGGAACAACATGGACATCTATGGCTAAGTGAAAAAATAATGCAGAAGAGATCAACGTGGAAGGTAAAGAACACTGTAATTTATTTCACATGCGTTTTCTTGTTTCTTGTTTCATCTTGTTTTCATCTACATCTGAGCAAAGCCTCAAAGAGCTTATTTAATAAGTATAAAACAAAATTTTAGGTGATAAAAAGCACTGTTAGAAACTTCTTTCTTAGTTATATGTAAAATATTAGTGCCTCTTACAACTGACACTTTTGTAAGATTTAATAAACTACAGAAACTGTAATCACAACTAGCAGAATGTGTCTCAGAGACGTACGGAACATCAGGATGCCAGCTCCTACACTTTGAGAGGGAAAAAGATCCTCTGAGGAAGCCCAGAGGTGCAGGTGCAAGTTCTCAGGTAACAGGAGTCAACATATGGAAAGCAGTATCTATTGTAACTAGGAATACTGAAAAATTTTCCCCAAAGTTCACCAAACAATTTGGGCTCTGGCAGCCCAACTCCACAGACACCCTTCCTTCCCCATTCTCCTCTGGAAGATGGGGATGACAGTCCTTCACTTGGTGCTGCTGTGGGGATCAAATAAGCCACCCAAGGAAAGCACACCACTCGGTACAGATTAAACACTTGATCAATGTTAGCTACTCCTACTCATCACCAATCAAGAAAATGCAGCTTTAAAAAAAAAAAAAAAAGAGGAAGGAGCAGATAAGGAAAGCTGCTACCTGTTATCCCCAAGCACATGACTTCGACTTCTTCTGTGATCATGTTCTTTATTTAATGACTGCTCACCCAGACACAAGCAATTCTTCAACAGACAGAGCTTTCCCTTATATCCTGAACAAAAGCAGCCCCCACTGCAGTTTTATTTCTCTGTTTCTGTAATCACATCCAGATCTGAAAGGGTTCCTTCTTCGGACACAAGCCAACCCACAGGGCAAATCTCTCCATGCACAGCCCACCCTCCCAACCCCATACAGAAAGAAAAGTGCTCTTAGAGTCATCTGGAGAGACAATGTGCCAATATTTTTGCTTGCATTCCAAAATACAGCAAACTTCCTGTCCCTGGTGCAGCCTACCAAGTTCCTTGGAAAGGTCACTGTAATAGCACTGGAAGCAACTCACAACAAGCCCAGGAGCACAACCTCTGCGGCTGAACGCTGCTTCCACCCATTTTCTAGGCAGGTGCAAACTGCAATTTCTCTCTCCAGAAGAGATCCCTCTGAAGTGGCTCTAGCAGCTCTGCCAAATAGTAAACTGAATTACTGAACTGCTACATGAAAATCATTATTGATCTATCATTTAAAAATAAAAATCAGTATTGAAAATCTGTTGTTCTATGTCATACTGCTAAGTAAACCATTTTATGGTTTTGTATAGTGCCAGTTACCCTTGATATCACAAGTATGACAGTATCAGATAACTTTCAATTTTTATATTCATGGCCATCAAGTGTGAAACTAAGCTATGTACAACACAATTTTTTTTAACAACCTGAAAAGCTAAGCATACCAAAATAATAACGAAAGAATACAAACCAATTAATGTGAATTCAGTGCAAAGATTCTGTCTCAGCTTTTTATTCAATGTGTGGCATTTCAGGAAAGCTGAAGCTCTTTGAAATATAAAGTACATTTTAAGAGATACTGACACCCTGAAATTTAAAACACGTTCTTTACAAGAAGAGCAGTATCACTGAACGCCGAACTAAGTATATCAAAGAACTAAAAAACATCCTGATGTAATGAAAAATAAAAATAGCAGAGGACTTTATAAGAAAATTTTGTAGCATATTATTTGAGGAGCAGAACAGACAGTGAAGTTTCCCAAACTCAACTTTGGTATGGATGTAAATTTTCCACACTCAGAGCATATGGGATGTGGCAGTTTCCAAGTCACCTGCATGTCCTAAGCTTTTGCCCTCTACTCAGTAGCTTTGTTCATTGTGCAGATAAGAGGCTGATGGGAAGAGAGATGCTTTCATTAAAAGATCCCAAACAAATGTTCCCAGAAAATGAAGATATTGTTCTAGAACAGAGACCAACTGTTCAGGTTAACAGAGCGAGAGTCTTCAGTACTACACTGTCTTGTATTGGCTACTGTAAAAGAGAACATGTGTATTCTTCAGCTCACAATAGCATTAGGCTTAAAAAAATGGAAATTAATCACTGTATGTCAGTAAGTTGATTCCCCCAAATGACCAACGGAAGACAAAGAAGAGTGGAAAATGGAGTTTTTCTTAAAACTTCTCATGTAATTTCATGTGGACTGAAACACCAGAAATACTTTAAAGATAAAACAGCCGGAAAAAGATGGGTAAGCCATCATTTAAAAGTAATCCATACAAAAATCAACGCAAATTGGAAAGACATGAATATAAGAGTTAACACTATAAAACTCTTAGAACAACACGTAGAAGTAGTGTTGTGACCCTGGAGTAAGCAATAGGTTTTGTTTTTCTTTTTGTTTTTGTGTGACACTAAAAGCGTAGTGACAAAATAAAAAACAGATAAACTAGAAATCACCAAAACTTAAAATTTTATGTTTCAAAGGATGCATCAAGAAAGTGAAAAGAAAACTCACATATGGGAGAAAATACTTTCAAAACATACCTGAAAAGGGCACGTATCCACAATACACAAGGAATTTTCACAACTGAACAATAAAAAGGCAAATATAACCCAATTAAAAATGGGCAAATAATTTGAATACACATTTCTCCAAAGAATATACACAAATGGCCAATGAGCACATATAAAAGATGCTCAACATCATTAGTTATGAGGGAAATGCAAATCAAAACCACAATGAGATATCATTTCACACTCTAGACTATGGCTATCATCAAAAAGACAGACAGTAAGAATGTGCAGAAATTAGAACCTTCATACATTGTTGGCAGGGATGTAAAATGGTACAGACATTTTGGGGAAGAGTCTAGCAGTTCCTTACGTAATTGAACAGAGTTACCGCATGACCCAGCAATCTACTCCTAGGCATATATCTAAGAGAAATGAAAACAGGAACATGAAAAGTTGTACACGAATGTTCATATCCAGCAGTATTCATTAAGAGCCAAAAGTAGAAACAACACAAATGTCTGTCAATTGATGAATGGATACATACCATGAGATAGATCCATACAGTGGATGATTATTCAGGCACAAAAAGGAACGAAGTACTAACACATGCTACAGTAAGAATGAACCTTGAAAACATGATGCTACGTAAAAGAAGCCAGTCACAAAAGACCGCTTATTGTACGAGTCCATTTATACAAAAAGTCTAGGACAGGCAAATCCATACAGACAGAAATCCATACAGACAGATGGGTAGTTCCCAAGGGCTAGGGAGAGGAAGGTGAGAAGTGACTGCTAATGGGTACAATGTTTCTTCTCGTAGCAATAAAAATATTCTGGAATTAGACAGTGGTGATGATTATGTAACTCCACGAGCATACTAAAAACCACTGAATTGTACACTTTAAAGGAATGAGTTTTATGGTTTGTGAATTATTCCTCAATAAAGCTGTTAGTAAATTTTTTAAAAAAAATCATTTACTCTGCAAATAGCATGGGGCTCAGAGGTAGGGATCTCAAGTCCTGTTCCGTTTATGTCCCCAGGCTTGCTAAATGCTAGTGGCTCTTTGAGCCTTAGTTTCTGTATGTGTCAACTGCATGACTCATGCTCTGGGTTGGAAGGCCCTCCCCAGCTTCGATGAGGTGATTCTCTGATCATGCCAGATCTCAAAATGCAGCAACAATCCCACTTCCTATTTGGGAGTCACTAGAGATTTCACATTCTACCCTAACGAAGGTATAGTCATCACATGAGGCATAATTGTAAAGAGAATTAATACTTCCAAAAATGAAAAAGATCAAAAAGGAAACAGTAAAACCAGGTGAACCAAGCCACCCCTGGAAAGCCCAACCACCCCACAGCGCCAGATAACACCCCACTTCTTTCCAAACTGCCCTGATAAATTAACCCAGCACTGGCAAGGGAAAAATTCTCTGTATCCCTTTTCCTAGATGGACTGGTTCAAAAATATCTATACTGAATGTTTAAGTTCTTATGGCACAAGCATTCCAAAGGGTGTAACTTTCAAAGGTTAGTACAAGATCACATCCAGGTAAAAGGTGTTCGAGACACAGAAGAACACAAACCAGCCCTCTTCAGCTGGCTAATTCCTATCTGTCTTTCAAGACTCAGCACAGGCAACAAGTCCTCTGGAAGCATACCCCAAACCCCTTTCCCAATTCCCACCTTTATGGCAACCCAGAACACCACAGATGGGAACAAGCAACAGTTTGGAGGACATCTCCACCTGGACTTCCCACCACCAACTCAGGCTTAGCATGTCCAACCCCTGACCTCATCATCTGGTCTCTCCACCACCTACCCTAAGCCTGTTTTCTTATTTTTCATTTTGGAGAATGGCATCACCATCTATACAGACTAATGGATGCAGGTGGAAAACTCTACACACATTAGTAAAAAGCATGTATTATAGAGTTTTTTGAAAAGGTAATATAGCTTTCATTCAGGATCACACACACGAAAAGGCCAAAGAACTATTACAGATTTTCCTGAGCATCTTTCAGGCACAAAAGAGAATATATTAAAAAGTAGCATGTGTACTATTATTATGTGTATTATTTATGTGTAAAATAGTTCATCAGAAATACTTATCAGCAGTCTGCTCCCCAAAAGGACTTACAGTTGGTCCTGGAACAACACAGGGGTTAGGGGCACTGACCCCCCTATAAATAGAAAATCTGCATATAATTTCTGACTCCTCAAACGCTTAACTACTAATAGCCTACTACTGACCAAGAGCCTTATTGATAACATAAATAATCAGTTAACACTTACTTTGTGTATGTCTTACTGTATTTTTATAATAAAGTAAGCTACAGAAAAGAAAATGTTACTAGAAAATCTTAAGACAAAATACATTTATAGTACTGTATTGTATTTGTAAAAAAAAAAAGAAAAAAATCCACATATAAGTGGGCCCAAGCAGTTCAAACCTATGTTGTTCCAGGGCATATATTCCCCTAGTACACCATTCACATTGTTACTTGAAAAACAAGAAAGAGAAGAAAAAAGAATGGCAGAAATAAAGAGTTCTGTCAAAATTATTGCATATGGTAATATTTAGAATTCATGAATCAATAATTTCTTGCCTCTGAATATAAACCAGAGATCTTCCGATGACATATGACTAAGTCAAGATGAATGGCTGAAGCTAAAGACTCCTAGTTAAAAACACTGAAGTTCTGTGTGTAAATATAATTTAGTTTATTTTGTAGGATTTAATGCACAGTCATCTTACTATAGCATAACAAATGATTTCCACCTCCTAAACAGTTCAAAATCTCTACAGTAAATCTCAAACATTTAATTAGCATATATAATAATCCCAGAGTTAAATCATATAGATTGAACTAGATTCATTTTTCTAGCAAAAAAATAAGACCACGGTTGCATGACAGAAATTATTCTCACAAATTATCCTTTCAGTAGCAAAACCATGTTATCCCAGGAAAGGTATTGTTGAGGTAGAGTTTATGGTGCTCATCGAAAGAATTGCTCTAAGTTCTAAATGACACTTTGTCACAAAGTTACCACAGCCTTCAAGTTAATTCTATAACAGACGGGGATGGGTACTGAAATGATACACAGAGCTGTGCAGTAGAAATTTCTATTTTTTTTAAATACAGTAGTAATTATTCCTTTCAAAATACTGAATGATTACCCAAACACGGTAAATGATTACCCAAATATTCTCTCCATTTCTCAGATAGCAACTTCCCCATAGGATGTATGTAAAACATAGACTTGTAAAATGAAATCAATCACCTTTATTACAGAATTCATGGTTATCTACTGTAACAAAAGTTTTATTTTTATGAATCAAAAGAACCATCCTCTTCATTTTCGCTTCATTTCATATAATCAACACACATCACAACAAGACTAGGAGGGAGGTATTACATCACTTCACCTATGGACTGGTTGTCCATACAATGTACTGTCCAAACAAGACATTTCAAAGAGTGAAAGAAGCACTATCAAGAGTTATGCTGGGGGGCGCCTGGGTGGCTCAGTCAGTTAAGCATCTGCCTTCGGCTCAGATCAGGATCCCGGGGTCCTGGGATTGAGCCCCGCATCGGGCTCCCTGCTCACTGGGGAGTCTGCTTCTCCCTCTCTCTCTGTCCCTCTCCCTGCACTCATGCACGCTCTCTCTCTGTCTCAAATAAATAAATAAAAAATCTCTTTAAAAAAACAACACATTTATAAAAAAAAAAATTAAGTTATTCTGGGGCAGGAGGTACAAACTAGGACTATCTTAGACAACCAAGATCGTCCATACAAGGAAACAAATTCAGAAAAGTTCTTTAATTCCCCAAATTTACACACAGGGTCCAGAGGGAATTGAGGTTGAAACCCAGTTCTGACTGGGGTCTAAAACAATAACCATTTCCAAAACAAAACAAAAACCAGGAGGAAGTCAACTCACGTAGTACCAGCGCCTGCATTCCATGTATTGCTAGAATCGTGAGCCCTGCAATATGACTTACCCAGGCTTCTTGAGTTATTCTTGCTTCCACTCACACTCGCTCCAATCCCCTTGCAATTCCTATAATTATGCTAAGTAAGTACACATGGGAGTTAAATTTTCAAGACACCAGGAGGAAGAAACACTACAAAGTGCAGAATGGAAACAGAAAAACCTCACCCTGGTGAGTGTTACCAAGCACAATCTTCCAACAGTTACAGGGCAGCAGTATCTTATTAAGGGACGTTTACTGTATACATCATCCCAGGAGGCTCGACTACCCCAAGGCATCAATGGCTCTAATTGTACTGTATACACAGACAGCACTAAGTACTTGCAACCCTGCTGCCTTTACAACTATATATAGGCTGTTCCAACCACCAGCGTGAACAAACAGCACTCACAACTGTTCACACAGATTAACAGTATCTGTTACCATCTCATTTACATTCAGTAGAAAGCTGTGAGTGGGTTTCCTGTAATTCATTTACATCTGCTACACAAATTATTCTTCCATGTTTTAAGCCAAAGAACCCCTGAATATGTATTACCAAATTTAAGACAACTGTTTTTCTGGTTGGAAATTGGTACATATAGCTCTAATAAGAAATCAGGTTAGGGGCCCCTGGGTGGCTCAGTCGTTAAGCGTCTGCCTTCGGCTCAGGTCATGATCCCAGGGTCCTGGGATCAAGCCCCGCATCGGGCAACCTGCTAGGCGGGAAGCCTGCTTCTCCCTCTCCCACTCCCCCTGCTTGTGTTCCCTCTCTCGCTGTCTCTCTGTCAAATAAATAAATAAAATCTCAAAAAAAAAAAAAAGAAATTGGGTTAATTTAGCTGTATCAAAACATTCAAGTAAATTCTCTATTTTCAAATTTTAGTTTTGCATATTTAAAGGTTATTAAATGAAACTGTTCATCATATAAATTTCTAAGTCATAGTCCTACTGTTATGATGACATATACTCCTCTCTATATTACAAAAATCGTTTCTTGGCTTTACAGAAAAGTAAACTTTTTAGAACATATTTTAAAGATTTTATTTATTTGAGAGAGAGGGAGAGAGGAAAAGAGTGCGTGTGCATGCGCAAGCGGGGGCGGGGGACAGAGGGAGAGAGGGACAGCAGACTCCCCACTGAGCGAGGTGCAGCCAGGGGCTCTGTCCCAGGACCCTGAGATCACAACCTGAGCCCAAGTCAGACACTTAACCAACTGTGCCACCCAGGTGCCCTGAAAAGTAAACTTTTTAAAAAAGGAAATATACACACACTAATGCAACTTTTCCTTTTTTATCCTATCAATGTAGTGGTGAAGTCCAGGTAACTCTATCTGTTTTACAGGAATCAATGAATGCTTTAATTACCTCTCAGGATTGGTAAAGATTCAGTTCTCTTTCTTAAATCTTCCAAATCTACTGGACTAGTTGTAAAAAGGTGATAGAATGCTAGCACTAAAAGATAAAGTACTAAATTTTAAATTTCTTGAGGCGGGGGCGGGGGGGGAGACACGAACTTAGACTTGGTTGTGCCTCCCATCTGAATTACACATCACAGGCATGTTCCCAAGACTGCCATTTCTATTTCTAGACAGTTCTTAGTGACATTAATGAAAAGAGGTACTCTGGATAATCCAGGAAACCATGTAATTTAGAATTTATGTTGCTGAAATTCATTATGTGTAATTACTGAGGTGGTTTTGCTTTCCTGATTCTATGCTATGTAGTGTTATACTAAATAATTAAGTTTATATTGACAAAGTGGACTCTGAGAGGGCACTGGAGAACCTGGCCTAGGATGAAAATTATGCGGTTTCACAAACAGGTCAGGATACAACCAATGAAGAATTGTATATTGTGTTGTTAAAGGGGTTTATTTTGGGATCTCTCTTGCCCCATTTTCTTTTTTTTATTGTTATGTTAATCCCCATACATCACATCATTAGTTTTAGATATAGTGTTCCATGATTCATTGTTTGTGCATAACACCCAGTGCTCCATGCAGAACGTGCCCTCCTCAATACCCATCACCAGGCTAACCCATCCTCCCACCCCCCTCCCCTCTAGAACCCTCAGTTTGTTTCCCAGAGTCCATCGTCTCTCATGGTTCGTCTACCCCTCCGATTTCCCCCCCTTCATTCTTCCCCTCCTGCTATCTTCTTCTTTTTTTTTTTTTCTTAACATATATTGCATTATTTGTTTCAGAGGTACAGATCTGAGATTCAACAGTCTTGCACAATTTACAGCGCTTACCAGAGCACATACCCTCCCCAGTGTCCATCACCCAGTCACCCCATTCCTCCCACCCCATCCCCCACTCCAGCAACCCTCAGTTTGTTTCCTGAGATTAAGAATTCCTCATATCAGTGAGGTCATATGATACATGTCTTTCTCTGTTTTCTCTTGCCCCATTTTCAAAGAACTATCTACCATTTATTAAACCCACTGTTAAATGAGCGTACAAGAGACCGGGCCTATGCCCACATTAGTTTCTCCAAACGTACATACATCTCTACTTTCACCTATGTAAATAAATAATACTAATCTCAAAGAAAACTGAGTAAGAGCAGATGGCTTAGGATAAGGGTTGGCAAACTTTTTTCTGTCAACTGCCAGAGAGTAAACATTTTAGCCTTTGTGAGCTATACAATCTGTCATAACTACTCAACTCTGCAGAAGCAACCATAGACAGCATCTGATGACAAGGGTGTGTCTGTCTTCTAGTAAAACTCCATTTACTTAAACAGGCAGCAGGCCAGATTTGGCCGTGCCTTAGGTAAAGTGATATTTGGTGGCAGCGGAGTGGATGGGAGGCTCAAGTAGAGCAAAATCAGAACTGTGTGCATAGTGCACGTTTCCGTTTTTTGAGAAGCCTTCCCTACTACTTTCCACTCCGGGGCACCTCCCCCCTCCCACCGGGCTAAAATCCCATCCTGAAAGCTATCCAGTAAACTGAAGATTTGACAATAAAATAATAAAATACTATGATGAGGTGTGTCTTTCCATTCCTAATGGCATCAGTGGCCGTACTGTGCTACACGCCCATGTGCCCCACGGCGAGCTGGCCACCACGTACTGGGCGGCGATGAAGCACACGAGCTCGGGGTTCTGGGTCCTGGGCTTCGGGAAACAGGTGGGGCGAGCAAGAAACACTTTGAAGTTATGTGAAAAACTCTGTTTATACCCATGTCTATTTGCAGCTTTCATCAGATCTCCAAAAAGTTATGCAAGAATCACTGCTCAAGTTGTGCTAATCAATACACAATGTAAAAATACCGTCCAGTAGAGATGAGTACTGGGGGAGAAGGGGATCGGCTGCTGGGGTTGGAGCCTAAGTGTGAGCACACGCCCCGATCACATTTCTTGTGTTCTCGTTACTTCTGACGGCACCAGCCTATCTTAGTTTCCACAATATTTGCTTGGATCCCACAGCATTTGCTATTTATTTCACTCTGTAACTGTAAAATACACTGCTCTTCAGTTTCAGGATAAGGACTTGACTATAGGTGTGGGCTCTGCGACTGATGCACATCAAAAGCAGAGCCTCTCAGGGAAGAAGGCTGGAGTTTTGCCAAGTCTCACCCCAAGGTAAGTGAAGGATATTACTATATTTATGGGTTTATGTATAGAAGTATCACATAGATGAATGTGCAAATGGAAGTAATGTGTTTTACCTGTCACATTCCACCCCAAGTCTTTCTTGTTGGGGAGGGTGGGAGAGGAAGACAACAAATATTTAAAATTGAAAACCTGGGCGCCTGGGTGGCTCAGTCAGTTGGGCGTCTGCCTTTGGCTCAGGTCATGATCCCAGGGTCCTGGGATGGGGTCCCGCATCCAGCTCCCTGCTCCAGAGATTCTGCTTCTCCCTCTGCCCCTCCTCCCATTTGGTCTCTCAATCTCTCTCTCTCAAATAATAAATAAAATGTTTTTTAAAAAATAGATAAAATAGAAAACCCACCTCAGTAATTCCCAGTGTCCAGTTTAGTTCCCATCGTCTATTAACAGTTCTGTGGGGCTGTTGTGATTCTCGTGACTTCAATCAGTGCAACCAGGCCCATCCTGGGTACCTTGCCTATTAGTGGTTCAGTTCTAATAAAGATGATTGACAAAAGGGTTTCTCATTCTATAATGTGCAATATGAGTGGGAAAAGACTCCTGTTGGCCTGAGAATTGGGAGAGGCAAGCTAGAAGAACCGTTAAAAGTTAGGACTGGCTGCTGGCTTCACTTTCCAGCTTGAGCTTAATTATTGCCTTTCTCTCAACCTCTGTTCCTTGTAGGTCGCCTTATGTCAAAGAGTACCTGTGAAAATTAAATGAGATAATGTACATAATGTGTTGTACAACAGCTAGCACTATAATTAGTCCTCAATAAATGTTAATTATAATCATCATCCAGGAGTAAATACCAATGACGTTGCTTGCTTGGGGAATACAGAACAGTTACTTTTAATAGTTTTATGTGTCTGTTGTCAAGAAGGTAAAAGCTATAGCTTTGTTGTTCTTTTCTTTTTAAGCCTTCACAGTTTAGTGCTATCAAAAAGTAGAAGTTCTATGAATACTTGTTCACCTCGAGTGTAAAGACCAGAATTACCATTTTACCATCACTACTATCACAATTCTGCAAAATTTCCTTCAAAGAAATAACGGTGACATGCATTAAACCAGGTTTGTTTTTTTCATTTTCCTGAGAAGTGCATAATCTTGAAGGAGGGAAGTTTATTGGGGGTAATCACATATGTCTACATGAAAAGTTTAAAGAATGAGTATTTAGGTGTAGACCCCAATGGCGGTTGGGCAGGCAAAAGCACAAGAACCTTTTAAGAGAATGGAGACAGAAAAAGCATGTCTCCTTATGTAGATACATTGGCCAATAAGGGAAAGTGCTATTTAACTACCTCCCTTTGCCAGTAATTGGAGCTATAAAAAGAGTATCATTACAGCAAGGGTTAAGCCCGTATCTTTCTGTCTGAGGCACGAGCAGTCAGAAATTTTATAAGGATTCTCATTTTCTGAGTACTCAGCAATCTTAGTATCAATCAACTTGTAACTAACTGTTCTTCAGATCAAACTACAGTAACTATCCTTTGCAATACTTTTTCTTCCCTGCTGGGTCAGAAAATTGGCTGAAATCCTACTGCAAAATCTAAAGGCACCTTTTAAATTACTAAATGCAAGTCAGCAATTTTGGAGTCTGAGAAAGCTAAATTCCGCTTAAGTGATTAATTCAATTCCTATGCCAACATTTACTTAAAATTATTTAAAAGTTATAACAAACTGCTAAAAAAAAATACCACTTAGGGTTGCAACATTCGTAACCACAAGCTTATTAACCTTGATCTTTTACCATCATTAGCTCAGCTTCTATTCCCTCCTGATCAATGTCATTCACTCCTGTGGCTTGTTCTACAACCTTTACATTGAAATCTTCCAACACTCTTTCTCTAGCCCTGAACTCTTTCAAGATGCAAGCCCAGATTTCCAGTTCCTTCTGAGCTAAATTTCCCTGAAATAAATACCTCAAGTTTAACATTTCCACAAATTAGCATGCTGCCTTTCCACACCTGCCCCCACAATGATCGCTGGAGTCAATTCCCAGTATAGGGAAAGACTGCACATCTCTACCCTCTTGAAAGTTAGGTGTGGCCGTGAGATTTGCCACTAACAACGGAGTGTGAGAGGGACACAAGGGACATCACTTCTAGGTAGAAGCCCTAAGGGGCCAACACATGATCTGCCATATTCTCTCTAGTGCCTCAACAAGCGTGGAAGCATACACAAGGGCTGGGTCCTGCAGTGAGGGTGAGGACAGAGCAGAGCCCCAGCCAAATCGTCATAAACACGTGGCACAAGTCTCTGCTGTTTTACTGCTATCTCAGCGTTGGTACCATGGCCTACCCTGGCCCAGCCTGACCAATGCGGCCACCTGCAGCCTGCCCTTCTCATCTCCGATAAGGGCATCAGCACCCAAGCCAGTAAACTCAGGACTACTGAATGCTTCCCTCTTCCTCATAGCCCCCAATATCCAAACATAAGTCCTGGAAATCTCACCTTTGAAATATTTCCAATTCACCCCCTCCTCTATATTCCCACTGAACTAGTTCTGGCTAGAGGCCATCTTTCTTCTTGATTCTAACCCTACAGCTTCCAAATATTGTCATTCCAGTATCCCAAATTTTCCTGCTCTAAATGATCTTCCAAAATGACACCACCACGACCATTCTAGAAATTAAATATGATGGGGTGCTTCCCATACTGAAAGCCCTTCAACATTTTCCCACTGCTCATATTAACAAACACTTGAGGAGCACTTTTGTAAACAAGCACTGTGCTTGGTACTCTGGGAACAACGATGAGTCATTTGCTTAACACTGATCTTCACACTGAGATATGGTGACATAGCTAGTTGTAGAATGTGTTGCTCAATACCAGTATTTAGTAAAGTATTAAAGTTTCTTAGATAATTTATTCTTTTTAAAAAAGATTTATTTATTTATTTGAGAGAGAGTGTGTGTGTGCACGTGAGTGGGGGGCGGGAGAAGAAAGGCAGACTTAGCTAACTGAGTGCGTGGGGCAGGGGTGGTTCAATCCCATGACCCTGAGATCATGACCTGAGCTGAAACCAAGAGTTGGACGCTTAACTGACTGAGCCACCCAGGCGCCCCTAATTTATTCTTAAAATAAAAACTAGAGTGGGGGCGCCTGGGTGGCTCAGTCGTTAAGCGTCTGCCTTCGGCTCAGGTCATGATCCCAGGGTCCTGGGATCGGGTCCCACATCGGGCTCCCTGCTCAGCAGGGGGCCTGCTTCTCCCTCTCCCGCTCCTCCTGCTTGTGTTCCTGCTCTCGCTCTCTCTCTCTCTGTCAAATAAATAAATAAAATCTTTAAAAAAAAAAAAAAAAAAACTAGAGTGCACTCAAATTGAAAACTTGACTCAAATTCTTTTTTTTTTTTTTTAAAGACAAGAGAGCATGTGGGGGGCGGGGCACGCAGAGGGAGAGAGAATCCCAAGCAGGCTCCATACCCAGCGTGGAGCCCAATGCAGGGCTCGATCTCATAACCCTGAGATAATGATCTGAGCTGAAATCAGGAGTTGGACACCCAACTGCCTGAGCCACCCAGGTGCCCTGACTCACTCAAATTCTAAAAAGTTTTCTTGCGAGAAAGAAAAGGGGATGGAGTTTAGCCAGGCAAGGAGGTGCACAAGGTCCAAGATTCTCCACTGGCCTCTCTGGAGACTGCTACTGCCATTAGTAGCTTACCTGCTACTAGAATACAGATCATTGTAGTTCATTATTTACTAATTTTTATGTTGGAGTTCACCAAAATTTCAGACCCGAGTGGATTCTGTGGCAGTCTACAGGCAAAGCTGGTTTTATTGCGCTTTGCTTTATTGTGCTTTGAAGACGATGCATTTTTTTACAAATTGAAGGTCTGTGGCAAGTCTGCATTGAACACACCATGTTTCCAACAGCATATGCTCACTTCATGTCTCTGTATCACCTTATGATGATTTTCACAATGTCAAACTTCATTATTATATTTGTTATGGTGATCTGTGACCAGTGATTACGACTCTCAGAAAGCTCCAATGATGGTTCGCATTTTTTTGGAATAAAGCACTTTGTAATTAAGGTATGTACATTGTTTGTTTAGACATAATGCTATTACACACTTAACAGACTACAGTACCGCATAAAGAACAACATATATATACACACACTGGGAAACCAAAAAATTCATTTGACTTGCTTGATGGTGATACTCGCTTTACTTTGGTGGTCTGGAACCAAACCTGCAGTATCTCCAAGCCATGCCTGTATTCTGTTCTAACACCCTCTATTATCTGTGTCCTGGAAGGGGGGGGGCAAAAGGCTAAGAGCCACCAGTTTAGCCACAAGATAAAGGTCAAACTTCAACATGTTACAGCTCTTCAAACTCTGCTTCCAATTTGCCTTTGGGGCCTTGTCTCCTATCACCCTCCATCAGCTGCCTCTGTTCAGGACGTTCCTAACCTCTGTTAGAAATAGCATTCCCCTTCTTCCAAACCCACCAAAACTCTACCCGCTCTTCCGGGACTGGCTCAGTAGTCAATTAACATTTTCTGTGAAACTTTCCTCAAGAGCTCTTGGCAATATTAAGCTGACCTTCAGAATGAAGCATTTCGATGCTTATTACATGTTAATAGTTGTCTAAGAATAGACAAGATGCTAAGTCAAAGAAGAGTCAATAAAGATGCTCCCAGCGGGCCTCTGAACTCCAGTATCAGGACTACATTTATTCACCTTCGTGTTCCCAGCACTTTACTACGCTTATAAGACAGCAGGCATGGGACCCACAGTTGCTAAATGAATACCATTATGAAAACCACATTCCATAATCCCACATATGCATCAGCCTACTGACGGGTGCTAGGGTCAACTATTATTTTGAAAATCTAGAAAAGAAGGTTATATACTTGTAACTTCTAACTTTAAAAGCTTATCTGTCATTTTTTAAAACTATAGGCTAGCAAAAATGATGTACTTACGGATGTTTGCGCTTCCGTGCATGCGTGTATTTACGTATGTGTGGTAGTTTCCTTTGGCTACCATAATAAATTTTCACAAACTGAGTGGTTTAAAACAACAGAAATTCATACGCTCACAGTTCTGGACGCCTAAAGTACAAAATCAAGCTGTGGGCAGGGCTGCACTTCCTTGAAAGGCCCTGGGGGAGATTCTGTTCCCTGCCTCTTTCACCTTCTTGTGGGTTCAGGCAATCTTGTTTGTGGCTCTATCACTCCAGTCTCTGCCGCCTCCTCTTCTGTCTCAAGTCTCCCTCTGCCTTTCTCCCCTTGGAATGGCACTTGTCCTTGGATTTAGAGCCCACTCAGGTAATCCGGGATGATCTCATCTCAAGACTCTTAACTTTAATTACATCTGCAAAGACTCGTTTTCCAAATAAGGCAACAAATAACTTACAGCTATTTGGACGTGGACCCATCTTTTTTGAAGCCACCATTCAACCCACTACACTGTGAATGTGTATGTGTGTGTGTTGTAGACTGCTCCAAAGAACAGTCCTCAAACCAGGCTCGACTGAACACGTACACGTTGCCCAGGTGACAGTTTGGAAACTGCTGGGTGCTGGGAACACCATGATGAACATGAAAGACAGTGCCTGCCCTCACGGAGGAGAGAGTATGGTGGGGGATATAGAAATCAAGTTATTTTGGGGCGCCTGGGTGGCTGAGTCAGTTAAGCGTCTGCCTTTGGCTCAGGTCATGATCTCAGGTCCTGGGATCAAGCCTTGCGTTGGGCACCTTGCTCCATGGGAAGTCGGTTTCTCCCTCTCCCTCTCTCTGCTCATGCTTTCTCTCTCGTTTTCTCTCTCTCACAAATAAATAAATAAAATAAAATAAAGAAATCAAGTTATTTCTTAAAGTTGAGAAATGTAGTATGAGGGAAAATTATACCATGGTTGTATAGAACAGGGAACCTCGCCTTACCTGTTGTTAAATGTTAAATGTAACCCTGATATTTTCTCAGTGAGAGGTGGATAGTTCAGAGAACATTCCTTGATTTTCAGGTTAGAATATCTCCTACCCTGTGTTGGACCATCCACGAAAAGTCCTTGTTTCACATGTGTGCTTCATACTTTAAATTATCTGACTCAAAGATACTCCCTGGAACCATCATAGTTTGCATAATTAAGGACGCCATCCCTTGTAATACAGTCATTACTTCACAACAATCAAGAAAGAATAAACATGGCTGATTAAACTATGACATGCCATTAATTATAAGATGCATCCCAATTTCAGGACTATTAAAATGCACACTTTGGAATTAGTGAAATATGTCCATTTCCATTTTCAAATACATTCTCACAATGCATCAGAACAAATTAAACAGCTTTTGATTAAATAGTATTACCAAATCTCAAGGTTCTTCCAGCAAAATTTTAATGCTGAGTTGACTTCACCCAGACTCAGAATATTTTTCACCTTCTTTCCATGAGGTTAATATATGTAAATATAATTCAGTAAGTCCTAAAATAAGACATACCCTCATACATTGAGTCTCTTCTAAGCTTGAGATAATTTCAGAAGTCAGAGATTGGGAAAGAACTCTAAAAAAACCCTTGAACTGAAAAGCAGGAAGGAGTGGCTACTGGAATTATCATTCCTTCCTTGCCCAGAACTTGCTAACAGGTCACAAGGTGAAGAACAGAGTGCAGGTACCCGTGTGGGTAGTCAGGCAGGGCTTGCAAATACTTTAGGGGTAAGCTGGAGTATCCCCAAGACCCTATGCCAGAGTCCTGCTACACCCTGTGAAATCTACAAGGGGAAGAGAAGCCCGGACGTCTGCTCTCAGATGGCTTAGAAGGACATATCTAAAAAGAGACGTGATAAAACTTCTACACATACCTGCCTCCAACCTATTAAAGTTCCTCATGGGATGCAGGATTGAGATTTTGTTGTAGTCTGATGCAGAGGTCATGCAAGAGAAAAAGTTTCAGAGAATAATCTGTTCTGAGTCTCTTCTTGCCCTATTTATTTTCTCCTTTATTTATGCAGTCTGGGTTTTGACATTGAGATATAAGGCCCATGTTGCCCTATGTTTTTCCTAAAAAGATTTAATGTTGGTCCTTGCATGTGAAGTTAAGAGGACTCAGGAAGACAATGCCATCAAAGATTTTGTGGGAGGTAAGGAATATGTAAGAGAAATTTACTTTAAGTCTTTAAAAACAAACAGATGTAGGCCATTATGAAATTTTTTCACACACACATATATATTATGAATGGTGTGTGAGGGGTGCCTGGATGGCTCACTTGGTTAAGTGTCTACCTTTAGCTGAGGTCATGATCCCAGGGTCCTGGGATCCAGCCCCGTTAATGGGCTCCCTGCTCGGTGGGGAGTCTGCTTCTCCTTCTCCCACTCCATGCTCCCCCTGCTTGTGGTCTCTCTCTGTCAAGTAAATAAATAAAATCTTAAAAAAAAAAAAAAAAGAATGGTGTGTGAAAAGGGCACCTTGCTGACTCAGTCAATGGAGCATGCCACTCTTGATCTCAGGGTTGTGGGTTCAAGCCCCATGCTGGGTGTAGAGATTACTTAAATATAAAATAAAATAAAAATAGAAGAATGGTGTGTGAAAGTGTGCCCCTCATCCAAAAAATAATGGAGGAAATACAGTTTCAATTAAGTAGTCTAAGTTGAGGGCAACTTGCAAATGCTTCTTAAATTCTGAAAGGCACATTCTCTGCCCCCCCTCTCTCTCTCACACTCACACACACACACACACACACACACACACACACACACACACACACGAACAGCAGCTTAGTAAAGTATCATTTTAAAACAGATTCTTCCCTGGAGAAAACTTATTGCCAAAGCATCTGGACTATATTCCAGAAGGCATTTAACAAGTTACTATCATTTCCCAGACTCACCAGGGTAGCGCTGGCTTTAAAATGAATTAAAATTTTCTTTAGAAAAACAAATCTCAGGCCTCCCACAGCCACTGGAAAAGAGGAGTAAGTCAAGACTGGGGTGGCCCTAGCCACTTCTCTTCTTTGAGGAATAAAGGATTTTTTTCAAATTTCATTAACTGCAAGTATTCTTAGATCACAGCCCAATGCATTCCCTGAAAGACAGGTGCAGTTGAAATGTATTTTTTCTACTTTTAAAGAGCAAAATAAATTTGACAAAGATAGTTCAATTCAGTAGTTAAGCAAACTTTTGAGTAAATTGGCTGGCATAACAATAGTCCAGAAGAAAATAAAAATCTTACATCATATGTAAAAATGAATTCCAGACAGATTAAAGACTTAAATAAAAAACTTTTAAATCTTACTAGAACATCTAAGAGACTACACATATATTCTAGGGGTCAGGAAGATATTTCTTAGCCAAAAGTGAAAACACAAGAGACTTGTCTGTCCATATAAAACTTAAAAATTTTGAAATGGATAAATGTAACATAAAGGCAATAGATAAATGTAAATAAGGAAAAATCTCTCTATAATATACAAATAGCATCTAGAAATTGGCAAGAATGAGTCAACAACAGAAAAACCAACAAAAAGTATGATTTCATTTTGCAGAAGAGCAATCTAAGTGGTAAACAATCATATAAAAAAGGGCACAAAATCACTAATAATCAGGGAAATGCAAATTAACATAGCAACAAGATCTCGTTTTGTATCCATTAGGCTGGCAAATATTTTTTAAAAACTTTATAATAGCTAATGTTGACATGGACTTGGAGAACTAGCATTCTCATGCATCAATGATGGAAATGAGAATTGTTATGGACTTTTTGGACAGCATTTTGGCAACATCTATTAAATCAATTCCACTTCTGTGAACTGCGATACTGGGAAGGAAGACACACTCTCCCCTATATTTTTCCTAAAAAGATTTAATTTTGATCTTTGCATGTGTGATTAAGAGAATCAGTAAGACAGTGCTATCAAAGATGTTTTGGGAGAAGAAGTAAAAGACATGAGATAGAAATCACAGACTTCTATAGAAACAATGAGCAAATTAATGACTTAGGTATATTGAGGTTTAGTGAAGTATAATTCAGAGGCTAATAATTAGAAACAAACTGAACACCAATCAATAGAAGGAGTATTTCCACTCTGTGGAATATTATGCAGCTATGAAAAAAGAATGAATGTTTTACACCCAATATTTCATAAAAATTCCCATGAGTGATACAACCAAAAGACAAAAAAATATGAATATAATCCCATTTTTATAAAGCAATGACACATTTCTCTTCCAGTATGTGCCTTTGTATGTGTATCTAATGTCGATGTGGGATTATGTGAGAATGGAGAAAAGAAGGATATGTACTGGATTAAAAAAGTGGGTTGGGGGGTAGGCAGGGTTGGGTTGGAGGAATAGGGGTTGACGTGAAAGGAGAAAGCAAAAAAAAAAAAAACCTAAAATTTTTAGTTCATGTAAAATTTTAAGGGTGTGTGTGTGTCTGTGTGTGTGAATAGAGGATATATGAGAAGGACAGTCACCAAAATGTTGATGGTGGGTATCTCAAGGTGGTAGGAGCTCAGATTATCTTTAGTTTTTAAATATTTCTATGTATTCAAATTCTTCATAATGAATGTATTATGTTAATCATCAAGGGAAATGAAGTTTTGTTTCATTGTGACAATTTTGAAACTAGATATTTATACATAGTTCATATATTTTCCTCCTTCCCTTCTCTCTGGTCTCCACTTATTAGCATAAAACTCCTGTAGTATCTATTGCACAGTATTTTTTTTTTTTTTAAGATTTTATTTATTTATTTGAGAGAAAGAGAGCACAAACAGGGGAGAAGCGGGTGTGGGGAAGCAGGACTCCCTGCTGAACAGGGAGCCCGATGTGGGACTCGATCCCAGGACGCTGGGATCATGACCTGAGCTGAAGGCAGACGCTTAACCGACTGAGCCACCCAGGTGTCCATATCGCACAGTAGTCAACTGCAGAGTCTACTCAGACTTGTATCTTCCCAACTGACTCAAGAAAAGGAGAGTGAGCAGGGTATCTGGGTGGCTTAGAGGTTAAGCATCTCTGACTCCTTGGTTTCCACCCAGGTCATGATCTTGGGGTCATGGGATCAAGCCCCCTGTGGGGCTCCGCACTCAGTGGGCAGTCTGCTAGGGATTCCCTCTCTCCCTTTCCCTCTGCCCCCCCGCCCCACGTTCTCTCTCTCTCTCCAATAAATAAATCTTAAAAAAAAAAAAATAGTGAGTGAGAGTAAGGGGGAGAGGAGGGAGAAAGAGAAAAAGAGGGAAGGGGAGAGAGAGAGAGAGAAGACTAGGGGGAGGGATAAAACAATTCATAAACTACCTGATCTACTATAAAGTTAATTTGAAGCTTCCTCTTTGGCAGAAAAAAATAATCTTAAAGTCATCTTGTACTTCACTTTTAGCAAATGTCACCTCAATCCACTGATAAATAGAACTATTCAGAGTCCTCTGTGCCAAGTTGGTAAAGGGATACGCATTTTATTCCCCATCAATCACTGCCTATACATAGAGAATTAAACTGGGCTTTTCCCCCTTCTCTGTGGTTCCCTTCTTCTTAGACATTACACTGAAGCTGACATTGACACAGATATTCAACAGAAGAAATGAAATGACATTCAAGCCATCATGTTTGCTTTTTTCCCTGATGTCTGGAAGCTGTCTGTGAATCTCTATTATTTATTCTCTCACATCAGCACTCAGGTTCCAAGCTTCAACAGGCTCTCACATTGCTGGAGTCCACCTTTTGTAAAAGAGAGAATAGAAAACTCCAACTGCCCCAAATGTGGTAAACTTGTCACCTTATTCTTGGCCCTGGAAACCAGATAGTGATGAACCTTACTGCTCAGCTTAGTTTCATGCAATGCACAGGAATTTATCAACAACAAAGTATCTGTGGGGTCCTCTCCATGACTTGAATTCATGTTATGAATACACAGCACGGTTTTACCAAGACTTTCATAAGGTTATTTTATTTTATACAATGGAAGAAGATTCCTTCTTCACAATGCAACAATGAACATAACACTTAAAACCAATATCCAGGTTGATAAAGAAAAGTACAGCTTTGAAAAACTCTACCAAAAAATGGAACAAAGGGCTCATAAAATTCACAAAAGAAATATGATAAAATTATTGGTGATATTCTACTAGTAATCAAAGAAACACAAATTAGAAAAAGTGCCAATTTTTAAATTATCTAAATTGGCAAAGACTAAGAAATAACTATGATAGTCAATGATGTATAAAGTGATAAGCTTACCCATTCACTGCTAATGGTACAAACTTTCCTGGATACAATTTAGCAACACATATCAACAATCTAAAAATAATAAATTCTGAATAATAATCCCATTTCCAGGAAACCCAAATAATGAAATGATATAAAACTGGCCAATTCACTTACAAAGATATCCTCGAAAACACAATACTCAAAACAACTAAATGTCTAACAACTAAAAAAGTCAGGTAAATAATGGTTTATTGCTAATAACAGAATCCAATTAAGTCATAATAATTTTATTTTCAAGGGATACTAATAATGAAGGAAAATGCTCATGATCTAACGTGAAATCAAAAATGCAATTTTATATGGTTTGGTCTTTTTCCACTTTTATAGTCTCCATTTACATGCCATGCCTGCGTAACAGGAAAATGTTAATAATGGTTACATAACAAGTTATGTAACTTCTGGAATTAAAACTGATACTCATTTTCGTCATTTTTTGGTCTATATTTTCCAAATTCTCAATAATAACGATATCTGGAGGAAAACAGTAAATACTTTTTTAAAACATAACCACCAAGCCTCTCTGGCAAAAGAAATAAAGCAGGGAGAAAAAAGCACCCTTAAACAATTGGACAACTATTCCCATTTTGTGCATCAGATCAGAGAGAAAATCTGAAAAGTAGCAAGCCAAGTAAGAATGTGAGGAGTGTCCTATAACAATAATTTTTTACAAGTACACAACTTTTCATGGCTTACTTATAAAGTACTTTCACATCTAATAGAGGGTATTTCAGTGGAACTGCTTTAAGGTTTTAGCTCATCCTCAAGGATGAAAAGAGAAAAGCTGGAGCAAGAGGTTCAAACTATCTGAGCTAAAGAAAAACCTATACAATATGTTAAGGAATTCAGGCCAAATGCATAGTTATTTTGCTAAGGTTTTGTGTAGGAAAAAAGGTGAAGAAAAAACATGTAAGCACAAATCTAAATGGCAGAGACTGCTAAACAGCTCCCAATATCCAATGCTCCCCTCTCCTGTAGTAAGAACTCATGGGTATTGTGTCCAGTTAAGACTTCAGTTCCTTACTTTCCTGCCTATAGAGAAGTCCTGACCAATGAGATATGTGAAGTGCTGTGTTAGGACTGGTGGTAAGGCATACCCTTTTACCCTCCTGCTGTATGAGATGCAGACATGATGGCTAGAGTTCCAGCAGCCATTAAGGACCATGAAGTGAAAACCATCTCCTAAGGATGAAGAGCAGAAAGACACGAAGAGCCTGGGTCCTTCACTCTGGATCTGCCGTATCTATCCTGGAATAGATGCCTTCAGACTCCTTTTATATGAAAAGAAAGAAATCTCCATGTTGCATAAATTACTTTTTTTTTTCCTGTTATGCACTACTAAAATTAACTTTAACTGATGTACCTGGCCATGATGACCTTGTGAAAATTTCTTCTGATCCTGTCTATTCTCAGTGGCTCTCTGTTTCTCCCAAAAGATGGGACCAAAATAACAGGGGGGGGGGGCAGCAGAATATCTGTATAAAGCCTCATGTTACTTACTTATGTTTAAGTAGGTAATCTGTATCTTCTAGAGCTCTCTCTCTTTAGACACAACAAATTAAACTGTTTTTAACTTGGGTCTGGTGCTTGGTTGATTTCGTGGGTCACTGTGGGTCAAGGTAAAAAATGGATCTTGCATTATTCCAACTGTAACCGAAACAGACTAAAATTGAAGATCTCAAGCATAACCTTTCTGAGGACCAGCAATGACAATGGAATAGATGCTAGTTCTTTGATTCCAACCATCCTTTGCTCATCTGTTGCTGATAAAGGAAAAGAGAGGCAATTAAAAGTGAGTATCAATCCATGGATATGTTTCCTGAGGCATTTCATTAACCTGATTTTGAATGCATGACAGACTGTTACAACCAGTGCTTCCTAATTACCTACAAGGTAACAGAATATTAAAATAGAAAAGTAAACATTTACCCCTTTTTGGTTACTTTTAGATATTTGCATCTAGTTTCCTGCCACGAGGAAAACACAGTCAATGTAAACTAATTATCCAAAATAATTATCAAGAGCAGATCTTCATTTCCAACATCATAAACTCTGGTATTGAGGAAACTGTCATATTTGAAAAAGAAAATGTTTGACCAAGGAAGTTTTCCTCTACTGAGTGGAGAAAAACAGAACATAACTTACTTCAAATCTTCACAGGGGTATATCTTTAAGCACTGTTCATATTCCCTTCTAAGCTGTAACCAGGCCTAATCATAACAACTTACTGAAGATGTTAAATATTAACCTAAATAACAAATATCTTCATAACTATAAGACTTCACATTGCATTTTAAATTCAATAACTTGGTATTTATTAAACAACCATTAAGCCATCAAAGCCCAAGTGGTATTTAAATACTTCAAACTAGGTTTAAGAATTAGCAGAATCAATTAAAATGACTTGCCCTTTAATTACAAAGTAATTCATCCACAAAACTGGAAAAAGGCTTGGGAACATTGTTTTTTCCTTCTTTTACCACCATGTAATATTCCCACAAGGGCATAAAAGGAAACTCATTGTATGGGATTAAGACACTAAGGTTTCAAGACAATCTTGGGGCTATTCTAGGAAGACAACAACTTAGCGGTTGTCGTTTTGTAACACTATTTAAACCAAGTGGCTTACTTTGCTTAGAAGTAAAATCCCTGGTACACTGAGAAGATGATACATTGGAGAGTTAAATGGTTAGCTGACTATCCAATCAGTCCTATTCTTTATTATACTGTAAGAGTTGACTAATTCTGAAGACTGATGGTATTCTAGTCCATACAAAATTAAAAATTCAATGACATAGCTACATGTAATATGTAAAGGAGGCATCTTAATTTTGGAACCAAAGAACTAGCAAGAGAGCAAAGAATCTAAAAAGGAGTTGTAATTTCTAGAAGTAATTTATTTAAAATATTAATAACTAATGATCCTAAGAATCATTATTTCATCATGTTGGTCCACTAAGTCTTTATTTTCCCTACTGCTAATTTTAAGACCTACCATCTTAGTTCCAATTTATGTATTTACGAATATGCCTATCACAGTTGAAACAAACGTGAAATTTTATTTCAAACGTGCAGAGTCATAGATGCTTTAGTAATGCAGACATTTTGGACCTGAAAATTGTTAATTCTGAGATTTGCTCATTCATGTATTAACTGCTTATAAAATATCTTTTATACACCAGGCATTGTGCTAGGAGCTGGGAAATAGCAAAAATAATTGTAGATACCTTTAACCTGAAATTCAAGTAAACATTTTTGTGCCACTAAGGAGTAGGAACGGGGGCTAAGATGTGGGGGAGCATCTTCTCGTGGAAATGTCTTCTAAACGGTTTAAATCCCATGAGACTTAAAATATTTTAGCAGGTATTTTCTCTTTTGTCAAATATGACAAAATAATACATAAAGCAGCAATAAAAGTTATTTTTCAAGTTACATATAATAGCTGGTGTTCTTAAGATTGATAGTCCTGCTGAAGACCAGAGGGAGTTTATCAGTCTTCCTAGAACTGCAGCTCAGTAAGTAAAAAGACAGATACCTCAGGAATCTCAAAAATAAACGAGTTTACAAGCTGGCCTACTAGGACTTGCTATTTCAATAAGGCAGCCAAAAGGAGCAAAAGAGACTCAAATACACTCTTTAAACTATGATACAGTCGATCACAACGGTCAAACCAGTTTTCCTTTTACAGATGACCGAGTGACTTAAGGCTTTCAAAACAGCCATCTTACTTGAAAAGCAAGAGCACTGAAGGAGCTATGTCCAAATCTTGTCTTGTGGGTCTGAATGCTTATCACTGCCCAGAACGTCCCTTCCTATTCTTTTTTCATTAATTTGTAGGCATGGAAAATTAGAATAGGTGGTAACTAGAGGAAAGTGAAAGAATATGGTATATGAAAGAATATTCAAGAGGCTTTCTTTATCACCCACCTTGTACATAACATTATACAAGGCACTCCTTTCCTGCTAACAGTTATGTAAGTGCTCAGAAAATCATAATCAACCCAGTAAAAGTAGCGATGAGTATCTACTAGAAAAAGATTCAAGGGTCTTGGTAGCATTTGTTCAGACTTACATGTAATGCTGGATTAAGTTAAAAGTTTCTTTCCTAACTTCCTGCTCTGGTCGCTCCCAAATACAATCTTGGGTTAGTTAGTTCATAACACTTTCTCTCTGATAAAGATCTTAATGCCACCTTTTTATAACCTGGGGATTACCAGATCTCAAATACTCAGAAGGAAATACACTAAAGTCACCCAGAGTGCTTCCCTCAGTATCTTTAGCTGTACAAAAATAATAAAGTATTATTCAGTACACTTCTGATGCACTCTGAAGCCTCCCTCTCAACTGGTCTACACCCCCACTACTCCAATCTTATGTATGCGTGCTGTTTTGCAATACATATTTATTTCCCATATTTGCATTTAACTCTTATAGTAAGCAGATACACAAGAATGCAGGCTGCATAAGGACAGAGATTCCTGATTTGTTCAGTTTTATTGTCCCCATACTTATAACAGGGCTTGACACATAGCAGGGGCTTACTAAATATTAGCTGACTGAATAAACAAATTAACCAGTAACTATGAGATACATGGACCAGGATAATGTACATCTTCTTCGGCATGAGATTTCTACAAATCAAAGGGGTGCCACGAAGGCACATAACTATGAAGTGGCAGCCCCTGAACCTGAACAGAGAGGTTTCTAGGCTCCAAATCCAGCATCCTTTCAACTACTATCTCTCCTGCCTGGGGCATATGTACCCTCTTACAATATAGAATGTCAGGGGAAATGAAGCCACGGAGAGGCACATCTTCTGGGAACAAGATTGACACTAAGTTAATTTAGAAAAAAATTACCCACACACACACATCAATCATGGAGATTTTGAGAACTTATTTTCAAAAATAAAACACAGATCTAGAAACACCTCTGACATTTGCAAACGGCCAAATGGAGCCTCGCCGTGTTCAGAGTGTTCACGTCTCCGTTCCTTCAGCCTTCCGGGCACTTACATGCTAGTTAGAGGAGCACTTCAGCACAAAGCAAGAACCAAGCTCCCACAGTGCCAACACACCTGGGGATAAGCAACGGCTCTGAGTCCTCTGCACGGCTGGAAAGGAGAGGTTGCTGCTGATCCATCACTGCAGCTGCCTCCAACTCTATCATCTTTTTCTCCCTCCCAGTCACTCCATACAGGCTTGGTCTTCCTTTTCCTTTCACCAAACAGGGCCATGAACTCATCTTTCACTGATGGAGGCCAGCATTCTTCGAACAGGGTACATACTTGATGCAAAGCCAATACTTACCATCATAGCTGTAGGGGAGTCAATTAACCAGAGCCCCAACTTCCCAATATTCTCTTATCTAAAAATTGATTTGCCTGGGATCATGGCTATGATGGACGGACACCACCCCAGGATGAATGGAAGCTGTCCTCCACCACCTCCCCATCACAAAGACCCTTCACCCACTTTACAGAAACAATGCATCTTTAGATCTTTCTAAACCGCATGACCCCAGGGTGTAAAGACCTCAGGGTGACCAACAAAGAAACAAATAAAAACGCTAATGCATGTAAAGGAGTGAGGCTTTAGCATCTGGGTTGCAAGGCCTTTTCTAAATCAGGTAATTTCCAATTCTTCATTTCAAACAACCTGAAACATTCAAATATGAAGAGCCCTAAGGTCAAAAGAAATATAAAATATTGGGTTTCAATTCATATATATTTTTGTTACAGAAAGAAAGTATGACAGAGTGATCAATAAGACACTTTCAAGCATAAAAATATATTGGATTGGGATAGAATTCTGTAGGGGAAGGAAAACGAAAATAATGAATTTAAGGAGAAAAAAAGGTGTAAAGATTTTAACTGTTTAAGAACTTATTCATGCATTTCTTAAAAATGAATGATACTGGGAATCAACTATAGACCTACTAAAGTATTTTTAATGATGTAAGAATTTAAAAGGTCGTTTATAATATGCTGAAAAATGACATCCTTTGCAACTGTTTAAACTTAAGATGAAAAGTTTTAGCAATCAGCTTAAAAATGTGCCTAGGGTACAGACGTCTACAGGATTTTTTAGGAGCTACAGGAACAAAAAACGTGGAAGAACACTGCTATAGACCAACCACTGGAGCCTTTCCAAGGCAAAATAACTGAAGAGACAAAGAAGGAACAATTTCCCACCTACCTAGTTGTGAGCTAGGATGGGCTGGAGATGGGGTGGGGATTAGCATTTGCTCCACCCTCTTCTTGGTCATAAACACATCTGTTGAACCTGGTTCTACAGCCAACAGTTTCTCAGACTGATGACCAGGTTAAATATCTAATCCCAACTGCATTGCTGATGGGGTTAGCCTTTGGCTGATGAGCCTGTTTCTTACTCCCTAAGGAGAATTGCTACTTCTTGAGTACTTTTCTTTGTGTTTTCCAGAAAAATTCATGAGGCAATACCAAAAAGGCTCACTATTTTGTATTTCTCTTATCATTCGATGACAAATATCACCACTGGGGATGCAATATTGAATGCGTCTATCTGACTGGCATTTCAGGCGTAACATGCATTATGCAAAGAATTGGAGAGTTCCTTACTGTGTAGTTAATATTTTAAGTATGGCAAATGTACTGAGGAGTAATCTCAACAGGCCCATCTATGTACATAAGCCCTCAGATACCATGTTTTTCCTTCTTTTTCTGATTTCGTACTCTCTTCTTCCCTACTGCCCCTTACGTCTTGTCAGCCGCTCCTTTGGGAAGCAGAAAGTAGTCTAAATATGATGGATGAGGCCAGCACTTAATTCGGTGTCTACACTGTTTGAAAAATATTGACTTTCCGGTCCTCAAGCTCTCAGAGAGACAGTGGGGCTATTTAGAGTAGACATTAGACCTACTTTAAACCTACTCCCATTTAGTACGAGGAGGTAAAGTTTGAGATAAAAGGTCTTTCTTTAGAGTCAGAAAGTTGGCTGAAAATCCCACTCCACACATTTACCAAGTATGTCACTCAATTTCTCTGAATCTCAGGTTCCCAAAGTCCTTAAAATGGGGTGCTGAGAATTTGAGACAATATGCAACAAGCACCTAGAAACGTACAGCACGTAGTAGGCATTCAATAGTCAACAGTTATGAAGTTAGATGTTTAATGTTCTTTAATGACTGTTTAAAATTAGCCAACAGTTCTCTCTTGGCATCATGTCAGCTGTGGCATGTTTTTCCGTTTCTTTCTAGTCTCTTTTAAAATAAGTGATTTGGAAAATGACTACCTTTCATGTCAAGTATGGAGTGTGTGTGAGTGTGTGTGTGTGTGTAAAATGTACCTGCAGTACTAAAACTGGCAAAAGGACACAGAATGAGGACTGCACAAAACTTGAGATTTCACCTACAGCTTTTATAAATATGGCAACATGTCCTGAATACGTTCTAAGCATGCTGTGAAACGTGATTAAAAATAAGCATGGCATCAATGATCGACTCTTTGAAAGGTTATCCAAATTTAATTGGAAAGCTAACACTTTCCCCTCATCGGATTAGCAAAGTTTTTTTTTGTTTGTTTGTTCGTTTGTTTTTTTAAGGTTACTTAATATTGTAAGGCTGTGGGGAGAGTGGCACTCCCATAATTCTCATGGTAGTCAAAATGAGTATCACCTTTAGACTCTGAAAAGCAATTTGACAATGTATATGAAGGACTCAAAAAGGATTCACATGTTTATTTAGAAAGGCAGGACTATATACCAGCCCAAACAAACAGATTTATGGGTAAGGGTCTTCATACATCACAACTTGTAATAGTAAAAAAACGGAGCAGCTGATGTCCACCATAGGGAACTAGATTATATAGTATAGCCATTCCCTGGAATGGTATGCAGCTATTAAAGACAAAAAATTTAAATAAGATGGGATTGTTAAGTGAAAGAAACAAGGTATAAAGCAGTATTTGGCTATGATTCCAAATTTGTATGTGCCACTGTTGATTCTCAAGGGGTAAGAAGAGAAAATTTACAATCAAGAATTGGAATTACACAGTGATCAAAATCCATTCCACAGCTTGAAAGGATACAGTGTTAGGAGTTGCAACCCACGTCCTAATTTTAAAAAGAAGTGTGGGATGAGTACACTGCTGATTCAGATCCTTCTTATGAATGACAGGGATAGGAAAGCAGATAACAAAGCTAAAAGTTCTATCCGCAACTGACATTCGGCCTCTTTAAACTTTCAACTTAATGAAGCTTTTGGGTGACTTTTATACCACATGCATCAATGTTCTCTGCCTAGGTAAGAAGTTTTGGCAATGTGCAGTGATGAGAGAAGGTCGGAAAAGGTGAGGATTCAAAACCTTCCAACACACACAATTTTGCACAGCAGAAGAGGAAATGAAACACTGTGAATATGAACACACACACACATACACATACACACACAGATTCAGACCTGCATATACATAGTTAAAGCAAGGAACACTTTCCCACCCCACTGCAAGCAGAAATGCCACGACACACCACCTGTCCTTCCTGGGTTCATCTGCACTTCATTACTAGTTTGAAAACTCCTAGTTTATTCCCACCACTACCAAGTCCAACCAAACAAGGCTAGAAAGCATGGCCAAGATTGCTTTCATGAACTTTCTTGCATTTATTTCTCACATCAGTACTTCAAATGTCTCATCTAACCCCACAGATAAGAAACAGAATAAAAATGCCTTTGGACATTTACACATCTCATGTTACACACTCTTGTACTCCAGAAAAGGAGTAACCCAAATCCATGTGACTTGAAATGACATCTTTCTGCTCAGTGCTCTCCTTTTAACTTGGCCTGTGTGACCACAGTTCTATCTGCTCGCCTGCCAACCTGGGCCCAAGTGCTTTCCAGCAGCCCCACGGCAGAGCATGCTTCTGAAAACAGTCTAAAATTACATGAAGCCCAAATCAACTGAAGTTATTGTGAAAACACAAGACAAGACACACCTAAATTGCCACCTTACATGTGACAATGCAAACTGAAAGGGGTCTACTTGCTTGACAGTATGCACTTGTTTGCAGATGTCACACTGCAGAGGGAACAGCTGGGGGATGTTGGTTGATTTCTGGTGGTCAGTTTCAGAAAATACAAGCATTTCTTAGTTTCGAGCTCAGGTTCTCAATCAATATAGGTTTTGGAGACTTAAATTTTTTCCAGGCTCGAAATGTGCTAAGCTAATAATTAACCTTAAGCATACCATCACTTCTGCTGAAAACATTTTCTACACTCAGCCCCAAATTACTTTCAGTTCAGTTAAACAAAACAGACAAGCTGTAATAAAAGGTCTCTGAGAAATGTGATCCCTTTCATTGGTCACCCAGGAGCTTTTCCTCTTAAATCTGCTGCTTCTTGGGGGGGGGGGGAGGGGAAGGAGAGCATCCAAAATACAGATGCCACCCAAAGCACAATGATTTTGTAAGAAAGTTGCCTAAGATAACTCTTCAGGGTTTCCCAGGTTGAGTAATTCTTGCAGGCGGGTGGGGAGGGACAGCTCGCCTCCAAAATTACTATCTGCAGAGGTTTCCCTAATGTTGATTTTTTTTTTTAAGGCGTCCTTTTTAATTACACTGCAAGGGCTCTGATTTTCACATCTCTAGCTGATGCTGAGAGCAACGCGGCAGGGCTGCGGCAGCCGCTCCGGCCAACTCCAGCGCCGGGGCGGGCAGCCCACTCCCCACCCGGTCCCACCCTCCCCAGCACACGCGCGCACATCCGCGCCGAGACTGCGGTCCGCGCCGGTCTGCCCTGAGCTGGCGGCCGGGCCGGGACTCACCGCTGTCCAGCCGCGCGATCTGGGGCAGCCGGTAAGTGCTGACCAGCAGGTCGAGCGGAACGGCCACCGAGCTCCACTTCACATCCTTGAGGCTGCAGCCCAGCGAGGGCGCCGGGTCCATCTTCCCCGCCTCCTCCTGCCCCGCGCTCCCGCCGCCGCCGCCGCCGGCACCACCCGCGCCTCGGCGGTCGCGACTGCTCGCGCTCGCGGTCTGGGGCGCGCGGGAGGCGCCGGGCACTCCGGCCGCGGGCAGCCCGGGGGCACGGCGGCTGAGGCGGCCGGGAAGGAGGGGGCCCGCGCCCGGCTCAGCTACCAATGCGGGGCATGGCCAGGGAGCCCCGCGTGCCCTCAAGCCCGGAGAGGACTCGCAGCAGCCCCGCGGCTGCGGGCGGCGGCGGCCGGGGTGGCTGCAGCGGCTCCCGCTCCGCCTCCTTCTCTGGCCCCGGGTCTGCAGCTGCGGCGGCCGCCCGCTCGCCTCCTCCTCCTCTTACCCCTCCTTCCCTCCGCCTCGAGCGTGTGAGGAGGAGCCGCGGGTCTGAGAAACGCCATAGCAGCGCTCCCAGCACTGACCAACAAGGTGCGAGCAACGCCTGCGCAGCTCGGGGAGACACCGCCTCCGCCTCCGCCTCCCCGGCGCCGCCCGCTCCTCCTCCCGCTCGGCCTCCTCCTCCCGCGGCCCGGCGGCCTCGGCTGGGCGTCAGCCGCCCGGCCGCGGCCGCCGACGCCTGTGGCTCGGCGTGCTCTGCAAGCTTTAGCTCTCGCTCCCCCGTCCGACCGCTCCGGCGCCCTGCAGCCTCCCGGGCGTCACTGCGCGCCCAGACTCCTTCCCAGCCCAGGGCCCATCCCGGAGCCCAGCAGGAGCGGAGCGAGCTCGGGAATCTTTCTCCTAGTCGTGGCGTCGGGCACTGTCCCTTGCTACTCCCCGCCCTGCCGCTGGAGTTGCTGATACGGGCCACAAAAGGTGTTCACCTCTTGAGAGTGTCACAGACAGACCAGGAGGGAAAAGGCAGGCGTGGAGCACTGCTTAGCGTTTCTCCCCCAACCCCACAACTCTACCAATGGAACTGGAAGTTCTTCCTACCAGTCTACACTTTGCTAGGCAGCCCGGAAAATGCCGAAGCACCGAGATGGAGAGAGGTGATGATGAGTGATCAGCGCCCACAGAAGGGAAGGTGACCATTCGGTTCAGTACCTTCGTTGTACGAACGAGATGCTGGAGACCGTGGGGTGTGAGGTCACCAACCCCCATAAACACGCCAAGGGAAAGAGCAGACTAGGTTACCTGGAGCCTCCTGGGGCCAGCTGTTTTCACATGCTTTTCTCAATTCTCTTCCAGTCTTTAAGGTTGGGATAATTCCCTTTTTCTAGATACGCATACCAAGACATTAGGTAGTTTGGCCAGATTACACAGCTTGTACACAGCAGTGCTAGGATTCAAATCCACAGTTTACTTTCCATGATAAATCGTTGTTTCCCCCAGTATTGCGCGTAGCCTGCTCACTGCTGACAGTGCTCAGAAGGTAAAGGTGGCTGTAGAGTTCCTCTTTATCTAAGCAGATCCTGACCTTTGTGTACTAATCTTTTTTTTTTAGCATTATTTTACACTAGTAGAGGTGAGTGGGTGCCAGGTGAAAGGGTTGTGTATTAACTCTTTGTTTTTCAACACGTATTCAGTGTTTAGTGCATAAGGGAGAACAAGCACCTGCTTCGCCCAACCAAGGGGACTTGAAAGCACCCTGCTGCCTTTCAGTGGGCTGACTTAGGTCTGTGCCAATGAACAAACCACTCCATTAGCAACTGAAGAAAAATACGGAGATTCTTCTACACCCACCTTCCTTGTCTTCTCACTTTGAAGCATTGGCCACAATTTTCACAAAATTTTTTGCCTGAAGGGTTTGACCTCTATATCATGCACATCAATTTTTTGAAAAAGTCTTGGGGAAAAGTGAGAAATATTTTAATATATTATTTTACTCAGAATCACAGGCCCATTAAAGTTCTAAGATTTTGCTCACATAAAGAAGAATTTTGAAAAACCGTAAGTAGCTAGGGGTGCCTGGCTGACTCAGAGGGTAGAGCTTGCCATTCTTGATCTAGGTGTTCATGAGTTCAGCCCCACATTGGGCGGAGAATTTACTTAATAATAACAACAAAAAAACCTAAGGAGCTAAGTGCCAGCTAATTTTTTTCTATCTAAATTATTGTTTTAAAAATTATTTTTTAAGTTTTTATTTTAATCCCAGTTGGTTAACATACAGTGCAATATTAGTTTCAGGTGTAAAATACAGTGATTCAGCAATTCCATACATCACCCGGTGCTCATCATGATCTAAATAATTATTTTTGGAAATAAAGTTCAGACTCCAAAAATGACATAGGAAGCATCTAAGAATGGGCAGGGTGGAGGTCCTTCAACTAAGTAGATCCTGAAACCTTATATGATAGAATGATTTCTTAAAAAAAAATAATTTTCTGCTGTTATGATATCCTCTTTAAAAGCTTCAGGAAACAAAATTCCTATAATTCCCTCGCATGCAAGGATTGGTGACTTATGACCTAAGGACAAGATAAAAAGTAAAAAGATTAATGCAGTCAACTTTTTTTTAATCAATAAAGAACTTACATTAGATTTGCTCTTATTGCTGACCTTGCAGAAAAGGTTTCATTTTAATCTTGAGTATTAAAGGGAAGACACTTTAATGAGCTACAAATTCTTATGTGAGTCTTCATGTCCTAGGAGAATGCTTACAGAAAGATCTTATTTGTGATATGGAGAGAGTTTGGGTTAAGCTGTAAGGAAAATCATTTAAGAAAGGTAATTTTTCTGTCTAGCTGAACTGCACTTCCAAACATGGTACGAGGAATTATGTTTCTTAAGATTGTTGGACCAATGCAAACCATGTAGATAAAGGCATAACAACTGGGTACAGGGACAAAACTTCTAGGATTCTGTAGTTTATTAAAAAGGGAGAATCCAAGAAAAGTTTTCTATAAAACAAAATTCCATGTATCAGTCCCTTGTTTCCTACTAGATACCTTGTAAAATTGAGATTTGTGAGAGGCAACACATGGTGATTAAAAATATCAACTCCAGAGCCTGATGGCATGAATATGATTAGTGCTTCTGTTCTTATGTGGGATCTTGGGCAACTTGCTACTTCCTCCTCTGAAAAATGAGGGTAATTGCTACAGATTTGAATGTTTGTGTCCCCATCCCCCAAATTCTTATGTTAAAACCTAATCCCCAAAGTGATGGTATTTGGAGGCGGGGCCTTTGGGAGGGGACTAGGGGCATGAACCAGGAAGCGGCTCTCTTTAGACGTGGCATCTGCCAGCACCTTGATCTTAAGACTTTGCAGCCTCCAGAACCGCGAGAAATAAATTTTTATTGCTTTTAAGCCACCCAGTCTGTGGTATTCTGTTATAGCAGCTTGAATAGGATAAGACAATAATAATAGTTGTTGTCTTATCGGGTTGATATGAAAATTTAATCATTTAATGTATGTGGAGCATTTAGAATAGTACCTGACACATAGGAACTGCTATGGAAGTACCTACTGTTATTAATAAAAGAAGTATTGGCTTTGAATGGGGCAAATTTTAGAGAAAAGATGAAGAGACCAATGGAGCTGTGAAGTAATGATTAGATTTTGGAAGAACAGTTTGTATTAACAAGGAGTAGAGGAACATTCCTCAAATGGGAAACCCGGGCACCTGCTCCCAGCTGTGAGACCTCACTCCCCAGATCTAGAGTCTGTGGAGTTAACTTCTTCCACAGTGAGCCAGCCCTGCTACATAGCAGATCCAGACAGTGACCCTGATGGCTCTTCAGATGCTGATCTAAGGATGTTGATAAACCCAAGGGTGAATCAGGCATATGATACTATAGGACTCATATGAGGGATGCTTCACAGCTTCCCAACTGTGAAACTATTGTTTATACACACGTAACTTGTTAACTGCCTGTATTATCAGCTTTGAAAGATAAAAATATTACATGTTGGTTTTCCTCATATCAGCGCGTCCTGGGTCACATAATAGGCTAGCAGTCAAGTGTGATACCAAAGTTCACAGCCCCAGTGGTTTTCTAGGTCTCTAAACTCTTTTCCCTTTCAATTAATTTCCACACCATTGCCAGAGTTGACTTAAAAGTTACTCCCTGACTAAAACCTTGTACGGTGTCTGTATCCTCCTTGTCTGTGGAATATAATATAAAGCCTTCTGCATGATATAAGAAGTTCTTCCCGTATGTGACTGAGTCTGCCTCCCCAGCCTCATTTCGGTTGACCACCTTCTGACACCCTAGGATCTAGCAGCACTATCTTCCTGTAGTTCCCCAAAGGTGCCATGCTAATGCACACCCTTGAAGACGTCGTCCTGTCAGCATGGAATGCCTTTCTCCCTTTCTCTTCCTGTGAAACATCTATTCCAACTCCGTCTACAAGTAGTTCCCCCTTATCCGCGGTTTTGCTTACCCTGGTTTCAGTATCCCGGTTAACCGCAGTCCGGAAGCAGATGATCCTCCTTCCGACCCGTGGCTGGAAAGTCAGTCGCAGCCTGTCGCTGTGTCTCAAGCCCGCGTCGCTCACCTCCCTTCATCTCTTTATGCAGGCATTTTACCGTCTCACATCTTCACAAGAAGCAAGGTGAGTACAGGACAAGGTGAGTACAATACTTTGAGAGAGACTGCATTGACATAGCTTATTACAGTACGTTTTTATAATTGTTCTATTTTATTATAGTTATTGTTGTTACTCTCTTACGGTGCCTAATTTATAAATTAGACCTTATTATAGGTGTGTACGTATAGGAAAAAACATTATTTCGTAGTGCTGGAGGGTCCGGCATGGCCCCTGGTTTTCAGACCACCCACTGGGGTCTTATAAGTATCCTCTGTGAAGCAGGGACTACTACTGTACTTGCATTTCAGGAAATGCTGGTCTCCTCCTCCAAGACGCTGACCACTTCTTTTCCTGTATCACCATTGTACCTGGCAATACCCCTTTCTAATTGTGCTAATTGCATTATGGTTTGTGATCTGTTTTTATGTTACCTTTCGCTGCTAAATAGCAATTAACCGTGGCCACTGAAAGTGTATTTTATTCACCTTTGTTTCTCTGGCTCCTACCACCCTGGCTGGCACGTGGAAAGTACTCAACTAATGTTTGTCAAACTGAGTAACAAGCTGAGTCATCCTCTCGCTCTGGATTACTCCATAGGTCACTGCATCTTTGGATTATAAACAATTATTATTCATTCATCAAGTCCAGAAAACAACAATGTTTACTCTCAAATTGGCTCCCGATTTTGTTCATTCACCTGAAAATTTGAATTTCGTTGAGATCAAGATCTGCACTTTTGCCACTGAACTGGAGATGTACCTCTAGACTATCAGTTACAACATTTACTAAAACTGTTAGCATATTGTTAGCTTATGGTGTGTTAATTTGTAGTCTCCCTTACTAAGACTTTACCCTCAGAGGGGCTTGCTTTATTAACTTTGCATCCCTAGCACCTGGCATTTAGTGGGCACACTCTCTCAATAGATGATAGATAGATAGATAGATAGATAGATAGATAGATAGATAGATAAATTGATCTTTCTTTCATCTATCTATCTAATCTAGCTTATTGAGAAAATGGATAAATGAAGTCCCATAAAGAAACATATCCCACATGGGTACTTTCAGGAAGGATTTGAAAGCATATTCAGAAATTTACTTTTCATCTCTTCCTTTCTTGCTTTTGATGTAGGATATGCCTTTCTTAAATAGATAATCAAATAATAACAGATATTACAGTGCCAATATAGGAATGTTAAGGAAAACTCTTTCAAAAATATCCCTAGTTACAAATTGGGTATCGTGGGGCATGTTTGCTTTTCAAAACAATACACAACATATTGTATCCCCATTTAAATATACACTCAGGATGCCTGGGTGGTTCAGTTGGTTAAGAGTCTACTTTCAGCTCAGGTCATGATCCCAGGGTCCTGGGATCAAGTCCCACATGGGCTCCTTGCTCAACGGGGAGCCTGCTTCTCCCTCTGCCTGCCACTTCCCCTGCTTGTGCATGCGTACTCTCTCCCTCTCTCTCCCTCTCTCTTTCTCTGACAAATAAATAAATAAAATCTTTAAAAAGCATACATATCACATCGTAAGCCAGTACACACATTCATATATAACTGAAATTAGTTTTACGAAATAATACTTTTTTTGGTATTTCTAATGTGTACTCCATCCTGATCTTGTAATCTATTCTTTTATGTTTAATTTTTTTAATATTAGTCATGACCCACTAATTTTATAGTCTATATGCAACCTATAGTGTTAAAACCACTGTTTTAAATAGTAGTTCTTCTTGTGCTTTAGGTGTTTACAGTTCATCAAAAGAGGGAACATTATGATTGAAGTAGCAGGAACTTCTAAAATTCTAGGATAATTAGAAATGAAAAGGCAAATGATAATTTAATTATTGAATTTACCAAAATCATCGTGGGGGTATGTGTGTATGTGTATAGTTTTACTGGTTATAAGTTTGGGTTTATGGAAGCAGCTAGCTCTTTGTAAGTGATGTTTTTCCTCCCAACCAAGCACAAGACCTCATTTTGAGGAGCTGCTGATAATGAGTAGTGGTCCTGGGTCTAGTGTGGTTTTGTAAATTTTGAGCAAGGCTTTCCAAAGGAGTGCTTAAGTGATTCATAGGTTAGTTATACAGCTCTGCAGTTTCAAGAAATCCTTTACTAAAATAAAGCACAATTACTAACTAATCACTATTCATTTTACATATATTAATAAATTGTTTTTAATGATACATTTAAAAAATTGGTTAAAGAAATAGATAGCTTAATTGGCTCTTATCACTTATGAAGTAGACAAGCTAAGGTTCTTTGTACCTAGTAGAGTCTATAGTTCATGACATAATTTAGATTTTTCTTAATAAATTTATTTAATGTGGTAAAGCACAGGTAGAAAAACTTTCATTTTATTAGTGCCAAAATTAATTAATATTATCAAATATTTCCTAGTGCCAAAATCTTTGCAGGATATGTATAAGTTTGTGGTTGGCATTCTGGTGATTTGAAGCTTCAAATGAGTTTCAATGTCAGAGGCAGTTATGGATAGCTTCCGTTTTTAAGCCTCTCTCTAGAAAGACAATGAGATTTTACATCCCTGCTGACAAGTCTTCTAAAGAAAGACCATCGTATAGGTTTTTACCCCTCTTTTGTAGTAAGCAGTGAAAAAAGAAAGACAGGAAGATTGTGATTATGCTGCACCTCTCCTATAACTTGACTTCCCTGATCCAAGCTGGATGTGCTTTTCCCCACTAACTGTTCCCATTATTCAGGTTCCTGGTCTGTGAAGGCTAGAGTGTGCCACCATAATTTATTTAGAATTGCTTAAGATCACATTTAACTATTTTCTATTTACTCTCAAACCTACTTCTTAAAGAATTTGTCTTTCACCCACCTCAGAAACAAATTTAAAAATTCCCCCAAATGGTGTTTAAAAAATGTCTTTTTTATAAAATGTTTTAAATATAGAAAAATCCAATGAAGAAAAAAATATGACCTATAATCCCACCACCCTGAGTTACCTATTTATCACTCTTCATATTTGGTGTATATTCTTCTACTTATAGTATACATGTATGTGTGTGTGTCTTTTTAACTGGGATCAACCTATCATTTTGTAGTCTACCTTTCTCACTTAACAATATATTGTGAATGTTTTCCCATGTCAGTAAGTATTCCAAAATGTGACTTTTAAATGACTGGTTAGTGGGGCACCTGGGTGGCTCAGTCATTAAGCGTCTGCCTTCGGCTCAGGTCATGATCCCAGGGTCCTGGGATCGAGCCCCGCATCAGGCTCCCTGCTCAGTGGAAGGCCTGCTTCTCCCTCTCCCACTCCCCCTGCTTGTGTTCCCTCTCTCGCTGTGTCTCTCTCTGTCAAATAAATAAATAAAACCTTAAAAAAAAAAAAATAATAAATGACTGGATAGTTTCCCATCATATGGACATACCATAATTTATCCAACTCTTCATGATTTGCCATGTTTATTGTTTATATTTTTTCATTTATTAATAATGCCTTCATGACTATCCTTGTAAATAAATCTTTGGGCATATCTGTGACTTTCTTTCTTAATATAATTCCCATATGGGGAATTGCTGTATTAAAAGGTATGAACTTTTTTAAAGTTTTTTTTTTTTACATACTTCCAATTTACTTTCCAGAAATGTATAAATTTTCACTTCCATTGCTTTAAAACTAAAGCTACTATGTTATCTTGTCCTTTTACATAATTAGGCAAAAACTAAAAATACTTAAAGAAGTAATACGAAGTGACAAAAATTGAGTGTTTAGTCCATACGAGTCTATGCATGGAGAAGAATATTTAATAAGAGATGCATGAACCTGGATAACATATTCTTCCTAAATTCAGTAAGAATGGTTATTAACAGAAGAATAAGAAAAACTTTGGAAATATTTGGGGAGGCCAAATTTAAAGAGAAAATTCTCAAAGTATAGGAGTACCATAGGAGGCCACTGAATGTCAAGATAAGAAACAGGAGGAGAGGGGCACCTGAGTGGCTCAGTCAGTTGGGTGACTGCCTTTGGCTCAAGTTATGATCCCAGAGTCCCAGGATCCAGTCCCTGCTCAGCGGGGAGTCTGCTTCTCCCTCTGACCCTCCCCCCTCTCGTGCTCTCTCTCAAATAAATAAGTAAAATCTTAAAAAAAAAAAAGAAAGAAAGAAAAGCAGGAGGAGAGTATTTATGTGTCTAACTATCCATTAAAAATTTATATGTACTTTGATTAAAATGCTATATAAAGACTGTGCTTCTGTTTCAGATCTACATTTGTAGATTAACAATATAAAAAGATAAAACATATCTAGCTTAAGTTGATCTACCCTCAAAATCACATGATATTTAAATAAGTGCTAGGGAGTCATAGCGAAGGGAAAAACCAAGTTCCACTTTGCTCTAAACTATTCAAGCTAATGTGGTGGAAGAAGGTACCTTTAGAAAGATTGTGGAAACTGTAGGTGTCATCAAAGGTTCTGATTCAGTACTTGTGAAAAATATCTCTGCTTTCCTTCCCAAGCTCCCCTTCACATTCTATTTTGAGATACATTTATCTTGTACTATTATTTATCTCAGATGATTAAAATATCTTCATTGTGTTCACTACTTCTTCTGTAGCAACAATTGGAAGTCCTATATACTCTTTTCCAAATATTTTATCACTATGTATCATCTATGCTCTGTACTTTCTTTTCCCTTCCCTATCACATACTTCATAGTCACACCTGAACTTAGTACCATCAGTCTTTTCCAAGGACACAAATCATTTATGACATTTTCTTTGAATTGATATAAATGGGAATGAATTCACTAAGGAGAAAGAGAAGAAAGAGGAGAAGGAGAGCAAAGTATACAATATTAATATAAACTCTGTTCATTATATACTTCAGTGTTATAAATGCTTTACATTTACCAATTAAAAAGAGGCTAAAGATACCAATTTGAAAATAATCACTATGTTCTACTTTATCCATTATATATGTCTAATTTATCAGGAGCTTAGAGTCTCTGGCTGGCTCAGTTGGTAGAGCATGCAACTCTTGATCTCCTGGTCCTGAGTTCGAGCCCCACATTGGAGGTAGAGTTTACTTAAAAAAAAAAAATAATAAAGAGAGAGATTAGCAGGAGAAAAAGAAAATATTTATTGGAACAGCAGCCAGATCTTATCCTATTGTTGGTATGTTTATCACACTAACGCCCTTTCAGTAGAGCACCGTACTGTAGTCTGTCCATTTTTCCATTCATTAAAATTTTAAATGTACTTTGATTAAATTTCTATATAAATATTCATAGCTCATCTCCCACTCTTCATTCATCTATCCACTCATCTACCCATTCATTCAATAAATATTTATTGAATATTTATGTGCCCGATACTGTTCAAGCCAATAGGAATGGAAAGATGAGTTCTTGCTCTCAAGTATCTTACTCTAGTGGAGGAGCCAGAAACACAATAAATACATGTAATTACAATCCAGTGTGTTAAGGGTTAGAGATAGATAGTGGTATTTTGAGAGTGCAGGCAGGATCCTCTTACATAGGAAAGAATTGGATGAGAACACCATGGACTTCTTTGAAGAGATGACCAACTAGAGAAACATGCAATAGACTGTCTCCAAGTCAAGACAGAGCATGGGGGGAGGACTAGGAAGTGAATACTAGGGAAAAGGAACAGTATGAGAAATGGTGTGGAGGCGAGAAGAAGCATACTATATGGGAAGAACTTAATCATTTTGGTTTTGCTGTATCTTGAGATTTAAAGTAGGAAGTGGCTAAGATGAGGCTGGAGAGTTAGACAGGATTCAGATCATGGAGAGGTTTGTCTGTCCTATGAAGAAACTTGAACTGTATCTTGAAGGACCTATAATAAATGATCTGTGGTGTTAGTGATTGGAGCTACTGATATTGGGGGGTGGGTCTTAAGCAGAGGATTTGTAGTCAGGTATGAATTTTGAAAAGAAAATTTGAATAGAAAGAGTATACAAGCTAGATTTGAAGAGATTAAGACTGAAGAGACAGGACAAGTAGGAGGCAGTAGAAGCTGGTTGTAGGTGATAAAGGGTTAAACCAGGATAAAGTATTCCCAGAGATAGAAAAAAGGAAACAGATAGAAGATATTTGTTAAGGAGGTAAAATTCTCAGAACTTGTTTATTAATTAACTTCATGGGGTGAAGCAACTCTCCAGAAGTGATGATGATTCCATTGGACACCAAGGTGATCTGTGTACAATTCAGTTTGACTAGGCATATAGTTAGTGCACAGGGACAAATATGAAGAGCCAACAAGAACTTTGAAATAAGAATAATAATACTGGGGGTGCCTGGGTAGCTCAGTCAGTTAAGCGTCTGCCTTCGGCTCAGGTCATGATCCTAGGGTCCTGGGATCGAGCCCCTCGTTCGGCTCCCGGCTCAATGAGGAGCCTGCTTCTCCCTCTCCCTCTGCCCTTCCCCCAATTTGTACTCTCTGGCTCTCTCTATCTCTCTGTCAAATAAATAAATAAAATCTTAAAAAAAAAAAAGAATAATAATATTGAACTATCAAGTCAACCAATAATAGATTGGAATAGAGATAAAGCAGTCACTTTGAAGGGACAGGACAACTCCCAGGTCGAAAGTCTTTATTGACAGTATCAACACATAACAGGCTTCAGTAGCATAGTTTATTTCAGGCTGATACTATTAAATTGGCTTTTCTTTGCTCTGATGACATGCCTACCTACCAATGAGAATTTTTTGTGGATTTCTTGCCTGAGGCTGGAAATGATTATTCCATTAACAGTTATGGGGAGGAAGAGACAATTGAGTACATCAGGGAAAGAGAGAAAGGGTTCAATTTTGGACACGTTAAGTTTGAGTCACCTGTAAAATATCCAGATGTGAAGTAGGCAATTGGAAACAGGGAGCTGGAGCTTGGAAAGAAATTAGAGACAGACGTGCATATTTGGTAGCTAACTCATATGAATGGATAGAATTTCCCAAGAAAGAACATACATTGCAAAGAGAAGTGGGACAGTGACAGAATCTTGGGTGACCCCAACAAAGGAGGAACCAGTAGAAGATACTGAGAAAGAATGGTCAGAGAAATAGGAATAGAAGGATAATTTATGCTTTCCTTTTACTATATGAGTTCCTTTTCTTAACTTCCTACATGAAACTGTCTCTTGGACAAAATCAATTTTGTTCTTTTCTATAGTATTTTGGATAACTGTTATTATAATGATAACACAGTATGGTTATCTGTGTGCTTTTCTTACATTTTTATTAAATAGTACATTTTTTGATGGCACTGTCAAGAACCGTGAAGGTTTAAGAATTTACCTACTTGAAGGCTAACAAGTTAGGCTGCCACAGCTTCATGGATGTTGGCGTAGACAGGAGACTCCTGGGTCAGAGACAAAGAATTATTCTTAGTATATCAGGTAGCATGAACTTTAGTTCTCTTTGTCCTAAGTCCCATGCGGGGACTCAGAGTGGCTCAGGTGGATGCTACATACACAGTAGGTTTATGTTATAGCAAAAAACCCCTGAGATGAGGGAAGCAAATCTTTGACAAGCAAACCTGGCCTTCCTTTTCTCCAGAGGGAGATGTTCTTTTTTATTATACTAGACATTACAGAAACTGCCTTCTGCTCTAAAAAGAGACATTATCTTTATCTTCCAAGCCTGTTCACTGTATAAACATCCTTGAAAAGATGATCCAAAACAAAATCTGTCAATGCCTCTGCTCACAAGACATGCAGAAGCATTGGAGACCCAAGGAGATTTGTCTCCCTACTGTAGGCACACTTAATGTCTTGTATATTTTCCTATACCCCTTTCATGTTCCAAGTTAGAGCCTTGCATATGACAGGTGCTAATAAATATTTGTTGAAATAGTGATTTTGAAATCACATCAACGATAGAAAGAGTTTAAAAGATGTTTCCCCAGAATTATTTACCATAGATCAGTACAAAGGTTATTTTTAACTTCTGCCATATACTATTTAGATAAACAGTTCATTTATAACTGTAACCTTCTTGAGAACAACAACGCGTATTGTTTTTTGCTTCCTAGAGTCTAAAACAGAGCTTAGAACATAGTAATAGAGAAACAAAGATTTGTTAAATAAACTGAAATATGTGGACCATCACACAGGTGCAAATGATGCAGAATTCAAAGTAAGCTGTTTGCCCTTCTTTAGCTCTTCTGCTACTCCTCGGTAACAACACTCCCAGTTTTTATACTCTCCAAACCATCTGAAGAAAGGAAGATGAAAACACCAATTCCTGATAAATGCTAGTGACTTGGTAGATTACTTATACACAAAGCTTTTTTTTTTTTTAACCTCAGGAGCAGTCTGGATGACCAGGATAGGATGAAATGGACTTTCTCGTATCTTGTTGGTGGAAATGTAAATTGGTCTTTATTTACATATTTGGCTATTTTCAATGAGGCTTTCAATGCCTACCCAGCAATTTAATTTTCAGAAAACTGCCCTAATTAAATTAACTTAACTACAGAAAAGAACTTTTATGTATAAATATATCAAACCCAACACTTTATTTGTGATAGCATAAAATTTGGAAATTTTTATTCAGCTTAAGAAGGAGTTCTACCCTGAAGTGGTGAATCTCTGTATAGACCATGAAAAGACACTGCCAAGTTTTCCTCCTTGGAGATCTTTAAGAAGAATAAATTATCACCATTCCTAGACAATTTAAATATTGGTGCCATGTGTCTTTCCCAAGGTCTTTTCCATTTCATTTGGTCTGGGTTTTATGATCTATACTTCTCTGTAAGGACAAGTAATGTGGTTTTCAATTCCTTCTATTTGGGGGTTGATTTTTTAATACAGTGATACTCAGCTAGAAGGAAGGAATTGAACTCTCTGGGGATCCATATTCAATATTAAACATTTTACATTTCTAATAGTGGGGGAAGGTATTGACTTCAAAATCGTTTCAGTCTAGAAAGTTGCTTTTTAAACTTTGTTGTAATATAGAATCATCCTGGGGTGCCTGGAGGGCTCAGCCAGGAGAGTATAACACTTGATCTCGGGGTCGTGAGTTTAAGCCGGATGTCGGGGGGTAGATTTTAGTTAAAAAATATAGACTCATCCAATATTATTTGTATTTACTCAGACATTGAGGAAATCAAATGGGATCTTATCAATTTATGTCCTATTATTCTGCCCGCAAAAGTGTCACCAGTTCATATCAAATCAGGAAGCAGTAGGCAGAGGACAAGAATACTTACTTATAAGGGTTATTTCATGTAAAAATATAAAATCCTGATGAAGTCTATTTAGTACTTTCAGGATTTCATTAAATTAAGTGTTGCTACTAGATTTGTGCAATGCCAAAAAGCAAATCCCACATCTGGAGGGAAGTAATTTAATAAAGCATTTGACCTTTTCATATTAGTCATAATTCTATCCAGAAAAAGAGTTAGTAGAGTTCTTTTTATTAGTAAATCTCATTGATGCCAAGATATTCATTGGTGTATTTAACTTGCTTTTATTTGAAGTATGCATTCTTGGGTCTCATTGATATAAATATGATATTTGGTGTCTTTGATTTTCAGGGAACCCCCCCCCCCCGCTACACACACACACTCAGTGAGCAGTTTATACCACCTTTCTCAGGATTTTTCAATATGATTTTTATTTTTAAGTAATCTCTACACCCAACGTGAGGATCGACCTCACAACCCCAAGCTCAAGAGTCGCATGCTCCACCAACTGAGCCAGCCAGGAGCCTCTACACCACCTTTCTCAGGATTAAAGAAAACACGAGTGCAGTTGGGCAATATGGGTTTTTCTACTCTCTTTACATTTCTGTGGTCAATGTATAAAATGAAAATGATAGGATTACTATCTTCTGGGATGAATCCATCTCAGGCTCTCCAGGAAGGAAAGAGGAGAATGTCCTATTACTTTTCTGACAAAAGTGATAGAGAAGGTAAAAGATAGGGTAGGAGTTGAGAGAAAACCTGAAAATGGGAACATGGAGAGGGAAGGTCAAGGTGAAACAAAAGAGATAGAGGACTGTGGGATGCCTGAGGAAAAAGCCGACTAGAGTTGACTGAGCTATGACTGGGAAAGAACTGTGTCACTGGGGGTTATGGCAACAGTGAAGAATAAGTAGAAACCCTTGAGGGAGATGATGAGGAAGGGGGGTTTGTGAGAGGGAGCGAGGGGGGGAAGAAAGAGGGAAGAGAAATCATAAGATAAAATCAAATTTGCGCTAATAAGTTTTCTTTTCTTTTCCTGGCATGGAAGTGGGTACAGGAATGCAAAATTTTCCTATGTCCTGAGAAATCTATTATTGGTTTCTGAGACCCCCTGCTAAATTTATTTTAATCACCCGTAATATATACCAGTAGGAATATTGCTTCAAACATATAGAGAAGCTAATTTAAGCCAACAAATATTCCATGTTAATTACTCACATACAAATATTTCACATTTTCCCTTTGATATCAAATGGAAACGTTTACTGGTCCAACAACATGGGCTATATTATACACCACCTGACAAGACTGAGAAAGATTGGGTTAGTATTTCATTATGAAATATTATTGAGATTTTCCGGGATTGCTATAAAAGTCATGTTAAAATTAATTGTTTTTCTACCTCTTTTTTTTAACATGTGAAATTTCAGAAATACAATTTATTTAGGATTTGATAAAGTAACATGCTAAACAGCCACCATTTTGGTCCTCTTTAGCCGAATATAGTCCTTTTCTATCCATGTAATATTCCTACCCATCGATCTACATGTACCTTTGGATCTCCATGGTGCCCTAAAGAGACATCATGCTATTACCTTAAAATAGTTATAAAAAGCAAGCTTTTTATAATAGCTTAAGGATAGAGCCCTCACTTTCATCTTTTGCTTTGTTTTATGTTTTAGCATAGACTCAAGAAAGGAATGAAAGGTAGTCAGCGATTAATATAGTAAAGTTTTTGTCATTAAGTGTATTTATATAGCTGTTAAGTACCTTAGTATAAAGGCAGTGTGAAGTAACTTTAATTCTCACCATGAACAATTTATGACAATTTTAAGAGGTCTGAGGATTTTATTTGAAGTACTTGCAAAGAATTATTTAATACTAGATTTTGTCATATTTTAGATGACTTGCTCCAGTTGGATTGAAGACAAATCCACATTTATTTCAGAAGAGAAACTTGTTTCACATGGGCTATGGGGGAAAGAGCATCATCCACCTTTCTCACTTATCTGCAAGGCTGAGTCGGGTGTGGGTTGGGTTGGGGAGCTGCAGGCTGTGGGTTGGTGTGGGTCAGAGAGCAGGCCGAATGGGAACAGAATCAATGGCAATGATCCCAGGGGAATTTGCTTGTGTTATGCCTCGAGTAGGGTGGGTTAAGAGAAATAGGAGTTTATCCATCGGACGGTGTGTTGGTAATTGAATGAAAGATACCTGTGATCATCATTTACTCGTCATAATCTGAAATTACTTCCCACCTAAGGTGGCTTTGGGGCTTTCTGGTCAACCTCTGTTACCTTATAGAACTGGGTATTCTGGCTAAGCCTCCCTCAAAAGGCTTAAGTGACTCGAATAAAGGAAGCAAAATATCCCTGGGAATTTCCTGAGAAGCCTGAAGAAGATTTGAAGTTTTTCAGATATTCAGGTGGAGGTGAAATATATTAATATTGATACAACTTCATAGGTACATAAGCTGGTAGAACCTGGGACCTCTGTGTTACAGCTATGGAGTAGGAGAGGAGAAAGATAGGAGAGGGAATATAAAAGGAACAAAAGATTAAATAAGTAAACTGATTTTTTATTTTTAAAATTTTATTATGAAATGTTTCAAATAATAAAAGGGTATGGAGAATAATATGACTATCCATATACCCACAACCCAGTGTAAACAAATATTAACTTTTTGCTTTATTTACTTCAGAGGTGTTTAAAGAAAAAATATTACTGTTACAAAGACTCCCTCCCTGTTTCCATCTACTATTCCTTGTTCCCTCTTTTCCTTGTGGTAATCTTTACCCGGTTTTTGGTTTCTGTTATCCCTATGAATGTTTCCGTATTTTTACTAGATGTGTCTATGCCCATAAATAATATAACCCTGCCTTGCATATCTTTAACATTTATATAAATGATACATTTATACATATATTGCAGCTTGCTCTTTTGGCTAACCATATTTTTAATATTTACCCATGCTGATCATTAATCTCTAATCTTCTTTCTTTTATATATTTCATTGCATGAAGAGTCCAGAATTCTCCATTGATAGACATTTTAGGTTGTTTCACATTTTGTGGTGACTGTTATTGTCTCCTTATATTAAATCTATATTCTATCTAGACTTTTGTCCTCTTTTCGTTTGCTAACATAAACATAGGTCAGTCATCTTTTTCTCTTTTGTTCTTGGTAAATCTTGCTAAAGAGTTATGAATTTGTGAGTTGCTGATGTTGTTTGAGAGAACCAGTTTCTTTGGTTTGGTTGAACTAATTTTTTTTAATTTCCTATTTTATAAATTTCTGATATTTGCTTTACCTTTTACTCTCCTCAGGTTTACTGTTCTTTTTCTAATCTCTTGAGTTGATTTCTTAACCTATTTGTTTTCAATCCTCTTTTTTTTTTTAATGAATATGTTTATAGCCTCGAAATTTCACAAGAAGACCCACTTTGGCTTCATCCCACACATTTTAACATATTAATTATCATTTAGTTCTAAATGTTTTGTAAATTCTATTGTGAGTCTCTAACTGATGGCTTTTCTTTTTAACCATTGACTTATTAAGAATATATTTAAAGCTTTCTAAATATCTGGAGTTTGTTTTTTTTATTTTTTAAAGATTTTATTATTTTTTAGTCTGTTAAAGTAATTTCTATCCCCAACGTGGAGCTCAAACTGATGACCTCAAGATCAAGAGTTGCATGCTGTACAAACTAAGCCAGTCAGGTGCCCCAAGGAGAGTCTGACTCTTGATTTCAGCTCAGGTTGTGAACTCAGGGTTATGAGATCAAACCCGACGATCTCCCCATGTCAGGTTCCGGGCTGGGTGCAGAGCCTGCTTAAGATTCTTTCCCTCTCCCTCTGCCCCTCCCCCATCCACTGCTACCCCCACCCTCTCCACCTCCACCCCTTCTCCCTCTCTTAAAAACAACAAAAAAAAAGCGTCTTAAAAACATTTATTGGACTTCTTTTGTGACCTACTTGTGATCAATTCATATGAATGTTTCATGTATACTTGAAAATGTACTTGAAAATGTGTATATTCTGCTTGTTCAGTGCAGAGTACTATTCATTTGTGCAAGCTTATTAATTCATTGTTGAAATATTTTCTATCCTACTCACTTTTTTTCTGTTCAATAAGACTTGAATCTGTTCAATAAGACTTTCTGATAGAGATTTGTTAAAATTGCATACTATGATTTTGGATTTATCAATTCCTACTTGCAATTGCGTTTTTGTTTTTGTTTTTTTGCATTTTGCAGTTTTTGTTTTGTTGTTAGGCTCATGAAAGTTTATAATTGTCATATCATTTTGGTGGCTTGATTATCCTGTTGCGCATCTTTATCCCTCTGTCTTATTCTATTTTCTCTGATATATATATCCTTCATCAGATTTCTTTCAGGCAGTATTTGGCTAACATATCTTTTCTACCATTTTTCTTTATATATTTCTGTGCTGTCATGTTTTAGGGGTATATCTTAAAAAGAATGTATAGCTGGATTTTCAAAAAATACAATCTGATCTGAGAAGCAGGAGAGAGCTGTCTTATTGTGGAAAAGTGCTAGGTTTACTTAAGCCATTCCGATTCGTTTATAGCCTTAATCTCCATTGTCTCTTCGGTATAAAATTTCTTAGTGAGAAATACAAGATGCTCTGTCTAACAGTTCCAAGGAAACAGAGACTTAAGTTTATACAGTGATATGTCAAGATGCCCAAAGCAGGCAATAAATCCAACGCTTAATTTGGTTTTCTTGTGTGCCTGCAGAAATTAGGGGAGAAATGATTCTGCAGGTACACTAAAAGAACAATTTAATAAATTCTACTTCGCTTTCTATTATTTTCCCCTTTAGTTTTCATAGACGATAAATCTTGGGAAGGAATTTTGCCATAACCTACACAGATAGATGATTTCATACCCTCACTAAATTGTAAACTTTTCAAAGGCAGACACATTTTATACATGTTTGTCTATCTAGTGCATACAGTGGAAGCCTAAGAGTCGACCTGAACTGAACTATTAATTTATGGAGGGAAGAAGGAAAAAGAAAAACAATGGAAATGTGCAAGGTATTTTTTTCTTTAAGACATCAATTATTGTGAAGGAATGGGAACATTGCTAGAATTTTTATTGTACTTTTTTACTGATCTGAGTTATGGCCTCAGTGACCATTTTTACAAATATGTCCAAGTATATTATTAATACTTTACAAAAGAATAAGTGACAGGAAATTTCAGAATATATAAAGTATCCCCCTGTATCAATCACACTGTTAGCTCCTCGAAAGAAGTACCATGTCTTCTCATTTTTGTGACCCTAGTATATTGTGACGGTGCCTGGCACATAGTAGGCTTTCAATAATTGTTTGAATGACTAGATGGATGGAGGTCATGCAAATCAACATTACATAACCTTAGCTGTACTGAAAAATTTGTAAATTCATGTCATTTCTTTCTTTACCTTCGAATGCAGGTTGAAATTCTTTCATTTCTGCACAAGATTTCTGGCATCCCAAAGGAAGAATTAACTGTTCTTCTTTGTGTTCCCACTTTGTCCGTTACGTTGAGACAGCACTTTTTTTTTTTTAAAATCACATTGCAGGTAGCTATTTACACATCTGTCCCCATTCTAGTTTATGGAGAATTGTTTCTTAATCACTTTAAAAATCTGCTGTATATTTGTTGCACGATATATAATAGAAGTGTCAGCAAATCTTTCTTGAATTAGATTTTAAAAGAGTAAAAATTAAGTGTAAATATTTGTTGAACACCTACTAAATTTTAGACCCTGGGCAAGAAAATTTAAAGAAATTTTTCCTTTGGTTCTCATAATAATCCTATGAAGTATGAATTATTAATCCCTTTCAGTGTATGAGAAAAGTAAGGACAAAGTGGTTAAGACAGCCACTGAATTAAGGCCTAGGCCTTAATCCTAGGCCAGGCATTCAGTAAGTGAGGAAGGTGGGACTAACTCACATGCTCTTTTTACCTGACCATGCTACCCCCAGCTTACTCCCAGAACAAAACTGAGCTCATAATGAAGCCTACACCTGGAGACTTCGTCCTTGGAGTCTTTTTTGGATCATACTATTTACCTCAGAATGTACACTATTGTTTTTAGTTGAGACATGATCACCTCTAAAAATAAATATTCCTCCTAGGATCCAAACACCTGGAAAGGAGGGATTATGCCTTGTTATACTAAATGATCACCCAGTCAGTTGTCCAGAGCATTCCATGGTGTGATACTCGGGCCACAGATCTGTCCTCTAGTTGCTTACAATCTAAGAGAATTGAGGGGAATTCCAAGCCTGATAGTGAACATTAATGTACTTGATGATTATGATAAAGAATTTCCTCCACATTTTTTGGCTTTGTGGTCAGATATGCCTGTGCTTGAACCTTTGTTCTAATTCCCTCCTAGCTGAATGCTCTTGAGCAAGTTACTTTAGCTATCCAGGCCATAATTTCCTCAACTGTAAAACAAGAATAAACATACCTGCCTCAAGGGTTAAATAAGATCATGCCCATCCTATAAATGGTGGTAGCCATTGTTGTTATTATTAACTCCCATCCCCCTCAGAAAAGCATGTTATCCAAAAACAATGAACAAGTTAGATTTGTCTATATGGGTTAAATGTCTAGCTAATACTATTTACTTAATACCACCTAGTGGTCTCAGGGCTACTCCCAAACCAATGCAGAGACAAATGAGTAGAGAAGTTCCCCAGACACAGGTTAATGCCCCAGACAGAGATTGAAGGGAACACAAGTATCATTTCCTTCTATTCCTGTACAGCAGTTTATAGGGGCATTGGAGTGGGATGTGACATAAATTTTATAAAGATATTGTACATTAAATATACATACTATTACACCCCATCTAGAATTACAGCAACATCAATTATGAGCATTACTTGTCAGTCACTATTACTGGTGTTCTCTCTATAAACAAGCTCAAAAGTCCTGTGGTGATCTATTAGAGGTTTTCCATATCCTTCCTCCGCCCCCTTCTGATCCTTTTAGGCTCTTATGAGCAAACTGTTGATCATGACTAAAAGCAGCTAAGTGCTTTCTTTCTTGGTGCTTAGCAGTTTCTCTGGAAGTCAGCAGACAATAATGTAGCCCTTAATACAGACTCAGACCAAATTTAGTGAGTGGGGGAAAGAGCATGATAGAAAGTTAAGGAAACATGGTCTTTCAAGAAGACAAATGAAGACAAATATTTTCAAGGTAACCTTTAAGTCACATGGCAGGGAACATTTTCCTTTGCAAATTTCCTTTATAAATTACTTCTGAACCTTTAGTCCTGTAGAAAAAACTACTAAAAGAAATGGAATGGGCTAGTTGCTTAAATGACAGAAATAGAAATTTGTAAGTTATACGTACCGGATATCAGTTGGTAAAATGGTGGAACAACTCCTCTAAGTCTTAGGATAAAAATAAGAGTAAACTCTGAATTAGCACCCTCCCTGTTCACTGTCAAAGAAAAATCCCTTCAGTAGAGAGGAACCCTGTCTTTTGCAGGTACCCTGTCAGACAGGAACTGCTTGGGCAGTGTTCTTGCCTTTTCTCTTGGTCATCCACTCGGACATCATAGTCACCGAGGAAGTTTGGGGTAAATTCCAAAGAGACCACTTAGTTCTCTTCCTGGAGCAGAGTCAACCATCCCCCCCCCCCCCCCCCCCCGTCACCCAGTACAATGGTATTGCCATTCTACCAATAATTTAACTTTGGGTGTAGAATTATACAATTAGGACCGCAGAGGATATATCATACCAGTGTTAATATTTTTGAAGTAAACATTATAGACTGATTTGTTTTATCAATAATAGGTATTAAGAAAAGAAAAATTACAGGGAGTCCTCAAATGATGAATTTGCTTTGCAGAGAGGCTGTTGTACCTTGTATCACTCATGCTTTGTGGTCCTCTTTGGGTTTTGAGGCAACATAAACTACAATTAGGCATGCTGTACCAGACCATTTATTGGGTAACCCCATAAGCTGGGTTTTTAGTGGGACCTGAAATAGGAAAGAGCTCTGAAATAGGTTCAGGCTGCAGTTCAGGCAGTCTTTCCGTGTGGACCCTGTGGCCAAGCAAAACCGATGGTCTGCTCCATCTGCTGGTGGCAGATAGAGATGCTATATGGCATCTGGCAAGCCCCACCAGCAGAATCACAACAGATACCCTAGAGCTTTGGAATAAGGCTGTATTCTGTTCTGCCAACAACTATTCATTAGAAAAGAAGATCCTTGACTGGCTGCTGGTCTTGGAACAGATTGAATGCTTGACCATAGGATATCCAAATTGCCAAACTTGTGCTTTCTGATTCACTGAACCATAAAATTGGATGTGCACAGTGCATTCTATTATAAAATAGAAGTAGCATATATCAGGGGTCAGCAAATTTTATCTATAAAGGGCCAGATAGTAAATATTTTAGGCTTTGCAGGCCATACGGTTTCTGTTGCGACTGTTCGATTCTGCTGCTGTAGCTCAAAAGTGGCCATAAGCAATACATAAATGCATGGCTATGGCTGTGTTCCAATAAAACTTTATTTATTGACACTGGAATTTGAATTTCATATCATTTTAAGTGTCATGATATATTATTCTTACTGTGATTTTTTTTCCCCAACCATTCAAAAATGTAAAAACCATTCTCAGCTTGCAAAATTGCACACTACAAAACAAACGGTAGGCTGGATTTGGGCCATGGGCAGTGGTTTGCCAACGCCTGGTATATATGAAACTAGACCCAAGTAGGTCCAGAAGGTACAACAAACTGCCCAAGCAGAGCCAGTGGCCCAGGCTCCCTTGGTGCCTGCCTGCTTACTGGTTTTCCTTTTCTCCTTTAATCCTTTCTATAATGCATTACCAGGAAAGAAGATGTGGGCTCAGCATATGAATGAGTCTGCATGGTATCCTGCAACAGGAAGACATGGATGGCTCCTGCATCACAATCCCACTGCCAATCAGCTCAACCCTGATCAGTACCTATATTGCCTACTTCATGTAGAAGGAAAAATGGCCTGAGAAGTAGTTCTATATTAATTCAAGAGCAGTTGAAAATAGGTTTTTACACTCAGGAACTTGGAAAGAACCCTATTGGGATATTGATCCTAATGTGAAAGTGGGGAGAAGTATGTTGATGAATTTCTTGGAATGGAAAGAGCATGAAAATATTTGTGTCCCATATAAATGTTCACCAGAGGCCATTTGTAGTGAAAGAGGCTCATAATAATCAGGTAGACAAGATGACTCATTCTGTCAATGTCAGTTAGTGTCTTTCTCCAGACAGCCCAGTGTGTGCTTAATGGGCAGTAGCAGCAGGGACAGTAGCTACCGGCTCACCAACTTGGTCTAACCCTTATTAACATTGATCTGACTAGCGCTATTTGCCGACCAGTGCAGAGTTTATCAGATCGGGGTTATTTGTCTATTAATAGTTAAAAATGGACGAGGGAATAGCAGGAGATGCCACAGTGGATCACTTGAATGACAAATATATTCTAACATGCCCAATTATATAGTAGCAACCCTATGTCCTTATTAATGATTAGAGTCAAGTATCTCTTCCAGTATGTTAACTGGTTTTGTGCCTACTAATCTACTGGCACAAAGATCCCAAAGTGACCACGTGCCAGTGGTAGCTTTAAGTTTAATGGGACTGTTAATGTGTGAAATCACACTCCCTTTGACAATCAGATGTGTAGACACACAGGTCTTTCTTAATCTGTATGTGCTGCTATAACAAAATGCCACAGACTGACTTATAAACAACAGAGTTTTTTTGTATTTGAAAAATACAGAGTATTTTTCACAGTTCTAGAAGCTGGAAGCCAAGATCATGGTGCCATATTTGGGTGAGAACCCATTCCAGGTTGGAGGCTTTTTGTATCCTCGCGTGGCAGAAAACAGGCAAGGAAGCTCTCTGGAGTCTCTTTTGTAAAAGCATTAATCTCATTCATAAGGGTTCTCTCGTGATTTAATCATCTCCCAAAGGCCTATTACATAGGGTATTAGGATTTGAACATATGAATTGCGGCAGGGAGGGGGACACAGACATTCAGACCATAGCAGGGCCTAACACTGCAGATTTGGGAAAGCATGCATTCTCCAAATGAATCATTAGGAGTGATGGTGGACAGGGCCACTCCTGTTTTTTCTCCCTGATTCTCTGACCCATATATTTTACTGGAGACAGAATAATATAATGGCATTGGTTTAAGGTACATAGTGTATCCTGAAGAACATTGTATCCTGAAAGAATGTCATCTCAAAGCTGGTACCTTAGCTTCACCTTTGAGAGACCACTCTAATGTTTTATCAGGCTGTCAGGCTCTGGATAATGATGTAGGTGATAAGAGCAATGGAGTCCATGGCCGTGTGCTCACTGACCTATCTCCTTTGCCAAAAAGTGCCCCTTGATACTGAGTAATCAAACAGAACAGGACAGGAGGAGATGGATATCTCAGCTCTCAGCAGAGAGAGCAAATTTGCCCGTCCTCCACCTTTTTGTTCTTTTTGCCCTTAATGGATTGTATGATGGCCCACGAACATTGGGGACAGCCACCTGCTTTACTTAGTTCACCAATTTAAATGCTAATCTCTTACAGAAACTCCCTCACAGACACACCCAGAAATAAGGTTTTACTGGCTACCTGGGCATCCTTTGGTCCAGTTAAGCGGACACGTAAAATTACCTATTACACAAGAGCTTCCAGAGTCCTTATAGCTTCTTGCTCATCAGGTCTGATTAACATGATATCACCAATGTAGGGGACCAACGTGACATTCTCTGGAATGTTCAAGTGGGCCAGGTCCCCTTAGATCATATTATGATAAAAGGGCAGGAGAGCTCTAGGACAAGACCATGAATATAACTGGTTATCCATCTCAGTTAAATTTCAACCGCTTCTGATTCTCCTCTTATGGATATTAAAAGAGATGCATTCACTGGTGTATTCAATACCAGAAGCTGACACTGGAGTTCCCCCTTGGTTAAGTTTGTGGTAGTCCATTATTATTTACTATGATCTATCCATTTTTCCCAGAGCCAAACTGGGAAAATAAATGGGAGTATAATAGGTGGACTAATCTCTCCATCCTCCCCAGGATGTGTCATGATTTTTAGGTTACTGTGTTGGCAGAAGCTAGGAAATAAACTGGACACAGAGACTTTCCCCTGATCTTTTTAGCCTACTCATGGCACAGAATTGATAGGGGAGGAGGTTATTATTGGCAGAGAGAGAGGGCTGCCAGATGTCAAGGTGGTCGAGAAAGACAATGAGCCAAATTGAAAATAATTAAGACTCTATTCACTTATTGTGATAGTATAAGCAAGAATCTAAACAGGAAATGGGTAACAATTCTCCAGTGTTCCATGTTCCCCATGGATGGGCACTGGGCAAGGGTCAGATGTATCAGTGCAGAAGTTGGGGGGCGGGGGGAAGGACACTGTGTCATTCCTGAGGGAGCTGGAGCCAAAAACTCTTACAGGTGGGGAGGGGGGTTACGGTGGGAAGGAGAGGGGGAAAGTCTCATCGTGGAAAATCGTTTTCCACGTTGAATACTGGGTCAGAGGGGAGAAAAGTGTTTAGGGCCCCCTAATAAAGAGGTCTTGGCAGAGGCACCTGAACAATTTCTCAGCTGAGACCTCACAAGAGGCTTCCAGCTGAGGCTCCTAGGCTAGGAGTACAGATATGTGGAAGAGCACGGCTGACCCACCGAGGGGTGGGTATGGAGGGGGGGCTCTGAATCCTGACTGCAGCTCCCTCCAGAGGCTGTGCACCACCTCTGGTGGGGGATTAGAGTAGTTCCTCCACCCACAGGCCTGCCAGAGAACATCTTGGTAATTGTCTATTGTCCGGTCTGAGAGATGACACATAGGATTTTGACCTTGTACTCTCTGGGGAACTGATTACTGGAGAAAATTGGTTGCTCCTGCACCATGGAACAGGACTATGTCTGGAATCCAGAGCATTTACTTTTAGGGGGTGTGCACTCCCTTTTGCTTAATATTCCATTTTCCAATAGCCTTACAATGGAAAACTGAGATAATTGAATAAGGGCAAGGCCACCAAAGGCTTGTATCCTACAGAAATGAAGGTCTGGGTCACCCTACCAGGTTAAGATGCCCATCAGACTGAGGTGCTGGCAGAGAGTAAGGAGAACATGGAATGGGTAGTGGAAGAAGGCAGTTAGTGTTACCAGCTTAGATCTTGTACACACACACACACACACACACACACACACACACACTAGCAGCAATTATACTCATGCTCTATAATTGGCCTTCTCCCTGCTACTTTACTTAAAAACCACCAGTAGAGGCCAACATTTTAAGTTTAGATGGCAGTCTGAGAGAATTGACTGCATTCTGCTATCAGTTAGTAGCTGATGGTACCCCGTGTATCCTGTTGTTTAAGGACAGGAATTTTTCAAAGGGATGAGGGGGAAGAGGCAATACTGAGGGGCAAAAAAGGTATATCTTTTTTTGCTGGCTATCTTCCATTTGTTCCTCTATATCCACCTTCCACATCTTTCTACCCTACTCTTTGCTCCTGGAGGCAGTTCTATATGGTCTACATAACAAAATTCCTCTTGCCTTCTGGCTTCTGATTGGGTTTGGCCATTGAGGAATCCAGGCAGGAGATGGGATAAGGGGAGAGGAGAGTGAGGTGAAGGTATATATTCTTCCAGCTTTTTTCCTGCAGGTTTGCTTAGGTTGGTGGTGACCCTTGACCCAAAGTCATTGCTCCCCTCAAGGTCATGGCTCCTCCCAAGGTGGTCACTTTCCCACTCCCCTTTGGCTTTCCGGTGGCTGCTCTCTCCCCTCATCCTTCAGCCATACCAGGGGTAACAGCTACACTGTTACTCGCCCCTGGGTTCTGAGCTACCTGTTATATTCTCCAATACCCTGTCCATGACTTTGTAAATAGTCTTTCTGTTAAACCTTCCTTGAATTATCCTAAGTAGTGTGTGCCTTCTCTTTTGTGTTGCAGCTCAAATTTATAAAATCCACCCCTAACTCTCCTTTTAAAAATTATTCTGAACCTGGTGTTCTCAAGTCAAAAACTTTGGAGTTATTACTTAATAATGGTCAATTAATTGTCAATATTCCAAGTTGATATCATTTATGACTACTGTGCATCATTTACTAAGATATTTCTCCTCTTTAAAGGGAGAGTGCCAGGAAATATCTTAGTAAATGACCATATGGCTCCAGAGGATATTTCTGAAAGGCAAATTGTAGCAAATCCCTACTCTCCCTAAAATCCCTAGTGGCCCACCTTCACATATGAAATGATGTTGACATTCCTTGGCAGGCTGCATCAGGACCCTTCTCCAGCCCATCCTGACATGGTTTTCCCCTACCCACTCTACCTTCCAGTCACACTGAAATCACATTTCCCCCATTGGAAATTCTCAGCACAAGTAACTGACTCCTCTCTGCTTTGCAAGCCATTTCCTCTCTTTCAAGACTCAGCTCAAGAATCATCTCTCCCTGCAAACTTCCTTCCAGCACTCTAGCACACTCCTCTTTGTTCCCACAGTGTGAGTAAAATTTTATTTTAAAATTTTACACTCCTTTTTAAAACTATTTGACTTCTCTCAATAGACTTAATAGTTTTCAAGGGATAGAAATATCCTTCTGTCTAAAATGTAATTAAGTATTTTGTAACTATTGGATTCAATCCTTTAATATTTAAAAAATGAGGTATATGGGGCGCCTGGGTGGCTCAGTCAGTTAAGCGGTTAAATGGCTGCCTTTGGCCCAGGTCACGATCCTGGGTCCTAGGATTGAGCCCGGTATGGGGCTCCCTGCTCAGCAGGGAGTCTGCTTCTCCCTCTCCCCCACTTGTGCATGTGCTCTCTCTCTCTCTCTCTCAAATAAATAAACAAATCTTTAAAAAAAATAAATGAGCTATGAGTTCAATGTCTGTGGTCTCCTTCTTCCTTGGGCTTCAGAGAAGCTGGTCTTTTTCTTAATCATCTTCCTTTTGAAGTAAAATCTTCCCTTTTCCCCTCTGACGCAGTTATGTCCTCTGAGTTGTAATTCTTAGTTCTATTCCCTACAGAAAATCTCCCTCATGAGACGGAGCAAATCTTCCTCTGAAATTGTCATTGTACACTAGAGACCTGTAGTAACTTAATTATTTCTCTGATTCCTGCCAAACCCTCAAGAAATCTTTGAGAAGATAAATTACCAGGTTGGAGTTTTAAGCCACACACTTATTTTAATATGCAAAAAAATTAATTAAAACCTAATTGTATTCAATTCCAGCATCTACATAAGGTAAATAGAATTTTGCATACTGTCACATATTTCCTAGGAATTAAGCTAGTCTGCTGCCTCTAAAACCTTAAAAAATAATAATTGACTTAGGCCAAAATAAAGTCAGGTGGTTGGTTTTAATTTGGTAATCTCTTAAATTATAACATACAACATACTTACAGAAACAGCCAGAAATAGTTTGATTTTAATTCAGGTTTTAGTAGACAGTGGAGCTAGAGGTAAGGGTTAAATGTTGCTGTGTGGCCCCAGACTGTGAGTCCCAACTGTAAACAAAAATTTCAAAAGTATCTGCTGCGAATTATAATACGTGTATTTGGATTAGCGTATTTTTCTATCTCTCTTTTTACACAAAAGACATAAACAGGATCAAAAAAAAAACAATATGTACAGTGTATAAGAGCTCATTTGAAAAATTATTTTTTCAATTTGCTCTTCAAACAAGCTTCTGAGTAGGTCTTTTGTATTTCCACGGACAAGATTAGGAAAGAAGCAAAACAGATGATTCATTATATGTGTTTTGGAGTTTGTAGGCTTCACCATAAGATTAATTTGGCTTTTAGTCTAAATAGCTAATGCAAGGGCAAATCTAAATAAGGAAATATACTTACATTAGCATCTTTCCTTTTCTTTCCATGTGATTTGGAAAAAGTGAAGGAGACTGAATTGCTTGCTGGAATTCAGGGGGAAAAATGTCAATTTAACTCAGTGCAATCATTCAACAGAGTTCTGTATTGAGAGAACAACATATCCTACCCTACCATTCAATTCCAAATAATATTTAATTGCTTCCTGAATCTCTTCCAACTTCAATTAGTGTTAATTTAGTGTGTAACTAAATATATGACCCTAAAATAATTAGGAATGGTACGGTGTCCTCCATAACATATGTGGTTTGTATTAGCAGCCTTGGTTCCCAAGAGTCTCAAGTAGGGAAATAGACAAAGAATCTCTTTTCTCAATATGATCTGTTCTCAGCCATACACAAAAAACATACATGCACACACATACATGGACTTAATTAGCAATAGATTCCTTTTGTCATTTGGGAGACACAGGCTGTTATTCGTTATGTGGAGTATGGTCTAAGTGCCTTGGCATGACATACCAGGCCCTCCAAGATTTGACTTCTACTTCATCTCTGGCCTTGCCTCCCACACTCTGATTCCACTAATATGACATGTTTTGTTTTCTCACACTTCCGTGTTTTTGTTTTTGTTGTGCTATCTGCTAAAGTGCCCTCCTAACTGAGCCACACCTACTCACATTTCCAGGCTCCTATCAACAGTGAGTGTGCTGGTTATTTTCTATCTGCCCCTCCAGTTCTGCTTCTCACCCAGCTTTGTGTCCCAGGGGCTGATGTGGGACATCTCCTCCATCACTGTGCAACTCTGAGCTCTAGCTTGCAATTGAAGTTGGCCAATGGGAGGCCCCATTGACTGGAAGATTAGAGGGCAGGAGGAGAGAGAGGTCTGGGTATTCCCTCCGTTTCTGCATGCTTTCATCCTTGCTGGTCTGTGGTTTGGTAGTGCTTTGCTCTTCTCTCCAGTGCCGTAGCTCCCACAGCCACAGCTCTCCCTTGATACTGGAAACAAAACCGGTCTATGGGTTTAATACTTCTTCCCACTCTTGTTCATCCTAGGGGCCTTCATCATCCTTGTTAGTTCTCTTAACCCTGCCCATACCTCTGTAAATAGTCTTTACGGTAAACTCTTCTCATTGACACCTTGGAGTATGCCATCTCTCCCTTGCTGGGACATTAATACAGTTAGCCTCTTTATGACTCCACCTCCTGGGATAGACTTGAAGTTTTGTGCTCTCACTGAATCCATGGCAGACTTATATCATACAATCTGACATACTTGATCGCACCATTTCCTTAAAAGTTTATTTCCTTCTACAGTTAGAGGAATCCCTGTCGGCATCACTAGGGTAGAACTCAGTGCCTTGCACATATTTGGTGCTTCTTAAATATTTTTTGAATAAATTGATAAATATTATGAGTGGTTGGTGTGATTATTAATAATATGTTTTTTGAACATACATTATCTCATTTAACCATTACAGTAACTCTACAGAGTGGGATTAACATCTTCCTTTTACTGATGAGTAGACTGAACCAAGAGAGTATAAATAATTGATTCAAGTAACAGTAAATGAAAAAGTAAACCCAGGTCTTTTTTTTATTCTAAATCTTGTTCTTGTAACCATTATGCTACAAAGCCTGAATAATGAGGGGTTCCTACAGAAACCCACAGAGTTTAGCCAAAGCCTTAGAAATATTTTTGAGTGGCTTCCTGATATTTTCTAAGATGTCCCAATCTGCATCTTGACCCTTGCTCAGGGACAAACATCTCTGTGTTAACTACATTAAAATGATTGTTCAGGCAACTGTGAAATGTTAATTTGTGGTATCATATGTGAATTTTCAAAGGCTCAATGGAAAAAGTTCCATACAATTTATACATTTGACTTCTGATTTTTCAAACTTATTATTTAATTTTACTTGGAAACGCATAATTCCCTTGGCACCGGGGGTGGAATGAAATAGGATCCATCAAGAAGTAGGAGGGATGGGGGAACAGTCGTAATCCAGTTGGGATAGATTTCAGTCATGGAATCATAGTAGAAAACCACACATTTTAGATCTATGCCAGGATTTACCAAGACATCAATGCAAGGTTATTCCTTGACCATTTGATAACTGATATATGGTTTATAGTGTTGAGATTATATACTAATTTCTTTTGTTACTATTTAAATAAAAATTCTTAAGCCTTTTTACTATAAGCCAGCTCTATATCTGGTTTGTGTCCCATAATGTTTACAGTCTCTACCAAATGAATCAGCCCAGTGTTTAAAATGGCAAGAACAGGGTGCCTGGGTGACTCAGTCGGTTAGATGTTTACCTTCTGCTCCGGTCGTGATCCGGGTCCTGGGATCAAGACCCACACTGGGCTCCTTGCTCAAGGGGGAGCCTACTTCTCGCTCTCCCTCTGCTGCTCCCCCTGCTTGTACTCTCTCCCACTCTCTCTTAATGCTTAACCTACTGCGCCATCCAGGGGCCCCTCATTTGTTTTGTTTCTTAAAAAAACGATAGAAAAAAAACAAAAACAAACGATAGTTAGATGCCACAAAGTAGGTGGCCATGCCTTAACAGTATGTGTGTTGTCAGGCCTGAGGTCTTCTTCCTTCCTTGTCAGGGGAGTGCTAACCTTGTCTCCTTTCATACAACACTCTAGTACAGATTTTTTTAAAAGCAAGAAAGGGAAAAATTGGGCATAGTTCCTGACTTCCAGGACTTGAATTTTAAATGTCCTGGTTATGACAAAGAAAGCCTTTATTTAAGACTGTATGGAATTATCATGATCCCATAATCAGTAATCATTAATGATATAATTACAAACAAGAATCATTCTAAATACAGCTATTTGTTCTTCAAAGTGTGGGACAATTGGGCATTTTAATTTTTTAATTCAATACCTATTTATGGAGCATCTACTATAGGCTAGCTGTTTCTAATGCTTGGGAATCATCGATGAACAAATAAAATGTCCTTACCCTTGTGGATCTTGTGCATTTTCATGGAATGTGTTCTGTACATGTGGACAACTGAAGAGTGCAGTTTTCAGAATCATAACCTACCCAAATATTATTCCTTATTTCTAAAAAATTTTAAAAGAACACAGAAGGAATCCATATAAAATAAGTGACACATAATGCATGTGAGTTGTCAGCATACTTTACACATATTAACTAATTTAACCTTCACAAAAGCTCTATGACAAGACTTTCATTCTCATTTTATAGATGAAGAAATGAGGCAGGGAGAGGGTAAAAAAAACCTTGCTAACATCAAACAACTTTGCCTCTAGCGCAGCTGGGACTTAAAGCCAGGTCCTTTATCCTCCTGGTCTTTGTTCTAACCCACCACATGATTCTGTTTTGCTGGGATAGACCTTCAGCCAAAGCCTCCCAGAAGTTTTAATGAGGATACAGGTTTATAAACTCATTCAGTAAAATATCTCCTTCATTTCAGGAATCCCCCAAATAAGTACGTTCAGAAGGGAATAACTTATTGCTTCTAAAACAGCCTGAGTAGAAATATGTTTCTGGTAGCTTATTTTGTCAGGCCCTGGTTCGATCTTTTTTTTTTAAAGATTTTATTTATTTGACAGAGAGAGACACAGCAAGAGAGGGAACACAAGCAGGGGGAGTGGGAGAGGGAGAAGCAGGCTCCCCGCCAAGCAGGGAGCCCCATGCGGGGCTCGATCCCAGAACCCTGGGATCATGACCCGAGCCGAAGGCAGATGCTTAACGACTGAGCCACCCGGGTGCCCCCCCTCGTTCTATCTTGAAAACTCTATAGAATAATATCATTCCTCCCTCACGTGACAAAGCCCTTCAATTATTGGCAGGTGACAATATTTGCCCATGCCCTTCCCCAACCCCAGCGCTTTTGACAACTTCCTCCTTTTTTTAGGTTAAACAACTTCTTATTCCACAATTATCTACAAGTAAAAATTAAAATGAATGATGGGGGTGCCTGGGTGGCTCAGTCGTTAAGCGTCTGCCTTCGGCTCGGGTCATGATCCCAGGGTCCTGGGATCGAGCCCTGCATCGGGCTCCCTGCTCAGCAGGAAGCCTGCTTCTCCCTCTCCCACTCCCCCTGCTTGTGTTCTCTCTCTTGCTGTCTCTCTCTGTCAAATAAATAAATAAATAAATAATCTTAAAAAAAAAATAAATTGAATGAAGAAAACTTTAGGTCATTTCTTTCAAAGTCATTTCCAGTGCTGCGTTAAAAAGGGGGAAAAAAAGCAATCTGCAAGCACAACAATAAATGAGGTATGTGATTTAATTCTGGATATTACAGAGAGGCTTAATGAAGCAGAGAAGTGGATTTCTGGAGAAGGAGAGATTAAAGTCTGGAAAAGAAGTATACCTGTCTGGGGATTAAAAAACAAACAACTTTAAAAGGCCAAGGAATTTAGAAAGGAAACTCATAAAGGTAACATTTGGACTTCCAAAGTAACTGAAGATGACAACAGTTAGCTGAGAATGGACTTATTGAAATAAAATGCTGCCATAAGAAATCATTTTCTTTGAAAAAGTAATTTTCACATTGAGGAGCCAAGGAGTAATTATTAGGGAAGTTGTGGCAGAACCAGATTTGGTTCGTATTTCAGACCCTCTAAAGAGTAGTTACTTCTGATTAAATAATAGGTATAAAAACACATTAACAAGTTAAAAATAACTGTATAGCAATTTTATTTTTTATGTAAAATTTTAATTTAGGTAGAACAAAAGTTGTTATCTTTTGTAGCACATAATAAGACTAATGAAATGTTAAAGCCTTTTGTTTCAAACTCACTTTAGTAAGGGCTTGAAAGTTACTTGGATAAACCTGAAATTATGGGTGAGAATGGGGCATATCTGTGTGTCTAAATATTTTTCAAATATTAAAAACAAAACAAAACACCTCAATAGCCCAAGAAACCCCAAGGAGAAGATGGGACAATCTAATGGCCATCTTGTTCTTCTAAACTTAACCCTAAAAAATATGTTGTGTCTGAAATGAACTAGGGCCCTATATAATAAGGTGTGAAACTTTGGTTAGATATTGAAAATTATTAAAATTTATTATTTTTTTAAGATTTTATTTATTTGAGAGAGAAAGAATGAGAGACAGAGAGCTTGAGAGGGAGGAGGGTCAGAGAGAGAAGCAGACTCCCTGCTGAGCAGGGAGCCCGATGCGGGACTTGATTCCGGGACTCCAGGTTCATGACCTGAGCCGAAGGCAGTCGCTTAACCAACTGAGCCACCCAGGCGCCCCTGAAAATGATTAAAATTTAATAAATAGTTACTATACTAGATGATTTATTCACAAGGGAACAAAGAGAGATGAATAAGGGAACAAAGAGAAATCTCTTCAGGTCTGGTTTGTTTTGCTACAATGTGTGTCTCTGAAATGAGAAATAACAAAATTAGCTCATATGGGATGCATAAATAGGGGAATGGTGTCAGCAAAGTGCTGAGGTCTCCACGGTTTATGGCTTTTCCAAGCATATTAATGCTTTGTACCCCCAATTAACAGCAGTTTAACATGAAGTAAGAGGGTTGAAAGCAGCAAGCCATGGGTGAGCCCAGTTTTGCAATTTCATACCAAGTTTTCCTCTTGCTCATATGACTGTATGCTCTGTCTTACAAGTGCTTAATAAGAGTGAGTCTTTCCAGTGTTCGTGCAATTTACCTTGTCTCTACGATTTATATCAGCCTCAACCCTTTCTCATACCCATGTCCATCAAGCTACTATCACTTTTTCTTAAGGTAACGTCCTATATATTCTGTAGCATTATTTTGTTTATTAAAGATTTGGCATGTCTTTTCAATTGTGCAATGTTTTTTAAAGATTGTTATTGATACCTTTGGTTTCCAGACTATCCAGTTTTAAGTTTTCTGCTCCTAATGCCATTTCCCCCATATATCTTGTTACATGTGGAATGCTATTTTGTTACCACCTCTGCATTATGTGAATGGAAGTCTCAGTCCTTGGAGTCCCCATGAGAAGATTTACGTGGGGGACCCATGCTTGAATGAAGACAGCAGAAGGAAAGTAGCAAGCAAAAAGCAGTTTATTAAAGAGAAAGTACACTCTCAAGGTGGGAGATCAGGCAGCTTCTACAAAGTGGAACTGGGCCCTAGGTGGTTTGGGGATTGGATATTGCTGGGTCTCTCTGGGCTGGGCGTAGCTACCACGTAGAGTGGGGTGGTCTCTAATGGAGGCTGCTTCCAATCATTTGGGGAAACTCCTCCCACAGGTTGGGAGGGGGAGTTTTTGACTCTACAAGCTTTATAGTGGAACCATCAGGTCAGCCTTTCTCAGTGGCATGGGGAGGCAGGGGCTATATCGCAATGCAAATGTAGTACAAGGAGTCTAGGGGTTACCCTGGGGCACAGGTGGAAGAGGAGAATGCATGCCCTGCACCTGTGGCCCTTGATAGGTCAACTCCGGCTCTTGGAAGCCACAAGGCCAGGATGCTGTTCTCCACCCTGCCCCCCACACACACCCGGGGCTTTTAATGTGTAGCTTATTTATCATCATCCTTGCCTCTAGCTCTTGTCTCTATTTTTCCCCTTCAGGGACTTGGGACTCTGTCCCTGGGCATTCCTTCCCCTGCTCAGGCCTAGCTTCTACCTAACAGTTTTAGAGGATGTGAAGTTTTTCAGGAAATGCCTTCTAATATTGTGTCTTCACATGGTGTCCCTCTTTGTGTGTCTATGTCCTAATCTCCTCTTCTTATAAGGACACCAGTCTTGGTTTAGGTCCCACCCATAATGACCTCATTTTACCTTATCTCTTTAAAGACCCTGTCCCCAAATACAGTAACATTCTGAGGTGTTGTAGATTAGGATTTCAACACATGAATTGTGGAAGAATATAAATCAGCCCATAACCAAACACATATCTACAAATACTTTTTATGTAGCCATCTCTATCTTAAACTGTTAAAAAAAAAAAACACAAAAAAGCATGAGTTCATACTGATGTCTCTAGCTCAAGGAACTTTTAAAGAAAACTTTCAATATTAAAATAATTATAAATTCACAGGTAATTGAAGAAATAGTACAGAGAGGTCTAGTTTCTGATTTCATCCAGTTTCTCCTGATGGTTATATTTTAGATAACTATAGTATAGTATAATATCAAAATTCAAAAATCGACATTGGTAAAATGGGTGTTGTAGCTGGACACCATTTTACCACATGTGTTGATTCATGTAACCACCCCCCAGTCAAGACACAGAACCATTCCAACAACACAAAGCTCTCCCTCCTGCTACCCTTTATAGTCACACTCCTCACCCTGCCCCCTTCCTCACATGATCCCCTATCACTGGCAACCACTAATTGCTTTTCCATCTTTATAATTATGTTGTTTGGGGAATGTTATATGAATGGAATTATACATTACTAGACTTTTTGAAACTTGATTTTTTTCACTCGGAGATCCATCCAAGTTGTTCATCCTTTTTTATTCCTATGTAATATTCCATGTTGTGGATGGGCCACGATTTGTTTAACCATTCAGGATTGAAGGACATTTTGGTTGTTTCCAGTTTTGAAAAATTACAAATAAAATGGCTATGAACATTAGTGTACAGGATTTTGTGTGGACATAAAATTTCATTTCTCTGGAATAATTTCCAAGGAATGTGATATTATTTCAAAAATAAGGCATGGAGAGAATCTATATCACGTAACAGTGCAACCAATAGAGTAATTGCCATATTCATGAGCCTACTAATTACTCCAAATGGCATTTACTCTGTACGCTTCTGATATTTGGTTCTACCCCATAAGATCTCTTTATTTTTTCTTCTTGTGAAATTCACATCATTGTTTTCCATCACTCTTTCAAAGCTATGTCTGATGATGAATATGCTTGTGTGCAGACATTCTCAGGGTGGAGTCTGGGGACCCTTAAGAGTCTCAACGATCCTTTCAGGGAGTCTGTGGGATCAAACAATTTTTATAATAATTTGAAGATGTTATTGGTCTTTTCATTCTCATTCTTTCCAGAGGCTACATGATGTGTGATGACATTATTACTAATGGGATGTGTGCTTGTGTATTAAAATTTTCTGTTCTAGTTCTTCTACTAGATTGATAGATGATACAGATATAGATAAAACCTACACAAACAAAAACTTTTGGTGATCCTTAATAATGTTAATGGTGTAAAGTTGTTCTGAGACCAAACGGTTTGAGACTCATTAGTTTCCGTTGTTTGTGTTAACATCCCTGGTTGTTCTGCATACCTTATTAGACCATAAGCTCTTCAATGGCAGAAGGTATATTTTTACAATTCTTTATAACTGTCAGTAGCGCCTAAGACAGTGATATGGGAACACAGTAAGTGGTGATAAATGGATGAAAAAATGGAGATGTGATGCAATAATATTGCTTTTCTGGGACACAGTTACGAGATATAATTTCAGAAAGAAGTGCCTACTTAAGCCAGGAGACAACTTTCATCCGTAGTTTTCAGGGAGAGACTTTATGATTCTATTTGAAAGAGGGCCTTGGCCCACCTCTGAGATGGATCACAAGTAGATTTATTCCGGTGGTGGGAGAGAATGGAGGTGGTTTATCATTTGCTAAAATATCACCCTCTGTGGAGGAATAATAATAGTGTAACTTTGAATAGTTGCCTACCCAGCTATCCCTACCACATACCATACACCAGAAAGAAGCCATTTTTTTTTTCATAAAAATAGTAGATTAAAGGTTTTCACTGTGCTTTCCAGGGGTAAAATAACAACCTTTTCCTTCTCAAGATTCCCAAAGATTGTCCTTTTAATATGAAAAGACACAGTTAGAATCACTATATTGTACACCTGAAACTAATATAACACTGTAAGTTAACTATACTGGAATTAAAATTTAAAAAGAAGAAAGACATAATTAAACATATAGTAATTTAGCTCTTATTTTGCACCAGGTACTGTATTTTTTAAAAAAATATGAAGATGAAAGCCATGATTCTTTTTTTTTTTTTCCCATTTATTTGAATGAGTGAGAGAGAGAGAGATCACAAGCAGGGGTGAAGGGTAGAGGAAGAAGCAGACTCCCCACTGATCCCAGAGCCCGATGTGGGACTCCATCCCAGAACCCCGGGATCATGACCTGAGCCAAAGGCAGACACTTAAATGACTGAGCCACCCAGGTACCTGAAAGCCATGATTCTTATCATAAATAGATTCACAGTTTAATACTGATTTAATTTTTGAAACCCAAAATGTAGCTTTAGGCCCCTTCATATGCTCTGGTTCTACCCTCAAAGGAAGGTGTTTGCCCCGGGACACTCACTTTTTTCCTAATATGACTAAAAAGTAGGCTCCAGTCCTCTTATCCTCTCAAACAATCTTTTGTAAATAACAAAATGGCAGAACAATTCTAAATAAGAGCATTTGGACAAGCTTATTCTAGGTACTGAGATAATGTTTATACTAACCAAAGATAGATGAAGTGGTAAGACATTTGTGGTCTTGGCCTGTTTAAAAGCTACAATTTGACAAAGCACTCTGTTTTTCATTATTAAAAAGGATTTTTTATAAAGATTTTATTCATTTATTTGAGAGAGAGAGCACAGAGGGAGAGAGAAAGAAGCAGACTCCCCACTGAGTAGGGAGCCCCATGTGGGGCTTGATCCCAGGACCCTGAGATCGTGACCTGAGCTGAAGGCAGGCACTTAACCAACTGAGCCACCCAGGCACCCCTAAAAGGATTTTTTTTTACAAAGAGTATAATACATTTATGTATGATTTTTAAAATGCTATGTTTCCAATTCTGCAACTAGGGGCCCATGTGGAAAAACTAGTCTGACAATCTTCACTTGACCTCTATAATGTAGAATGTTTCTTCTTTATTGTATGACTTACTTCTTTTTATTTCTTTGCAATCCATGTATGGCCCATCTCCTTTCTCCTGTTACAGTTCTTGCTTTTTAATTAGGCTAGTGCATGCTAATGCACAGCTGATTGCAGGGGAATATTTGAAGTTTTATTTTAACTGCAATACAATAGTCTTGTGCTAAATATTTGCAAAGGTCAAAATTTTTACATGGAAAAGGCACTTCCACAGAGAATGAAGGGTATGTTGAGTAGCTTTTCATATACCTAGCACTTGGTAGAGACTTGATAAATATATGTCTAGTGATTGGAATGGAAACATACATTGAAGTTCTCTTATGATACCATTGTCAATTCATTCAATTATACATGTATTGTGTATTGTGTACATTCTTTGTGCCAGGAACAGTGTAAGGGATTAAAAAATTAGTAGGATGTGTTTGCCTTCAAATACCCCAGAGTCCAGAAGAGGAGACCCACTTCTTCTAAGCAGATATTTTCAATATACTATGATGGTAAGAATGAGAGTGGCATGGGAACAAAAATTGGGGGCTATCTAACCCAAATTCAGGGGGTCAAGGATGGCTTCAAAAATGAATTAGGGGTGCCTGGGTGGCTCAGTCATTGGGCGTCTGCCTTCGGCTTGGGTCATGATCCCGGGGTCCTGGGATTGAGCCCTGTGTCGGGCTCCTTGCTCAGCCAGGAGGCCTGCTTCTCCCTCTCCTACTCCCCCTGCTTGTGTTCCCTCTCTCGCTGTGTCTCTCTCTGCCTCTCTCGCTGTGTCTCTCTCTGTCAAATAAGTAAAATCTTAAAAAGAAGAAAAAAAGGTGGGGAGGGACCACCTAGAGATGAGAGGGCCAGTGAGGATCCTTGAGGGGGCTGAAAGTCCATTTCATTGGTCCAGGATGGAAATGTAAGGGTAATGACAAGAAAGGGATAGACAGGACTTACTTTCTTCTCTGCTATTCTTCACCCTGGAGAGGGACCTCAACACCTGCAGCTGACCTTAGGGCTTGCTGTTAATCCACTGGGGACATGGAAAAAGGAACAGTATTCAAAGGGAAGTGTTAGTGATATACCTGAACCCCTTGGGGCATGCGGCTATGTACCCTACCCCATGTAGAATAGTTACATCAAGATCAAAGATCCCACTACAATGCTCCTCTTACGTGGGGACAGCTCCTTTTCTGGACTGCTTTCCTTTTGGATTGTCTTCTTCTGATGGTTGCTTTCTGCTGTTGCCTGCCATCATCCTGGTAATTCTCTCATGCTTCTGGGTACAGTAAGGAGCACTCAGGTAAAACATCTCCCCCAAATGTAGCAACTTGTGTGGGGTTTAGGGAAAAAGGGGTGAAGTAATTTGTAATCTGTTTAAACTTCTTTTTAAGGGCCCCTGGCTGGCTCAGTTGGTGGAGCATGCAACCCTTTGTCTTGGAGTTGTAAGTTTGAGGCCCACATTGGGTGTAGATTACTAAAAATAAAAATCTTAAAAAAAAAACTTGCTTTTAATCTAGGCCTAAATATAGATGGACAAACTGATTCTCCAATATGGTTTGGCCAATATCAGCACATAAGAGAGTGTTGGGATCTCCTTAGTAATAATGAATGTATAACAGGGTCTTATTTCCCACCCTATGTTCCAGACACTCTTGAAAGGAACAAAGCAAATTTTCCCTCCTTTACCCATAGGAGGATTATCCAGGTCTTTGTTCATTTGGGGAGCCAGAAAGAGGTCTTGCTGTTTGCATAGTCTATGACAAGGTCTATGGTGTGGACATGTGATTATGTGATTGAAGTGAAGGAGAAGTAAAGGTGGTAGAGCTGAGAAGGTCAAGAAGCTCTATCACATCAGGATGCTGAATGGATTTCACCTATGTTGGAGCTAGGGTGGAGATGAAATCTAAATTCTAATTATCAGAGTCCTCAATAGATTTGTTAGAATAATCTGGTAAGAATGCTAAGAAATGTTAGAGGGGTGCCTGGGTGGCTCAGTTAAGCATCTGCCTTTGGCTCAGGTCATGATCCCGGGATCCTGGGATTGAGTCCAGCATTGGGTTCCCTGCTCAGCGGAGAGTCTGCTTCTCCCTCTCCCTCAGCCCCTCTCCCTGCTTGTGCTCTCTCTCTCAAATATATAAATAAAATGTTATATAAAAGAAATGTTAGAGAACAGTGAAATGGAAAGTGTGAACTTTAGAAGAAGAAGAAGATTTTCTTATTGCACGAATGTGGAAGAATATCTGAAAGAAGCTAGTATACATTTGTTTGCTCAGTTACTTTGTCTAATGATACTATACTATGTCCTGGGTATATTAGTTTGCTAGCCCTACCATCACAAAGTGCCACAAACTGAGTGGCTTAAACCAAGAAACTGTTCTGGAGGCTAGCAGTCCAAGATCAATATGTAAATAGGGTGGTTCCTTCTGAGGGCTGTGAAGAAGGATCTCTAACTTCTAGGGGTTTACTGGCAATCTTTGGTTTCCTTGACTTGTAGAAACATCACTCTGATCTCTTCCTGGCTCTTCACATGGCATTCTAGGTGTGTGTGTGTCCAAATGTCCCCGTCCCTTTTCTTTTTTAAAGGTTTATTTATTTACTTTAGAGAGAGAGAGAGAGCATGTGGGAGCAGGCAGAGGGACAGAGGGAGAGGGAGAGAGACTCCTCAAGCAGACTCCCCACTGAACGAGGAGCCCAATGCAGGGCTTGATCCCAGGATCCTGAGATCATGACCTGAGCCAAAATCAAGAATTAGCCACTTAACTGACTGAGCCACATAGGTGCCCCTAAATTTCCCATTTTTATAAGGATATTGGTCATATTGAATTTGTGCTCACCTTAATGACCTCATCTTAACTAATTATATCTGCAATGACTCTATTTCTAAGTAAGGTCACATTCTGAGGTACTAGGGGTTAGTACTTCAATATATCTTTTTGGGGTGACACAGTTCAACCATAAAACCATCTTGATTTTGAAAATCTTGATGTATTTAAAAACTTAACTATGACAGTAAAAATACTGTCATTGGCAACTGCTAGAACTAATGACTTTTTTTCAGAGACATGACCAATAAACTCAATTATTTATTTAGTTTTTTTTTTATCTTTTTAGTTTTTATTTTTTTCATTTGAGATAGAGAGATACAGAGAGAGAGAGCATGAGCAGGGGTAGAGGCAGAGGGAGAGGAAGAAGCAGACTCCCCACTGAGCAGGGAGCCCTACATGGGGCTCGATCCCAGGAACTGAAGATCACGACCAGAACCAAAGGCAGACGCTCAAACATCTGAGCCACCAAGGCACCCCTAAACTCAATTATTTAAACATCAACTTGTAGGCTGAACTAGCACCATCTCACCCACCCATCTATGTGTTCGGCCCATGTATTTTGTCCACCTACAATGTATGCCTGGGATAAATAAGACCTGGTTCATATTCCTAAGAAATTCACAGTCATAAAGAGGAAACAGATATGTAAATATTCACAGGATACTTTGTAATAAGTGCTGTGATAGAAGCTATTTCCCCATCAATGCGTTCATCTTTTAAGAAACTAGTTAAATCTGTAGTGTGAACCTTACTGATGGAAGTTGTAGCCCAATTAGATCATGGGCCATGGAGGCATTTCTACAGGACTGTTCAAATTCTGTGTAGTTAATTTTCCTTTGTGTTGTTTTAAAACTGGAGAATCAGGTGTCTGGGTGGCTCAGTCAGTTAAGCATCTGCCTTCGGCTCAGGTCATGATCTCAGGGTCCTGGGATGGAGTCCCGCGCTTCGGGCTCCCTGCTCAGCAGGGAGTCTGCTTCTCCCTCTCCCTCCAACTCTCCCTCTCCCCCTGCTTGTGCTCTCTCCCACCATGTATTACTATGGTCAGGGATATGAACTTTATCAACCCTCCTCAGTCCCACTTGTGCATTCCTATAAAGATGCAAGGCATTGAGTTGCCTGGCTGGCTCAGTTAGTAGAGCATGCAACTCTTGATCTCAGGGTCATGAGTTCAAGCCCCACATTGGGCGTAGAGCTCACTAAAAAAGAAAGAAAGAAAGAAAGAAAGATGCTAGGCATCTGTAGCTTTAGAATTGAGATCTAGCTTGACTATCAGAACTTGACTGATTTGCTGACAACAGCCCTGGCACAAATAGTTTTCAACAGCAGTTATTTTACTGAGCTGAACTTTCTTAACATATCAGATCATTACTCTTAAGTACAAATACGTAGTCTTAGTGAAGTAACGGGGCATAGCTTGTATTGGATTTTGATAGTTCTGGCATTTGGTTCAGCAGTAGCTTGACCCTGAGTTAATTAGACTGACAATTCCTGCTGGCTGTTTAATCAAAACACTGCAACTTTCAACTTCATCAGTAATTTAGTTCATTTGTCTTTATTATGATTCCATGATTATTTCTGGTTGGAAGACTAGTATTTTTGATAATTGTAATATTAATGATGAATGGCAATAATAATGTCTGTGTAAAGAAATATGCATTAATATAACTACAATAACATGATGGGCTTAAAAAATAAATTTCTTTGAAGGAAAGAAGATAGCAACTGTTTCCCTAACACTCAAACCATCTTTCCTGTGTTTTGATTATTTACTTATTTTTTCAAGATTTTATTTATTTACTTAGAGAGAGAGCAAGCATGAGTGGGGGGCAGAGGCAGAGGGAGAGAGAGAAGCAGACTCCCTGCTGAGCAGGGAGCCTGATGGAGGCTCAATCCCAGGACCCCAAGATCATGACTGAGCCGAAGGCAGACGCTTAACCGACTGAGCCACCCAGGCGCCCCTGTTTTGATAATTTATAAATTACCATCAATGATAAGAAAACATTCAATCCAAGAGAAGGAAACAGTTTCTTCCCCAAAATAATTTTAATATTAAAAAAATTTTAGAGATAACTTCATAAGAAGTGTAAGAATAGGGGCGTCTGGCTGGCTCAGTTGGTAGGGCATGTGACTCTTGGTCTCAGGGTCATGAGTTCAAGTCCCGTAGAGCTTACTTTAAAAAAAGTATAGGCATTTATTAAAAAGATACTCCTCCAATCTACTTCCTTAACAAATCACTTACATTTTCCATGTTTTTTTCCAATCTTGTTTGCATGCATAACCAATTTTATACAGTTGCAATTACAGTGTAGATTCAATTTTGTATTCTGCTTTTTTCACTTAGCATTATTCTTCCATAATAATTTAAAGAGAGTTTTATTTACGGTTATTTCAAATGTAGAGAATATAATTTTCTAAACTGTACTTAAGTAATTTTCTAAACTGTACTTAAGTGCTCGATTTAAATATTTTAATGGCCAACCCAAATCATCAAATGTATTCTAGATAAGGGTGCGTTATAGTTAATGCTTAATATTTCAGGAAGCAACTTGCATATACATTAGATTAAAGTCAAATGTTATATGCAAGTGGAAATGAGAACATTAAAGGCTGGTCGTCTTTATGTATTTGGACATTTTTCTACAGTCAGATGTACTTCTAGAATTGGTTAGTCTGGCTGCTAAATTTTCATGCCCTGAACTAATTCAGCCAATTGTAAAATTGTACCTTTCTGCAGATGACTTAACATGTGCACCTCATTTATACTTGAACTTGGTATGATTCAGATGCATTATCCTAAATGATGTTAAGAAATTGTTCATTTTCTGTGTCAGCGAAAAATGAGGAAAGGCCAACTACATTTCGCCTGAAGAGAGTCATGTCAGAACTGACATCTTGGCAGATACAAAAATGCAAGTAAGATATTTTAACAGGGCATACTAAAACTAATGAACTGAGGACCAATATACACTTCCACATTGTATTAAAGTGGCATTACTGAATTTACAAATGTTAAAAGACATGCTTTATTAGTTGCTGTAGGAGTCCCGTTTCATTTTAGTTTATCAGTTAAAAAATAAATTTGCTTTCCTTTTGTGCAATTTTTAACCCTTATTCTAAAATGTGATTTGAGAAGATGGATTTTGAAAGTTAACTGTTCTAATATAAAATATTAAAGGGAAAATTGACTATTCACCTATCTCTGTATATTTATTAAAGAAACACAATATGACCAATAAAATTTTGCTTGACAAAATAAATAGCCTAGTGAGGTCTTTCCTAAGCAATATTGTGCTTTAATTTAAAAAGCTAATATGATACTTGGATATTTTAAAATTAGTGAGTTATTTGCAAGAGCTGGAAAAGATTTTTTCCACTTAATTCATTTTCTGTTAGGCCCTTATTAACGTATGGAGTCCAATTTTAATTTCTGTATTTTCAGGGTGATTTTTTTTTTTTTTTTACCTAGAGAACTTAGGGAAGAGCAGCACAATTGATGAAAAGGGTATCAATTGAAAGATTAAATCTGATTGGGTTTTTCCTGGAGGAGAAACTAAATGTTTACTTATTACTCTCTTCAGGTATATTGATTATTATAATGGTCAAAAAGAGCAGTTTCAATTAGCCACCTCAATTTTATTTAGAACAGAAGTTCTCCAAGTATGGTCCCCACACCAGCAGCATCAGCATCCCCCGGGTGTCTGTGAGAAATGCAAATTCTCGGGGCTCACCCCAACCTTCTGTGTCAGAAACTCTGCCGATGAAGCTCAGCAATTGGTTTTAATCAACCTTCCAGGTGATTCTGATGTGCACTAAAGTTCTCAGACTAATATTTTAGAAGTGGTTTAGGGGAAAGAACAAATATTAAAAATTGAGATAAATTAGAAAAATGGATAAATGAATTTGTTTTGACCTCAAGACGAACCTTTCTAGGTATTGTGGTGGTTATATGGTACCAATATATATATAGGAAGCTTCAGTATTTTTTTTTTAAATAAGCTCTAGACCCAGTGTGGGGCTCAAACTCACAACCCTGAGATGGAGTCATATGGTCTACCACCTGAGACAGCCAGGCACCCCTCATGAGCTCATTCTTGAGGCTGCCTCAAGGGGAAGGGGCACATCTTCCCAATAGAAGATGAAGAACCATCTTCATGATGAAGAACAGAAGAATTTAGTTAGCTGCATCATTATTTTATTGAAACATTAAAAATTTACATATCACCTTAGATATTCTTCTCAACTCCCTCTCTCAAGATGCCCTGAGGATCTGCATACTTTCCATCCACTTGTTTTGGAAGAATAAGTCATATTCAGTCTGGAGTTTGTCAAGTGAATCAGTTCTTTAAATTCCTCTCCTCTTTTCAATCCTGTAAAATAACATATAGAAGAGCTTTGGGAATGAAAAAGACACTCTTATTCAAATGTGAAATGAAAATGTAAGCAACATTATGAACTTGTTTGTCTCCCAACTCTTTTTAAAGCTTGGGAAGGTACTGGCTCAACAGTGGGAAAGGAGTTGACTTTTCTTCCACAGGCTTTGCCAGGACATCTGGGTTTACTCTTGAAGAATCCTTTAAGTGTTGTCTGCAGATGTGTCTACGTTCTTGGTAATTGGAAGGTGAGCACAGCAGGGCCAGAATTAGGCATTTCCATCCTTTATATTGGGCCTACTGGCTGTCCACTCTTGGAGGACATGAGCCACGTGTTTCCTCTCTATTTACAGTGTCTTTGTGTCCAGACTGAAGGACTGCAGCCGGGAACTCAGGGAATGTATTCTCTTCCAACGAGTTTAGTAGGGCATGATGGGAATCAGGAAAGGCCCACTCTGTCCACACTCTTTAAATTTATGCCCCAGTAATTTATGCCTGATACTCCTCCCTGCTTTATTTTTTCCCCCACAGCAATGATCACTTTCTAACATTCCAAATCATTTACTGATCTGGTTTATTTTTATCTCCCTCAGTGCACCGTAAGGGGAGAGATTTCCGCTTGTTTGATTCACTGCTGTACCTTCCCAGAGACCACACAAAACAGTGTAGACAATGGAATAAAAGAGGCAGTCAAGAAATAGTAACTGAACGAATGAAGAATTGCTGTCATATTTATTCAGAAACTGTCCATTATGTTGCACACCTAAAATGAATATAATGTTATATGCCTCTCAGTAATAATAATAGTAAGAAATAATAGTAATAGTAATAGTAAAAAACAGTAATAGTAATAATAATATTAAAAAAAGGACTGTTCACTGAGCAGTGTGTTCTGAGTTTAGTGCTAAGGTAGATATTGAATAACTGAACTCACCCCCTGATCTCAGAGTTAACAGTTTGGTCTCATCCCTACCCACTCTAGGTCCTACTGCATTTTATTCACCAGGAGGATTGACATGTCTGTTATGGTTGTAGTTTTCTCCTATAACAAAGCATTCCAGCCAAGACTAGAACAGTGCTTCTCGAGCTATAGTCCCCAGACCAGCAGCATGAAGAAGTGTTAGAAATACATTTCAGATCTCATCCTAGAGCAGCAAAATTAGAAACTCGGGGCGTAGGACTCAATCTGTGTTTCAACAAAATGTCCTGGTGATTTGATACATTCAGTTTGGGGAATAACTAATAGAGGACTGAATTCAAAAGCTATCAGGTGAGTACTTTTGAGAAAGAAATTAGAGGCTACTGATATACTGGTAGTTCCACTGCTCAATTCACTTTATGGGGCACATAGCATTTCTAGTAACAAGGTATCAAGAACAGGAAAAAATTAATGGGATTTAAATTAATTTCCTATTACTGTTGTATCAAATTACCACAAATTATCTTACAGTTCTGGAGGTCAAAGTTCCAAAATATGCTTCACTGGGCCAAAATCAAGATGTTGGCAGAGTTGTGTTCCCTCAGGAGGCTCAAGGGAGCCTTGACTTTTCCAGGCTATAGAAGTTGTCTGTGTTTCTTGGATTGCAGCCCTTTCCTTCATTTTCAAAGCCAGCAGTTCTCTGACCCTTACTCGCTTGCTTCCTTTTTTCAGTTCTGAAGACCCTTGTGACTGCTTTGGGCCCACCCAGCTAAATCCAGGATCATGTCCCCACCTCGGTATCCTTAACGTAATCACATCTACAAAGTCCCTTTTGCTATGCAAGGTACCACATTCACACGTTCCAGGGATTAGAATGTGTGTGTCTTTGGGGGACGATTATTCTACCTACCGTAACATTCATGAAGTGGAATAAAATACCAAGCAACTCATGTCTTCAAAATGATGACTTCAGAATGTCAAAGCAATTGCTTGAGGAGTAACAAAAAGCAGCAATTACAGAGAGCTAGACAAAAGGGAAGTCTTTAAGACCTATTAAAAATCCATTAGAAATGAAACATTTTCTGTGGTCAGTAATAAAAGAGATAGATACTTAGACCTATTATATTTATGATGACTAAAACTGCAGAGTAAGGCTCAGTTCGGTGGATAGAAGGGATGGACAGTCCCAGTTCTGGGCAACCATAGCTGGGATTATTTGAGGGGTACTGGGAAGACCCCTCTAATCTAAAATACCTCTATAACAACATTATTGAGCTCTTTACCCAGACATGTTTATCTTTAAAGTGGAGAGACACCTAGAAGGGGCCCTTTCTAATTAAGGCCTGAGCCAATTCTTTGCTTCAACATAATTTATATGTGAAATTCAGTTAAAACAGACTTGACTTGATTGATTGCCTGGAAGAAGGACAGCCATAAACAGAAAAGTCTGGGGCACTATTTACTAACAGTATGAGGCTTAGTTTTCTTTTCTGTAAAATCCAGTTAGTTATTCTTATATCATAAAGTTATTGTGTGAACTAAAAGATATAAAACATCTGAAACACTTATCCCAAAGCTTGGAACATAGTGAATTGTTCAGTAAGTGCTAGCTGCACTTATTACTGTGTTATCTTCATTATTATTTTTTTTTATAAATCGAATCTCTTTTGAGGAAGATAAATGTGAATGTATTGCCTTCCTTTGTTGGTGGTGGTAGATTTCAAAGGCTGCACCTGCCATACACTAAGTGCTCAATAAATGTTTATTGAATGAATGAATTCTGTCCCTTTTTGGGGAGCCCTCACTTATTCTCAGGTCATAGACTCCTTATGGCTAAACTGAAAAATGGGGTGACCCCAACTTCTGCCTTCAAGTCCCTGGGACTAAATATCATAGCTTATGCCGCTTCTTAGTGAAGTGTCCTAAGATCTCCTCGGTTTACACACTTCCTTTATATTATGTACATCTCTTTTTACCACTTTAAACATGACTCTCTCTTTGTATGCCCTACTGTAAGCTCATTGAAAACAAGTGCCATATTTTATTCATCTTTGTATTTCTAAATCTAGCACAAAGCCTGGAGCAGAGTAGGTGTTTAAAAAAGATTTGTTTACTTTACAAAAATGAATGATGAACAATTTCAGTAAGGTTTTGGTTTTAAGAGTTTAGACTACAGTGATGAAAGGATCATTATTACAGATGATAAAGTCCACAGAACCAGGGTTGTGTGTTGGTTAGTGGTAGTGACCAAGGTAATAAGTAGAGAGAAGGGGCTTTAAAAGAAGAGAGGCAGAGAAAACATTTATATATGAATACAGGATGATCTTTCCTTCCCTAAGAACATACACTGGAAGGAGGGTAATGGAGGGATCATGAGGGAGACTGTTCGAGGCTGTCCATCTTCTCAAAACCAGAATTTCTCTATTTTTATTCCCCTTCCTCTCCTTCCTTCTTTTATCGAAGGAAAATGTGCTGCTCTTTCAAGAGCGATTTCTCCACATGTGGTGTCATCTTGTTCTCTCCCGTCTTCTTGTCCCATTGATCATATGCTTCTTTCTTCCATGTCAATCTTCTTTCTCTTCTTGATCCTTCTGCCTCCAACGAATATGCCCAAGGCTTCCTTACTCAACAGTTAGCCCTTCCTTTGTCCTTGTTACTTCCTTTGAGCTTTGCTCTTAATTTTTCTTTTTGTGGTCTCCATGCCCAATATGGGGCTTGAACTCACAACCCTGAGATTGAGAGTTGCATGGTCTACTGACTGAGCCAGCCAGCCAGGCACCCCCAAGCTTTGCTCTTAATTTTTGTTTCTCCTTCATCGTTAATCAAGTCATCTACATTCCTGCCTCTGTTTCTTCACCACTTAACTTGTCCAGTTTGGTGGCATTGCCGTGCTGAAACTAATCATCAGTGATCTCCTAGTCACAAAACACATTATAATTTCTTAGCCCTCAATCCACTAAATCTTTTTGAAGCATTTCATGCTTTTTGCCAAAATATAACAATCAGCATTTCTACCTAGAAATCCTCTCTATATTAATTAGCTGATTGATTAAACAAACATTTGAGTGGCTACTATAGACCAGCACCATCCCGGAGCAAAAACAGATTAGGTCCTTTACCCTGGTGGAGGTGAAAGTTGAACTGGGGAGGAAAAAGGGCTACCAAGGAATCCTCCAAGAGGGAGATGTGACATCATCAGGGAGGGCAGGTAAGTTTGCTCTGGTGGAAAGTCATTTAAGTTGGTATCTGAGGGGCGTGTAGGAATTAATCAGCCTGAGGGAAAAATGGCAGAGTGTTCGTGCAAAGGGGAGCAGCATGGTCCACTGCGTATTGTAGGAGGACTTGTGAAGTGTGTGAGGGACTGAAAAAAAGACCTGTTGGTTAGAGTGGAGAGCACCAGGGGGTGCCTCTGTGGGTGCCGGCGGGGAGATGTCACAGGAGCTGGGTCCCCATGTTCAAAAGGGAATTTTAAGCAGGTGGATGCCAAAATCAGATTCATGTTTTGAAAAGGTTGTTCTGGTTGCAGCATACCCTGGGGTGGGGCAGAATGGATGGGGCTTAACAGCTAGTCGGGAGGCTGCTGCATAGTACAGGCAAGAGATGAGGGTAGCTGGTACCGAAGAAGTGGTGGTGAAGGATTAAATAAAGTACTTGATTTAACAGATCTTGGTATAAAAGGGCAATCAAGAAAAATTAATGTTCCTTCCATTTATTGGTAAATATCTTCAATAGTCAGACTACCCTATGGCATATTTGTGCCCAACTACATTCTCTTCCTTGACATTTCTACCCTGATCTGATTTGCTTATCTCAGCGTGCTCCCCTGTCCTTATCTCTCTCACAGCATTTCTCATACTGCACTGCATTTCTTGGTTTGCTTGTTTGTCTCCTCCAATAAAACGTAGGCTCCTTAAATATGGATGATGTGTTATGCTAGTTGTTCTCAAATTTAATGTGCATAAGAATCACATGGGGATTTTGTTAACATGCATATTTGACTTATTAGGTGTGGAGTGGGGTCTGAATAAAAACCCAGGTGATGCCAAAGCTGCCAGCCTGGAGGGACCACTTTGGGTAGAAAAGTCCTTATACAAAATCTTATCCCCAGTACCTACTAGAGTTCCTGGTACATAACAGATTCTGGACAAATGTCTATTGAATGAATAGTCTAGTCTACTTTTCCAAACTCATCTGTTGATATTTTCCTTCATGTACCTAAATCTCAAAGCACTGGCAGAACATCAGCCCATATTCCCAGTTTCCCATGTCATTTTCCTCGTTCACTTGGAGAGATAGCTCACCTTTACCTCAAGTTAAAAACAATTCTGCAGGGGCGCCTGGGTGGCTCAGTCGTTAAGCGTCTGTCTGCCTTCGGCTCAGGGCAGGATCGAGCCCGGCATCGAGCCCCCAGTCGAGCCCCACATTGGGCTCCCTGCTCAGCGGGAAGCCTGCTTCTCCCTCTCTCACTTCCCTTGCTTGTGTTCCTTCTCACCCTGCATCTCTCTCTGTCTAAATAAATAAAATCTTTAGTAAAAAAAAAAAAAAAAAGAAAAAAAACAATTCTGCAAATCCATCTCAACTACCATATCCTCTAAAGGTTTTCTCACTTATCCCAAGAGAGAAGTAATTTTTCTCCTTCTCCCCCCGATTTCACTTCCCTATAAAAGTAAAAAACAGGCATGTCTGTTTTTCTCTCTTTCTTATATACTGTCATGTTATGTTTGCTTTGTTCAAATCTTGTTTCAATTGCCATCCCAAACCCAGATCATCCAGACTACATATGCCTTAGGGGCAAGGGAGTCTCAAGCTTTTATTCTCTAATTATTACATTTGTAATAGTATCCAGTAAGTACTCATAGAACAAACGAATCAGTAAATGTGGGTGAACGAGTCAAGGCATAACTTTATGGAAAGTGATAGGACCTCAGCTTTGCTTCTTGATTTCTTATATATGGGATAGCTTGGGGGAATTTTTCACTAGCACACATATCTTCCAGAATCTGGATAGGTCGGTGGGTAACTAGGCAATGTAGATAAGGAAGAGTGAGTGGCACGTTGTATCAATGATGTGGAGGATTTTTGCTGTTTGGATATTTAAGGGGCGGGGATGGAGCAAGTACGTCATGGTGTCACACCTCTGTTGGCTGTTCCTCCTCCTACTCAGGGGATGTAATCACCCTGAATCATCTTGACACCTGTTTCTATGAAAGTATTTCATGTGCATGTAAAAACTAGTGTTCCAGAGGCTGGTTAGGTCTTTTGATCTGCAGTCATCTACCTGAAGGTCAGGGGATTTGAGAGTCTCCTGAATAAAGTGACTTTGTTCCTTGGTATATAAGTAGAAGCTAAATGCAAATTTAATCTCAGAACATAGCAACGTACATATCATATACAAATTGAGAGTATGCTTTTGAAATAACAAAGAATTCTATCGATCCTGACTTTTGTTTTGCTTTATATAAATAAAAGATAGATGGTCCAAATTGTAAAAAAGAAAAATAGTCTACCATTGGGTTATTTCATGACTGTGTTCATGAAAAATAAGCTACATTTTGCCCATTTGAAACTTAGACACGTCTAGTTGTGATATCTTAGCAGGGTGAGGTATTGTTTGCTTTGGTAGATCAGTGTCTCTTCAATCCTTTTTTACATTATTAATTTGACTGCCATTTAAAAAAATAAATGAAAGGAAAATTTTCTCAAGGTTAGCTTTATCACAATTTCTGAATTAATGGGATCTAATTTAAAGGGTTTTCTACATTCATCTACCCTCTTTCTCTTCCAGTTTGGTTTTTTCATATGCTCCTATCACTAACCAGATGAACTAGATGAGATCGGATCTGGACACAAGTAATATCATTTATAAACACCTAAAAGTACTCCTTCACCTTTGTCTCCAGAGACAATAATTTAAAGAAAAATTGAGAGTGGGTCAATAATCAGATCATTTATTTATTTTATTTGAAATAGAAGAGAGTATTTACTTCATCCTCTCCATTAAGACCAAAAAAAAAGTTGAGTCATAGCAATCAAGACTTGCCAATGTTTTGAAAAATACATCTATCAAAACATTAAACTGAGTAGGGTTCAAAGCACTGAGAAATGCTCAGAGGCAGGCAGGCAGGAGGCTGGCTGGAGAGCAAGAGGATGGAGATACATGTTGTGTTAAACTAAACAGGGTACTTCGGGCAGAGTTTCTTCTGAGAGAGTTATTTTAGGATTCCAGGTAAATCAATCTTTGCTACTGCTCTCTCTCCAGTTCACCACGTCCTCCTTCCCAAGTACCCTTAATTTTTATGAGGTGCCATTTAATAAATTGTCATAAGGATCTTCACTGTCTCCTGCCACATGTAGGCTTGTGGGTTTGTTCGCTCTCTGCAGCTCTCCTGTACCACTCCCTCCTGCTTCCCCGCCCACCACTTCCTGCCCTCCCTTCGAGGCTGGAAATCGCCCTCTTTCCAGCTCTCTTCCCACCCACTTTCATCTCCCACAGCCTGGCTCTGCACTCCACGATGGCCTCATGAATGAGTAGAACCTTTAGTAGTCATTGATGTGACAGGTGCTGCTGTGTGCATGACATCAGACCTCATGTGTGTCCCCCCTTCCCCCAACATCACATAAAGGAACGGTTCTTTCAAAGAGTTTGGGCATTTTTAAACATATGAGAAAATGCTACTATCGCCAGCAAGGGAAAATTGCATCTTAATTTTTTTCTTTTTTTTAAGATTTATTATTATTATTATTATTTTAGTTTATTAACATATAATGTATTATTTGTTTCAGGGGTACAGGTCTGTGATTCATCAGTCTGACACAATTCACAGGGCTCACGATAGCACATACCCTCCCCGATGTCCATCACCCAGCCACCCCATCCCTCCCACCCCCATTACAATTTTTTTTTTTTTTAGAGAAGGAGAGAGTGAGAGCATGCATGTGGGTGCAGGTGGGGGAGGGGCAGAGGAAAGGGGAGAGAGAGAATTTCAGGCAGACTCCCCGCTGAGTTGGAGCCTGCCATGTGGCTCCTTCTCATGATCCTGAGATCATGACCTGTGCTGAAATCAAGAGTTGGAGGCTTAACAGACTGAGCCATCCAGGGGCCCCAACCATCTTAATTCTTATACAATTTTAGGAGTGTGTTAATCATAGAGAAAAACAAGTTTTTTAAAAAAAATATATCTCTATTGGTTGATCTCTTCTTTATTCTTCTCACCATGACATCTCTGCTCACCCTTCATAGATGTTTTTAGAGTCTTTTACCCACTTCTTACAAACTTTGTGATTTGACTTTCAGAGTCTAGTTTTCAACAAGGGAAATAAATAAATAAGAAGCTTGTTTATTATTCTGTCATTATGGCTTTATCATCATGGCATGAAATACTGAATAATGAGGATGCAAACACCCATTTTATGGGCCTATTGCAATCTTCCCTGTATAATTAATATCTATCATTAGATGAAAGTCATATCATTTGCAATTTGATGCAGCTTTCTTTAGAATTTCTTGATGACTCTCAGGTAGTTTATATGCTGCTGCACCTGTTGCTTGTAATCAGCTTGTATTAGATAAATAGGCATCTAGTCCTTTTCATGCTCCCCTTCACTACTCATCTTCTCAAAGGGCCACTTGCAGTGGTGAAAAGCAGCCCGTATTATAGCTCCTTTGCATAATAAGGCTGTCTCTCCCTTCTTCTGCCTCCTCGCCTCCCACCGGAAGGAAATATTGCCTCTGTCTCACTATAAGGGCATTCAGGCTGGATGGCCTTGTTATAAAGCACAGAAGTTGGAGGCATATAAATCTAACACATCCCCATAAAAAGAACTTGTCACAGACTAGACTCAGGGCACTCTGCTTGAGCTCTCTGTTTTATCCTATTCCTGGAAACAAGAGCTGTTGCTGACATTAAAAACACAGCTTCTTATAATAGTTTCTTATCTCGTCCCTTAACTGCACAGACAAAGCCAGAGAGCAATTGGGTCACACATTCGCAGGGTTTAAGTTTACATGGGAACTTGCTCTTTTTCTTTGTCTTAGGCTCCAAGGTAGCTAAGGTTGCTAATCTCATATATCACAACAATGACGCCCCTTGAATCCAGGTGCCCTCAGAGGTACTTGTCATGGCTCACATTGGGCCAGAGGAGCCCGAGAGTGCACACAGAGATGAGTGCAAATCCATCACCACTACTCAACTGGCAATTCCGATGTCATGCCCTCCTGATGGTGGGTCAATGGCCCCGGCCTCGCGGATGAAGGATGGCTCATTCCTTCATTCGGCACAGCTCTCCCCTGACCCAGAACGCTGAGGATGAGTAAGCTCATCCTAAGATTCAGAAGGCCTGGATACTTAAAAGCCTTAGCACCACCCACACAGTTCATTGCACAATTTCCTGATTTATACAATTCCAGAACCCTCCTCCCTCTCCTCTGAAGCCACAAGGTTTCACTAGTGCAACAGATAAGAGGGATGAGAGGGTGTGCTAATAAACATGTCTGCGAGTATCAATTACTAAAGTGTACGATGTATTTGTGGAGGAGCCAGAAAGTCTAGTAACCAGTCCTAGTTTAGCAGATAATTGTTTTCCTTTCTCTCTCTCTTTTTAAAAAAGTACCTTTTTTTTTTTTTTTTTTACCTTGTGTACCTAAAAAAATTTCTCCCTCATTTTTGTTAGAACAGAGATTCTATAAAAGTGTTTCTGGGGAGACAGTTCATCAAGTGATTAAGAGTATAGTCAGGCTGCCTGGGTCTTAATTTCTTCTTTTGCACACTGAATAGACTTGTGAACAAGTAACTTAACTTCTCCGAACTTGATTTTTCTCATCTGTAAAATGGGAATGATCATGGTATCCACCTCATAAAGTTGTTCGTGTGAGTGACTCTGTGTAAAAGAGTACATTTAATGCCATAGAAAAGCAAGAGCTTGGGAGACAGATAGACTCGGGGTTGAATCCTGGGTCTTCAGCACCCCATGTGATGTTAGGCAAATATTTAACCTCTCTGGGCCTCAGTTTTTTCCGTAAGGGTAGGGATAACTATTCCTCCTGGAACAGATTTTGTTTAAGAGTTATATGAGTTAATATGATTAATACATCTGGCATATTATAGGTGCTTAATAAATATTAAGTTTTCTTTCGTATTAAATTGCTGGAAACAAGCTGGTAGGACTGAAAAGCATGAACTTTGGTTAGAAATTGACTTGAAACTTGACTCTACAATTTAACAGCATCATGGCCTCAACTTGGACAAATTGCCCTTTTTTTTTTGAACTTCAGTCTCTCATCTATAACATTATCAGATTACTATGAAAAGTAAATGAAAAAGAAAACTCTATTTATAGAAAGCTCATGGCTTATAGTCAATATAATATCTCCCCTCCTCCATCCTTTGGGCCACTAGAAGTCAAGTATTTAAAAAAAAATAAAGCAAAGCAGGACACCTGGGTGGCTCAGTCAGTTAAGCATCTGCCTTTGGCTCAGGTCATGATCCCAGGGTCCTGGGATCAAGCCCTACGGGACTTCCTGCTCAGTGGGGACTCTGCTTCTGCGCACTCCCCCACCCCCACGAGTGCTCTCTCTCTCTCGAATAGATATCTTTAAACAAAATAAAGCAAAGCAAAACAAACAGCGGTAACAACAACATTTGGAACTCTGATAGTAGGAGGGGAAAGTTTAAATAATAAGGACTAGCACTTCTTATTTCAGATAAGAACATCAACCAAACCATATACCCGTTGGTCTTCAAGTCTATGGTATGTAGAGAGGATTGTTTATAAAATGCTGTGGGTGAATATTCAAGGATACAATTAGGAATTGAAAATCCCATTCTGATCAATTTTCCATGAGGAAGAATCTAGGGACAGCTGCTGGCTTGACTCAGGCAGATTTCAAGATAGAAAACAACTAGCCCATCTTCTCTTGGGTGTGTGACAGTTTCAGGGAAACCTGACTTACAAGGACAGAATGACATCTTTCCAGGCTTATAAATGGTCCAAGGGAGTCAAGCAGCCCCACCCTTTCTTGGCATGCCTCGGTACTGAAAATTTTCCATTTTTATGTGGAACTTGAGACCTTATAGTGAAACCTTGCACTTGAGGCCTTATTCTTTTTAAGAAAAAAATGTTACAAGAAATTATAGAGGGAGCTTGCACAGCTGGTGACTGTTAGCAAACAAAGCAAACCAAGAAGAGCAGGCCAACATAAATTCTCACCAGAAAACAGAGGGTGTGAGTGCCCTCTGGCCAAAAGGAATTCCGTAAAGCAAAGGATTGGAGGGGCTGAGATTAACTCTGTTCAACTCTTAGGGTTCCTCATTTTGACTTTATGAATAAAACGTAAGCAACAAAGACCCTCTACATTGTGTCCTGGGTTCTCACTCTGAGGTTCGGAATACCGCCAATCCCTGAACACTGGTCTGAACTGCATAAGTCCATTTATTCACATTTTTTTTTTTCAGTAAATACAGTACAGTATTATAAATGTATTTTCTCTTTCTTATAATTTTCTTTTTTTTTTTTAAGATTTTATTTATTTATTTGACAGAGAGAGAGCACGGCAGGCACAGGGAGAAGCAGGCTCCCCACTGAGCAAGTAGCCCGATGTGGGACTTGATCCCAGGATGCTGAGATCATGACCTGAGCTGAAGGCAGCCATTTAACTGACTGAGCCACCCAGGCGACTTGTTAATTTTAGCTATTCTGACTGGTGTGAGGTGATATCTCATTGAGGTTTTGATTTGTATTTCCCTGATGCTGAGTGATGTTGAGCACTTTTTCATGTGTCTGTTGGCCATTTGGATGTCTTCTTTGCAGAAATATCTGTTCACGTCTTCTGCCCATTTCTTGATTGGATTAGTTGTCCTTTGGACGTTGAGTTTGATAAGTTCTTTATAGATTTTGGATACTAGTCCTTTATCTGATATGTCATTTGCAAATATCTTCTCCCATTCTGTTGGTTGTCTTTTGGTTTTGTTGACTGTTTCCCTTGCTGTGCAAAAGCTTTTTATCTTGATGAAGTCCCAATAGTTCATTTTTGCCCTTGCTTCCCTTGCCTTTGGCGATGTTTCTAGGAAGAAGTTGCTGCAACTGAGGTCAAAGAGGTTGCTGCCTGTGTTCTCCTCAAGGATTTTGATGGATTCCTGTCTCACATTTAGGTCTTTCATCCATTTTGAGTCTATTTTTGTGTGTGGTGTAAGGAAATGGTCCGGTTTCATTCTTCTGCATGTGGCTGTCCAGTTTTCCCAACACCATTTGTTGAAGAGACTGTCTTTTTTCCATTGGACATTCTGTCCTGCTTTGTCAAAGATTAGTTGACCATAGAGTTGAGGGTCCATTTCTGGGCTCTCTATTCTGTTCCATTGATCTGTCTGTTTTTGTGCCAGTACCATACTGTCTTGATGATTACAGCTCCAAAACATAATCTTGATGACTGCTTTTTATTTGGATGAGTCCTTAATTTTCTCTTGTATCCCCTATCTCTTTCCATGCATTCTTCTCTGCGTTTCTATCTCTGTGATCCCCAGACACTTGCCTTTACAGAATGCCAAATATAGGGGAAAAAAGGAGCTCCAAAAGGAAGGGGTTGTTTCAAAGCAAACACTGTAAACTGTCATAAAGCAAAGTGATATTAAGGATGAGTCTAATATTACTAGCCTGGTCTGTAGCAGCTAAAATTAAAAGAAAAATTTACCTTATTAAATTTTTTCTCCTTAATAATTCATACTTGTTATTGGCAATAGTCAATCTAAATGAAAATATGTCATATAGAGAAAGAAAGCTTCTTTCTTCAAAATTCACTCCCTAGGAGCAACTCCTTTTAGTCATCTGCACAGGCTTCCTGACTTTTAAAATCCACTTAAAAACACCCATGTGAACATTTTATTCTTAAATACTATGAAATCATTCTAGACGTAGTGCTTTGCAACTTACGGTTCTTACTTTGGATGTCCAAGACTTCTTTCCACTTAGCTTCTATAGTTCTACCTCATGCTCTTTTGACAAGTGCATAGTACTCCATTGTATGGATGAGCCATAATTTATATGAATGAGGTGGTTTTGGAATATAGGTGAGGCTTGGTGGTGTGAGGTCCAGAGCCGATGACAATTCTTGAGACGTCTTTGGTGCAAAATGGTGGTTTATTAAAGCACGGGGACAGGACCCAAGGGCAGATGGAGCTGCTGCACCAGGTCTTGAGGAGTGGTGGGAAGTAAGGAAAAGGGAGGTTTCAAAACAACTTTCATATGCTAATGAGGACGGACCTACAAGATATCTACAAGATACGGAGGCCTTGCCATTGTCAAGTTAAGGTTTTTTTCCCCCTCTAGCAAGGTATTAACATTAAGATGGTTGGGAGATTCCTGGAAGAATGTCAGACATGTCCCACCCAGGAGTTGGGGTTGGGGGGAGGTTGCAGGGTGTCAGCTTATGCTTTGTGTTCAGCTAGCCTTCTGCTCCCTCATCATGCCCATCATCTGATTAATTGACATTTGGGTTATCAATTTCTTTTCGTTATTCAATAGCACTGTAATTGACATCCTTATGGACATTTTTGCCCATTTACATTTTTAAAAGAAATATTCCAGAAGTAGAGTGGCTTGGTCAAAAGTTATGGGTGATTTTATTTTGTTGGAAGGTGGTAGATCACTCTCTGAAAAGGTCCTATCAGTGTATCTACCACTAGCAATGCACAAGACTGCGCATTTCCCCACACCCCTGTCTTCTCAAAAGGTGGGGATTGCTGAGTCTGATGCAAACCATGTCAAGACAAAATTTTCTATTATTTGGTATATCTCTATTTACCCTTTCTCTGTTACACAGCAAGTGAAAAAAATTGTTTGGGGGAGAGGCAGAGAACAAATAGAGGAGAAGGATGAAAAAATGGTCTGGTCACCTGCTTGGTTTTGCAGTTTGCCGTCACTGGGTAAGTAGATTAGAAGCTTGAGGGCAGCTAAAGGAGGTTGTAATGTCTTGCCATCTGGATGCTTTTTTTTTTTTTTTCAAAAAATGTTTTATTGTGGTAAAATACACATTAATGTAAAATTTACTCTCTTAACTAGTTTTAAATGTACAGCTCAGAGGTATTAAGTACATTAATATTGTAAAACAGTCACCACCATCCATCTCCAGAACTTTTGTTCTGATAAAACTAAACTCAATACACATTGCACAATAAATCCCCATTTCCCCCTCCCCCAACCCTTGACAACTACCATTTTCTGTCTCTATGAATTGACTATTCTAGATACCTCATATGAATGGGTTCATACCGTATTTGGGGGTGTATGTGTGTGTGTGTGACTGGCTTATTTTACTTAGCATGATGTCCTCAAGGCTCATCCATGCGACAGCATATGTCAGCATTTCCCTCCTTTTTAAGGTTGAATAATATTCCATTGTATGTATGTACCACATTTTGCTTATCCATTCATCTACTGATGGACAGTTGGATTTCTTCCACATTTTAGCTATCTGAATAATGCTGCTGTGAACATGGGTTACAAATATATCTCTTTGAGACCCATTTTCAATTCTTTCAGGTGTATACCCAGAAATGGAATTGCTGGAGCGTTTGGTCAATCTATTTTTTTTTTTTTTTTAGGAATGGCCATATTGTTTTCCACGGTGGCTATGCCCTTTTCCATTCCCACCAAGAGTACCCAAGGGTTCTAATTTCTCCGCATCCTTGATAACACTTGTAACTTTCTGTTTTTTTGATAGTAGTCATCCTAACAGGTGTAAGGGGTTTGGGGAGCTTCTTGAATGGCAGCGCTTTCTCAGAGAGGCCCAGCTGAGGTCAGCCCAAGTGTTAGCTTGGAGATGCTCACAGGAGTAACACTTCAGCTCCCTGGGGCTTAAAGGCCTACCTTTAACATGGTAGAGGGGTGAGCGGAGGGGGCGAGGGACTGATACCACTCCACTACCTCAACTTCTCAGCTGCACTACTAACTACTCAGCATGCTGATGTTGAAGAAGGAATGAGAATGAATGTCAAAGGCAGAGAAATAGCCCTTCCCAGCTGCCACTGGGAAACCCTCTCATGGCCCCTTTTTTTTTGCATTTGCCTCGGTGAAATTAAGTACTTAGTTAGGTGACTTAGTTTAGTTTTCCTCCTTTCCTTCCAACTGCAGGAATCCTGAGGGCAGGAGATGGTGGGTCTGTCTGGTTCACCCTGTTCCCCTAGCACAGATACTGGCACAAAATAAGTGCTTAATAATCACCTGATAAACATATGCAAAGGAGCATGCCTCCCATTTCCTTTTTCACAGAAGCCTAAGGACCTACATTATACAGTAGAAACAGTTATAGCAATGACATTTTAAAAAGGACTTTACTTTTTTAAAGCACGTTTAGGTTGAGAGCAAAACTGAGTGGGAAGTACAGAGTGTTCGCCTATCTCCCTCATCTGCACACACGCAAACCTCTCTCGCTATCAACATCCTACACCAGAGTGCTACAGTTTTATGATCGATGCACCTACACTGTCACATCATTATCACCCAAAGTTGATGGTTTACTTTAGGGTTCACTCCGTGGGTTGGACAAATGTCTGGCATGTATGTACCGCTGTAGTATCATACAGAGTAGTTTCACTGCCCTAAAAACAATGATCTCGTTAAAAAAGTTTGTGGTTTTTTTTTTTAAACATTTTTTGTATTTAGCATTCAAAATTGTTTAAAGGTAAAAAGAACATGTTTGACATCTATAAACAGAAGGCTTACATGGGCACTGGATGCCAGGGACTGTGGAACACACAGCACCCCAAGCCAGACCCTATGTGAGCACTCACCAGGCTGCAGAGAGCTCTTGTAGAATCAGGGAGCTGGTGCAGAAGCCAGGGTGACTCTGGTAACTGGGGTTTGATTAGGAGTCAAGGGTCACAGGGCTTGGGGAACCCAGCAAGTATTCTCTAGTTCGGTGTGGACAAAGACAGGCAGCGGGAATAGGGCCAAGCTCTGAAATGGCATCTAGAGGCCAAGATTTTCTTGTAAGTACTGGCTGAAGTGCTCGCTTAAGCCTCTTAATTAGGGGATTTAATCCCCCAGCAGGTGAAAAGGACCGAGGGCTTTTTCCATGGAGCGTTTTGCCAAATTCTAAGGGTAAGCACAGTCCAGAGGCTATTAGCCTTCTGCCAATATAAGAACAGATAGAAATTAATGTGAGAGAATTAAAACCAAGGTTAGATTAAGTTAAGAAATGATTAAAAACAGTTTAAGGGAATTAGGAAGTTCTGTGATGTGTACCTAAGTAGTTCTCTTTCATTAAGTCTCGTTTCAAATAATATATATTATATACATAATATGTAACATATTATATATATGAGTATAATATATATTTCAAATATATATTATTTGAAATAAGACTTAATAAGTGTGTGTGTGTATGTATATATATATATATATATATATATATATATATATATAATAGATATTATTGTTAAATGCATGCATGGAGTCATTTCTGTTTAATCTGTAGAGATTGTTATTTTAGTAAGGGTATAATGCTATGGAAAGTAGCATACAGGAAACAGAACTTGATGCTTAGCACAGAGAAGTTAATTATCTTCCCTGATGTGAAGAACCCCTGACCTAGGGTCCCCTAAGAGGCACCACCACCACCTGGTGGCCCTTGGTGACGTTGCAGGTCCATCAGGCTCAGAGGAAGCCTTGAACTTCTGGGGATCACCTTGAACTTCTGGGGATCACTTCTTGCAAATGCAAATTCTTATGGTGAAAATGACTGCCAGGGTTGCAATACTGCTAAAGATTTAATATTTCCTGAGCATCTATTTTATGACAGCAAATACTGCAGGGGCTCTGGGTATCTCACCCTATCCAGCACCCCTATATGGTGCATAATATCATAATCACCATTTTTCAGAGAGGAAACTGAGGCATAGCAAGATTAAGTGACTTGCCCAGGGTCAGAGAGCTAGGCCTGCTGGACCTGTGGGTTGAAATCAGATTTGCCTGACTGCAGGGAGTATGCTTTTCTAATACTTTCTGTCTGAATTTTACATAACAAAGGGTAGTGAGATGCTTTGTGATTTTTTTTAAAGGGGTGATCTAGAATTTAGAGCTATAGTTAATGTGTTCATTTGGGGGAACATTTAACAATTAGTATTTTAACAAACCAGATCACGATATTGTTGGTCTTTTGTTTTGGAAAACTGGATGAGATCTTTTGCCAAGGTTGTCTGGGTACACAAGAGAAATAAGAGAAAGTTAAGTCTATTAAAACATGTCTACAAATTAAGACTAACTTACCAAGTATTAACTGAGGTTAATTGTATTATACCAGACATGATGAAACACACATGAATTGGATATGATTCCTGCCTACAAAGGACTCGTTATAGACAGGTAACATCACAATTTTATACCTTTATTCTAGCACATAACTCTAAATAATCTCTTGGAAACAAAAAACAGTATTAATTAAGAAGTGGTACCACTCTTAACTTGGCTTTCCTCCTACCTTAGAGACCCCTCACCCCCTATTTTTTTCTTCCTCTTGGTCAACATTCAGGTTCTGATTTTAGCTCTTTTCTCTTTCTACCCATTTTTTCATGTTGACCCTCCTTATTCCCATTGCTTTAACTACTATCCTTTGTAATAATTCCCAAACTGATATGCAGACTTTCTTCTTGAGTTCCACACCCTACATTCCAATGGCCTCATTACTCAGCATGCTCAAAATTCTTCCTTTCTCAATTTCAGTTAAAGTCACTATCATCCACCCTGTTTTCTAAGCCAGAAATCTGGGCATCATTTTAGATTTCTCTTGCTCTTTTACTTTGACATTGAGCTGGTCACCGGTTCTAGAAAGGATACTTGTTAAAGATCTCACGTCTCTCCCTGCTCAAAATTCCCACTCTTTAATCTGAACACATGTCACCTTCTACCTGGAATACTACAACAGCACTCCTTCCTCCAATGTCCCTCCCCCACCCCGCCTCCAATTCAGCCTTTTGCCTCCACACAGGACCTTTCCGAAGTGCGAATTTGATGTCATTATTTCCATTTGAATAGTTTAGTTGACTCACCCCTCTTATGGTGTAAGGTGTGGTTAAGAGTAAGAACTTGGGAGCCAGTGTGCCTCAGTGGGAACCCCAGCTCCATCCTGACAGGCTTAAGCTTATACAAGGGTTAGTTATTTAATCTCTGTGTCAATTTCCTCATTGTAAGATGGGGGTGATGGTAGCATTCATTGCATAGGGTTTTGTGCAAGGATTAAAGGAGTTAATATTCGTAATGCACTTAAAACAGTACCTGGTACACATCAATCTCTAAAGGAGTGTTTGTTAACTAAATAAGGTTCAAATATATGACTATAGTGTATAAGACCTGCAGTGACTTCTCTGGTCTGTGTTCCTTTTCCATTGCATTATTTCCCTCCATGCACTTATAGTCCAGCCAGATTGAACCAAAAACTCAGTGCTCTCGTATACCTCCAGCCCTTTGCACGTTCTATATCATCTGCATAAGATTCCTTTCACTATGATCTCTTGAAGATTTCTACTTATGCTGTAAAGTTTATTCAGGGGTCACCTCCTTCATGAAGACTGGAAAGCAGTTAGCTTCTTCTCTGTGCTTCCATAGCAGGGCGTACATCCATTTATAGCACTTTACGAGTGTATCTAACACCTAGAGTGTTAGGCCTGCAAGGACAGGGACCGACTTTGTTTTGTTTTGTATCTCCATCCCAGATGTGTGCTGTATACATGTTTGTTATTGTTATTGTCTTTTACTATAATGTTACAGTTGGAAGGGATTTAAAACGCCCAGCCTCACTTCCTTAAATTGCATATGTAGAAACTGAGGACAAAGAGGTAAAGATTTGCCTGAGGTCTTTTTACTAGTGGGACTAGAAACTAATTTCCTTTCTTCTCTATCAATGCTTTTTTGTCTGCATTATAGCGTGGAACTCCTGTTCCTCCACTGTCTACAGGTCTGGAAAGAGTTGTGGACCAAATGTCCTATATACACCCTACTTTATGTTTGCCGCTTAATACACCTGCAGGAATTTCATATTCTGAGAAGAGACCACACTCCACCTGGTGGCAATTTACCTAAACTGCAAGTACTTCTCCCTTGGTGTTGGTGTTTCTGTTTTTAATGATTCCTCTTGATTTCTTTCATGGGTTTCTCTTCTTTTGCCTGTTCAGTAAATATCAAGATTTCTTTGGGTGATTGGCCCTCTTATTATACACACTTTCTTTGGTGGTGGTGGGATTCATCTACTGTTCAGCTTCAAATATTATCTACATGCCGATGACCCTAAAGTCTTCATTTTCAATGAGAGTTTATCTCCTGAGCCCCAGCCAGGGCCACCATATACATTTGGACAGTTTGGGCACTGCCCTTCCATGGAAGGTCATTCTCATTGTAGTCCATGTGATTGGCACCCCCCTGGTGTTTGGTAGTACACGCAGCAATATGCACTAGGCTTTCTTTAGGAATCCCAAAAATAACGTGAGCCAAACTCAACTCATTATTACCCCTCTGAAAACGACTTGTTCTCCCGGATTCTCATATCAAGAGGGGTTGTCCTACATTTCCTTTGTCATTGTTTACTCTTCTCTTCCTGACCACCAGCCCATCTGCTCAATTACCAAGTATTGTGGATCCTACTATCTAATAGTGCTTGTGACCATTTGCTTATCCACCCCAACTTAGCTCAGACCTTGGGTACTGATGACCTGCATTCTGCTACAGCCTTCTAACTGACCTCCCTGAATCCAATTTTGCTCATCTTTAATCTTATCTCCACACTGTTGCCAGAATGAACTTTCTAGAATATAGATTTGATCATGTCAGTTTTCTTTTGAAGCCCTTACAGTTGTTTCCCATTGCCTCCAGCTTAAGTTTACATTTTTTTTTTTAAGATTTATTTATTTATTTGACAGAGAGAGAGAGTGCCCAAGCGCATGCTTGTGCAAGTTGGGGAAGGGGCAGAGAGAGAGGGAAAGAATCTCAAGCAGACTCCCTGCTGAGCATGGAGCTGATGTGGGGATCCATCTCACGAACCTGAGATCATGACCTGAGCTGAAACCAAGAGTTGGATGCTTAACCCACTGAGCCACCCAGGCACCTCTACATTCTTTACAGTGGTTACAAAGCCCTCCAAGCCCTGGGCCTTGATTTTACTCTTAGTTCCCTTCTCCTTTTGCTCCACTATTCACTCTCTGTTTTGGAAGTAGAAGTAGTTTTCTAAGTGAAACATGATCACTTGTGACCTCATTGCCTTTACATGCCCACTCTTCTCAGTATATTATTCTTCCTTCTATTTGTCTGGCTAACCCTAACTGGTCTTTGGGGGCTCAGCCGAGCTATAACCTCCTCCAGGAAGCCCTCCTTGACCCCCCAAAGCTGCGTTAGGTGCTCTTCTGTGCTTCTAGAGGATACTGTTGTCTCCTCGACAAAGCCTTTATCTTATCATATTGCAATTTAGCTGTTCATTTCCCCACTTTCCACATTAGATTTATCTTCTTTAAGGGACTACTTCTTGTTCACAGCTGTATCTATAGCACTCAGTGTCCATCCCAGACAGAGAGTGGGTGGTCAGTAAATTTCTTTTGGAGTGAACAAACAAATGACAAGAAGAAAAGAACCTCATTTGTAGTTCCTTTGCAAGTCCAAATCTTCAAGTGATGGCAAATGCCAGCAGTTTTATCCGAAGGCACAAGGTTTGGTTGGGGAGCAAGAATGTCATACCCCCTTCAAGGTCCTTCTAGCTGGACTAAGAATCAAATTGACATGGAATAGAATAACAGGAGAAAGTCAAATTTAATTTCATATGCACAGGGAATCCACACAGACATGAAAAGTTCAAAGACAGGCAAAATGAGGTATATTTGTCATTTAACTAAGGAGAAGGGGCTAGGGACCTGGTACTTCAAAGGCAAAGAATGCGATTCACAGGAAGATGAAAAAGAGTAAATGTTTGGGAAACAAATGTTTACTGGGTCACTGGGCAACAAAGAGACATAGAGGACTTTGATCAAACAGGCCTTGCTAGATTCCTTCTTAATCTACCATACCTAGTTCATAGTATAATGTAGTTCTCTGTGGGGTTAGCTCTCTTCTGGAGCAGGTTCTCTATCTAAATTCATTTTAGGCAGTTGTAGGGGAGGTAGAGAACTTCTCCTGAATCTGCTGGGGTTTGATAGCTTTTTAACTCAAAATAACCTTCATGCAAAAGTGACCCATCTTAAGGCAGCTTGCCTTTGGCACCTACAGTTTGCAGGTGGGATCTTATTCCAGAGAAGTGGCAGGATCCTATGCAGGGCTGACTAGCTTGCACCATGGCTAATGGCCTAGAAAATGTAGGTTGACTTTAAGGATGGGAAAGTACTCTATGTCCAAACATCTTTTTCCACATGCACACATGAAATTCTTATGTAGAAAAGCCAGTCTTTTAGCTTAAAAATTAACTCCAGTTCAACTGGAGCAGTCCCTGCCCCCATGCCCACACCTTGAAAACAATCCATTACACTCTAATATGAATTAGTCCCAAATATTCTTCCAAGAGGCAATTATAACAGGGAGCAAGCATGAAGTTAGTGGGCACTTGCCAGGGGAAAGAGGGATCATTTTAAAGTTAGACGAAATGTTCAAAACTAAGAGGCTAAGACAATAGGGATAAAGTTTGAATATTTCATAATTTTACTGGATTGGCCTTTGTGTACGCATCATTGAAAATCCATCAGTTCTATTGAATGTCCTTGGCTTCTAGACAAATCAATTCTCCTAGTCCCCAAAGAGAAACAAACAGAATGAGTTAGCAAGAGTGTTTAAGATGGTATGATTCTTACTGTAAAAAATAGTATGGGAATAGAGAATAAATTTCGTCCTTTCAAAAACTGTGACCGTTAAAATGATATATTAGAATGACATGTCAAGGAGCAAATTTAAAATTTTATTATTAAAATTAACTTTAAAGATATTAGAAATGTAATGTACAATAAAATGACCCCCAAGTTTTTCTTTGTCAAAAACTAAATTCAGATTGTTGTTTTCAGTAATCTCCATGGAAGTTACCTTTGAAGTCATGGTTTTTAAAAACAGTATTTAAGTCAGCTGTGTATATAAGTAATGGAGTTTCAGATAGCTCAGATAACTGCTTCCACATTCCTAAAATAATTCTGAAAACTCAAGAAACCCTTTTGTAGTATTGGCAAAGCTACGCAAAGCTTTATTCTTTACACACAGAACTTCAGCCTACCCTCAACCCCATGAAAGATGGACTTGCTTAGGGTAAAAGTAATAATTTTTAATATCACCTTTCTATTAGTTCTAGTCTAATGCACAGGAAGGCATAACTCACTTCTGTAACAATAAGAGAGAAATACATGTATGGATGGATGTCATCAGTAAATGCCTTTGGCTAAATAAGGCACGATTGATTTGAAGGGCATACATCTGAATAGGCCTTTGAGTAGCCCAAGGATGGAGAGGAATTCATAACTGTCAGTGTTCATTGTAGATGCCCCCCCGCCTTTTCTCCCTCTCCCTCTTTCTCCTTCTCTTCCTCTCTGTCCTCCTCTCCCTCTCCCTCTTCCCTTCCGTGTCTACCTTCCCCTCCTTCATATCCTCCTCTTTTCCCTCTCCTCCCCCTCCCACCTTCTCTCCTTGAGGTGGATAACTGATAAATGAAAATATATGTGGTAATTGGAGAGGAATGAAGTCACACTAGATGTTAGAAGAAATGTAGGTGGAGGTTCAATTAACTAAATGAATTAAATGGAATAAATGTGTCAAAGCACAGCATGATCAGAGGGCAGGTGAGAGAAAAGAAAATGTTTGAGATAATAATAACAAAGCATAAAAAAATTTGATTTTTTTGAGGAATTTAACAGAGAAAAGCAAAAATGAACTTTCTTTCTAGTGACTGGTGCTTAAAGAATTTTAGGATTTGGGGTTTGTAGAGGCAGAGGTTAGCACAGTTTTGTTGGTCAACATCAAGTGAGTCAAAGCCAGTAAACAATAGTGGCTGGAGTCTTTACCTGCTGTCAAGCAGATTTGTGAAGCAGAACTTGGGATGTGGAAAAGTCGACTATTAAAAGCAGATGCCAATATGGACCATTACAAGTTCATGAGATGTAGTTTTTGTCAAAACCACAATAGCAGCACGAAACTATAGCAGCTCAAGTATCCCCATTGTACCAGCACTGTTTTAACTTTAACAGATCTTTTTGGAGTACGATCAAAATGCTGTTGTGTAATTGAAAAACAAAGGACAACAAAACAATGTTTCCAAGTTGGTTATAAGCAGATGTCACTGGGGAGAAGAAAAAAAAATGCGTCACAAACTTGGGACACATAGTATACCATTATCCAGAGAAATGTACACACCTATGAAAAAATACATTTTGAAAAGCATTACATTTTATAAAAAGCATCAACCTCTCAGGTCTGGAGTTGAAGAATGAGTCACTTCTGAAAGCAGGGAAGTGCTTGTGACTTAGCATTTTAACTCTTGGGGAAGGGCTTTACTCAAAATAGCCACACAGATTTAGCAAAATTGGCACCTTCTCTTTAGAGGAGCAAAGCTGCAGGATTTCTGGGAAAACTGGGCACAGTTGACATGGATGCTTTTAGTCAATGACTGTTGTGAAAGGTAAGAATAAAATCATAATGACCTTTCAAATTAAAATGACGTCAAGGCTATTAATAATCCTAATGTAGAGATGGCTATGATGCGTAGACAGAGCCTAGCTGCTAGGCTGGTTCAAGACTGCTTAAGTGTTTGGAGAAAGATAAAGCTCATCCATGCCCTGCCTTCACTCCTGACTGCCAACTCCCTCCCGTCCCATCTTCCGCATCTTTAAGACTGTGTGGAACACTCATTAGTCTTTTTTTCTTTTTTAAAGATTTTATTTTTAAGTAATCTCTACACCCAACATGGGCCTCAAACTCACAACCGCGAGATCAAGAGTTGCTTGCTAACGCTCACTAGTCTTGACCTTCCTTACGAGATTAGCCTTATAAAAACAATGGCCTAGCGATAATCATGTCATCCAAGTCACTGTTCTTCCAGGTGCCAGACTCAAAATTTCAGAGTCTTTTTTAATATCTTCCTCGATCTCATCTCTCATGTCTTGTAAATTGTTGTGCCTTCAGGTTCTTTTCAGAAATAGCTGAGCTTTGTCTCTTCTTTTCTAAGTCTAAAGCCACGCCAGTCTGACATCTAATTATCTCGTGCCTGGAACGCTAAAACCGCTTCCTGGAGGCAACTCTGCTATGACTGTAAAAGTATGCCCATAAATTTGAAGTGCTTTCATTACCCTTGATGATAAGTCTGTAAATGCTAACAATTTTTTATGCATTAAGTTATCTATAAAATTATTAATAGTCTTAAATTGATCAAAGCCATATAAATATATTATAAAATTTGATAATTATTAAATATAAAATGCAAAGTCTATTGAAAATGCATCTGCTATTGGGATGGATAGAGCTGGCTTTTTACCCCTTTTTGAACCTACAGATGAATGTTATTTGTCACTAGAAGGTGACAGTTCAACTTCAAGTTCCTCTTTCTCTGATTATCTCCCCTCTCCTTCCTTTCCTTCTTCTCCACCCTCTTCCCTCCCTCCTTTTTTAAAAGATTTATTTATTTATTTGAGAGAGAAAGAGAGAGAGCTTGTGGGAGCGGGGGAGGGGGAAGAGAGAGAATCTCAAGCAGACTCCCTGATGGCCGCAGAGCCCAGTGTGGGGCTGGATCCCACAACCCTGAGATCATGATCCAAGCTGAAATCAGGAGTCCATCCCTCAACAAACTGAACCACCCAAGTGCCCCATTTCTTTCCTTTCTTAATCAGATGTAGGGACTGAAGAAATTTGCTGGCAAAAGTTGGCTGGAATGGAAGGAGTTTTGATGTAGGAATATCATTTAGTTATTTGAAGTTCTTTTGAGATGTATGCCAAAAGGACGTAATAATCTATAATAAAATTTTTTTTTTATTATTTAGCAGTCGATGACCTCATAATGACCATTTAATTTGGTAAAAGGCAAGAATTGGAAACCATCTGATTTGCAAAAGGATTTGTTACCCAGCCATTAAAATCATTTAATTTCTCAATATCTGTGAAGTGTATTAAAAAGACTATAATATCATTTATTAGCTATTATTCTATTAGTCTTTAACTTAAAGGTCCCTTGTTTGTGGAGCTAAAATTACATAAAACTGGGGTAAAAAAATAACCCTGTAAAGTTGGACTTTCATGCTTTAGGAATTTACCCATCAATTTTGAACACACAGATCTATATATTAATGCTAAGTTTAAGTTATCAAGGAAGTCACCTCGAAGTCTTTAAAAGTTGTAATACTTGAGAATTATTACATATAAATAGATTATAATTTTATTTCATGATGAAAAAGGATTTTTTATAACTATATATTTGGCAGAATTGGAACAGATTTGAATCTGCAAAAGAGGAACCAATTCTAATTAAGTGATACTGGTTTTTCTAGAATTTAAGATATTAGATCCTAGGATATACTTTAGAAACGTTTTGTCTCACATCTGCATATAGGAGGACAGTCTGTTTTTAAGAATGCAGGTTTATATTTTTATAAAAATTGACATTAAAAACTCTATGGCCAATATTAATTCTAGGGCATAAGCAATGTATTAAAAGATGCATCAAGCTAAGAGATGAATTAAATACTACTGCTAAGTGTATGAGTTATTGTAGAAAGCTCTAACATGATCTCTCTATTTTAATAGTAAGCCCCAAAGTATGTGGAATAAATGAACACGGAAATAGCTGACAAATGCAAGCATGTGAGAGAGTTGTACAGTATCTAGTGTTTTAGCAAAGGTTAATGAAAATGTTTCTTCTACCTATGTGAATAGTGTAAGAAAATATAAGACATTAACTTACCTAGTACCCATAAATACTTTCACTTAAAGATATACTGGTATTCTATAGAAGTAATCATGGAAATTTTTACCTCTTCTGGAATCATAAAGGTTGCAAAATAGGCAACGGAGGCCCTCTGGCCTGGGCTCCCTCCTCCAGCAGAGCCTGAGACAAGGTCTTGCAGGCAGGTGGCTTGTTTTGAGATGTGATCCCAAGGAATAGAAGGATTGGACATAGGAGGATTGAAAGGGGGAAGGAGGAAAAGCCAATCCAAGGATGTGTTGTTGAGCCGAGTCACCACCGTGGGAAACTGCAGCTCAGTCCTGCTAAGGACCCTTTGAAGTATCTTGTGAAATGCCTGAAAATTGTCCACCCGGAAGTAGTCACCCTCTGGTTCTTGTTCTATTGGTCAGGGGTCACCTCATGGAATATTAACTATGTCCCTTCTAGGTTTGTGTGGGTGTCCCTCGTGGCAGCAGCGGAGGGGCTGGGGTAGAAAGTGAGAGACCAGAGGTACCGCTGGGGGACAGCAGTGTGGCCACTGTGTGGGCGAGAGTGTGTGGTGGGCCTGGAGGAGGGCAGCTGGGGCACGAGAAGTGTCTGACTGACACCTCGACGCCAAATGCTGTTATTACTAGGAGGCTGGATTTGCAGCAGATTGGTTTCCCAGCATGCTCTTTGCTTTGCTTGGCTTGGTTTTACAAACACAATTCTAATATAAGACCTGGGAATCTTGCCCTGGTGTTGTCAACCGGGGGGAATAAGGCGGCACTCTTTCACTTTTTACCCACACCCTTTTCTTTGCTTTTCCATGACCCTCCCTCAGAAGAGCTGCATCCTCTGACACTCATGTAGGGGGCAGAAGAGGTGAGACTGTTAAAAGAACATTGTCTTCACTTCTGCCTCCCCATCCTACAGTATCAGTATTCTAATCAAAGGAGGCCTCGCTTACAGCGATATTTGAAATTTCCCTGTTCTTTGGCATTCTTGACATCTTTACACCATAGTTCAGTTCACAGTGGGTGAGAGATAAGTCTTTCATTCCTGAAGTGGGATCCCGGTCAGGTTTCCATGAAAGGCGGGGGAGTGGGAAAGGAGAACCAGGAAAATCCTTCCGCAGGTTCTCAGGCAGGTCAGACTTAGGAAAAAAACACAAATGGAAGTTGAAGATATGGAAATTGAATTCCTTACCACTATCCACATCTGTGTACACCTCAGGAAGTCTGTCTTTTCCAAGGATTCTCCCACCTTCGTGGATGTCTGAGGTATGTGATGTTATTGCCGCTTTGCTGTTGCTTCCTGTAACCTGGATAAAATCCTCTGGCCGATACCTAGAGGGATTTACTGCATTGCTGGCATGAGCTCTCATGGGGACCTGGGCTGGAGAGAAGATCTGTGAAGTGTGGAGGTTATTTTCTTGACAAACTTCTGTGTTCTGGAATTGGTGAGAGGATAAGCAGACATCCTTGTCTTCATGCCCAACAGTATGACATTTGAATGCTTGTTCTGATTCTTTCTTAGAACTTGTTTCTCAAACAATCACAGGAGGTTATTCACCAAAGTCAATGAAACTGAAATGTTCTTTGTCAGCAGGAGAATATAACTAGATGTGCTCTCATTATATCCATTGGAAACATTTCCTCTGATCCTCAAAATATATTATTACATTTTGGATGACATTAAGAGATAAGTCTTTAGTCACGGAGTTCTAGTAGGAGGGAAAAAAAAAGTAGTTTTGGTTATTTTCTTTATTATTGTTGTTAAAATGTGAATCATGCCCTTCAGTTGATGAATTCTCATTGAAGCTTCAATGGAAGGGGAAGATGAAATAACATAAATGATAGCTATAATTAATTTTATACTAAGCTTCCTTGATGAAATTAATATTGTCAGATGGAAATGTAATTTAAGCAAAATATGCTTATATGCTCATGTAAGCTGAGTTACACATTTGGACTTTAAGAAAAAAATCACTCTTGCATTTCATAGAACCGCTTACAAAATGATTTAGCTTAATTGTTTGTACAGCTTTCTAGACATTATAGCTCTTTAAAGGAAATAAGGGCACATGAGATGAAGGAGGGAAAGACAAAGGGTCATTTTAAATATGCTTCTATTATTTAAAAAAACAAAACAAAAACAACCCATAATATGTGGGACACTTCTGATTTCCAAAGAAACTGTTTTTTTTTTTTTTAACATATATGTTAATTTAGTGTGGCAGTAGTTTTGTATTTATAAAAAAAGGAAAAATTCTGGCAATTTAAAATAATTTGTGGCTTGTTAAGTAAATTTCAAAGCATATTGACCCAAAAAGTCAGCAAATGTTAGTGAAAATATACAAAGTCAATATCTATTGCATGCCTGAATTCTTTGTCTTTATATGACATTTCAAGCAATTTTCGTAACTGGTCAGGAAAAAGTAAAAAACAAGAAACATCAAGACAGCTCACTGATTTCAGATAAAATCTTCCATGATCTCAAAAAAAAATACCCATAAGCATCAGAAACTGACATTGATTACTATTCTAAAAAAAAACCCCAACATCTGCAACTTGTTTCTTAATACGAAACCAAACATTATGTAACATAATGAAAATTTGAAATATCAGTCAATTGTTATATTTCTTCCCTAAAGAATCTACTCCCGGTAGACAGTCAATACAATACTTATTAAATTAGCTAAGTACAGGAGTGGAGAGCTCTTGTGTGGGACTACGGAAACTCTAGTTGAGGTGCCGGAAGAGAGGGTGATTTACCAGTAAAGTCAGCGTTCTTCTCTACACCCACATATGGGAATACACGATAATTCTTTACCTTTTTTCCTTCAGAACAAATTGAATCTATATAGCTGTGTCAAGGATATGGTATATTTATGAGAACGTAAAGATCTCATAGATGAGATTGCTGTGGTCTTTGTGATTAAACAGCTGAGCTGTAGGCCTTACTCTTGATCACTACACTGTACTTTCCCCCCCAGATCCAGCAGACAGTAGGTGCGTCAAGCAACACTGGGTCCTTATCTTCCTCCCATGGCCATAGAGGTTGGTTGTAGAATCTCAGGCAACAAGAGCCAGCAGGAAGAAGCAAAGGACAGAGCATTGATTTAGTGCCCATCCCAGGGGGCATGCACTCTGGCTCCTGTCCATGAGTGGCCTCATATTGTTCTTTCAACCACCTAAGAAGGGGGTACTGTTTCCATTTCACACACCAGGAAAATCAAGCTCAGACTGATTACACAATTCAAATGTAGTGCAATTAAGATTTTTAACTCGGGTTTTATGTTATCTCAGTAATTATTTCTTGCATCTGTGATTGCTATGGATTCATCTTCTCTTTAGTTCCTGATCTTTGTCTTCTGGACTTGCTGGATTTCTAACACCTCCAATTCATGACGTGCCAAACATCATTCATTACTTTCCTTTTCAAACGTGCTCCTCTCTTGCATCCAGCCTCCTGAGAAAGAAATTTTAACTGCATCCCACTCTTATCCTTCTTGTCTCAGTCCTTCTTGTCCATCCTTCTTGTGTAAATGCTCTTTAGGTCCATCATCTCAAATCAAGTCCCTTCACATTTTGGATGAAGCGTCTAGGTGACAGCTTATTGCAATCTTTTCCACAAAGTATGGTAAGCAATTCCCTGTTGACGTCTGTCCATAAACTCAGAGCTTTAACTAGCTAACTGGAGGCCTGTTACACAGTAGGGGCATCTTTGTTGCAAGCTTCTAAGGAGAAGGTGTTTAGTCTTGAGGTGTTTAGGAAAAGACAACCCGATTTTGTTACAGATACTATCTGGGTGACCAGAGGCAAGCACTCACTTCCTTAGAGCATTGCTTCTCAAAATGGAATTTGGTGGAAACACACATCCATTCATCTCCTGGTGTGCAGACTCCTGGGCCCTTCACCAATCTCACTGTTCATGAAGACATTCAATACAGGGAGTTAAGTGCTTACAAATCATTGAAAGAGGAATCCGAATAAGCTATAGGCCGGGACCCCAGAACACTACAGAATGGACCCTCTAGGGGAGCTACGGCCTTTGAGGCTGCCGCGGGAGGTAGGAGCCAACAACTCGTTGCTGTAGGTGTGACCCAAGTTCAAGAAGTTACTGCTGCTACCAGGGTCACTTGCTGTAAAGGACTTTCAGCAAGCTGGAAAGTGGACATGTGTAGCTGTGAGCCATGGATCAGAAAGCCAGAATCAAGAATCCACCACTGTGCTAGCTGCCCCCACAACTGCATATCAACGCCAGGAAGTGGGAATGTGTTTCTACAACCTCGCTTGCCAAAGGAAACAGCCAAGACAGATGGGGAAATGGCCTCTGCTTTGCTTGCACTCCCAAATCTCATAGAAGTCCTTCTAATAGGCTGAGCCTCATTCGTATGCAGAACCCTAGTGGTTTTTATCTTTCCAACCTCTCCTACCAGAAGGAGGCGGGCAGGGCAGTTGAGAAGGCCAGTCTGCAGTCCTTTCCGCACTGTGGTTAACAGTTTCAGAGGTATCCTCATACAGTTTTCCCCACATTATATTGTAGCATATAATTTATATATAAAAGTCTGCTTAAACATATTGTACTGTGACTTGTCTTTTTTTTCCCCCCAAAAATATGTCTTAGGGCTCTTTCTTCATCAGTACGAGTGGATGTAACTCATTATTTTGTTAAACAGGACCTGGCATGTGCATATAGGTTGTTTCTAGTTTTTGTTGGAACAAGTATGCAGTAACATACTTGGACCTACATCTTGGTGCACATGTGTGAGCGATTTTATGGTGTAGATTCCTAGAAATCAAAATTTTGTGAGATATGGTCAAATTGCAAGAGTAAAAATATTGTATCAAAGTATTCTCCTGTGAATAGTTCAGGAAGTTCTTGTTTTGATCATATCCTTGTCAATACTGGATATTTTTTTTCTGCCACTCTGAAGATAGAATAATAATATTTCATTGAAAAAATTATCAAGTGTGGCCAGAGGGGCCCACCATGAATAACAAGGCCACTCCAATCACTGGGAAAATTCTAAGAGTTTAGAGGTTACCTCCCTGGAGCTGGGGCAAAGACCAGATCTCTCTCTTGGTAAAGTTTATTCTTTACCACACAGATATTTCATAATTAAAAAAAATTTTAGGCTTCTAATATTTTTAGAATTATATTTTTATGGCTGATACAATATATAAATTCCAATTTCCAAATGAGTAGCTATTTGTCTCAAGATCACTTGAGTATTATATCCTTTCCCATTATTTTGAAATGCCATCTTTATCATATATTAAATATTCATATATATATATGTGGCTGTGTTTCTGAATCTCTATTCTGGCTTATTTATCTTTTTACTATACCAGCTCTGTTATCACACTGTTTGTATTGCTATAACTTTATACTATTGTTTTCATAGTAAGCTTTGATAACCAATAGGTCAAATTCCACTTGATTGTTCTTTTTTTATTTCATGTCATTCCTTTCCCAAAATATTTTGGCCCTTGTGTATTTTCTTTTCCATATAAACTTTATAATTTGGTCAGATATCACAAACAGATCTCAATGGGATTTTAGCTGGGATTTTACTGACTTAATTGCTTTAAGGAAATTGGCATCATTAGAATATGAAAATTTTTCACTCAGGATGATGGCATGCTACTCTATTTGCTCAGTTCCTTTAAAAAATGTCCTCCAGTAAGGTATTATTTCCTGTCCATATTTCTTGTATGCTTTAAAGATGATTTCTAGGGATGTTGTTTCTTTGTATGCAATTGTGAATGGAAAATATTTTTCTGTTCCTGTTTCTAACTGATTATTGCCTTCATATAGGAAAGCTATGGATTTATGTCTTAAATCTAATACATTATTAAATTATATTTATTAGTTCTGATAGTTGCTCAGTTAATTATTTTAGATATTTTTAGATAGATAATTGTATCACCTGCATAATGATACTATTGTCTCCTTATGAATAAATGTTGGAATATGGAGATAGAGCAAATAGTGTGGAATAGACGTCTTATTGATATTGTTCAGCTCATAATTTTAATGTGAATGGTTCTAATGTTTCACTTTTAAGTAAGACATTTGTGATGTATATCTATTTACCTCCTTTTTTTACTGAGTTTTTTCCCCCCTTTCCAGCATTTATTTTTATTTTTATTTTTTTTCAAAGATTTTATTTATTTATTTGAGAGAGAGAGACACAGCGAGACAGGGAACACAAGGGGGAGGTAGAAGCAGGCTTCCCGCCGAGCAGGGAGCTCGATGCGGGGCTCGATCACAGGGCCCTGGGATCATGACCTGAGCCGAAGGCAGACGCTTAACGACTGAGCCACCCAGGTGCCCCTCTATATTATCTCCTTTGTCAATTTTAGTTAAGTTGCTCCTATTTCCAGCATTAAGTAAGTTTTAATCAGGAATAACTTACAAAGTGCTTTGGAATTTAGCAAGGTCATTTTATATTATTTCATTTTTTAAAAAGATTTTGTTTATTTATTTTAGAGAGAGAATGCAAGTGGGGGTGGGGGAGGGGGATGAGCAGACTCCACGCTAAGCATGGAGCCTGTCTCCGGCTCATTCCCATGACTTTGAGATCATGACCTGAGCTGAAATCAAGAGTTGGATGCCCAACTGACTGAGTCACCCAGGTGCCTCTATGTTATTTCATTTGTTATGTATTATTATAGTGAATTACATGAATACATTTCCTAATATAAAATTATTTTTCTATTCTTTAATTAAACACAGTTGAATCATATATAGCATACTTTAATATACTATAAAAGTTAATTTGCTAAAGTTTTTATTAGGATTTTCAGAAATGGTTTTGATCAACAAGATTTTTAGTATTCTCTTCACCTGGAATTGGCATAAGAATTATGCTATCTTTGGGGTGCTTGGGTGGCTCAGTTGGTTAAGCGTCTGCCTTCGGCTTGGGTCATGATCTCGGGGTCCTGGGATCGAGCCCCAAGTGGGGCTCCCTGCTCAGTGGGGAGTCTGCTTCTCCCTCTCCCTCTGCCTCTCCCCCCAACCCCCACTCATTCTCACTGTCTCTCTCTCAAATAAATAAATAAAATCTTAAAAAAATTATACTGTCCTCAGGGAGTGAGGTTGGAAAACTTCCCATAATTTTCTATGCTTTGGAACAATTTAAATAATACAGGGATTATTTTTTTAATTGGTAGAAATTACTGTATAGCCACCCAAGATTTATGCATCTTTCAGGAATAGAGATCTGACCAATATTTCAGATTTGGGGCACTGTCAGTTTTTGTAAATAAAGGTTTATTAGAACACAACCATGCTCCTTAGTTTATGTATTATTTTGGCTAATTTCACACTCTACTGGCAAAATTGTGTAATTGCAATGGAGACCATATGACCCACAGAGCCTGAAGTATTTACTATTTGGCCCTTTACAGAAAAACATTTGCTGACTCCTGCACTTAGTTCAGCATGCATCTTACTTCCTCTGAGACTAAAGTGATCGTTCTTCTAAACTCCTGTGGTATTTTTTCTTTTCTAATACACTCATCTGACTCTTCTATTTTTTTTTTTTTTTTTTTAAGTAGGCTCCATGCCCAATGTGGAGCTTAATGTGGGGCTTGAACTCATGACCCTGAGATCAGGACCTGAGCTGAGATCAAGACTTGGATGCTTAACTGACTGAGCCACCCAGGTGTCCCATGACTCTTCTAATTCATTATCATGTGTTATTTTTTAGTGAAGGTATCTTGCTTTCCAATTAGATTAAAACCTCTTAAAAGGCAGAAACTCTGTGCTTTTTTTGTTTCCATTACAATGTTATGCACGTACACACACACACAGAGATGCAAAATAACTATTCATTAATTTATTTATGTTATATAGTTGCATATTCATTGCTTGCTCTGCCCAGAACTTCTAGAAAACTTGCCCCACCTGGAAAAGTCAAGGCTAAGTGCCATGTGATTACTGTCCTGGTCAACAAGCATTCATTTCTTGAAAGTTTGAACTAGGACACTGAGTGAATGCTGTTGGTATCTATCAGAGAATTGCTTCAGATAAATAAGAGTTGCCTTTTCTGGGGTCTACACACTAACTTCCTTCACATTAGTCCCCTGCCCTTCTCCTGAGAGCATTCCCCCAATAAATACCTTGAGCAAGAATTCCCCATTTCAGTCTCTGCTTGTAGGGAATCTCACTTAAGAGCTAAGACAAGGACCTTAACTCAGACTCAGACTTCAGGGAGGTCCAAGTCTGAATCAAATCTCCAGAATATATTAGATCTATAAAGACAACTGCTACTGTGTTGGAGAAGTGAGAATCCTTGCCAGTGTCCTCCTTGTACACGGGAGAATGGAAATCCTCCTAGTGGACAACATTTCTCTTATATCAAACTTAAAGTAGCTCACTAGCTTGCTAAGGAAGTATCCATAAGTTGATGTAGTTGGGGTTCGCTGAACCAGTCCTATAACTTACCTTAATGTGATCATCTCACCTTCAAAGTTGGTAAGGGGCCCCAATGCTACAAGATGTGTATACAAGTCTGGGGTGGGTAGGACAATGAGGCAGAGTTTCTATTACTCCCCTGACACATATGCTTGAACCTGGTGCCGTCTTGTAGATGTTTTTCATTTTCCCCCTCTAATTTTTTCTATGTCCTGTCTTTCCTCTTAATATATATTTGGAGGTGGTGACTACCATTTAGTCCATAAGTTGCAAGATTATGAGATGGAGCTAGAGAGGAAGAGACTTCACTTGGAGAAAATAATCTCCATCACTTCAGGCTAGATATGACTTTGGATTGTTCCTGTTGGGTGGAGGTGAATGTGATTATGGCTTTAATAGGGATATTCAGAACATGTAGATATGCACACATACTTTTAGGTTTGCATATGCTAGGGCAAGGGAATGTGCCACATACGTGTGATTGATGACCTTGCTTTGGCCCTTTCTAGTGAAACCACTGTGCTCACAGCTGCTGGTTGGAGCACCCCCCTTAAAACATGCCACTTTCCTCATCCATTCCCCATTGTGTCCAACTAAACCAGGGATGGGCTCTCAGCCAAGACCCGTTGAGTCAATCCTATGGCTGACCAGTCACCATTCAGATTCCCTCCTGAGAACTGGAATTAATAAAAAGAGACTGGTGGTGGTGCTTGGTTCTGAACTCTGGATCCTGGAGTTCACATAGACTCAAGGACTGAGTCCACCCATCCACAAGGATAGGAAACCAGCTTGGAGAAAGATGAAGGTGCTAAAAAAAGATGAAGAGACAATAATGGTGCTAAGAGATGGGAAAGAAGGTGCAGAGATTCCACGGGAGAAAGAGACAGAAATGAAAAAAGACCAGAGAGAAGAAAAGACTTCCCAAACTCACCTTTGTGCTTCACATTTCATTTCCCATCTTCTGTCCTCATGAGACATATATTTGACTTTGGCACCCATCTCAAGTAACAAATATAATCTCTGCTCTCTAGAAGCTTATAAGATAAAAGAAACAGCACTCAGTTGAGCTATCTTATACGGAAGACTGAGGCGTTAAATGCTCAAGGATAAGTACAGACAAAGCATAATAATACGCTAGAAATAATATTCTATTTTACCTGCTGTCCTTACAGAGTGTGAGATTTCCTCACATTCTCTGAATAAGCTTCTCTTGCTTTCTTGATCCAGCATGAGAGAATTTATGTCCCATGTAACGCAAAGAGCCTTGACTAAAATACGTCAACTAATGAGAGACACTTCCCAGAGCTTGGCAGAAGAGACTCATCAGGATTCTAGATCCTTGGGGAGTAGAATCAGAATCCACAGTGACCCTATTAATTTTGAGGAGAGATTGGAAATGTGGACAATGAAGGGCAGTGTCGATACGCAGGGGAAATAAAGACAACCTTTCAAAAAAACTTCTGGAAGGCAAAAGCCAGGCTATGCAAAATACGGCAGAAGAGGCAGAAATGGAATGAAGCCTGGATCGGGGCCAGCTGTGTAGCTTGGTGGTTTCAAAGTACAGTTGCTCAGTGCTAAACACAAACAGAACATATTGACAGTGGAGAGAATGTTCCTTTTTTACTTAATATTGTCAAATTCAAACCAATAAAATGTAGTCAGTGCATATTTGCCTGTTGCATCCTTCTAAAAAACACAATTTCTGCTTTCCAACGTCTTACAGGCTAGAAGAGACGATGTTCAGATTAGCTTCTACATAAAGAGTTGAAACATTTAACGCAGAAGCTTAATTACAAATAAAGCATTGGAATACTTTAGAAAAAAATGTTCCGTTAACTTTTAAAAGCACTTTCAATATCTCCCTTGTTTTTAATGACAAGCAGTGCAGACTTTGGACACCGAGCTGGATTCAGAATCTGGCTGCGCAGCTCCCCTCCCGAAAGTCCACGGAGAAGCCGTTTTAGCCACTTTGATTCTTAGTTTCTTGATTTGAAAACTGGAGATGGTAATTACCAGCCGGCAGGGTTGCCCCTTTTAGACCCGGCATCTGAGATTCAGCTTGCCGCCCTTATGACCGCAGCTTCGTGCTCATTGGCTCACTTTGCTCGGGACTGGCAGCCTCTGTGTGCCTTAGGGTTTGCCATCACCTGGTCAAGTTTGTTACTTAGAAGAGGGCTTCAGAGTTGAAAAAAACATGATGAAATATTAGAGGAGCCAAGGAAATAGGCGGTGTGGTGGTAAAACTTGATTAGCTCAACTGTGTGTCCTTGGGCAAGTCACCTCAACTCTGTGGGATTCAGTTCCTTCCTATTTTAAGTTGCGGTGTTGGGGAGGGGGTGTGACAATGGGAAGGTAGTTGCTTGAGATGATTTCTAATATCACTTCCAGCTATACATTTGATGCTTCTCTAAGATCAGGAACAAATTTAAATTTTCTTTGACACCGAGGGCTCATAAACAAAAGACCATGGCCAGCTTTAGGATCTCTTCCCTGAGGATAGAATTACAGGAAATAAACTGAAAAAAAAGAAAACAAACAAACAAACAAACTTCTCTTGATTTAGGTTAGAGATAAGAAAGACTTTCCAGACTGTGAGAATTATTTATTGGTGTGAATTAACAAGAGAGAATGGGACGTTCTGGCAGGATAGATTTCTATCTCTTTCTGGCGGAGTAGGATCCTGAAGACTAGGTTTCCAGGGAGCAAGGGAGCGCTGGGGAGTGTGGGGTGGGGAGAGCGATGAAGAGATTACCGCCGGTCCAAGGCTCTACGTTTAACTTGCTGACTTGTAGTTTCGGGTTTCACGGAGTTAATACACCTAGGAATGTACCGCAAGCTTGGTGGCTAGCAGCGAGTTACAGCTATCAGTGTGCTTTGCATTCGGGCCCAACAGGATGGTTAGGGAAGGCATTAATTAGCGCACAGAATAGAACAAGTCTAAGCGTCACAATTTCCAGGTAGTTTTTAGCATTGTGGTTGAAAAGATAGTAAAGTTCTAGAAGATGGTAATGTTCTCAAAGTGGTCAATCTGGGGGCTCATAAAACCAAACAGCCACTGCGCCCCCCAATTCCCAAATGGACCAAACAGAGCATCTGTGGGGGTGACACTACAGGGAAAACGTTGTGCTGACCAGTAGGACCTGGCAAAGCTGGGACCCTCCATAGCACAGGCTGCCTCCAGCCCTTTGGGAAGGACCCCTCCATTCCCTCGTTAATGATGGCAGTCTGGTCAGCTATACTGAGACCAGATGACCACTTTGATGGTGTTCTTCTAATCTTTATTTTGTGTTTTATTTAATTTTAATTCCATTTTACTGCCTACTGTCTCCATGGTCAGTTTCTCTGTATTCAGCCTCATTGTCTGAGCTTCAGTTTTTGTTGTTGTTTGTATGTTTTCTGCATGATGGACTCTTTATAGAAAATATTTCATTGCATCTCAAGGCATTCTTATTTTCACTTATAAGATGAATAGGTGAAATGGAAAAAAAACAATAAACCATAAAGGTTTATTATTTTGTCTGCTTTTGGTCTCAGCCAATGCAACCTGGAAGTCCTGCAGCCCCACTAGAGGGCCACAAGTGCTGTAGTCTGAGCCGCCGTAGGCTGCTGGCCCGCAGTTCTAGAAAGTTAAGACTGACACACACTTGAGAAAAGACAAAGTGTGGCTGTGACCATAGTGAGCTACAGATCCCTTTGTTCTGGTGCTGCAGCCAATGATAATAGTCAGATTTGCTATTTTAAATGATGCTGGGTACTTGGGAACATGGTTTTCTTTGAGAAGCAGAGAGGAAATTTCAGGAAAAGCCCCTATGCCTCAACAATGTGTGGCCTTGTGAGATGCTTGAGAAAAGTTGGTCAGGGCTTCGAGGGTTGATGTGTAGGAACCTCTCCTGCCTCTGTTCTCTCCCTGTTTCATTCGCCTGTTCTGCTCCTGGCAGATTAATCTTCCCCAAACGACTGCAGTCCTCACATTATTGCCTATCAGCAGGGATGCCGTTATCTAGACCCAAACTTCCAATCTTTCAGACTAATAGATTCCTTTTAATGTAATAATAATAAAAAAGGGAACAGCCACATGGTATTTTTAGAATCATTTCACTACCCTTTCAAGTGAATTTGTATTTAAGTATTTACGGCAGCATCTATGGGCTTAAAAAAAATGGTACATGTGGGAGAAGGTATTTACTCAGTCAGCTTGCCTAACCTCTGGATTCCTGGACCCCTTGGAATGACCCCAGGTTTCTGTGAACCGTGGGCCAGAAGTATCAGCCTAGCATTGCCAGGATGTGTCACCAGGCAGCATTCTCTGATTCCACTGACGTTCTGAGTATAGATGGCTATCTGGGTGTGTCCTCCCTCCTGTCCCGTAACCCTTGGGACATCCCCTAGCCATTCTACACCCTTCTGGATTTTCCATCATTCCCTTTTCAGCAATATTTTTCTTTGTAGCCTTAAATATGCTCAAGTATCAAGTAATTTAAAATACCACCCCCCCATCCTTAATATCCTCCCTCCTTCCTAGCTGGCCAGTGCTCTGTTTTCTTCTGTGGGCCAGTAAACACTCATTCCCACGTCATCCTTATAGCCACTGCCTCATTTCAGTCAATCATCATTTTATACTTATTGTCTCTAATTATCCGAGATTTAGATTGGTGCCTAAGTAATCCTCATAATATCCTTATAATAGATGTAACACATCCGAACTATGTTAATGACAGAAGCTGGAAATGAAGGGTCTTAAACAAACAACCAAAAAGCTTTAATGGTGACATCATTTGCAAGAATAAAAAAAAAAATTGAGCTCACTTGTGACCCCTCTCTGTTCTCCACCTGGCATCTGTGGGTAGCCTTGCCGGCATGGGGTTACTGCACCTTATTTTAATCTATGTTTTCCGAATCACTTTGTTTTCAGCATTCCAAACATGACCATCTTGGGAGAACTGAAGCTGCTTACTATCTACTAACTATTTAAAAAATAGCATTTTCAATGGTCAAAGCATGTTTATTATCATGCCATTTCATTTGGGTCGAAGAAAAACAGCAAAAACATGATTATCCTCATTGTCCTTTAAATAGTGAACTCAACGTTGTCATTATTCCTGGCATATAGTAGTTGCTGTATATGTACTTATAAGTTGTAGAGCGGCAGTTGATCAACGATTATTCTTTCAACTCCTGTTTCTTCATTTGTTCATTTGGTTATCCAGACAATGAATATTGCATGCTCACCATGTGACAGCTGTTGTACCAGGTGCTTAGGGGGTAGTAATAAACATGGCAAACATAGTTATGACCCTCAGGGATCAACATTCTGGTGGGTGAGACAGATGAGCGGTAGATAATTTTCATATGGTGAGGTGAGAGCTATGAAAGAGGAAGGACAGATGCTGTACACACACTACGGAAAGTCTCTTAACCGAGGTAGGGGCAGGAGAGCATTCAAGGAAGGCTTCCTGGAAGAAGTGATATCTAAGCTCAAACAGAAAAGAGTAGAAAATTCAATTCAATTTAATTTGGAATGGCAGCCTCCAAAGAGTTATTATGGCCTTGAGTCCTAAGGCTACCTATTGAAAGCTTTAGAGATGTTGCTAGCTGTAAGAGGAAAAGGTGGTATTACAAATGCCCCAAGATTGCACGTTATGAGGAATACTGATTCTGATATTGGTATTTTGGGAACACAGGTAATTTAGAAACTGTAATTTAAAAGTTTAATTGCTGAGAATACCAAGAAAAAAAAAATTAACTTTCTCACAAACATGCCTGAAAAAAAATTATTTCTTTTTTCTTTCTTTCTCCTTTATTCATGTAATTTGTGTATTAAAAGAAGTTACATCATTTTAATTAAAAAAGTTCAATAAATCTTGGTTGAATGAGCAAGTCTTGTCTTTTCTATTTCAATATTTCTCAAATACTTAAATACTGCCTCTGTGTCATCCTTTAAAATTTTTCTTTAGAGCACTTCAGAGTCTACAAGGAGACACTGTCAGGTGGCCACATGGGAGAGGAACATAAACAATCATCATGACATGCTCCCCCCGCCCGACTTTTGTCTCACTACTCCATGCTCCCATCCCGCATATTTGTGGGGCTCCAAAGATTCCACGCTCTCTCTTGTCTCAGGACCTTGCATCTACTCCCTCCGTCTATAATACCCATTTCCCCCCTCCACCCCAGTCCTCAGAGATCTTTTACTGCACACTGCCCATCTTTTCCAGATGGGTTAGTTTCCATGTACACAGCCCCCCCAACCCCCCCAGTAGAACTCCGTGCAATTCCTTCACTATAGCACTTAATCCACTGCATCACCACAAGCCATTTGTTTCTTTCCCTTGTTAGACTGAAAGCTCATTAAAGTAGGGACTGTGCCTTATTTCCATTGATCTCCCAGGGACGGCATAGTGCCCAGCAGACGGTAGGCACTGAATAAATATTTAATGACTGAATAATAATTGCACAAGTTATATTTTTCATGGGGCTTTATTTACATATATCACCACACTGGTTTCTCAGTAAAACTCTGGTGCCTAAGTGTTGTTATTATCCCTGTTTCACAGTGGGAACCTAGGCACAAATAGGTTAAGAGACTCAGCCAAATTATCATAGTGGCTTTTATCTATAGCTTCATTCAGAAGTACATGGTTATCATGGGCAATTTAGGAAGTGGTTGCTTTTGGATATCTGGCTGTCTTGAATGTGGCATCTTCCAGAAATCAAGTGTCACCTCTTTTCCTGATTAAAAGATTAAAATGTCAAGCATATTATGATTTTAATTCTCCTGGGAATACTCTTAAGCTATGTCTACTGTCAAAGGAGGAAGGATACGAAAATCTTCTAAAGTGAAAGTGTATCTCTAGAGGCCTGTTTAAACCAAATAGTCCCTGGGCAAATAAAATAAAATGGTGGCTAGATTTTGCTAGAAGTTGAATATTACCGTATCTGTGTACCACCGGTATGAGTAATGTTGAAAGATAAAGCAACTACCCACCTACTAAAGTAAATAAGTGGTCTGAATAGTAATAAGACAAAAAAATATAGAAAAAATTATATATAGTCAGCCAATCTTATATTAGACCCTTGATATAGCTCACTAAACCAGAGAAATTTGACCATGCTGTAGCTAACCATATTTTGTGTCCAGAGGTAGATCTATAGATGATGACAATTTACATAAAGAAAACTGATTTAAAATTTGTCTTCAGAATTTGCCATTTTTCCTTCATATTCCCTTTGCTATTCTTTACTATCCCCCAACCCTTTTCTAAGGACTATGGACAATTGATATTCTCAGGTAGCTATGGGACATCCTATTTCTAAGGATGATGCTGTGGTTTATTTGTTTATTGTGGGTGTAAATGACCCAGTCTATTTCATTTTTTGAGGTTTCTTTTAAAAGATTTTATTTAGGGGCACCTGGGTGGCTCAGTTGGTTAAGTGACTGCCTTCGGCTCAGGTCATGATCCTGGAGTCCCAGGATCGAGTCCCGCATCGGGCTCCCTGCTCAGCAGGGAGTCTGCTTCTCCCTCTGACCCTCCCCCCTCTCATGCTCTCTCTCTCTCTCAAATAATTTGTCAGAGAGAAAGCACACAAGCAGGGGGAACAGCAGGCTCCCCGCTGAGCAAGGAGCTCAACGGGGGACTTGATCCCAGGACCCCGGGATCATGACCCGAGCTGAAGGCAGACGCTCATCTGACTGAGCCACCCAGGCTTCCTTTTTGAGGTATTTTAAAGATGATTGCATAGAAAGGCCAATGCTTAGCAGAGAGGAATAAATCTCACAAAAGTAGAAAGTAGATTTTCAAGCACTTGCTTTGACAGGCGATGATGTTTTGGGGTCAGGAAACTTTTTGTTGCCTTTGAATTTATACCATGTCAGTGACAGTCTGTCCTGAGTATACATAAGACAAGCCCTTTCTAGAGATATAAACACTTCACTAAAATCAGGGCTAAGCCAAGGTGGGTCATAAACTGTAGAGCTTCCTGAAAGCTGGAATACTTGGGGACTACATAGAATTGACTGTATTGAGATTGATTCCATAGTGGCTCAGGAGGTCTTAGATTAAATCGGTCAAGACAGAATCATTTAAATGCTCGTTGAATATGATAAGCCTTCCAGCACCTCAAATCAGCTTGAGTGTGACAGGGGGACTACCCAGGCCTTTCATTCCAGTACCATTGAGCCTCTTTGAGCCGGGATTTACTTGTGGGCAAGTAAATGGTTAAGCAGCAAGTCTGTAATCCATTCTCCGAAGTTGCAGGGGAGATGGCCTTGGGAAGAAATAAGGCGACTTGGTCTAATGGCAGACTTCCTGCAAACGAAATAGTGCTATTTATTAGCAGGAGAGCCCTAAACTATGAAATGCTTTTAGCAGGGTGAACCTGGTTGTCTGGGATTCCTTATGGCAAACCAACCTAGAATCTGTGGATTTGGGGGCATGGTTCTTGGAAAATGTCATGAAAACAATGTAACTAACTGAGGATTACACAGAAATGCTTTATGATCAAAATGACTCCTTCCAGGGGGCGCCTGGCTGGCTCAGTCTGTGGAGCATGTGACTCTTGATCTCAGAGTTGTGAGTTCGAGCCCCACGGTAGGTGTAGAGATTACTTAAAAAAAAATCGTTAAAAAAAAAAAAAAAGACTCCTTCTGGTTAAGTGATGTGATCATATACATAGCTTAGAGACATCACTTGGTAGATCTGGGCCTAGAGGCCATCCAATGTGGCAAAAAATATAATCTGGGGAACTGATTGATGTGCTGAACCTGTCCCTGCTTCACTTCCATCTTACTTGTATCCTTGATATTATTAGGAAAGTTTGATATTGCAGGTTAGATATATTTCTTACATGTTAGTCTGATTTAATAATCTGATTTTTTGGTCTTATCTCACCTTGTTGCTTTTGCTGGTACAAAATTACCAGTTGGTGGTTTTTGGATTAATTTTAGCTCCATTTACTGTTTAAGCCTGTTATATCAATTTAGTATACAACTTAAACTCTGTCTCAGCTTCTCCTTTTGTGAAATGGAATTGATAAATACCTATACTGGATTCTTCTGTCTTCCTCAGGAAAAATCTGTGAAAACTGATCAAATAATTATTCTGACAGTGTTGTTTTGGGGTGGATCTTTGAAAGGAAGGAGGTAAATGAATTAGTCATATATAAATGAATTGAGTCATATTTTAGTAGTGTCTAAGATATCCCCAAGAGGAAGTTGTGCCCTGAGAACTCGATCTGACTCCATTTCATCTTTAATCTTCCATGCCAGAGCTCCATTTTGGGAAATTCAGAAAAACTGCTTCTTATAGAATAATTTATTTATAAGAATTAGATGTCTTTAAACATTCCATATACCATTTTCCTAGAAAAGTAGGGCAGTAGAATTTAAGAAGTTTAATGGTACAATGGTAATAGAAGTAGTTCAATGTAGTTCAGTACTCATCCTTTCTTGATGTTGGAGCTAAAATTCCAGAAGGTTTTGGTACCTTCCCAAGTTTACATAGCTATTAAAGTTACAGCTGGGTCTTGAACCCTCTTTCTGGTTATAGAACTCACCATCCTTTTTCCTCGTGGGAACTACCCACTTCCCATTCTCACTTCATGTGGCTCTGATGTGTTCCAAAGGGGGGTATGTGGCCAGAATCTAGCCAGTCAGAGTAGTTTGTTCTCCTGTGGGTTCAGAAACAGACTCACGACCAATGAGAGGCAGATTTGGACTTCTTCTGAAGCTGGTGGGGAAGAGGAGTTCTCTTTATGCTGGGACTACTCAATGGAGTGAACACAAGCCTGGAGGTTCCTGATGCCAGCCCATGAGGAGGATGGGTTTGACTGTGAATAAAGAGGGAGCCACTTAGGGAGAAAGAGAGAGATGTTGACCTTGTTAAGGCAGCTGAACTCTTTGATTTCTCAGTTACATAAGGCAATGGATCCTCTTTTTGATTTGAATTTGATTTGAGTTTCTTTTCCACGTAAAAGAAGAGTTCTAACTTATATATCATGTATTATGATCTCAAGTTCTATTATAAACATTTTTACCCTTTCTACCGGTGTGAAAATATTTCAGTTTTGCAAGAAGACCCAATGCGACAGCATATATGTTTAGCTGTGGATTCAGATATAACTTTGGAAGAAGAAAATAGCTTCAGTTTTTCCAGCTGATCCTGGCAAGTGAAAGATTCTTCTCTACTCCGTTCTTGTATAGCTTTCTATTGTAGGAATTCTGTGGTTGATTTCCTCTGTTCACATATCCTCCTCACATTAGACTGTAAGCTTCCTGAGGACAGGGGCTGTATATTTTTATCTCATATTTCTAGGAACCAGTAAAAGCAATATTGACAGAACCTAACACTTGTTGAGTGCTTACTGTGTGTGCCAGGCACAGATTCATGTTTGACTCACTTAATCCTCACAAAAACTTAGGAGGTGGGAACCATTTTATAGGTGGAAAAATGTACTCGTGTTCATGACACATAAGTGGTGGAGTTGGGATTCAAACCTATACAGTCTCTTACCCAGTGCCCTACCCTGCTTCTCCTGATTTATAGTTGTACTCAGCAAATACTTGTTAAGTGAAAGAATACATAGCTGTGACATTGGGATGGAAAACTTTTATGATGCCCATTTTTCATTTGGACAAACTGAGTCAGTATGGAGAGGAACTAGAGCCTACAACTCTTGACTCCTACTGGGGCACTCTTTCCATCATCTAGTGCTTACTAATGGATCAAAAAGATAAGCAAGTGCTTTAATTGGAAGTTCCAGGTAAAAATTTGAGTTAGCATCACTTAAAAGAATGATTTTCTTACTTAATAAATAATACAACACTAATAATGAGAAAATCAACTAAAATACAAACAATTTCTAAGCCTCTTCCCAGGGAATGAAGGAAAAAATTAATGTGGTTGAGGGTCGATCAGTTCTCCATAAATATAGCAGGTGGCATTACTTGTGTTGTTATATATCATGTTAATAACCTGAAGATAAGCTAAACTGAATATAAACTATTTCTTTTATTTGTAATTTCAAAAGCCTAGAATAAAGGGCTCTAAGACAAAGATAGGCCATGTTCTCCATGAAAGATTCCTGGAAACTGAAAAATAAGGTCTTTTAACATTTTGTGATATAACTGTTTTTCTTGGCTTAAGCGTAGGTTTTAAAAAATGGTGCTCATTGTTTTGCTTCTAGTTCTTTTATGCATGGACAACCGTGCTGATGATGCATTCAGTTTAGGAGAATTTTCCAATTGAAAAAGTGCTCTGGAGAAGTTTAAGCGCCATGAATCACCCAGACCTCATCTAAGTCTCGTGAAGGCAAAGGCTGTGAAAGGCAGTCACAGAGAGAAGACATATTGTAGTTGTGCTGCCTGATTCAACTAAATAGAAAAATATTTTGTAAAGACATGAGAATTTCAGGCATCTGACAGAGTGGTAAGGATAAATGTCACATTCTGTCAGAAAGGCAAAACCGAGTGACCTGGCGCTCACCCTCCCGCCTCTTTTTTTTCCCCTCGAGAGGGGCAGACCTGGAATCCCGGTCTCATTCTTACCTAACATACTAAACTAAAACCTCTTGGTTACACTTAGGAAAGCATTGTGAATGCAATGGGGCATTTCCCCCTAATTATTTCCTAATGGCTTTCGGACATCCAAAATGTTTTTTTTTTTTAAAGATTTTATTTATTTATTTGAGAGAGAGAGAGAGAAGGAGCATACACGAGTGGGGAGAGGGGGAAGAAGACTCCCCATTGACCAGGGAGCCCGATGTAGGGCTTGATTCCAAGACCCCGGGATCATGACCTGAGCTGAGGGCAGACGCCTGACCAACTGAGCCACCCAGCGCCCCTCTTTCAGTTATCCAAAATGGCCTTGATCAGGTGAGTAAGTCAATACATTTTTCCAGTGTGAAGGAAGTAGATGCTCATAATAATAATAATATAGCAGCAGCGGCAGCAAACATCTTCTGTTCAGAGGGATCGGTTGTCTCCTCATTTGCCCAGGTAAGATTAGGAGCAGAGGGGCAGAGCTTCCCTATTGGCCTGCCCTTTAAACTGGCATTGAATTCTGAATAGAATACGTATCTTACTATTTCCCAGTTATTAAAACATAGTAAAAATGCCTGATGCCTGGGCCCTCTTCTTCCCAACTTTACTAGCACCTAATTTTTTCTTAAAAATTTCCCCTTCAGGGCTTAGAAGACTTTCTCTTCTCATGCCTCTGAGTCCTAGCTCCGTCGGATGGGAATTTTTAAGCCATAAAAATATCTAAATGCTGTGGTTGCACAGAGATGGCCTCTTGAGTCTGCAGCTCTCAATGGGGAATTATGTAGTAAAGGTCTTCACTTGTCTGCCCAACTTTCTGTATCCGCTGTGCTCCCAGTTTAAAGAAGGAAAACATGGACAATGTGATCTGTTATGCAGGTGAACAGAGGACAGATTTGGGATTTTTTTTTTTTAACATATTTCTTAGACATTGCATCCCCTGCCCCAGCAAGCAAAAAATGATACTTTTCCAAAGTGTCCAGTGCATTCCGCAGAATTTGAAATGTACTGCTTTGAAGGGGTGTGTGCATTACAGGGCCATTCCAAGCAGCAAATCACTGGGCAGGCTGACCTCGGGGCTTTTTAAATCCTGATGTCCAGTGAAGCCTTATCTCCTTAGAGCCACCTCATTTGGGGGCTGAATAGCCAAAGGAGTGGTTAACAAGTGGAGGCCATCATACTTTGCCTTCTTCAGTTTGATAAACACTAGCTCATGTCTTTGTTTATTCCATAGGGGCGCTCTTGTTTGCTATTAATAGCTATTTTGGTATTACCATCTCTTAATTCATAGCAAGCAATTTGATGGTTTCACAAAGGATAAATAAAAATGGGGTTGCTTTAAAGGCTAAAGTAGGGACTGCAAGTTTGACTGGCTGTAGGCAAACATTGGTCAGGTAAATGTGGTCTTGAGTCTACTCCAAGTACCTTGGCTCCCTTGGCCTACTGAGGTACCCCAGTAGAACAGTTCTGAGGTCTCCTGAGATATCTAAATGTCAGCCAACAGAGCCCTGGTTGAGTAGTGATTGTAGGTTGTGGTCACAGGCAACAGAAATGATACTGGGACTAGTTCTGCATAAGGTCTCCACCGATTCTCTTAACCCTTCCATTGTCTGGAGCGCATCTCAGCACTATGTGGTGCTCTGGCTGTGCTTTGTATTAATGTGCACATGAACTCCAAACTGCAAGCTTACTTTTCCTTTGCCAACAAACAAATCACTGCTCTCTCCAGATTGCATTACCAGGATGCCCCAATTGAAATGATTTAAGTTGCACTGGTTTGATTGCACATCAAAGTCACTAATGTCACTCAGTTTTATGTATGTTGATTTTGTTTTCCCCAATAAACAAAATTTTCTTGACTTTCCTGTTCACATTGTCTGGAGTTGGGCATACAACCTGCCCTTAATAGTTGCATATTGAACAACAGCATGTTTCTAAGTTACTGTGTGTGCAACCAAGACACACACATTTTAGGTTTAAGGCTTGGTTTTTAACAGTGATTCAGCTTAATGGATTATGAAACTGAGGGTCAAGAATGATGCAATAATAAAGGGGAAGAGCAAAAAGAGGTAGGAGAAGCACAGCTTGCCTGGAAGGCCGTGGTGTGTTAGCAAGAGCCAAGCTGCTTCGAAGGGTCTAGTTCAACTCCCCGTTGTGCCATGGATAAGCTGAGAATCCTGATCCATCTGCTTCCCCTCGAAGGCTCTCAATTCCTCATGGGGAATAGGGATAATCCCACTCCTTATCTCATAGTGTGGCTGTAAGTGCAAAGCAAATGAAATAATGCCCGTGGAAATACTTCATAAAATGTAAAGTGCACCACAAGTGAGGTGGTTGTCAAGACAATTATTACTGGAATGCTCTTCATTCTTCCCTGACTCTCATCGTGCCCTGAGAGCAATACTCTATATTCCTAAGAAGAACTTGGAAAAATTCATGGGGGCCTGGGTGGCTCAGTCGTTAAGTGTCTGCCTTCGGCTCAGGTCTTGATCCCGGGGTCCTGGGATCGGGCCCCGCATCAGGATCCCTGCTCCGCGGGAAGCCTGCTTCTCCCTCTCCCACTCCCCCTGCTTGTGTTCCCTCTCTCGCTGTGTCTCTCTCTGTTAAATAAATAAAATCTTAAAAAAAAAAAAGAACTTGGAAAAATTTGAAGGTGATTTACAACCATAATTTCCCCCCATTCCTCCTCACTAGTATCTATTCCTTTCCCCTTCTATCCCATTTCTAGAGAAGTGAAACCCACATGAGCCATTTTCTCTGATAACAGGTGAACTATGCGCCAGCATGAAGAAGGACAGTTAATTCCCATTAGTCACAAGAGATATGTTCTGTAAAGTTACCAAGAACAATGAATTAATGAATACTGAACAATTGCTCCTGGGCTGGGGGTAGAAATATAGGGTTAGGCTTCTAGGAGCTTCTGGTCACAACGTATTTATCAACCAATCAACACAGAACCTCATTTACGTGTGTTTTTGTTGATTTATTAACATTGAACTCATGGCCAAAAGTGCTATAACTCATTCGTGAACAAAGCTTCTCTAACACACATTTTTTTTTTTAATTTTATTATGTTATGTTAGTCACCATACAATACATCATTGGTTTTTGATGTGGTGATCCACGATCTATTGTTTTCGTATAACACCCAGTGCTCCATGCAGTACGTGCCCTCCTTAATACCCATCACTGGGCTAACCAATCCCCCCTCTACCCTCCCCTCTAAAACCCTGTTTGTTTCTCAGAGTCCATAGTCTCTCATGGTTCATCTCTCCCTCCAATTCCCTCCCCCTCATTTTTCCCTTCCTTCTCCTAATGTCCTCCATGGTATTCCTTATGTTCCACAAATAAGTGAAACCTTATGATAGTTGACTTTCTCTGCTTGACTTATTTCACTTAGCATAATCTCCTCCAGTCCCACCCATGTTGATGCAAAAGTTGGGTATTCATCCTTTCTGATGGCTGAGTAATATTCCATTGTATATATGGACCACATCTTCTTTATCCATTCATCTGTTGAAGGGCATCTCGGCTCTTTCCACAGTTTGGCTATTGCGGACATTGCTGCTATGAACATTGGGGTGCATATGGCCCTTCTTTTCACTACATCACACATGTTTTCTCTGTAAGTCATATGACAGCCTTCTTGCACTTAGGAACTCTGGACAGCAGTATGCTCAGGGCCATTTTAAGCCGTGAAACCACCAACAAAAAGCACATAAAAATGCAAAATGTGGCATTAATAGACTGCAAAAAGGACACTTGTATGTAAAGTGACAGCCGAAACAAGAAGGCAGAGTGTCCCCTTGTTTGACCTCAGCTGGGAATGTGTGTATGGGGCTCCTCGAGATTTTCACCCCTCTTCACATGTCCGCAAATGACCACAAAAGTGTTGGGAGTACTGATTTTGGGGATACAGATAAATTTTAGCTTGTAGGTAAATTTGCAAATACGAATCCGCAAATCATAAGGATCTGCTGTATCTCTAGGGGCAGAGTTAGGATTGACTGGTGGAAATTATAGAACAGTTTTCAGATCACTTTCAAAACAGATTTCCTGATAATTATAATTGTCCAGCAAGAGAACAGACTTGCCAATGAGCAACTATCATTGAAGGTTCTAGAGGAAGGGCCATGATTTAGACTAACTTGGGAAAAGAATACAGGTCCTGAGGGGAGGTTGCTGCTCTGGGGTGAGCAATGACTGATGAAAAAATAGAAAAAAAATGCCAAATACAGTTACCATCGTTACTGATCATTCCCTAAAATCAATCTCCATTCTCTCATACCCAAAATGGAATTTCAATCAGGCCAATATCTAGCGCTTTAGGCAAAGTAAAAAGCAACTCTTGATCTCGGGGTCATGAGTTCAAGACCCACGATGGGCCAGGAGCCTACTTAAAAAAAAAAAAAGAAAAGTAAAAAGCAGTGCTGTTTTTGGGATGCCTGGGTGGTTCAGTTAGTTAAGCATCTTGCCTTTGTCTCAGGTCATGATCCCAGGGTCCTGGGATCGAGGCCCACATCAGGCTCTTTGCTCAGCATGGAGCCTGCTTTTCCCTCTGCTCCCCCTACTTGTGCTCGCGCTCTCTCTCTCTCTGACAAATAAATAAATAAAATCTTTATTTTATTTTATTTATTTATTTGATAGAGACACAGCGAGAGAGGGAACACAAGCAGGGGGAGTGGGAGAGGGAGAAGCAGGCTTCCCGCCGAGCAGGGAGCCCGATGCGGGGCTCGATCCCAGGACCCCGGGATCATGACCTGAGCTGAAGGCAGACACTCAATGACTGAGCCACACAGGTGCCCCAATAAAATCTCTAAAAAAAAAAAAGCAAAGCAGTTTTAAATGGCGATGTGTGCATCAGTATCTTTTATTCTTGCAAGCTGTCACATGTTAGATGCCATAAGCAGCCCTTAGTAGATTACAGTGAGGAGGAAAATGCTAAGAGGTAAGAAAAGGTCATCGAACTGGAAGAAAACATTCTTCAGTAAATCATCAGAACATAAAAGACAGGTCTCGGGAAGAAGTCACTTTCAGATATGCCTAACCCAGGCAGGAAGAGAGGGTGAATCTCCACGAAGGACTGAAAGATCCCGAGATCTACGTTAATAGGAAGCAAACTGTATCCCTTTGCTTTGTATAAATAAAGAACAAAATGACATTGCTCCTTCCAAGTAAAACTGATTGTTTAATAATCAGGAACTCTATGGCCATGCAGAAAAATTTGATGCTTGAGGTTAAAATGTATTTTCAGAGGCTGGGCTAGGGAGGAGAGACCACAACCACCTTCACGTGTCTTCTCCCCGCTAGTTCCTGCAAAGAAGCAAGGGAAATTCTAGAACATTCAACTGGGAGCTGAGAGTTGTGTGCTTTTGTTTTTTTAAAGCAAAGCCAAATAAAGTTGTAATAAATCCCCTTGTTTCTGCCTTGGCCTGGCTTGTATTCTTGCATGAGATGGTGAAGTTTCTCCTGTGGGGCTCATTCCCATTCACTTTTGCTGGGGTTTTATAGATTCTGGACTAGTGGGGACATGGCTCCTATCCACTCATGGGGTTGGGCTGGGTTTCAGATTTCTTCCCCTCTTTTCCCACTCACATCTCTAGACAGATAGCTAGCTGGTAGCCATGTAGACTCCGGGCAGGTGAAATGCCTTTCCCTCCTTCCTGGATTCCCAGAAAGTTAGTCCAGCTGTTCCTTTCACAGGAGGGGGCGCTCATTCTCCAGCCTCCAGCATCTAGTCCTGCTTTGGATGCTCTTGGGCTGTTGTTCTGTTCAGCTTCTATCCAACAATTTGCTTTTCATTTCTGTTCATTTCTGGAACTTGAGCTTTCTTTTACTTCCTCTCAAGCCTAGCCATGTATTTAGGAAAAGACATTTATCCACAAGTTTTATATATTTAGAGTAGGGACTGGAAGGGCTCCCTGCTCCTGCTCCATTTGCCATAATGAACAGAAGTCAGCAAATGGTATTTCTCAACCCAAATTGTTAATTTTGAAAAATACCAAACTTTCGAAATAGTTGAACAATTTGGTTGAATGACTACCATCTACCCTTCCACCTACATTCGCCAATCACTAACATGTCGCCACATTTCTTCTCTCTCTCTCTGTCTATATGTGTATTTTGCTGAACTGTTTGAAAGTAAGTTGTAGAGAGCACATCACAAATACTTCACATTTGTTAAATTAATATGTCATGGTCCATAAGTTCATGGGATCGAGCCCCGGCTGATGCGGGGCTCGATCCCATGAACTTATGGACCATGACATATTAATTTAACTGAATGAAAATGAAAATACAACATACCACTTCATGTTTGTAGAGAGCACATCATAAATACTTCAGCATATATCTACTTCATAACCACAATACCAGTACCACAAGCTTGACAACAATTCTGTGTATTCTTTTTTTTTTTTTTTAAAGATTTTATTTATTTATTTGACAGAGAGAGACACAGTGAGAGAGGGAACACAAGCAGGGGGAGTGGGAGAGGGACAAGCAGGCTTCCTGCCAAGCAGGGAGCCTGATGAGGGGCTCGATCCCATGACCCTGGGACCATGACCTGAGCCGAAAGCAGACGCTTGACGACTGAGCCACCCAGGCGCCCTACAATTCTGTGTATTCTTATATACAGCCCAACTTCTAATGTCCCCAGTTATCACTAAAATATATTTCATAGCTTTTTAAGAGGAAATTTTGGATTCAATTAAAATACACTTTATGCCACTGATCTAGCTAAGTCTGTACAATCATCCCTCCATCTTTTTATATTTTTTGTGACCTTGCTCTTTTTGAACAGTCCAGGCCCTCTGTGGTGTAAAATGTTCCACATTCTGAAATTTCCTGATTATTTTTCATGATGAGATTTTTAAAATCATCATTGAATCTGTATATAAGATAAAAGTTAGCATTTTAACCATTCGTGGGTTTACTATTGTGACTTTAGTGCGTTAAGCACGTTTGTATCGTCGTGCAACCATCACCCCTTCCTCCAGAACTTTTTCTTCATCTTAACGGAAACTGTATATTTATTAAACAGTAACTCCTCATTCTGCCCCAGTGCAGGCCCTGCTAACCACCATTTTACTTTGTGTCTCTATGAATGTGATTGTTTTAGCCACTTTGTGTTAAGTGGAAACACACAATGCTTGTCCTTTGGTGTCTGACTTATTTCAGGTAGACAATGGCTTCAAGATTCATACATGTTGATGCAATGTGTCAGAATTTCATTCTTTTTAAAGGCGGAATGATATTCCATTGTGTGTATGTACCACATTCTGTTTATCCCTTCTTCCACTGATGGACATTTGGGCTGTTTCTACCCTTTGGTTATTTTGAATATGCTGCTATGAACATTGGTCTACGAATATCTGGTTGAGTCCCTGCTTTCAGTTTTCATGATTTGGTTGATTGATTGATTGATTTTTGTCACAGTAGTGCGTAGGTGAGGTTGCACACTTCTTATTGCATCACATTCTGTTAGGAGGCACCTAATGTTAGTGTTCTCTCATTAGCAGTGCTAACTTTGGCAGTGTGGTGAAGGTGGTGACCACTAAATAGCTCCATTGTAAAAGCGCCTTTTTGTCTTTTTGTAATTAGTTAGGAATTTTGGGGGTAATATTATGAGATGTGTATCTATTGTTCACGCATTACTTTTATCATTTATTAATGATTCTTACTAGAATTGATTATTATATTGGTGGTTATAAAATGGTGATTTAAAAAAATTCAGTCATTCCTTTTACATTTATTATTGGCATTTTTCTGTAGAGGGAAATAATTCGAATAAGTGTCCTTCTCCTCTAAATCTATGGGGGCCAGAAAAAAAAGTGGCATTTTCAAGTGCTGAAAGAAAAGAGCTGTTAACCTAGATGAAAGGGAAGTAGGAGAATTTATCACCAACAGACCTATCTTAAAAGAATGGCTTAAAGGAATTCTCTAAGCAAAAGGAAATAATAAAAGAATCTCGAAGCATCAGAAAGCAGGAAAGAATAACTGGATGAGAAAAAAGGGGGGCTGTAAAACAAACCTCAACAAGTTTAAAATAACTGAAATCATACAATTATCTATTCTCCAATAATAATGGAATCAAACTGGAAATCACTAACAGAAAGATAAGAAACTTTCCAAACACTTGAAAACTAAACGACTCACTTCTAAATAATCCATAGGTCAAGGAGGACGTCTGTAGGGAAATAAAAAATTAATTTAACTGAATGAAAATGAAAATACAAAAAAAAAAAAAAGAAAAGAAAATGAAAATACAACATACCAAAATTTGTGGAACACAGGTAAAGGAATGCTAAAATGGGAATTAAATGCACTGAATGCGTGCCTTGGGAAAAAGGAAAAGATTCAAACCGATAATCTAGCTCCCAGCTTAAGAATTTAGAAAAGGAGAGCAGAATAATCTCAAAGCAAATAGAAAGAAGGAAGTAATAGAGATAAGAGTTAAAAAAAAATCCATGAAATTGATAACAGAAAGTGTTAGAGAGAATCAATGGAACAAAATTCTGGTTTTCTGAAAGATCAATAAAATAAAAATCTGTAACAAGTTTGACCAAAAAATAAAACCAAAACCAACCAAGAGAGAAGACACACATATTAGTGTCAGGAAGAAAACAGCGGATACCACTACAGACCCAGAAGATATCAAAAGGATGATAGGGGGATATTACAAACAGCGCAACACACATGAACTTATCAATTTAAATGAAATGGACCAGTTCCTTGAAAGCACAAACTACCACAACTCACTTAATATGAAATAGGTAATTTGAGGAGCCCTATAACTATTGAATACATTGAATTTGTGATTTAAAAACTCCTGAAAAAGAAATATATAGGCCCAGATGTTTTCACTGGAGAATTTTATAAAATATTTAAAGAAGACTTAACACCAATTCTACACAATCTCTCTGGACAATCTCTCTCTACACAATCTTCTCTTCATTTTAAGAAGCTAGTATTACTTGACACCAATTAAAGATAATACAAAAAAAAAAAAACAGAGAACAATATCTCTCATGAATATAGACACAAAAATCCTTAAAATATTGGCAAATTCTACAGTGTAAAATAGTTTGTATACCATGAACAAATGGGGTTTATCTCAGGGAGACCAGGTTGGTTTAATATTCAAAAATCAATCAGTATAATACACTATATTAGTAAGCTAGAGAGTAAAAACCACACAATCATACATGGATGCAGAAAAAAGCACTTGACAAAATTCAATACCCATTCATAATAAAAACTCTCAGAAAAATAGGAATAATGGGATCTTTTTCAATGTGGTAAAGAGCATCTACAAAAAAACCTATAAGTAAGATTATAACTTAATGGTGAAAGATTGAATGTTTTCTCTTTAACTTCGGAACAAAGCAAGGATGTTTGCTTTTACCACCCTTACTCAACATAACACTGGACATTCTATTTAATTCAATAACTTGAGAAAAGGAAATAAAAGGCATTTAGGTCAGAAAAGAAGAAATACAACTGGACTTCTAAATATTAGCAATGGACATTTGGACACTTAAAAATACAATACCATTTGCAATCACTCAAAAAAACCCCACAAAAACCCCATGAAATACTTTGGTGTAACTCTTTTAAAACATGTACAGGATTTGTTTCCTGAAAACTTCAAAATGCTAATAAAAAATATCAAAGTAGATCTAAACAAATGGAGAAATAGATTATTATGTTCATGGATTGGAAGAATCAACATAGTAAAGATGTCAATTCTCCCGAATTGTTAATGCATGTTTGATGTAATTTGTATTAAAAGTCCAGCCAAGATTTTTTTTTGTAGGTATAAACAAGATTACTCTAATTTTTACATGGAAAGCTAAAACAATTTTGAAAAAGAAGAATGAAGTGGGAGGAATCATTCTATATAATTTCAAGACTTATTAGAGGGGTATAGCAATAAAGACTATTGGTAGAAGGAAACACACTTAGACCAATGGAACAGAATAGAGGATCCAGAAATAGACCACACAAATATGCTCATCTGGGTTTTGGCAAAGTTGTGCAAAAGCGATTCCGGGATGCTGATGCCGCTGCACATCTGCAGGCAAATAAATAAATAAATAAATAAATCTTGGCCTGAAGAACTCTCAGAACTCAACAGTTAAGTGAAAAATGATTTTTAAAAAAACCCAATACCATAAAATGGGGAAAATACATGAAGAGACATTTCACCAAAGAGGATGTACAGATGGTAAGTAAGTACATGAAAAGATATTCAACATCATTATTTGTTTTATCTTACAATATACATAAAACAATTAGAAAATTATAATACCAATACTACTCCATATCCACATGTAAAGCATAAGGTTGTTTTGCACTTCCTTGTCTTTACAATATATCCCACAAAAATTTATGGTCAGAATACTATGTTCAAAAGTTATATTGAGGGGCGCCTGGGTGGCTCAGTCAGTTAAGCGTCTGACTTTAGCTCAGGTCATGATCTCGGAGTCCTGGGATCGAGCCCCGCATCGGGCTCTCTGCTCAGTGGGGAGCGTGCTTCTCTCTCTCTCTCTCCCTTTCCCTCTGTGCTCTCTTCAATAAATAAATAAAATCTTAAAAAAGAAGTTATTTAGGGCGCCTGGGTGGCTCAGTTGGTTAAGTGACTGCCTTCGGCTCAGGTCATGATCCTGGAGTCCCGGGATCGAGTCCCACGTGGGGCTTCCTGCTCATCCGCACATCTGTAGGCAAAAAAAAAATACCTGCTCAGCAGGGAGTCTCCTTCTCCCTCTGACCCTCCCCCCTCTCATCCTCTCTGTCTCTCATTCTCTCTCTCTCAAATAAATAAAAATCTTAAAAAAAAAGTTATTTGAATTGATTCTTTTCTCTGTGAGGTTATTTTATTTTATTATTTAATCAATTTGATAAACATTTAGTTTCCTTTGTTTTTACTTGTATTCCAATTTAGCATGTACTTTTTCATCCTTTTAAATTTAATTTTAGTTTTTGAATATGTAAAATATTTACATAATTGAAAATTCGAAATAATATAAAAAGGCATACTCAGTGAAATCTCATGCCCATCCCTTCCTCTCACACATCCTATCCCCCATCCTTATTATAGGTCATAAAATTTATTATTTTCTGTTTTATAATTTCTTTGTTTCTTTTTGGCAAATAATTACGTATTCTTATTTTCTCTTTTTTATCACATAGAAGGTAACATACTATATACATTCTTTTGTGTCTTGCCTTTTAAATTTAAAAATATATCCTGAAAAATCACTCTGTATCAGCTCATAGAAAAGATATATTCTTTTTTTTGAAAAGATGTATTCTTGGGGCACCTGTGTGGCTCAGTTAAGTGTCTGCCTTCGGCTCAGGTCATGATCCTGGGATCCTGGGATGGAGTCCCAGTGTCAGGCTCCCTGCTCAGCGGGGGTCTACTTCTCCCTCTCCCTCTGCCACTCCCCCTGCTTGTGCTCTGTCTCTCTCACTCACTGTCTCTCTCAAATAAATAAATAAAATCTTTTAAAAAAGAAAGAGAAAAGATATATTCTTTTTTAAAAAATATTTTATTTATTTTTTAATTTATTTGAGAGACAGAGAGAGCACACTCTAGCGGGGGTATGGAGGTGGGAGGTGGGAAGGGCAGAGAGGGAGGGAGAGGAAGAGGGAAAGAACCCCAACCAGACTTGGAGCTGAGCACGGAGGGTGATGTGGGGCTCAGTCTCAGGATCCTGAGATCACAACTTGAGCTGAAACCAAGAGTCGGACGATTGACAGACTGAGCCACCCAGGGGCCCCTGAGAAGATACATTCTTAATAAATATTTGATAACTGAAATCTGATTGAGTATTATCACTCAGGGACTTAAGTCAATCATAATAATAATAATAATACAGAAGGATGAAATCTAAACATCTTTCATTGGAACTCTGAGGTACATTGCTTATTCTCTGTTCTAGTTCATGAATATTTTTAGGCAGTTAACACTATGGGATAAATTTTAAGGAAAGGGTAGTGTCTCCTAAGCTATGGAGCATCCTTTGCTGATAAAAGCTTTCATTTTAACAAATGAGTTTTACACAATTTGGGTTTCATTATTGTTAAAGATCCTAGGTTCTTTTCTTCAAAAGGTTCAGGCAAATTCTTGAAAATAACTTTCAGCCTGTTATAGATAGTTTTTGGTTTGTGTTTCACTTGCATCTTTGGGATTATCTATTCCTGAGCAGTGAAATCATCCCTCTCATTGCGAACTCCAGGCTGATCTCAAAACACTTCTTATGGCTGGCTTGCCTACTCTGGGGTCTCTGCAGGCAGAATTGCTTCACAAAAGCCTCTCTACAAAGCAGATCTCCTGGGAAAACTGGATACCACTCACAGTTGGGGTGGTTAAAAAAGTCGTGGGTATAACTTGTATAGAATCTGTTTTGGATGTGCTTGCTTTACTTCAGCTTTTAAAGCGTAAGAGCCAGATCTTACCAGTTGGATGTAAAATATGTGTCAATAGGAGTATACTAATTGATCACTGTTGCTTTCAAAAACCCTTGTACAAAACAAGAAAATGTACCAAAAGTTCTAAAATTACATCTTTAATTAATGTTAGGCAGATAAACACAAACCTTTTTAAAAGATAGTGAAAATCAGGAATGTTTTTCTATCTTGAACATCACTTGGTCAATCACAGGACCTTGCTATTATGTAACATGAGCATTCTATTATGCTTACGTAGTCCAAATCCAATGCTGAAAACTTCCTTTGAGTAGATGTTCATAAACAAATACATGTAGTAGTTTAATAATTATAATCAGGAACAATTTTGCTAATGGTTATTTTATATTGATGGTCAATACAAACTTCTATTTATTTCATGTTTTTTTTTCTAGGATTTTACACTTTGATCCTTAACTTTGCTAGTATAGTTTGACTTCGCATACATTTCGTAGCTAAAATCCATAGTACTACATTTAAGTTGTACAAATTTGTCCAATTGCAGTCAGGATAAAAATGTTTATTTGATAAGCATTTAAGTCAACCTATAAAGCAGTGGTGTGTGTGTGTGTGTGTGTGTGTGTGTGTGTGTTTAGCCAAGAGCATAAAGGTTAATAATAATAAAATCAACATTTATTAAACTCTGCATTAAGTGCTTTATAATCATCTTATATAATCACAGATTTATCCTCAGATGAGCAAGGAGGCTCAGAGAGGTGAGATAACTTGTCCAAGAAGTTGAACACATATTAACACAGCTCATAAGAGGCTGTACTGAGATTTCAAATGCCTGCAGACAGCTCCCTGAGAGTCCCGGACAGGTGAAGTTGACATATTCTTTAGAAAGGCCATTCTCTACTATGCATGCTCATCACCATTATACAGTTCAAAGGAAAATTGTTTCTCAAAAATGTTTTAATGTAAAGATAGCTGGTTCCAAGGAGCAAGCTGTGGGAGACCTGATCTCAATCAATGTATCATTTAGCTCAATTCGCTGACCAAGCATGGGAGAAGAGGCCAGTGAAATGACCAAGTTTATGAAAAAGCCCACAGACAAAAAGTAGAGGTGATTCTCTTCCATCTTTTTTTAACTAGAAAACTTTTCCAAAGCGAAAAACGAATATATTCCAGGCAGGATGGAATCACTTCCCGCATTACATTACACTTGTTCCTGTTATAGTCACATTACAATAACTACCACAAATTATTCTGGTAGTTGTTCAAGTCATCTCTCTCTTTTATGTTGTGACATTATTTGCTGTGAATAACGAATGGATAGAAAACAGCACTTAGTACGATGTCTGAGACACACACCTAAAAAGACGTCTTCATCAGGCTCGAGCTTGTGCTTAGGGAATGGAAAAATGGATTCAATAGTTGAGAGGAGGACATTCAGGCAGGTGATAAAGCTATTCAAGGAATATCATGGGCAGCTGGTACAAGTTCTAGGAGTTGGTATCTGTCAGAGTGGTTCAGAAAGGGGTCATAAGTAAGCTGAACAGAGCATGATGTCCGTGAGTTTTGAAACAGGAGGCATCAGACCTAGAATCATTTATTTACTCATTCATTAAGCATTAATTAAGTGCCTTCTATGGGACAACACTATACTATGTGTATTGAATATTAATGACTAAAACATGGCCTCTTCCTCACAATCCAGTGATGGACGCAAAAATCTAAACAATTACAATACAATGGGTTGTATTAGAATATAGGTAAAGAAAAGGTTTTATAAATCCAGCAGAAAAAAAATGACTAAATCATATTGGGAGGCCTTCGCAGGTAAGGTTGCCTGTTCCTTGAAAGGTTAAGGCCAGGTTAAGAGGAAGGCAAAGCATTACAGATACAGGAACAGCTTGTAAAACAGTATTGAGGGATGAAAAGTCATCTTGTATTCAGAGAATGGTAACACTTCTAAGGGATTGGAATGCAGGCTATGTCAGGGAAAGTGAAAAGATAATACAACTGTAGTGATAACCAGATAGGTGTTTACAAAATACTTTGAATACCATCCCTTAGCTGGTGGGGAGCCACTGAATGTTTTCATCATAGGATTGGCATTTGCTGGACATGCATTTACCATGAAAGTAATGATGTTAAATTTTCAGAGCTCCACATCTGCATGGACCTTTCCAAGACCCTGGGAAGATCCTGAGCAATGTGCCCAAGCCCATTTGTTTTTGCCAAGTTTGAAAAAGAAATACTTTATTTTATGGAGGGCACTCTAAATGGGATAATCTTCAGCCTTCACAAAACCTGGATCTTCCCCTGTCATGACCTATGACTTATGACTCTGACAGTGAGATGGAGGATGGGATGGAGGGGAAGAGGCTGGTAGGAGTCATTGAGAACTGAACTAAGGCAAGGGGAGAGGATCAAGAGAAGGGGCAGGCCCTTAGGAGGTAAAATTAACAGGATATGTGACAGGTTAATAAGGGGTTGGAGTGGATGGAAAGAATTTTTGGAAGACTCAGATTTTTAATGGGTGCCTAAGAGGATGGTGTCACTATAACTGCAAAATGAAATATATATTTGGGAGCTGGAAAGACAGTGAATTACCTTTGGCAGGAAAGAGGATCACGAATGAGGGGTGTTCAACAATGTTAGATATACCGAAAAAAAAATGGAGGGAAATGAGAACTAAGGATTGTCTGTTGAGTTTGGTAATTAGGAAGTTACTGGTTACCTTAGGAGAAAACAAAGGACAGGACCATTGGGTGGTGTGGTGAACTCAGAAGGCAGCAACAAGCAGATTATAGCCCTTCCTATACTTCTCATGACGTTCATGAGTTCAAGGTAGAACAACAGTGGCTTTTGGGGAGTGGGTGAGAGATGAACTATTGAATGAAAGACAGTCCCAGTCAAGAGGGACCAAGGAGGTGGCCAGGCAGTGAGGAAAGGGATTCAGACACAGGGGAACCAAACAGATTCTAGCAGGGCTTGGGATTTTTGGAATCAGAAGCCGAGTTATTGGGACACAGGCACTGGGAAGACTGGGAATTAGGCTGCATTAATGCTGAAGAATGCCAATATTGCCATAAAATGCCCCAAATCCCCACGGCAAGATAAGGTTGTCTCGAGAGTCCAGGGCGTATCTGAACCAGCAATTATTGGTGAAAAGAGCTCAATGATAGAGCAGGCAAGATGTGGGGGATCAGGGAATCAAGAAGAGCATAACCAGGGGTGCCTGGGTGGCTCAGTCCTTAAGCATCTGCCTTTGGCTCAGATCATGATCCCAGGGTCCTGGGATTGAGCCCTGCATCGGGGTCCCTGCTCAGTGGGAAGCCTACTTCTCCCTCTCCCACTCCCCCTGCTTGTGTTCCCTCTCTCGCTGTGTCTGTCTCTCTCAAATAAATAAATAAAATTAAAACAAAACAAAACAACAAAAAAAGGAAGAGCATAACCAGAAGGAAGAATTTATGGTTGGGTAAGGGATGCGAGGCAGCTCCTCTTGCCTCCAGGCTCTGGAATCTGAAGTCAGCACTTCCTAAACTCAGAGGGGAGATTCAGAGGGGAGATTCAGGCCCATTGCCCTTGTGTTTCTAACAATAGCACTACAGTCTTTTGAGTTTATCATGTGATCACTCTGAAGTTTCAGAGAGGAAAAACTGGAGATTTTGCTATAAAGATTCCTAAGGGGAATCAAGAAAGACATAGTATAGGTCTGGGACTATTCACCAAAGTACTCCTAGCAGCAAAAACCAAAAGAAACACAGCTGGAATCATTTTATGAATTGCAGGGAAATTGTAAGATTGAATTCAGTCAAGATAATTGGTTTTTAAGTATGTCCTTTTCCCTCTCTCCTGTTTGATATTATTAACATGAAGTCTTTCTAAATGTCAATAATTTAAATGTAATTTAATTTCTTTAATGAAATTGTTTAATAATTGGACAATATAAGAATAGCTTTTGAGCAACAGTAGTAGGGGGAGGGTGGTGAGGGCAAGGGGGAGCACTCAGCCTTAGAGGGGAAGGAAGGTGCCTTCCATCTCTCCAGGGTGACTGGTTGATGCCAGGGGAGTCCCTCTGAAAGGTCTTCTGTTTCAAGTTCCCCCAGCTGAATGCAAAGGGATTGCATGCCAAATGCCACTCGGGAAATGTAAAGTGTATTAAAATAGGCAGCAATCCAATAGTATTAGATATGGTTCCTCTGCACCCAAAATTCTAGGGTTTTTTAAAAAAAATTTTTATGTGCATCTTTTTTTTAATTTTTTTTTTAATTTTTAAATTTTTAAAATTTTATTATGTTACGTTAGTCACCATACAAAATTCTAGGATTTAAGTAAAGTTGGAATCCGGATAACAGATTGGTGGCCCGTCACAGCCTCATAGCCTGGTGCTTAAAGACCCCCACAATTTACTTTTTGCAAAAACACTGAAACATATTCAACTTTGGGTCATATTCTACCTTTTTTCTTTCTTTCTTTTTTTTGAACACAAGTCTGAGTTTATCTATCCTGTAATTTGTAGAGTTAAGCTTTTGGAACCTGGAACCAAGTAGAGGACTTTATATTTATCTCTATTTAATGTTATCTTGTGATTTTGAAATAGGCCATATTTCCAAAGCTGTTCAGGGTTCTTGAATACTATTTTAACCATCCAGTATTACCTGTTTCTCTTAGCTTTGTGCCACTGACACCTTCATCCACATAATTGATTGGAAATATGGAGAAGACAAGGTCGAAGACAAAGGTCTCGAGCCTTAAAGCATTTCCTGTGGGTTGACATGGATCACTTAATGGGGGAAACAGAAGGAACGTCTATCTACCAGGTACCTGCCATTACAAATGATTCTTTGCATGTGTTACCACATTCAACCTTTAATAATAGTAACACAGCTAGCGAGTGCTGGACTTGATTTTTGGTTCTACATCTGTCTAACTCCATGCTCCTACCAGTAACCAAATTGCCTCTAATTACTTGAAGTTCTTTACTTGAATGGTCAGCTTCCTACAAATCTACCAACCTGCCTTTTCATCTGGCCCAGATTTCTTTCTAGACCAGATTTCTGCATCTTGTCTAAGGACACCAGGACAGGCCCTACTAAATATTTGGCTGAAATTCAAATACACTATGTGAGTAGGAGAAAGAGGATAGGGTTTGATTTTTCACAAGATGGCACTTATTTTTTGTTGGTTCCTTTTTGATAAGAAATATATATGACACTTAAACATTACAATAAACAGAAATGTGGTTTTTTTAAAAAAAGATTTTATTTATTTATTTGAAGGTGGGGAGGGGCAGAGGGAGAGGTAAAGAAGATCCCAAGCAGATTCCCTGCTGAGCATGGAGCCCAATGCAGGACTCGATTTCACAACCCTGAGATCATGACCTGAGCTGAAATCAAGAGTCGGTCGCTTAAGGGACTGAGCCACCCAGGCACCCCAAGAAATGTGGTTTTTCATAATTCATGTAGTATCATGTAGCATGCTCTGTAATATTTTCTATAGTTGCATTTTTTTTAGGGTTTGGAAAATTTAGGGGCCTATTATAATGGGGAATTCTGTGACATCTGAGGATATTCCCTTCAATACTCCTGGCCGTGGTAATAACAGAAACGTAATAACAATATTTATTTATTTATTTATTTAAGATTTTATTTATTTATTTGAGAGATAGAGAATGAGAGAGAGAGAACATGAGAGGCGGGAGGGTCAGAGGGAGAAGCAGACTCCCTGCCGAGCAGGGAACCCGATGCGGGACTCGATCCAGACACTCCAGGATCATGACCTGAGCCGAAGGCAGTCGCTTAACCGAGTCACCCAGGCGCCCCGTAATAACAACATTTAAATGCTTGCTCTGAATCAGGCATTGTATAAAATGCTTTACATGTATTAGATATTATCTCACTTATTTTGCACAACAACCCTCTGAAATGCTTCCTATAATTATCTGCATTTTACGGATTAAGAAACAGGTGAAAAAGTTAAGTGAGGTACCTATGAGCTGTAGTTTGAACCCAGAAAGATGATCTCTTCCACTGCCGGTGGCTCTGGTAGTGATTGGGAGGGACTCCTCCAAGGACCTCTTGCATTTCTGTTCATCTTGTGAGCAGAGGAACTGACTGCCATGTTCTGAAGTATCTTTCCCAGAAGTTTATATAATGAATAGCCTTAGGAGGTGTGGTGTATCTCTGTTAGATAGCAAATAAAATGTATAAATGAGAATTTGACTCTCCGTGGACAGTCTAGAAACGTAGTTCTGGTTAAGATTATCTTGAAGCAGGGCTTCCAATTTACGTTTGCAAAATAGAAGGGCACTTTGCTGGGTTGGCTTGGTTGGTGCCCTTAAGGGATGTAGACTCATTTTAATGGATAAAATAAACACAAGGGAAGATCACTCAGTCTGGGTTTGCCGTTAATTTAGAGCTTGACATGCATCTATCAACAGCACAAACTACCTAATGTCAAGAGGTACAGGATTTTAGAAGAAGCGCTATTCTGGAATAAATGACCCTTGTTTGGGAAAATCTTAGAAGCTTATTGGAGAAACTATGCTTTTAGTTTATTCAGAAAAAGTGATGATTAGAGAATGTACAAATGGTAATAATTTTACATAAATCAAATGATTCAGGATTACTATACATTTTCAGAGTTTGGGGAGAAAGAATTTGGGTTTTCCAGAAGGAGATTTTAGGAACGTTTACCTAAATTGCATGCAAGAAGCATATACTCAAAAGGTTGAACCCAAAGGTTTTATTCAAACTATTTAAAATTTCAGGCACATATCTCATCTCTCCCTAAATTTTCTGCTTAGCAGCGCAGGCACAGGGTTTACTCAGGGCACTATGTGAAAAAGTAGCCAAAATATGCAGGCTCCCAGGCAGGGTCTGGTCAGTGGCGCATTAGAGCACAGATTTCAAATACGGGTGCATGGATTTCCTTCTTTTTAATTTTGCAATTGGATTAATGGTAACGGATGCAGAGAATGAGGTAGCTGGTTTCAAATAAGAACAATACTGGCGGGGCGCCTGGGTGGCTCCGTTGGTTAAGGACTGCCTTCGGCTCAGGTCATGATCCCAGAGTCCTGGGATGGAGCCCCACATCGGGCTCCCTGCTCAGCGGAGAGCCTGCTTCTCCCTCTCCCTCTGCATGCCACTCTGCCTACTTGTGCTCTCTCTCTGTGTGTCAAATAAATAAATACAATCTTAAAAAAAAGAGAGAGAGAGAAAAAAATATTGGCTGCAGCTGGGCCAGTCCTGGGGCATTTACTACAGATTTCCATAGACCAGTGGTTCTCAGACTTTCGTGAGCATCTGAATCCCCTGAAGGGCTAGCTCTTTTAGTCCCACCAGTCGCCCAGGGGAGTGTCAGATTCTTTTGGTCTGGGGTGGAGCTGAGAATCTGCATTTCTAAGAAGTTTCCAAATAACACTGATACTGCTGGTCTGACGACCAGACTTCCAAGATCCACTGCCCTAGACCTGTTCTGTAGGATTAAACAGAGCCTCTGGCCTGGGAGGGAGAGCTTGTTAGAAAGGTAAATATTTAGGCTATTTTCCATATTTGCCTTAGGGAAGATAAGAACTTTTGTTTCCCAGGGGACCCTCCTTCCACTTCCTTCTGGTTTTTGTTTTCTCCTGTATTCCTATTTTACATAAGTTAAAATGTAGCTCCGCCTTACCCCGTAGTGAACTCAGGTACAGCCCTTCCTCCCCGTTTCTCTTGCATCATTTCTTTTTCCTTCAAATGTGAAGCAACACCCACTAATTTTTAGGTGATTTTTCTGGACAAAATAATGCATACTATGCAGCTCTCCTCTGGAGTAGGAAGGAACCAGTTTCCTTTTGCTTTTAGATTTTACCTTTTGAATTTCTGAGTGTTGTACATCATTTAAGGCCAAGACCCTGAGACAGGGAAACTGGAGGGACCCCATGAGAGAAAAAGCTGTTTTTTTTTTCTTTGCTTCTTACCTGGCTTCCATTCTGCTAGGACCTGCACCCCCACTCCACTCTACATATCCTTCAGAATGCATATAGTGTATGTCCTCCTTTTATGGGACAGAGAGCTAATGATTTCTCTAGAATAGATAACATCTAAGGAAGGACCGGGTGAGAATGACTGGTTGAAGATATCCTAGGCGTATTCCAGACCACCAGTGCTAGATGTGGGGGCGCCAAGACCCCTGGTGTCGGGGAATAAGTGACTGATGATGGACACCTGGACCCTGTCCTCGTCCTCGTTGTGACCAGTTCCTGGGTGCCGGGGAGGGCATGTGCGCCAGACCACAATGGTCAATAAAAACCCCCAGACCCCAAACAAAGATGAGACTCCCTCTTACCCTTTCCAAGTCTCCCGGATGCTCCGTCTGCATCTCTTCCTACGTCTTCAATAAACTGCTTTCACCTCCCACTAGCGCACGTTTGGTTTCCATCTGGCGTGAAGTCAAGGACCCACTTGGTGGTCCTCTGGGACCCCCCTCTGGGTCCTCGGACCCCTCTTGCCTGCATCAACCCCACGTGGATATATCCTTTTAGTAAATGTGCTTTTTATGTAATAATGGTCTTTTATTTGGCTGTAGCACATTTTTCTTGTTCATAGATCCTGTCAGTTTACTCATCCCAATTTAACTATATTCATCACATTTATTTGTCATATGCAGTTCAGTATATTGTTAATATAACCAGTTTAGTGACCATTGTGGGTCACTAGAATGATAAACTGGGTTTATTCTTTTGGTCAATTGCTAGGTATACAGTGGCTACCTAGAGTCCTAGGTTGAGATGAATCCTGACTGCACCTGCACTCGGTGGGGAAGAATGCCCTCCTCAGTTAAGTCTACGTCGGGCCTCGTGGGGGAACATGGCTGCAAGTGAGTCCCGCACTAGTGGACTGTGTCTGCTTAACCTTGCTGAGTTTTAATTTCCTAATCTGTAAAATCATAATAAAATGACTACTTCATGGGGTTTTGATAATTAAATGAGTTAATACATGTAAAGAGCCGGGCTCATAAGAGGTACACAATGGAAGAGGCCCTTATAAATGAACTGCTGGCATTTACGATGGGAGACTTGGAAGAACCATTGTCAAAAATATTTGGGGGGGCACCTGGGTGGCTCAGTCGGTTGGGTGTCTGCCTTTAGCTTGGGTCGTGATCCTGGGGTCCTGGGATCGAGCCTCGTGTCGTCGGGCTCCCTGCTCAGCGGGGAGCCTGCTTCTCCCTTTCCTTCTCCCCCTGCTTGTGCTCTGTCTCTCTCTCTCTCACTCTCTCAAATAAATAAATAAAATCTTTAAAAAAAAAATTTGAAGATGGATGAGAGGATGAACATTTTCTGTGTGATAAGTGAATCAGGGCCAAAGGCTAAATACAAAGGGGAATTACACCGAATATAAGGAAGAACCTTCTAAGAAGCAAACCTAGGCAAGCAATGTAATGGGTTTCTGTGTGAGGCAGTGAGTTGCCTAACCCAGAAAGTATTCAAATGATTCCCACTTAGATGGGAGGTTGGAGTCTATGACATCGGAAATTCATCAAATTCAATTACACTATGAATTCACCCCAGTGACTTTTGGAAAATCACCCTCTCTGTTCCTATTTTACAGTATCCCCAGTGATGACCCATATTCCAAAGGATTTAGATTTCCATAAGGACTCATGGGATTTAAGAGATTACCATCAGGAAAACTCATCACTCCCAGTGTGCAAAAACCAACAAACAAAATGAAAGGACAGCAGATAGCCATTTCTTCTCTTTGTTTTAAATGGAGTAATAGGTGCTTTCCTTACCCAAGGGCTCAAGCACTGAATATACCCATTTAAACAGTCGAAGGTTGACACTACTAACAAGAGGACATTCTGAAAAAGCACATCAGGACATGGCAATTGAGTCTAGCAGCCCCAGGAAGAAGCACATTACTGTGGCTGTATGTTTCTGGTACAGTGATCAGCAGTGAAATGATTAACAGTGTTGGCATTTAAGTGATCATAATTAGGTTTCAAAGTTAACAGCCCATTGAGATAAATAGTGGAAGTTCACACCTCTCTCAGTGCTATTGTTTATCAGACTGTCAAGTTGCAGACTCAGGAAGACAACATTAATGTGGCTTTGGACACTAATTGCCCAGAGCCAAGTTACATCCACCTGGGAGGGTCCTGTGGGTATTTGTTCAACTAAAATGTCAGAGAATATGCAGTGCTGGGATTCAGCATTGCCTAACAGCGCACAAAATTTTACTGATATTTCGATGCATAGAAGGCAAATGATACGGGAATATGTTGTCATGTTGGGTACACAGCTCCTGGCCTAATAGTCCATTTGCCTCAGTTTATCCTCTCAAATGGCAATGAAACTGCTCACTTGGACAAAATGCCTTCTGACGGATAAAAAAGTAAATGACTTAAACAACAACAAAGAACTCTCTGCTCCTCTGACTTAGGTTTCATAACTCCTGTTGTTATCCTAAAGGACTTATATGCACATTCGTCAATAGAAGAACATTGCGAGCGTAATTAGATTAATTTTAATAGAATTTTGAATTATTTGTTCACAATTAAGTTTACACGCATGATTGCATGCTGCCTGATGCTCAATAAGGGTGGAGATCATACAGTTTCAGTTTGCAAATTATTGATTTTTTTTCAAAGACATTCAATAATTAAAGGCAGCAAAAATGGAGAAAAAGAACTAAGCTTTAAAAAAGAATATGCTGCAACATTAGAGGAGGGGTTGTCTTTTCATGAAGTTTCTTAAAAGAATGAAGACATCGATGGTTTGTTATTACAATCCACATGAAGTTATTGAACATCACTAAAAACTGACACCATCAAACAAACTGAAGGAAAACTGAATTTTAGGACTTCCCATGTCTTACAGTTTACTGAACAGTTTTTCTTTGCTTTGCTTTTTTTTTTTTTCCATTCCTTGACCCTTCAGGTTAGAGAATGACGGTGGCATTCTCTTTAATAAGGAATGTGACCTGGGGACCACAGAAAGATGAGGGGCCTCAAGGCGTGAAAGGGCAGGAGAAGAGGAAAAGAGAGGCATCAGAGAAGAATGAATAGGAAACACAGGAGCAAGCACATAGGGGAAAGAATGAAAAGCAGCTGAGGATATAAATAGGTGGGTATCATCAGTTACCTCAGGTGCCATGACCATTGGTTTCTTACATCTCAGTGAGAAACAGATGTCTAGCTTCTGCTTCTCTGAAGGCATTCTGCCTTGGGAAGCTTTTCATGAAAAGAATTATACCAGAAAGAAATGGCTGTAATCATTCTGAAAGAGTAGGAGGTATTTCCATCCCTTACTGTTGAATTTTCCAACTGGCATACCCTGATGCCTAAGGTTCTGAAGCCAAGGAGTAGAGGCTACTTCACAGACCTGTGGATCTGGATGGACTGGAGGGCAGACCCAATCAGTGGAGTTCAGCCTCTAGTGACTGGGGGAAAAAAAGTAAAAAATAAAAAAATAAATTTTAAAAAATATTGTGTTTTATTGTCATGTAAATAGGAGTAAACTCCCTGAGGCCAAGCGTTGTGCCTTATTGATTTTAATATCCCCAATATAAGCTCAACACCTGGTACATAGACTTTTTTTTTTTTTGAGAGAGTATGAGAGCAGGAAGGGGCAAAGGGAGAAGAAGAGAATCTTTTTTTCTTTTTTTAAGATTTTATTTATTTATTTGACAGAGAGAGACACAGTGAGAAAGGGAACACAAGTAGGGGAAGCGGGAGAGGGAGAAGCAGGCTTCCCGCGGAGCAGGGAGCCCAGTGCGGGGCTCGATCCCAGGACCCTGGGATCATGACCTGAGCCGAAGGCAGACGCTTAACGACTGAGCCACCCAGGTGCCCCGAAGAAGAGAATCTTAAGCAGGCTCCACGATGTGGGGCTTGATCTCACGACCCTGAGATCATGATCTGAGCCAAAATCAAGAGTTGGATGCTCAACTGACTGAGCCACCCAGGCACCCCCATAGACCTTTTTTTTAAGAGTAAATGCAGAATTTATGGTGGACACTTTAAAACACATTAATTCACATCTTTTGTCAGGGGATATTAAAAGCCACTGGGTCATTATACTAATAATTTTCATATCAACATTAAAAATCATTTATATTTTTCAAAAACCTTCCATTGTACTTTTAGGTTCTGTTGAACCCTATTGAACTTCTTGCAATTTGAATGCACGTCAGTGTCAGGGACAGGAAGAAGATGTACCCATAACATAAACCATGATATGATGGTCAATTTTATGTGTTGACTTGGCTAGGCTACAGCCAGTTATTTAACTCAAACACTAATCTGGTGTTGGTGTGAACAGTGTTTCGTAGATGTGACTAAAATCTGTAATCATGTTACTTCAAGTAAGGAAGATTATTTTATATAATCTGGGTGAGCCTGATCCCGTAAAGTGAAAGCTTTAAGAACAGGCTTCCCTGAGAAAGAAGGAACTTCTCCTGTGGATAGCGCCATCAGCGTCCGGCGGGGAGCTCGAGCCTGCCCTTCCTGCCCTCCCCATTCCAAACGTGCCCAGTCAGCCTCCACAAGTGCACACGTCAAAGCCTTCAATAAATCTCTTAAAACCCCCCAGCTTTATTGAGATCTACTTCACATGCCAAATAATTTACATGTTAAATGTGTGTAATTCAACAGTTTTTATATTATTAATTTTTAAAACTGTGTAAAATACATATAACAAAATTTGCTGTTTTAATAATTTTTAAGTGTACGATTCAGTGGCATGAACTGCTTTCACAGTGCTATGCAACCATCATCACTATTTCCGAAGCTTTCTCATCACTGCCAACAGAAACTCTGACCATTAAGCAATTAACTTCTCATTCTCCCCTCCTCCAACTCCTGGTAACACCTAATCTACTTTCTGTCTATGAGTCTGCCTATTCTAGATACCTCATCCGAGTGGAATCATACAACATTTGTCCATTTGTGTCTGGCTTATTTCATTTAGCATAAATTTTCAAAGTTCATCGACATTGTAGTATATTTCAGTACTCCATTCCCTTTCATGGCTGAATACTATTCCATCATGGGGATGCAGCATGTTTTGTTTGTCTAATCATCTTTGGCCGGACACAGGTTGTCCCCATCTTCTAGCTATTGCGCATAATACTGCAATGCACATCGGCATACAACTACCTGCTTGACTCCCTGTTTCAATGCGTTTGGGTATATACCTAGGAATGAAATTGCTGGGTTATATGGTCAATAGAGTATATATATTCTATTGGTTTTCCTTCTCTGGTTGAACCCTGGCTGATGCAAAGGCATGCGCTAGGGGAAAGGAGAGAAAGAACCTGACCCATTTGCAGATCTGAAAGTAATCTCTGGTGTATGTGTGCTGTATTTGCTCCAGTTAAAACATTGTTTTAGATACAACATTGTTGATACCGTTGAAGCTCTTACAATCCCATTCTTCACTCTCCCATTCCCTACCCCTCCTCTCGTAGAGTAAGGAACATTCTACAGCTGGTGCATACCATTCTGATCCATGTGTACATATTTTCAATATATGTAAATGAACAAACCGCTGAGCATCGTATTTTGAGTTTTAGAAATTTACATAAATGGCATAATACTTTATCTTTTTTGTAACTTACGTTTTTCACTATTATAATGTATTAAACATCCATACAAATTTATACATGTAAATCTGGCTCATTTATTTTAACTTCTGAATAGTATTCCATTGTAAAAATACATCATTATAGTTCATACACTTCCTATTGATTCTAGTTTTTCACTATTTCAAACAGTGTAGCAATGGATCCTAGGCACGTTTCCTTATAAAAATGTGCAAAAATTTAGGATGTAATTAAAAATGGACATTTTCTCTATCCGTGTCTAATCTGATGTTTATGATATCCATTGGGTTTTTAATTCCAAAGACTGCTGTTTCTGAGAAGTTTTATTGGCTAAAAACTGCTTTGAATCTTGGGTAATTTGAATCTGCTTTTATACGTCGAAGTTGCTGTTTTAAGTTTCCCCCTTTGAGTAAGGGAAAACCTGATAAGTTTGCATGGCACGCAATCCACACACTGTTATGCTTCCTCAATATTTAGCTAGCTTTCCCTTTCTTTCTGCCCACTGCCCTGGAGCAAATGCTGAATTTTAATTTTGTGATGTTATATCTAAATTTTAGCTTTAGCCCGTTCATAGTTATGAATATATAAATTCTCCCCATGCCCACCCCCAAAAAGACACATCAAAACTCAAAACAAGCTTTATGTAAATTTGCTTTCTCAACTTCATGCACCTGAGTTAAATGAGGCTCATAAGAACGGTTGCAATTTGGTTAATGTTTTCCTCCTGACACAGAATTTTAATTTGGAATTGTATTTCTGAAAAGGTGCTACAATTTCGGAGGCTGACAATTTAGGAGGCCATTTAAAATGATGCCTTCTCTATTAAGGAGAGTAGGAGGGCTTCTTCTGGGGTATTAACTAGGCCAAAAGTTCACCAAGGTCAGGGAGCAACAAATGTCCTTGACACTGAAAAGGCCTGTTTGGAAATCTGAGAAGTATTTAGAGCCCTAGTTGTTGTTTTTAATGCTGTTAATGGGTGACAGAATGCTAATTAGTCAGATTAACTAAGTGGCTGAGTCATACTGTAACCCTTCTCAAAAAAGAAGAGCCCATTTTGAGATGCTAAATGAGACCATAAAGGCAGCCAACCATACCATTCTTGAAAGATAAGAGAGTACGATTGAGGCTGTTAACAGAGCAAGTGAATTAAGTTTCGTGAGTGTTGTACATGTGCATGTGTATCTCTATCTACCTGTATACATTAATATACGTATATACGGAGGGGCCAGTTTTCATATGTAACAAGCACTTCGATAAATCTTGCAATAAGCTTAGGTTTCAAAGATATTTAATCAGATCAATTTATTCTTTAAGGGAAACATATTCACAATTTTTATTTGAAATAGAAATTCTAAAACTTAAGAGTTGAGCACTTTTTTCTGAAAATTGTGGGTTTGGGATTTTCAGCAGAGGGGCCAGAATGGTGGAAGCGGGTTCTGAGGCAGGGTCGGGTCTCGGATATGGGCATTTTAGGGTTTGGCCACACTTTCTTGGGAAGGTTATCGTAGCAAGGATTTCTTCAGGAGAATCCAAACTACATCTAATTCCATTTTTACAGCTGTCCCTCCACCTTTTCTCAGGTGCTTCAGTAGTTACCCAAACAAAAGGCATCTAGCTAGAATTCCTTCTGGAGGTGTCGGGGGCGCAACCCTGAGGTAGTGTTCGTTCTCCACGGTTGGGACTATGTTTCAGTTTCTCCTACTCCCGGCAAGGTAGGAGGGTTAACAGGACCACCAATGCAGAGTCACTGATGCTTCCTTCCTGGAAAAAAGAGATACCCAGGAGAACTTGTGAAAGTGGAGCTGTGAAAGGAAAACCAAGCGAATGAGTGTTCTCAGTGCTCCCTCTGTACTGACAAGCAACACTGAGAAACAAACGTTTTTGCTTAGGATGACCTCCCTATCTCTACACCCTCTTGGGAAAGGAAACGCTTTCATTTTGTCAAAAGCAAGTAAGAGAAGCAAAAATCATGGAGCAGGGACATGCTCGTTTTGATGAGAGCAAGACAGCAGTGTGAGCTGTGGGAGGGCGTCTTACGGAAGGTGAACCAGGAGACAGAGTGTGGTTGGTGAGTGTCACTTCACTGGCCTCCTGATATGGACCTGGTGTGGCCTGGAGCATCTGCAAGTTTCCTCTGACAGGAGCAAAACGAAGGCCTGGAGAGAAGAGGCGCACACCCCCTCACGGATCCAACCGGGGGCTGAAAACAAAACAAAATAAAACAAAAACAAAACAGAACATATTTGGCTGGTGTATTATGTACTTCCTTGTGCCATGGTAAGCCATTTGGATTCTGCCGTAGAGTTCACCGGGGTTTGAAGCCAACATTATTTTGAATAAGGGAGTGATATACTCTGATTTTAGGAAGATCGTTCTAGCAGCTAGCAGAGTAAAAAACCTGCAGCAGGGAGCACCGGGGGAGAGAGACCAGCGCGGAGGGAGTTAATGTCACATAGGTCAGGGGTCTCTGCCCCGCTCCTGCCCGTACTCAAAGGGTGAGGGCCGCCCCAGCAGCACAGACATTCCTGGGCCCTGCCCTATCCGTGGTATCCGCATCTCTGGGGATGGGGTCCAGGAAACTTCTCACATGCCCTCCAGGAGGTTCTTAGGCACATTCAAGTTTGTGGACGCTCCTGGGGAACTGCTGCATTCCTCTCTGGTCACCTGCACGGGTGCCCCTACCCATCCCTGCGTTCCGGCTCCGGAGACTGCGTACTCTTCGGGGTTAACTTTCCATCCTAATGCGGTGAGGGAAGGCTTTTCAGCGATCAGGGTTCCACTTGGAAAACCACAACTTCCAGGGAATAAATCAGACCACCTGGGAATAGTTTAGTTTCCTGACTTGAGAGGAGTGTTTCATCAGCTTTGATTCATCAGAGGATCTGGCCTGCATAGTAATAATCATCATTTCGATGACAACCAGCATTTGTTTAAGGGGGGATGGATGATGGCAGGCTATGGAGGTCTGAAGTGTTGAGCAGCAATAACTCCTCTCTCTTTGTCTTTGTGGGCTAGGATAACACTAATCATTCTCTTCTCCTTCCCCTCGGGGCTCTGCCTAGGCTGTAAAAAAGCAGACAGCAGCCCGGTGGGGGTGATTTCAAGGGTACTACAAAGACCTCCAGGAAGGCCTAAAATGCCTCCTGTCTGCTAGCGTTCCTCAGGTACTGGTCACCGGGAAATTCTAGTACTTTCTTTTATTATTCAAACCCTAGTTACTTAAAATGTGAATTTCCTCTGAGGGGGTTGTAATTTTAGAGTGCCTTTAGGTGAATTTGAAGAAGACCCCAAAATATGTATGTCTTTACCTTAAAATATACATATACTATAGTACCAACGTTATATATGTTATGCTAATGCACAAATAACAATGAAACCATAAATGTGTATAAATGATACACTTTTAAATAAAATAGTCCAGCTTCATAGATTCCTGCTCTAAAACTGGGAAAATCCACGGATGGGTTCCAAAAATGGTCAGTCAGTCCCGTGAAGTTGTATGCAAAATTGATAAGCACTTTCTGGAGAGGGGTTTTCAACTCAAAGGCTATTACATAATCACAGGTAAGGGAAAGAAGGATCTACAAAGAGGATTTTGCATGGGGTAGGGGAGAAAGACACTAGTGAAAGAAATGTTTAATGAGCAGATAATGTAAATTAGACACTGTCTTTGAGACTCTGACTTACCTTCTCTCACTTGACTCCTGCGAGTCTCACTGAGGTAGGCATTACTATCTCTATTTTATAAATAAGCAAACTGTGACTCAGGAAGTTAGATGATTTCCTAAGGTTTAGTCCGCAGGGATGGGATGTATCTGGGATTCGAAGAGAAAGGACAATGGGCACCTGGAGCTAAAGGGCTTTGAACAGAGGGAATTGGGACATCCCAGAGACCCTTCCTGCTGGGTCCCCAAGAAGGAGGAAGCACTGCACTTATCCAAAGCTAACCCCTCTGGTTTTGCCACTGATTCTTCTTCCTCCTGCCTCTTCTGGGACCATCTCTATCAAGTATTCCCTCTCTCTTTTATGCCTTCAGTCTCTCCTCCTGCATAGTGTCCTCCACGCGGCTCACTCTCAACATGGAGGGTCAGCGAGGAGCATGGGATTAAAGCAAAACCAAAACTTCTCTAGGTGATTCTACTGTCCCTGTTGCATTCTCCCCTCCCCAACGACAAACTATTCTCAACCCTCTGCATGTATTCTCTACCCTCTTGCCTGTGAGCAACTTTAGCATTCCCTATTATAAACAACAACAACAACAACAGTAACGAAGCATCGTCTTGAAACTTGACACGTTTCTCTTTCTCTCAGTCTCCCTTCCTTGGATTGGATTCCTAATACTTCTAATTTTTTAGTATATGTGCTGCCGAAGCGAGCACAAGGATTCCTAATACTTCTAAAGCCCAACCCTATCCCTCTGACTCTGGTGCAGAAACACCATTCAAGTACAAAGCGTATAATAAGACAATGTGTTGTCTGCCTCTTTCTCCTTCAATAGACTGTGAAGAACTGGAGTAGTGCACTGTTTTGTCTCCCTGCGCCTGACAGAGGGCCAAGAAGGAAGCCTGGTGACACAGGGATGGTGAAGGAATGGCTGCGTTCCGTTGTCTGTAATTGCAAATCGAACTCCATACTTTAGAAGATGAACAGCTATCCTGGTGTGCCCAGAGCAAAGGGGTTTCTCAGGCTTCAGAATTGTTAGTGCTAAAACTGGGCTGCGCTGGTCACCCTATGCCTTAACCTGCTATTACAGACCCAGTGTGATCTGGTCCCCAGAAGCTTTTCCAAGCTCAATTTGCATTACTTCCTCTCAGACATTCTTATGTTTCAGAAAAGAAAAGAAAACAAAGCATGTCCTTGTAGTTCCCTGAAGGTGGATCAGTTGCTAGACCTGTGATAAGAATGCAGGGCCTCCACCGAGTAGCATGGGAAGATGGGGTGCTATTTTGAATGTGTTTGGCTCCGTTTGCAGGTGGAGGTCATTTAAGCAGAGCTGACCCAAGTTGTACAGAGACAGGTATATTTGGATGAGGTGGAGGAGAGTGTGGGATGGTTAAAAAGCAAGAAAGGAGTCTGGTGTAGTGCTGGGGTTCACAAAGTGTGGTTCTTGAACCAACAACGTCAGCATCACCCGGAAAGTTGTTAGAAATGCAAATTCTCAGGCCTGATCCCAGCCCTACTGAATCAGGCATTCTGGGGGTACACCTAGCAATCTGTGGGGTTTGTTTGTTTTTAGAGAGGGAGAGAGGGAGACAGGGGTGGGGGCAGAGGGAGAGAGAGATTCTCAAGCAGGCTCCATGCCCAACATGGAGCTTAATGTGGGGTTTGAACTCACAACCCTGAGATCATGACCTGAGCCGAAATCAAGAGTCAGCCACTTAACGGACTGAGCCACCCAGATGCCCCAGGATCTGTGTTTTAATAAGCCATCCAGGGGATTGTGATGCGTGCATAAGCTGGAGGGCCACCGTCTGGTGACATGGACAGCTGACTAAGACTCAAACAACTTGGAATGTAGTGCAGGCTGTCATGGATTATCAGTGAGACCATGGGGCTTCTGCTTCTCTCTTAACTGAGGGGGTTGGAAGAGGTCATCTCTGAAGTGTCATCCTCTTTATGCAAACTTTTTTGTTGTGAGTACCCACTGATATATTAATGAAACATTCTTTACGAAATGAAGACCTTCATGAAGATGTGAAGGCCAGGATATAATTCCATTGTGCCACATCTGGGCAGGGCTGGGATTCATTCTCATTATGGTTCCAAGAACCTCTTGGAGCAGAAAGTGGCTGTTCTGTCTCATGTTTGAGGGAGTGGAAGTACCTTCTTCCAAAAATCTCTAACTTGCTCTTATTCGCCTATGCAACTACAATCCTTTGTCTTACCTTGTGTCAAAACCCTAATTTAATCAACGATTTGACAGTCTACCCGCTGCATGCCTATTGTTGTGCTGGGCCCTATGCTGGAGGGCTGTTGTGAGCTGACTTACGCCAATAGAATCATCTATAGTAAGCCTTTTGGGGGAAGATATTACAGCCTCTGATAGTAGAAAGTTGGGAGGGTTAAGATCTCAGATTGGGACAACCATGATATCAGGTTTTAATGACTGCAGGGCTCAGATCGAATTCTGCTGCATATACAAACGTTTTCTAGCCAGGAGACACAAAAAGAGTCATATAACCTGTACTATGAGCTTGATAAAGTCCCAGCTCTAGGTTCCTTTGAGTGCGGCAACAGCTCCCTGCATGGATGGTTCACTAGAGGCAAAGAGGCAGTAATTTAGCAGCAGGATTCAGCTAACATTCCAGCCAGATTCAGACAAGGAGAATCCTCTGAGTCAGCAGCTGGACCCAGGACGATTTCTGAATCAAGCCTCAGGCGCTGCTCCTAATTGCACAGGCTATTGGGCTCGCTGGATTCTCACGCCCTGTTCACACATGAGTGGGAATGCCTGTACAATATTTCGGTCGATACACACATCTTGATCACCACTCATTTCACCAATGAGAAATCATTTCTCATATGCATTACTCTAACAAAGAAAGTCTCTGGAGCTGATCGGCCTAGAGCCTCATGTGGAAGGTGAAGTTTCCATTACAGTCTTTCAAATTCTGACCACCCCCAGAATGAGTATTCTCAATTAAGGCACTGGCCTCCCTCCTTGCAGCTAGATAGAGACTACCTAATAAACCCTGTTTATGGGAAAGTATTTTAAAGTAAAAGTAAATCACAGGTAGTATGCCTGGGAAATACAAAGAAAGATGAGAGTACAAATTTCATAATGTATGAAAATGATGTATTGTTAGGTCAGAAATTTCTGGTTGAAGGTTGGTAATCTCATATGATTTGTCCTTGATACATTGTGCTATCTCCTTGCTTTGTTTTTTCCTCCATTTTTGCTGAAATCCTTGAATGCCCCACCCGCATCTCCCCGTAGACACTGACCTTTGTTCTCTGCCTGAGATGGTTCTGTCTCAATCCTTTCCTGGCTAACTGCTAGTCATCCTGCTAATCCTATCTGAGATATCATCCTATACAGGGAGATCTGGACTCCCCAGATGGCCCAGGTTTCCTCCTAGGGCTTCTTCACATCCTCGGCTAACTGCCTTCTGAATGCTGTATTTGTTAATCTTCCATTAACGCCTCTGTCTGGGCCCCTAGCTCGTGAGCTCCCCGAGAGCTGGGGCTGGACCTTCTTAAATGACAGGACAGAGCAGAAGGCAGCAGACAGCACCATGTGCTTGGCATCGTGTGACCTTGAGAAGTTTCCTTGGGAGGGCGATAAGGTTAACCTATGAGAGAATAATGTCCCCAGTGGACAACACAAGGCACATTAGAGTTAGATGCTCTGTGCTGAGATAGTCTGTAAGTGCCATGAGCAGTTAGGGATAGAAAAATGATGGAGGTGAGGCTGATAGAAAGCCAATGAAAGACATTTTAGAGATGGGGATCCGAGCCCCTGTCCTAAGTCTCCCGCTCCTAAGAGATTGTGATTCACCCACTGGGCTCCTGGGGACCAGTCTCTGCGGGATGGTGGGGCTCCGACTGACCTCAGAGCTCTGGGCCTCAGCAGATCTGCGCAAGGGCGACAAACGGAGGGATGAGGGAGGAATGACAATAGCAGTTACAGCAATTAAAATAGAAATGATATCAGCTGGGATCACTCAACCAATTAGCATACAATTTAGTGTAATAAGAAATCAGAGAGAGGGAGAAAGAGAGAGAATGAGAGCAAGAACACATGTGCCTACCAAGAATAAGAGAGGAAGCAAAAGACCGAAACTGCTGGATTTCAACGTTGGCGAGCTCTCCCTCATTTGCCAGCAAGAATTGCACCCAAGAAGGAAGATAACTGCTTCTCTGCCATTTTGGAGCCCAGCATATTATCTTTTGGCGATTTTGACATCTTACTTAGGCCTGTGCCAGTCTGATTTTAGGAAGAGTGTACATTATTTACATGAAAACAAATATGAGCATTAGGAGGCATTTTTCCCCTGTGTGCAATTCCTACGAAAGAATTTACATTCTTCTAATTTGCTGCTTTATTGCACCACTTAGTACCCGCCTGAGATGAGCACAATGTCCTCAGTTAGGAAGGTGCTGAGGAAATTTACCCTTTTTGCACTGAATCGCTGGCTCTCCTCCTTGAAGCCACCAAACTCTTACTCACTTGAAATTCCCCTTTCTAAGCATCTCTTTTGTTTTGTAGGTATCAGCTGATCCCCACGTCGAGATGCAGGCTCGGGTAGACGTGTGACTTTGATGTGGCATTCTCCGTGTGATGTGGCAGTATTTCTCCCTGATTGAAAATGGCCTTTGCAATAACAAATGCAGAAGCGTGTGCTTTATTTATGTTGCAATTGATGAATTCTTCTTTAAAATGGGGGTTCTGGATGTATTTTAGCAACACACAAACATGAATACCATATGGTGAGCTGCTTCCTGCGGAGTTCGGATAAACATCATGAATAGCATTAATGTAAACCACATGGAGTAGCGGTACCCTCCCTCCCCGATCAGTACACTTCCAGACCGAAACTGAACCGGGAAAGTGGCTTAGGAAACCAAGCAGTGAACTCTGGTGTCAGGAGACTGTGGTGTGTTTTCCTCCAGGAGAAGGAAGACAAATTTAGAGTCTTGCTTTAAGCACATAGGAATACGCACATCCGTGCTTTTTGCTTGCTGCATTTAGAGTTTTAGGACTCTGAATGCTCCAAGAGGCAAACTTTGGAGGAAGCTTTTGGTGCGATTGTGGACTTCATTCACTCACAGGTTCTGTTAAAATTGAGAGAAATACAGAAAACCGTTCAAGGTCTTTGAGCCACCACAGGCCCGTGCACGGGCAGCCGTGCCCATCACACTTACCCTGAAAGAGTAACTCACTGGCTCGGGAAGAGTTTTTGTGCTCATTGAGGACGAACTGTAGAGGTGACACTGATCTTCATCAGGATGGAGCAGAGGGCGAAGGAAAGCCACCTGGGTCTCCCATTAATGGAGACTAATCTTTGTAGCTGAGCTTTCTTTTCAAGTAGCAGCAGGGAGCAAAATTCTCTACTGTGTTGTTTTTGCTCAACATTTTATGGATCTAATGTGCCTTGGCCAGATTACTATAATCTATGGGGGCTGTACCCATTACTGGAACCTAGATTTTTCTGAAGTTCAAAGTCTTTTCCATTGGGTTTATTCTTTCCCTGTGTCCGTTTCCTGCTGGGTAAATCCCCCACAGATATAGGGAGATGGGAATAGGACATCCCTTGCCCCCCCACTTGTCTATTCCTCTCTGCCTTCTTATTTATCGAGTCTCTACGACGCGCCAGATGTTGTGTTGCCTACTTCCCATTGTTCCTGCATGAGCACCATTCTTGCTTTGAATTTCACCTCTTCTGTTGAGTTGCCGTAGTTGCCCATGGGGAGGAGGACTTCCATCGTTTATCTGTTTTTGCCACCTGCTCCCACTTTCCTTTCTCTACACTATGATCTCCCAATGTCTTGATGACATTAAAATCCATGTCATCCAGACTGGCCATGAGTTAACTAATTGTTGATGCTAGGTTGAGGGTATTTGGGGGCTTATGATACCATGTTTCTACTTTCACATAAGCTTGAGATTTTTCATAAGAAAAAGTTAAAATAATCCATGTTGATGACCCTTAGCAAATTGCGGTCTTACAGTTCCTGAATATGATCTTTATCTCCACTTTAGCTACCATGGGCAAGGCCATGTGTTGGACTGACCATTTCTCCCTCAAGACCTGAAATTTCCTTATCTGAATTCACTTTCCACCTTCCCTTCTCCCGCTCCATTCACTGACTGAATTCATTACTGACCAACATCCAGATCTCACATCCCTTTCACACACTCAGTTCTCAAAATCCATTTGTTTTCGTTATGGCTTTAGTTAAGTTCCTGCCTGGCCTAGGTCCCTTGGATTGGCCAACGAAATGATTCTCGTATCAGCATACTTAATTCCCTACCCACCTGTGTTTATATGGTACCTGTTCTTCCAATCTTCATCCCATGGAAGCCCCACTACACATTTTTTTCCTGTTTACTTGTATAGCAAACAGACCCGAGGGCACATTACCTGAGTACAGTCTATATGCCAGAAAATTACAAACATTCCTTCAGGGAATATCTTATGAGCTGTCATCATTCCTTTATTTTAACTCACATCCTAGCCACCTAGAGCAGCACGGTCCACTAGAACTTTCTATGGTGATTGAAATGTTCTATGAATCTCTACTGTTCAAAATGGTAGTCACAAGCCACATGTGCTGTGGAGCCCTTGAAAGGTGACTAGTGAGCCTGAGAAACTGAACTTTAATCTTATTACATTTTCATTGATTTGAATTTAAATAGCCACTTGTGGCTAGTGGCTACCAAGCTGGACAGCGCAGCTTTAGAGCTTTGGGGCATTGCCCTAATTTCATCATTGTTATTACTACCTGGAGACTCTTCCTGCCAAAGTGGTATGTTTCCTTCTCTCCATGAGGCCAGCCCTTCTGTATCGTGAATATTTTCTCTTTGTCATCCCTTTGTTGTTGTCTTTGTGGTAGACTGACTTGACGCTGGGCACAAAGATGGAAGAGTCTGGGTTGTTTGCCCTCGCTTAACCCTCTCCTTCTGCCAGGCCATCTTTGATGCTTTATTTCAGCACCACATGCCTGGAATTCTATCATTTATTTCCTGAACCCCTGCAGTGGCCTCTGGCCAGTTTCCTTGCTGCCATTTTTGCTCCCCTACAGCCCATTCTTCATCCAACAGATAGAACGAATGCATTAAAATGAAATTCAGAATTCCTCTTCTCTCTTGCCGTTTCAGGGACATTACAAGTGCTTAAGCCCAGGAGGTTCCTCTTCTGCTTTTTGCAGAGCTAGCTTCTTATCCTTCAACTCTCAGCTTAAATGACACCTTCTTAGAGAGGTTGTCTCTGACCACGCTAAAGAACATCCTCATTTCACTGTCTGTCTCTGCTTTTTTTTTTTTTTTTTGGTTTGCCCTGTTTGTTTGTTTTTTCCCTCTGTAGCATTTGTTACTATTTTATGTGTTTCTCCTCTCCTATAGAATGTCCAAGATGTCAGGTTTTTGCTCCCTCTTCATTAGATTTCTAGTATTTAGCATGTAATAGACACTCATCAAGAATTGTCAGATGAATTATTGAATCATTGACATTTTCCCTCTCAGAGAGCATGATGGGCTAGCCTCTTCCTTCACAAAGTCTGGTCGATGGACCAGCAGCATGGCACCACCTGGAATTTTGTTAGGAAGGAAAAATTTTGTTGAAAATTCAGACCTACTATATTCAAATATGAAAACACAGACCTACTATATCCGAGCAGCCCTGCTTTAGTAGACTGGCTGAGAGAAAGAGTGGGCACCTCTGTGAGCATCCTCTGTGTTTGACCCAGTAAGGGTTGTCTCTCTAAGCAAAGAGAATAAGAATTTCTCTCCAACAACAGAAATGTACAGTCTACTGACCATTCCCTGGAAGTGGGGCTACAGTTTTCATGTCTAAGTGTGTTTGCCAGTTACATGGGCTCATCTGAGCTGGGACTGTAGGAGTGCTGATGAGGGAAGCATGGGTTTAAGTCCTGACTTATTATTTACTGGCTGTAATTATTATTTGGCACATTACTACCTCTCTGTGTCTATTTGACAGGGGCATTAAAAATATAGCCAGGTGGCACATCCAGGCTATGGAATATTATTCAGCACTAAAAAGAAACAAGCTATCAATCCATGAAAAAGCATGGAGGAAACTTAAACGCACATTACTAAGTGAAAGAAGCCAATCTGGAAAGACTACATATCATAGGATTCCAACTAAATAACATTCTGGAAAAGGCCACACTATGGAGATAGTAAAAAGATCCATGGTTATTAAGGTTGGGGTGGAGGCAAGGAATGAATAGGTGGAGCAGAGAGGATTTTTAGGGCAATTAAAATTCTCTGTATGATGCCATGATGGGTACATGTCATTTGTCCAAATGCACAAACTACACAACACTAAGAGGGAACCATAATGTAAGCTATGGACTTTGAGTGATGATGATGTGTCAATGTGGGTTCATCAGTTGTAACAAATGTACCACTCTGGTGAGGGGTGTTGATAATGGGAGAGGCTCTGTGTGTTTGTTGGCGGGGCGGGGGTGGGCAGTGTGAGAGCAGGGGATATAGGGGAAATTTATGTGCCTTCCCCTGAATTTTCCTGCGAATCTAAAACTGCTCTAAAAAATAAAGTTTGAATAAAAAGCAAACAAGTATGGGCGCCTGGGTGGCTCAGTCGTTAAGCGTCTGCCTTCGGCTCAGGTCATGATCCAAGGGTCCTGGGATTGAGTCCCACATTGGGCTCCCTGCTCTGCAGGAAGCCTGCTTCTCCCTCTCCCACTCCCCCTGCTTGTGTTCCCTCTCTCGCTGTGTCTCTCTCTGTCAAAAAATAAAACTTTAAACAAACAAACAAGCAAACATAGCCAGCATTTATGGAGTGCTTACAATGAACCAGGCACTACACTAAATGCTTTACTTGAATTCATACTTCATACTCACAGAGCCCTATTAGATCCCTTTCTGTGATCCTATGTTGTAGACAGAGATTTGGGGTTTACAGATGCTGAGAATTTTGCACTAGGTCACGTGGTCGGTGGACCGCTAAGCCGGAATTCTAACCTAGGACTACCTGCCTGGTCCCCTGGTGCTCTGCAGCTCTTGGATGATAGCGCTTGGGGTTCTTGTGATAGCCCAGTGAAATAAAACAGTGCTGATAAATGATTAAGCTCTGTGTAAATGCTAGTGAACATAATTTGGAGCGGGACAAATAGCAAGTCCCCCAGCATATGACCATCTTGCACATATGGTCCCAGACAGGGAGCGGATCCCCTGTCTGCTGGTGTCCATGGACCTCAGCCCCTCCCGGGGAGGTGCAGTGCAATGACTGTGGGGATGGTAGCCCTCTCCCCGCACTAGGGAGAAGATCTAGATGAGAAGCAATGGGAGAACTGCTGTCCTCCAGGTCCTGCACACAAGCTCGAGATTGGACCCATGCAGGATTCTGGCTGCTCTCAATCTGCCCCTTATAAATGGAAGGAGAGAAACCGGTACTCAGGCCCCTACAACCAAGGTCTCAAATGCTCACTGTGTGTGTATTCTATGCACTTCTGTCATCTCTGCAAGTAGCACAAGATCAAAAATGTATCCCCTTTTCACACCTGGGGAAACAGAAGTAGAAAGAGGTAAAATCGTTTGCCTGAGGTCATGGACTTCATCATTGCTAAGAGCAAGGACCAGGCATTCAAACATTTCTTTACTCCAAATTCAGAATTTTATCTAGTAGATGATTCTGCAAAAGAAAAAAAAAGCTGGTGTTTCAGTTCTTTTATGCTAAGCTCCATTTCAGCGTTTCTTCTGATGTATGGCCCAAATTCTGCTTCAGTGGGTCTTGTTCAAAACTCATTTCTTTGGTGAACCAGCCTCTAATCTCATATGACCACGGGCTCTCCTTAGACTGAAGCTCCCGGACATGGTCTTTGAAAAATGACATCATAATCCTAAAAAGAAATGAAGGAAATTGAAACCAATCTTTGCAACACACTATTTTTATTTGGTTGCTTGTGCTATTTAGATGAAGAGGGTACTGGATAGGGACTATATCTTTTCCATGTTTTATACCATGCTTAATAAGTTCTCAGAATATAATAAATGTTTCACAGGCCAATGAAAAATTCCAAAGCACATAACCTACTGGGAGGTTATAAAACTATTCATGGCTGACACTGATGAGAAGATCAGAGTTTTTACCCTACAGGGAGAAGACACTGTGACACCCAGAGAAGCCAGGACTTATTCTTGGGAAAACCAGATGTATAGAGTATTTCAGTGCAACCTGTTTTCAGAAGGAATGTTAATAAGCATATACAAATGTATGTAATAACAATGTACTAATTTATGTCATCCTATGATCAAACTATAGTGGGTGCTGGTTGTTTATCATGTGATGCACTGATTTTAATATGGATTTTAAAAGAGGACCTTTAAAATGCTATATTGCTGATTAAATGAGATTATATATGTAGAAGACAGCGTATGTATATTAACTATTCTATAGATCTAAATTATTATTCCTAATGATGGAATCATTTCAGTTGTCTGAATAAGTGAGTGAGCTTTGTGAAATTATTGGGAAATAAATGTGTGAAGCTGTTGGACAAATACAATTTGAAATGGAACCATCCACACTGTGTGAGAGTTACATGGGGTGTTGGAGATAAGGTTACCTGGAACAAGAGGTAGGAGAAAAGATGATCTGGAATAAGAGGGAGGAGAAAGCACTTTAGTAATGTACATAGATGTTGAGAGCCACCATTTTTGAACATTTTCTTCTTGAATTTATCTGTTGTAATGTCCTGGTATCGATATTCATTGCAAATGAAACTTTTTACTAATGTGTGTGTGTGTGTGTGTGTGTGTGTGTGTGTGTGTGTTACTGGAAGGCTTGGTACTTACGTATACTGAAACAGTTTAAGCACAACTATGGTAGAAAGTCAATATACAGAAAGTTTGAGGTCAGCGAAGGAGTGGGCACCTGGAACCCCTGTGAGGCAGAGGCGATGAGGGACTCAAGTCCAAGTCAGTGGTCAAGGCTGGTCGGAGCTGGGTGGCAGCAGAGTGACCTGCAGTAGGATGTGTCCTCAAACAAGAATGGGGCAGGAAGATGGGATGTCAAAGTCTTGTGAAAGAGATTGCTAAATAAATATAAAGTGCCAAGTGCTATGATAAGGATGATGTGTTTTGAGTATCTACCAGGTGTCACGTATATATTTTACAATGCAATTACATGTACCAAACATTTTATCTTTTTTTTTTTAAAGATTTATTTATTTATTTTAGAGAGAGAGAGAGAGAAAGCGAGCATGAGTGGGAGGGGCAGAGGGAGAGGGCAAGAGCATCTTCAGCAGATTCCGTGTTGAGCGGGGAGGCCTACTCAGGGCTCAATCTCACGACCTGAGATCATGACCCCAGCCGAAACCAAGAGTCAGATGCTTAACCGGCTAAGCCACCCAGGCGACCCCTTATTTTTCTTTTTAAAGGGAATGTTTCCATTACGTTGCTAGACCTCACAGTCTGCATTATGTAAAACATGCATTAATACAATTCGCTGCAGGGGCGCCTGGGTAGCTCAGTCGGTTAAGCGGCTCCCTTTGGCTCAGGTCATGATTTTGGTGTCCTGGGATGGAGCCCCGTGTCGTGCTCTGTGCTCAGTTGTGAGCCTGCTTCTCCCTCTCCTTCTGTTCCTCCCCCCTCATGCTCACTCTCTCTCTCTCTCTCTCAAATAAATAAATAAAATTTAAAAATAAATACGTGGGGCGCCTGGGTGGCTCAGTTGTTAAGCGTCTGCCTTCCGCTCAGGTCATGATCCCAGGGTCCTGGGATGGAGCCCCGCATCGGGCTCCCTGCTCCGCGGGAAACTGGCTTCTCCCTCTCCCACTCCCCCTGCTTGTGTTCCTGCTCTCGCTGTCTCTCTTTCTGTCAAATAAATAAATAAAATTCACTACAGCTGGAAATTCAATGTTAGACCCTTTTGGATGGTAAAAGAAGGTTGGACGAAAACTTGCAGATTTGTATCAGTCTATTGCTTAGAATCTACTGTCAGTTTACTTTCCCAAAGTAATTCACATGCTAAGGAAAAGCAGATTAATGAAAATTCAGGTTCAACTATATCATCAGTAGACTGGATGACTAAGATGAGAGGCTGACCCAAAACAAGGGCAAAAATTTCCAATGAGATTCTGTTTATTATGTAATTTACAATGAGTAAGAGGAGCAGAATTCTTTCTGGGGTGTTTTTATTTGGAGACCCAGAGCAGGAGGATGGGAGATTGTTAATATTTTTCCTGTAGAAGAGCTCCCGTCCCACCAAACACAGAAAAGATTGGTCATATAACAACTTTCTTTCTTTCTTTCGTTTTCTTTCTTTCTTTCCTTCGTTTTCTTTCTTTCCTTCCTTTCTTTCTTTCTTTCCTTCTTTCTTTCTTTCTTTCTTTCTTTCTTTCTTTCTTTCTTTCGTTCTTTCTTTCACATGTCTTATGAGTAAGCACAATGCTATGCTCTACAGGAAACAGTGGAAGTTAATGCTGAGATTACCAAAATGGTGAAGAAATTGGTTTTATTTTGTAGTCATGATGACTGAAAGAATGCTCTTTGCCCTGACTCTGCTTACACTTTCTTCTTTCAGATTCAGTCTCTTTTCTGAACTTAGTACTCCTTCTTGTTTCTCTCCTGCCCTTCCCCCCTTTCTTTTTCCTCCTGTTGCAGCTCTGCCTGACGTCCACTTTCATGCTCTCTCAACCTCTTAGCTTCTTGGGGGAAGTAGGACGAGAGGTTTTAAACTTCTCTTGGCAGAAAGAAGCATGCTTTCTGAGCACCCTTTCCCACGCTTTGACTTAGCAGCTGACTGGGGGCTTGTTTTAATATTTTTCACAACCATTGTCATGCAGGTTACACCACTGCATTGCTTCACCAAGTTGGGTTCTGACCAAAGAGATATATTTTAAAAATGGGTATGATAAGACCTACCCTGGCTAAACAGTTTAGCACCAGACTAGTTTATGTAACACATATCTTACTGCTATATACAAAGGTCTAAATTACATGGTAAGATAATTAGAGATTAAAAATTGTGACTTCAAGATAATATGTGCAAAATAAAGTGGAGTAAAAGCGTGATTCACTTGAGAGCAGGATTACACCATTACCAGAAAAATTAAATTCTAAACATTGAGATTCAGTTTTCCCTGGTGAGGTTCATCCTAAGTGCACTTGTTTCTCTTTCAGTCAATTTCTCCTCTCTCCTGTTCAGCGTCCTCTGAGAAATTACTGTCTTCAGGTAGTTTGCTAGCAGGGCCATTGGCACTCCAAGCCGGAAGTCAAAGTCAAGTGTAGAAATTGGATTGTCAAAGATGGGGCTTGTGGGTGGTCTCCCAAATTCTCCTCCTACGTTCTTTCTAGTGCATCATGTGGTCTATAATGTATACTTTGTTTGGAATATAATAAAAAACTTTAGGCTTCGCCACAGGTACAAGTATGCACCCACACATGGACAACAATCTTTTATATACAAATGCACATAGTCATTACTTCAGGGTACACACATGCTTACCTTTCTGATTTTTTCATACACACACACACACACACACACACACGTCTCTTACCAGGCTTCCCTGTATAGGAGCTTGATTGAATTAGGCAAGGAAGGACAGAAGGTCCCAGGTAATCATAAACACTACTTTCAAGACATGGGCAACCCACTTACTATTAATTAGGATTGACAGCAATTATTCAACTATTGGGTTAACTCCCCAAATGAAAATACCTTATATGTTTTCACATTTGCAGATTAATTATTTCATTAATGAATTCTTTCTATCGGCTTAATATGCACCAACATAACAGAGCCCAACAATTCTCTCAGACTATAAAGGGGTACTAATTTTGTAACACCTATAATGCATATTTCCCATTCTAGTTATACCTTACTTTTGTTGGTGTGAAAATTAGTTTATATTTCCTGAGCACAAATACTGCTTAAAATTGGAGGAAGGTGGGACTCCTGGGTGGCTCAGTCATTAAGCGTCTGCCTTCGGCTCAGGTCATGGTCCCAGGCTCCTGGGATTGAGCCCCGCATCAGGCTCCCTGCTCCACGGGAAGCTTGCTTCTCCCTCTCCTCTCCCACTCCCCGTGTTTGTGTTCCCTCTCTCGCCGTGTCTCTCTCTCTGTCAAATAAATAAATAAAATCTTTAAAAAATAAAAAAAAAAATTGGAGGAAGGTGGTCCAGGATTAATGGGAAAATGAAGTGGATACAAAATTTGCCTCGGACAGAAATTTCCGCTTTTTGTGATGGTGGGAAAGGTACTAAGGAGGACTATGGGGAACATTGATAACTTATTTTTTTTTTTGTTACAAAACATGAACCTATTTATCTGATTTCTTAATTATAGGAACATTAACTTATTTTTCAACAATTTATTTTTTATTACAAAAGTAGCACATACCATATAGAAAAGAAATACAAATAAGCACATCTAAAAATTCACCTCAGTTAAAAATGCACTGGAATTAGATCTGCAGTGAAGGGTTTGTACCACGTATTAAGAGTAGTTATCCCAGTGGGGGGATTGTTAGTATGGTAATTTCATTTTTATGGTTCCTTTGGAGAGAACCAGAAAGTTGCTTTGAAAAAGTGTTGAATTAGACCTGTGTGGGAGATAACTAGAAAATACCTTTAAAAGACGAAACAAAACAAAACAAAACAAAAAACTATGAAAAACCCAGAAATGGAGCACTTGGATCCTGTCCCAAGTTCTTTAAGCTTTTTTTGCCTTAAAGAAGCGACCTGGCGATGGTGGACAGCACAGTCTGGGTGCATTCAGCCACACCTGGATCTCTACCAGGGCGTGACGCTCAAAGAACAGACTGTGACGCTAGGACCACAGATTATCAAACAAATGGACAGGTGTATATTTTAAGTCACGATAAAATCTTTAAGGTATTTTTTGTATTTTTCCTTCTTTTTTTTAAACTTCAGGGACACCTGGGTGCCTCAGTCGTTGGGCGTCTGCCTCGGCTCAGGCCATGATCCCAGGGTCCTGGGATCCAGCCCCGAATTGGGCTCCCTGCTCCACGGGAAGCCTGCTTCTCCCTCTCCCACTCCCCCTACTTGTGTTCCCTCTCTCGCTGTGTCTTTCTCTGTCAAATCAATCAAACAATCAATCAATCTTAAAAAAAAAACAAAAAAAACTTCAATTGACTTTTGCAACAACTCATCCAAAACTTTCCACTTTTTATTCTATCCAATGGTAAAAAATGCAATCTAATCAACTCCAGGCAGACTTCTCACTCTGGTTTTCTTACACTTTCAGATTTTTGTCAATTAGATGTTTTACGGTGAGATCATTGTAGACTTACCTGGAGTTGTAAGAAATAATGCGGAGAGATCCCGTGTACCCTTCACCCAGTTTCCCACCAATGGTAACATCTGGAAAAAGTATGGTAGGAAATCACAACCAAGATACTGACAATGATATAGTCAGGATGTAGAACATTTCTTCACCGCAAGGACTTCTCACGGTGTCGCTTTTTCTCCTGCCCCCACCTGTACCTTAACCCCTGACAAGCACTCATCTATTCTCTATTCTTTAATTTTGTCATTTTAAGAATGTTATATAAATAGATTCACATAGTAGGTGATCTTTTGTGATGGCGTTATTCCTCAGCCTAAACCAGTGGTGATTTACCCAGGTTGTCCCATGTATCAATAGTTCATTCCTTCTTATTGATTCCATGTCATGGATGTACCACGGTTTATTTAACATTACCTCCTGTGAGGCATTTTGGGTATTTCTAGAACTGGGTTATGCATAAAGGTGCTATAAAGATCAAATTTTGAAAAAACAAAAATAACAACAAAAGTTAACTTTCACTGAATGCCTAATATATTCTAGGCAGTGTTCTAGGAGCTTAACATGTAGCTGACCTGATGTTTTGGTTTGCTTGCTACACTTGCAGTGGTAAAACTGTAAAGATCCCAGGGCAACTGGGACGGTTGGTCACCCTGTCACATCATTAACTCCAAACAATCTGTAGAGTAATTTACAGCCATTAAATAATAAAACATTGGGACTTATGAAAATATTGTCCTCAAATAGTAAGAGTACTGAAAAAAGTTCATTAGTTGTCCTAAGTACCGCTGAGTCCCCAGGTCTTCAATAAATTCCTTTGAGGGCAGCAAGTTCTTTAAAGGTGGTATTTAAATGACAAAATCTGTGTTTTCTCAAACTGGACAATAGGCCAAGATTACAGAGCACTATATTTACTTCTTTACTTGGGAATAGTTGCTATTTGTTGAGGTTTCTCAGGCTATTACATACATTATCTCATTTAATTCTGAAAACAAACTTTTGGAGTAGAAATTACTATTCTCACTTATAGATGAAGAAATTGAGGCTCAAGAGAGTAAAATAATGTACTTCAAGTCACAAATAAGTGATGAGGCAATGAACTGTGCCCCTTTCTGAGGCTACATAAAGCTGTCTCTCAAATAGTAGAGAGATCTGATGTGAGGAGAATGTGTCTAATACATATACGCCAGGGGCTCTCCAACCAGAGTCCCACCTTCAGGCTTCCCAGGTTAAGGGAAGGTGTTGATTACTCTCTGTGGTCCCTAACTCAATGGTGGTGTGCATTAGATTCTCCACAGAATGCTCTTGCTTTCTGCTCTGGAAGCAGTGTTTTTATAGCAGGCATGGTAGCTTGGGGTAGGAGGTAAGGATCTCAGCTTCTACTCAATTAGATGACTCCAATTTCCATGAATGTCTGAGGGGAGATGAAATGTCTCAGCACCCTCTTGCCTACAAATTCCCTTTGAAGATCTCCCTCTAATTAATTTACAGTCTTTGTTTTCAGAAGTGCTTGAAGGTTATAGTCACTGGATCAGTAAGGCTCCTTCTGAGCAAGTCACATATAGATATGACACGTATAGATATGACAGTCACATATAGAAAATGTGGTGCAGTAGCCATGAAAATGAGCCACTCGGATCCTCTGCTGTAAGGAGGGTACTTGACGGACAGTCCCAGCTGCAGTGCTCTGAATCTATCACTGCATTTCTGCCAGGACCACACTTCCCACAGATTGCTTCCAGCCAATGACTGAGTGTGTAAGGGATGCTAAGACAGGCTTGTTCCTACCAAATGGAGAACTTTTCTGAAGAGTGATTTTTGCCTCCAGAACTTCCCATTGGTCTTCTTCAAACCTTAGACCATTGCTGTAGGCTGAGAATCTCCCTGCCCAACCTTCCTTTCTTCCCTCTCTCCTTCACTGGGGTCAGACCCGAATTGCATTCTCAAGGTTCCTGTCTCCATTGGTGCCCTCCCCTTTTCCCTAATGGGCATTTTCCTCAATATATCTCTCTCACGTCTACACCTGTCTTGGTGTTTGCTTCTTAGAGAACCTAAACTAACACGTATTTGCAGTTAATACCTACTGTCTTCAGTTTTGAGGACTTAGCCCAAATTTTCATTTGAAACAACAGAAAAAAAAAATCCATGTAATATCATGCCACATACGCCATGGGTTCAAATTCTAGAATATTTGATTTACTGTCAGGTATCTGAAACTCAAACTTTTTTTGGAGGGGGGAGGGGTAGATTTGAATCAACAGAATATTTGAAGAGAATCATTTTAGTATAAATTCTTGGGATAATTTCCCAGGTTTCTAGCTCAGTTTACTTGTATAAATGGAAACCCAACCATAAAGGAAACAGAACAGAAATAGAAGAGGTTTGATTTGGGACCCTGAGGCCAGTTACGTGCCTCCTAAATTTCTCTCTTTCTCTTACTAATGATAGTCTTGAATACAACCCTTCATCTCTCTGTATTATGCTTCCTTCATCTGAAAATGTAAAATTAGTTCATTACACCCAAGAAAATGTATGATTATTCCCATTTTGCAGATGATAAAATTAAGGCTGAGAGAGATGAATTTAACTTGCCCGAGTTAACCTAGCTAGGAAAAAACAGAATCAAGATTTGGATAGGAGGGTGAGTGGTTACACCTTTGTTCTTTTCATCTAGTTAAAACTGTGTCCAGTGATCTTTAAGGTGTTTCCAATTATTAACTTTATGGATTTATACACTTAAAATTAAAAGATAACACTTTGTCTAAATTCATATTTTAACTGTGCATGGGTTTTGTGTTAGCAAACAGCACTACCTTATTGGGCGATTTTGGTTTATTTTTCATTGGCTGCTTTACTGAGCCTCATCAAATGTATTTGCTTTGCAGAGCTGCAGTGGATTAATTCTGAATAAGTAATTTGGAAATGTTTTTATTCATTTCTGTGGAAACCATCTATTTGGATTTTCATATATCAAGATCATAGAGATTTGTCCCAGTCCAATTGCAATCTTAGTTACAGCAGTGCCGGCTTACATATTAAGGGCATAGTTTTGCTCTGATGGCTCTTCAGAAATCTGTAATTGGTGTGGAACACTGACACTAACAGAATGTGTCTTATGAGGTCCTATGAGTTAGGCTTCTGCAGATTAATGGAATCTTTCTTGATGGAACAAGCCCTTTGGAATTTATTAACACTATCTGCCTCTCCCATTAACTACTCACTTCTCACAGAATTCATTTGGTCTGCCCCTCCTGGTGTTTTGGAGTCAAACTTGAATTTGAGAATCTAACTGATATCCGAGGTAATACATATCAGACCTATTCCTTGACTTTTTACCCCCAAACAGAGCTTTTTTTTTTTTTTTTTGGTTTTGTTTCCATTTGGGGATGAATAATACTTCTTTATATATTTCCTTCCTATAGAACAAGATTCTTTTTATTCTCAGAATATGTCATCCCGCCTTTATCATTATTTTATGCCCTCCGCCTCCACCCCCAGTTTTAGGATTTTTGGGGGGACATTGTAACTTTTTTGTCCTAAACATTACTGAGATGGCTGTGTTTGTGTGTAGGCACATGTTGGGGGACATGCAGTGCAGACCTCCTGGAGCCTAGGAACCACGTTTAAAGAAAAAATGCTGTGGGGATGGTCTAAAGATCTAAGAGTATGTTAGAAATTTAAGCCACAGATATAAATTCTGGGAGAGCTTATGATAAATATCCAAGATCACCTTACTCGCCCTCTCTCCCTGTTTATCGATCATCTATCTTTTTTCTGTCTCTTTCTTTTTTCCTTTTTTCTTTCATATTAAATATTTTTTTTGTACAAAATCATTTCTTAAAACACTGATTAGTTACAACTGATATGTAATATGTAAAACAGCATCTAATATGCCAAATATCACCAACCCAGAGGTGCTAAGCTTGCCCATTTTGGTGAACTTTAACAATTCTGCTTATGTTTATATTATACCTAGTGGTATTACAGCTACATCAGCTTTCTTTTGGCATATTCTTACATTTAAATTTTGTCTCCTGTAAGCATCATATAATGAGTTTTTAAAAACCAGTCTGACAATCCTATTCTTTTATTTAGAATATTTAGTCCATTTATCTTTAATGAAATTACTGATATATTTGGTTTTATATCTCCCATCTTATTATTTGCTTTTTATTCGGTCTGCTTTGTATCCTCTTTTCTCTCCTTTCTTGTTTTTTCTTGAATTATTTTCATTATACCATTTTTCTCCTATTCATTTGTTAATTTTACATTTTTTATTTTTCTTTTGATGGTTAACCCAGAGACCACAACACGTCTCCTTGACTTATTACAAATTATTTTACCTCTTCCCTAATACTGCTAGAAACTTAGAACATTTGAACTCTGTTTACCACTCCTTCTTGTCTTTTGAATTATTCTTGTTATAGAATTTAGTTATCTATATATTTTAAATTTCACAAGAATTTGCAATTATTTTGTATGGTCAATATTCATTTATAGTTTACCACATATTTACCCACATATATATATATATATATATGGATATATATACACTTTTCATATATATATATATTTTTTATATATATATATATTAATATATATATATATATATATATATGTATACACACAGATATATACAGATTCTCTGCCTGGGCCAAGGCTGATCAGCATATATATATATACGTTCACTGTGGCAACTAACAAAAAGTGAATAAGTTAATTTTTAAAAATATTTTGCAAGGCATCAGAGAACACTAAAAGCAATTGCGACTAAATGAACTAAAGTTCCAAAGAAGGGAACAGTGTTCTGAAGTGAGCTGATGATGGCCGGTAATTTTTTTCTCTGGGGACATTTTCAAGTCCTGGCCACAAGTTGATCAGCCTGGGCCCAGGCAGAGAATCTGTGCTGTGGGAAAGAAAAACCAGCAAACTTTTAGCGTCATACAGAACTGGAGTGACAAAATGAAAACTTGAGGAATCCTAAACACACAACCAGTTTTCCCTGAAGGGAAACATTTGGAATTCTGGTGTTGTTCAGGAGAATGGGGTACTAGGCTGAAAACTTCTAGAAGGCAGGAAAAAGTTCCCACAATCTCACAGTGCTTAGGAATTAAATATTTGCCAGGTAAAGAGAACTGTTTCAAATATATGAATCCTCATTCCCTTAAGACATTTGTGAATTTTAAAGTTATACAGGTTAGGAAGATAAAAAATTAAACTGAAAGCCACTGGAGGGAAGAGCTGAATCTTCTTCAGACTTCAGGCTCAAGATACAAAGACCAGACTTTCAGCAAAGAGCTTGGGTTAGACTGCCCTAGGAATAGGAACAAATCAAGGGTAGACTAAGAAATCCTGAAATGAGCCCCAGCCAAGCTCAATCCCTTAATGAATTGAGATAATTACCTCCTCACTCTATCTGAATAACAGAGTTAGGAGGAAACTTTCCCTAATGGAAGATAAAATTATATTGAGCCACTACAGTTCTTTTATACACAAAACCATGCATACGGTCAAAAATTACTAGACAGGAGAAAAAATACAAGACCATATGACCTATAATCAACAGGAAAAAGAGAAAACAAATAAACCCACTACTGATGTAGATTTTTGAGTTAACAAACAAATACCTATGATCAATATATTAAATAAAATGTAGGAAAAGTAGACAAAATAAATGAAAGGATGGAAAATTCTCCAAAGAATTAGAATCTGAATTTTAAAATAATCAAGTAGCTATTCTAAAACTAAAAAGAAAAAAAAAATACAGTATTGTAAATTAACTCAATGAATGGAGTTAACAGCAAATTAAATACAGCAGAACACAAGATTGGTAAACTGAAAGAAAGATTAATAGAAAATATCCAAATGAAGCACAGAGAGAAAAAAAGAATAGGAAAAAGTATATATATATATAAAATATATTTCTTTCTCACAGCACAGATTCTCTGCCTGGGCCCAGGCTGATCAACTTGTGGCCAGGAGTTGAAAATGTCCCCAGAGAAAAAAATTACCGGCCATCATCAGCTCACTTCAGAACACTGTTCCCTTCTTTGGAACTTCAGTTCATTTAGTCACAATTGCTTTTAGTGTTCTCTGATGCCTTGCAAAATATTTTTAAAAATTAACTTATTCGCTTTTTGTTAGTTGCCACAGTGAACATCTTGGCCTGCTGTGGATTACTTCATTCTATCTAAACATGAAAAGTTCTTGTCTTCACACTTCTTCATTTTCTTCATCATTTATGCTACCATTCAGTACTCTACTCTGGAGATGATTATAATATCTTTTATCTAGCAGTTTTCCATATGAAACTAACTTAGTTGTTATTTACTGTATTTTCAAGAATTACATTACCTTAATTGAAGAGAAAAAAATTCTATTTCTTTTCTACCTGTTCTTTAAGACTGACTTTATATACTCCCTCTGCCCTAGCCTTCCCTGATACCCCTGGTTGGACATAAACTCTTCTTTCCAGGAACTCCCACATCACCTTATTCATATGTCTTTATTGCATATATACCTTGCATTATAGTTACCTATATTTATATTCTTTATCGGGCATGTCATAGAGCTTTGTCCATAGTGAAAGGAATAAATGAGCAAAAAACTTACAGCATAATACTGGAGATACTCTCTGGGATACCAAAAGAGTTATTACCTATTCATCCTCATCATTTGTGAAGAGATCCCCTAAGAAGCAATATTTGTGAATGTTTTCAGAGCTAGAGGCCAGAATTATACCAGTACTATCTCATTTGTGTACTGGGGCAAAGACTTTCATGATAGTAAGGTTTTAATATAACTGAACAAGGGTTTTTGCATTAAAATTTGGCTTTCACAGTCATTAAATAGAGGAAACATGGTTAATATGACAAAGACAATTAACCTGCCCACACTTACAGACAGAGGCTATTGTAGAGTTTGTCATATTGATAGCAGTCAGAATTGTCTTTGAGAAAATCCATGTACAGCTTACATTTTCAAGATTATGAGCATAAAATTTCTGAGTCAGAAATGACTTTGCTACTTCACAGATTCTAATACCTCAAAAATCCAACCTCTTCCCATTTATTGAGCGCAACTATGGGCAAGGCACTGTGGGAAAACACAACATTTCAGGCATTATCCATTCTACACCAAGGGGATTAGTTAAAACAAGGCATAAGTATGTCATATAATGCCATCAATATAATAAAATATATGACTCATGCTATATGAACATTATAGGTAGTAAATATTTTAAGGATTTAAAGGAGATGATGAGCACCCTAGGTATGGTCTAGTCAGAGATTTGAATTATATTTTCTCATCAGAGATGTAGCCTCAAAGGCCTTTGGTTTTAAAGTTCTCTCTTTTCCTTTCTTTCTTTCTTTTTTCTTTCCTGTGAGTTGAATTAACATGGCCAATCATGTTGGAAAATAAATGAATACATTTAATATGGCATCCTATCCCAGCTGGTTTTAATAGTCTGAATTGCTTTTAAGAAAACTTGTAAGACAAGTAAAGAACTTCCTGCCAAACTATATGAATGCCATCTGGCCTGAAGTGGGATGTTGGTGGTCTAAGTCCATTCACAAGGAAAGTACAAGTTACCACAGCTATTCTGGAAGAGCCTGGAGGTGAGGGGAGTTGCAGCATTTCTCATCAGAAATGTTAAGTGAGGAAAAGGACTGGAGATGAACCGAATAAGCAGTATCTCTGGAGAGCCAGAGCTTTTATGTATTTCAAAGTGTTTGTTATACTGAAGCAATATTAGCAGTGGGTGGAACATGAACTGTAGAACAAATCAGTGGGAGGGAATCAGAAAGGACACATAAGAACGCCATCTGAGGACTCGTGACACCAGTACATAAATCAAAATTTGCCAATGCTTGAATGTTCCTTCAGCACACTATGAAATTATTAAGAATTACTATAAAGGCCACCTAGTCACATGGAAACGTGCTTGTGAAATGCAAAAAATTTAAGACGTCAAGATATAAATTCAGTTGCATAGAATGTAAAATGTCAAATGAAAAAGACAGGTAAGATCAGACCCCAAAGATAAAAGTTATTGTGCTGGACAGTGGACTAAAGGTAATTTTCTTTTTTCCTCTCTATTTCCCCAAGTGTCCATAATTTGGTTATATTACATTGATAATTAAAAAAATAGTATCTTTAGTCAAAAAATATTTTATGGCATTTTTTTTTCAAAGGCACATTGTATATTCTCTTTACCCTCAAGGAACCCTGAATCTAGTAAAAGGGTAAGACATAAAATCTCACAAACAATATGGAATAGATAAAGAAAGCCATAGTAAGTCAGATGAAAAATATCACACAAGACTGTTGTGATCATGAAGGCTTAATGAAAGCAGTGGAGTTTGAACGGGACCTTGAAGGACATGATTTTAATAGATAGTGTTGAGCATGAAATGGCATTCTCTGTTGAGAAAATGCACAAGCAAAAGGGCAAAGATGGAAAAGCATAGCCGTGTTTGTGGAAAAGCAAGGATTCACATTGTTCAGTGAACACGGTAGTAAAGAAAAATGTGACCTGGAAGTGAGGCTGAGGCCAGGTTTTAAGGTATCTTGCATGCCAAGGGAAAAGTTGGATTGTGTCATGGCATCCCAATAGCTGATCTGCGTATTTCACTTTGGAGTGTACCAGCTGCAAAGGGTTTTCACATTCGTTACATGTGATTTTCATGATAATGTTTAGAATAAGAGATTATCACTCCATATACAGATGACAAAACTCAAGTTGGAGAAGCTCAGTGACCTCCCAAGGTCACAGAGAGAGTTCCTCTTGCCCACTCTTGCACTTCCCTGTAGTTAATCTACACCAACAAAATATAGCATTTGCCACGATGCATCATCATTAATTGCTCACTCTCCCCTCCGGCACATCCTCTTCATCTAGGGCAAATTCACTAAGAGTTCCTACGTGACTTCAAATGGTTGACTTAAGAAGTTTCTTTGTTGGAAGAAGATGCTGGTCAGAGGATGACTTAATTTGAAAGCCTTGGTTCGACTCCTAGCTCCATTACTTATCAGCTGTCTAACCTTATCAAATAGTTTACCCTTTCTGAACGTAAGTGTCCTGACCTTTAATTTTTGAATAATATCTATCTCATGGAACTGTTCAGAAGAGTAAATGAGAAAACATGTATAAAATGCCAGCATAATACCTAATTTATTACAAGCAGTAAATCAGCGGAAGTGTTATGTTGTTATAATATTGTTGACATAATAACTTTGAATTAATAACTAAATCTTATTTCTCTTATTCTTTTTTTCCTAATTTAGTTTGGTTTTCAAATGTTCCTTTTTAAAGATTTTATTTATTTATTTGAGAGAGAGACAGCATGCAAGGGACCATGAATGGGGGAGGAGAGGGGCAGAGGGAGAAAGAGAAGCAGGTTGCCCTACAGCGGACTCCATCCCAGGACCCATGAGATCATGACCTGAGTCGAAGGCAGACACTTAACCAACTGAGCCCCAGGCACCCCCCCTCAAATGTCCTGGATTTGAGTGACTTGATTGGAAGCAAGAAGCCTGCCATGTCTCTAAATGTAGGATGACTTCATCCCGCAGCCAAATGTTTACCTCCCCAGCCCACCTAACTCCATGTGTCATTTTGTTGTACATAGGGGATTTGAAAGGCCACAGAGGAAGAGTCACCCTAATAAATAAAAAACAGAAGGGGAGGTTAGAATCAAGGACCACTTTACCTGAAGTTATATATTTCTTTTTAGCCTGAGGCGTAGATAGTTCTGCATGTTAACTCACTCCAATCATCTTGTTTTTAGCATCATTAGTGAGCTAGAAGCACTCAGGTAATATTACTCCTGCTAATGTTAAGAAATGACATTTACTGAGTCCTTAATATATGCCAGACAATAACCTAGAAAAGAATAAGCCACTCAAACTTCAATTTGTAGAAGATTTTTTCTTATCCTTATACTGTTGTGTTGCATTCTTGAAGCGTATTTTTCATACTCATTGTTGAACTGAACCTTTTGTTATTGCGCCAAGCCTGTAAACTCAACACATGTAGAGTATCTCCATTAAGAACCCCGTCCAATACTTGGCCCATATTTATTATACTAACCAGAGCAGAACTATACAGGTACAACCACACAAAGAAAACATACTACTTAGATATTTTCTTTTTATATTGACCTTTCTGCTTCTTCTCATCGCTCCTTTCTTTTTTTTTTTTAAAGATTTATTTATTTATTTTAGAGAGAGAGAGAGAGAGAGCACGTGAGTGCAAGTGGAGGGAAGGGCAGAGCAAGAGAATCTCAAGCAGAGTCCACACTGAGCATGGAGCCCTACACAGGGCTCAATCTCACCACCCTGAGATCATGACCTGAGCCGAAATTAAGAGCCTGACGCTTAACTGACTGAGCCACCCAGGTGCCCTGCCATTTTATTTTCTATCAGAGTTTCAACATCCTCTAGGTCAGGTGCTTCTAGGAAGTCAGGCTTGATCAGTCATGATCTTCCTGCTACCTCATCTATAGGAACTCAGTCTATCTATGTGTCTGCCAGTGTGTTTTAATTGGCTTTGGGATGCTTTACCAAACTTATTTTAGCTTATTTGCTATTTCATTTAAAAAATACTTTGACCTGGGGCACCTGGGTGGCTCAGTCGTTAAGCGTCTGCCTTCGGCTCAGGTCATGATCCCAGGGTCCTGGGATCGAGCCCCGCGTCGGGCTCCCTGCTCAGCCAGGAGGCCTGCTTCTCCCTCTCCCACTCCCCCTGCTTGTGTTCCCTCTCTCACTGTGTCTCTCTCTTTCAAATAAATAAAATCTTTAAAAAAAAATACTTTGACCTAGAGAACCAAGTTTAATAAGAACTTAGGCATTTATAGTGATGCCTTTTGGGATATGTTCAATAAATACTTGATACAATGTCGATAATGATGACAATTTGTTAGGTGATATAAATGTCAAGCTGCTGGGAAAACATAAATTTGGCCCTAATAGAGGAGCACAGACACAGGTACTAATTTTAAGCCTACAAACACAGCTTAATTAACTAAAAAACTGGGTCCCTATGCTCACTCTCCCAGTTTTTGTCAGTCTAGTCACAAACTTAAAGTAGGCGGTTCCTTGGGATTAGGAAAAAGACAGTTTTTGCTTAACTGCCCATGGTATCTGGTCAGTACTAGAGCTTTTGGGGATTCAGGGCATTTGGAAGAAGCCCTGCAACAACTAGTCAATCGGCTCAGGAGAAGATGGTTAAAGAGGCTACCGCAGAGAGCAAGCATGGAAGGCTGGAGATCCAGTTAGAAGAACACAGAAACCCCATTACTCTTTCTTTCATGGAATACTAGGAGGGATCAAATGATCCTTTACTTATGGGTTTAATCATCAACAAAGGTCCATTTAGCTGGGAAAAATAAATAAATTCTTTCCAGCTTGCAGGCTTCAGGAAATAGCTTCCAACCCTTCATAGCTCTTTGCCTAGAAGGTTGCCCAACTTCTACCTTCAGCTACATGCCTCAGTTTCCCCTACTGTCTCCCACAGCCTCTTTCCTTCTGCTGCACTTCCTTTTCAGATTTTAAAAAAGAAAATACAATTAAATACTATGTTTTAAGATAATTGATCTAATTAAGTGCGTGATTCACTTATTCTTTAGAAAGTATGCAAGTACTGTTTAATACGTATGGTGCTTCTAATAATCTACATAAATATTTAATTATTAGATCTTAGATAACTTATGCCTCATCACAGCACTCTTGCAGTGGATAAATCAGATTCTACTCACGATTTTTTTAAAAATTCATTTTTTTAAGTCAGCTCTACACCCAACGTGGGGCTTGAACTCACTACCCTAAAATCAATAGTCGCATGCTATACTGACTGAGCCAGCCAGGCACCCCTCTACTCATAAGTTTTAACTCACACATTTCTTTCAGAAGCATTCCATAATTTTTTGCATCATCTATACCATATACATTTATATATTGCCAGGAAGCTAAATAAACTTGCAAAGCGTATCAACAGAATAACAATATTTAGGCACTTACATATTGTAAACCTTTAAACAATTCACCATAGAGATTTATATGTATGCCTTATAGGTAGGAATATGAGACAGTTGAATTAGTACATAAAGTTTTTATTTAAAGTTTTCCCCTTCCAAGCAAGCTTCATTTACACATTCTAATACTGTACAAAATTTACAATCTCTGTGACTTATGTACTCACTTTTCACTTCTAATAGTTTGTGCCTTTCTGAAATACAGAAAGCTTTATTTATAGTTCTCATAAATGCTCTTATTTATTTTGCCTAGAAATAAAAAATAAATGAAGAACAAGTCTAAGGAAAGTGAATATCCTCGTATAAACTGTGACTTTCAGAAGAAATGGTAGCAGTTGACGATCAAAGTTTCTGAAGCCGACCTTGTTCTCTTCAGGACGCCAGCTAGGCTCTTCCCCGCAAAGTACTGTAACTTTTCTTTCCTTCTCTATATCGTATGTTTTCAAGGAAAAAGAAATGAAAGTTGATTGCACTGGATATATATATATATATATGTATATTTATATATATATTTTTACAACGGATCCTTTGGATCTGAACATACAAATAAATACAAAAACAACAAAGATTGCACTTTACTGTAGAAACGGCATTAGATTCCAGTACACTCATCTATCTTGACATGCTCCACGGTGAAAGCTTATCACCAAGGCATTTTTAATCTGTGGCTTCCCCACGTCGTTGTTCCGAATGACACCTTTGTTGAGGGATTCAATACACCTCTGGGTGATTGAAAAATATTTTAGGCTAGTATTTACTCCTAACTGTTGTTGTTCCAGCTCTGAAGGGCTTGAACATCAAATTCATGTTCCTTCCCGTTTTGCTTTGTTGACTGGCCGCACCGAAAACTATCTCATGCTCTCCTGACCTTCTGCTCCTAAATTCCTCATGCTCCTAAAGACAACTAGCAATTGCTCACCTAGCTGAGCTCAGGCATCTTTGGTGATAACAAACGAATATGATGAGTTGGAGAATAATCAGGGTGAGTCATGTGATTTTCTAGAGCCAAATCTGGAGCCATTTCTAGAGCCAGCGGTGAGGAAGAGGGAGAAATATTTGTTAAGACCTATGATTCACTCCTGTGGCTCTTTTAAGTTGTGTGTCTTAGGGACAGAGAGACAACTGGGATTGTACTTAAAAGAAATTATTCTTTCTTTTCATCCCTGAATTCCTAAAAGCAATCTCCCAGTTTCATTATGGGTTAAGTTTGGGTCAGATGTGTTATTCAACAGAATCTCTTCAATATTGTACGAGTGACTTTGTCAGTCCTACCTTTTGAAGGAAATGACAGGTGTGTTCACTACTTTTTTATATACTGTAGAAAATGAGAAAACATGAGCCTCTGTGGAATGAACAGTTACATAATATATTTTGTTTTAATCTTTCATATAAAATTGAGGACACAGATTATGACTGGCTGGCCTAGAACCTACAGGGCAGAAAGCAATTGCTGCAAGAACCAACATCTTTCTCTTCTCTGATCCCATGAGGTGCTGTAAGGGGCAGAATGTAAATGAAATGCAGATCTATAGAAACAAACATGTTCCTCTTTAATCTTATATGATTTTCTACAACTGTGTTGCCTATGGAGTCTGTGAAGTAGCCACAGGTTAGGAATATAGAGTCAAGTGGCAATTTCTGTGATGCAGTAAGTATTTTAGTGGGTCAAATTCTGAATCATTCATGAACACAATATCCCCAAAACTTCAACATAGATCACATGCAGGTAGACTACAATGCACAATACTGATCTTAGGTCTCTCTGGGGGCACTCTTCTATATTTTATCTTTCTCCTTTTGAAAGTTAAAATCCACGTGAGGGGTTTTTGTAAAGCTGGGGCAAGTTAAAACCAGTCTGAAATGGAAGAGTCTGTCACCACCGCATGTTTGGTGTGATCCGAGTTACAGACATGGTATCTGTTCAAGAACAGGTCTTTTTCTTTTATAGTTACTTGGAAATATCGTTAGAAACCAAGGGTGGGTTTCGGCAGTTGTACCATTAGAATGCACTGTTCCTAGCATAATAGTGATGTCACCTGTCACTGTCTCCAAGAATGTGATACTGTTCATTCCAGGGCTTGCTGGTGTTATTTGTTGTAAGGGACGCAGGCGGGCAGGATAACGGTTGCACAGGCTGGGCCTGCCAGAGGTTCCGCTACATCTCCTTCCAGTTCCGTCCAGGTGCCTTTTTCTGGACAGTAGCATATTGTAGATGACTTGTAGGCCCCCTGTAATGGCAGAGCAGGGGGCATTTAGGGAAGAATGCTCAGAGAAGTGCAATGACCATCTTATCGATCACATTTACATTGGAAAGAAAACATCAATTCTCTGCTCTTGCTAAAAAGTTCCGAATGAAAGCAGTGGATTTTAAAATGTTTTATTCGAAAGGAAAATTTGAGAGTCACAAGATTTCAAAATCTATGTGTGTGTAATTAATAATAAAAGTCAAGTGCCTACAACACCTAGATGATCAACAAATCCTTCAAAATAATTGACCAAAAATTGGAATTTGTCCAGCTGGTTTAAGTTAAAAAAACTCATCTTCAATTTTCAAATAATTTCAGTAAATTGGATTTGAGATTGTTGCCTCACTTTTCCATTCTTATTTTACTACCCTAGAGAATCAGAGCTGGCATCCAAAACTAGCTTAAAGTAAACTGGAAAAGTGGGCTTGCCAACTTCTTTGTACATTGATTGATTGATCGATCGATTGATTGATTTTCAAGTGGCCACATGAGAAATAAAAAATGTCTTTAATCTTGTTTCCTTTGTTAACATCTAGTGGTAGTGCTTGTGTAACATTTCCCTTCTAAAACCAGAGCTGTTTGGCTTTTATATCATAGGCAAAACCCCAAAATTCCAACCAACCTAGTCATCAGTTTTTGAAAGTGTACTGCTCGTGTCTGGTTCCAAATGCGTATGCTTTTGCAGCTAGTCATGTGCACCAGCGAACAAGCACAGGTCTGAATATCTAGTTACGTATATATCAATCTATATTTGCCTCCATATAACTAAGATCCATTGAAAACTCCCCCCAAACTATGTAACAACCTTGTTTGATGCAAAACAAATAAACCCCAATTAGTCTTACAAAACCAACCCATAACTAAGAAAATATAAAGACAGTCATCATTTAAAAAATGAATATGTTGACCACACAGCGTGTGTGGCTCCTAATGTGATATAATTCCAACTATATGGCCACCTCCTCAGGTGTTCTTGACAAAAGAGAAAAGAAAAGGAAGCAAAAGAGATTTTAAAGAGAAAAAAGCTGAGCTTAATTATTAAGTCCTTATGCCTAATTTTCCGTCTTATAGGAAATACAGAGACAGAGACTGTTTTAAATGACATCGCAAGGTCATCATTTGCCCATTCCAAAATGCCAGCTATTCTCTATGATAACTGACCCTGGTTTTTTGTTTGTTTGTTTGTTTCTTGTTTTTTTTCTACAAGTTAATGGTATGGAAGAAGTGGAGTTGGGGTAATTTTCCGGATTGCAAGAGATGGATGAGATACAATAACCCAATACAAGTGGGACTGTTGGATCCTGACTTGAACATATCAACTTGAAATATACATTTCAATAGGAAACATTTGAATGTAGATTAGATATTAAGGAATTATTGTTAATTTTGTTGGGTGTGATGATGGTATGTTTACATAAGCAAATAATTTTTTTAAAGATAAATACTGAAGCATTTAGGGTGAAATAATATGATGTCTAGAATTTGCTTCAGATTTCTTCAGCCAAAATTTTTAAAAGGAAGGACAGATAAAGTATGGCAAAATCTTGATGGATGTTAAAGCTGGATGCTGGGTTAACGAGAGTCCACTGTACTCTAGCTTTTTGTGTGAGCTTGGAAATTTTTGTGATAAAGATGGGGCAAAGTGAAAAGCAATGGCAAATTATATATCCTAAAGAGAATTTGTAGATATTTAACAATTTCTAGTTTTCATGCCTCCCTGGTCAGAAACTTTTCGGACAATTCAAACAATTCAACAAACTATGCAAACAATTTCAAAAGAACATTTTAGAAACCACTCAGTCTCATTTTTAGTTGGAAAGGCAGAATCACAAAGGCATGGGGATAGGAGAGAAGCGGAGACCAGCCACATTTTGGGATACAGTTGATCAGAGAGCAAGCCAGCTCGACAGCAACCATGCTGATTCTTTTTTATTACTTAAAGTAACTTACTGCTTGCATACAAGCATGATACTCTTAAACTTTTTTTTTAGATTTAATTAAATTAATTTATTTATTTGAGAGAGCGAGTGAGAGAGCACAAGCACAGGGGGGAGCAGCGGAGGGAGAGGGAGAGGCAGGCTCCCCGCCGAGCAGGGAGCCCGACGTGGGACTCGATCCCAGGACCCCGAGATCATGACCCAAGCTAAAGGCAGGTGCTTAACCGACTGAGCCACCCAGGCGCCCCCAAACATGATACTCTTAAAAGGTTTTTGTGTGGATGGTAACACACATGGAGGGAAACATAAAGTAAGAACAAAACAGAAAGGAGGAGGATGAGGTAAATGTGGACACATACCATACTCCAGCTGTAGCCTCCCACAAGGTAAATGCTGTCATCGAGCACTGCACAGCCAGGACCGCTTCGACCCTCCAAAATGGGAGTTTGGAGAATATTCCATTGGTCACCTTTTGGGTCATAGCATTCCACGAGCATTACATCAAGGTGGGAGAAACCTAAGTGACATAGCAAAATGGAACCATGTAAGAATAAACTCTCAGGGTCCTGATTCAAGGCTAGGCCTTCTTTTTTAAAAAGCTCTAGATCCAAGAAATAGATAATTTTGCCTCTAAAGGGACAAAAGTATAAATTTACTGGTGAAATTGGGAAACATGTTACAGGGATAGTTATGCCATTATGTTCATTTTACAGATGAGAAAACTGAGGGACAGAGAGAGGTAATGACTTGAGTAAGGCACGACGCAGCCAGCAAGTAGACAGGCTGAAGTTTAAACTCAGGCAAGCAGGCTTCGGAGCTCATATTCTTACAGACTAAACGGTATCACTTTTCCTAAATGAATATTTAACTCTCTCAAAATGTTTTAATTAACTAAAAACATGGTGTTCAGCATCTTTTACCTTTTTAACTCTTTATGTTTATAAACAACTATGATGAAGTGAGTGGTTTCCAATATCTACTAAGGATCAAGGTAGAGTAGGGGGCTAACTTCTGCTGAGGGCTTCTCCTCTCACCTCTGATGAAGTTTCTCAGTGGCTGGGGCAATAAGCAGGTGGCAGAGAATAACTTAAGTTCTTGGACTCCACTGGGACCCTGCTTTTAATTTAGGAAGTCAAAAAATCCTTGGGAAGAGCTTCATGGTCACAGAGCAGACCAAATCCTTAGTAATATTTTTCTTCTATCTAAATGCATGCAATGGCTATTTGCTAGCTGACAGTTACAATGCATACACTAAATTAATCAACCTACTGGGCTCTCCAAAGTAATTGAGAGATTGACCAAAAAGTAGAATAATTTTCATTCTGGAAGAGGTGGACAAATTCTTTCAGGCCACTAACTTCATACGTAAAATAAATCACAGCTTTGGGAACAGGAGAACGAAGGGCTTACTGGAATTCTGTGGCATATTCCTTTCCTTTACCATTAAGATTATTGATGATAATATATGTGAATGAGGATTGGGGCAAATTCCCAGTTCTGAAATTCTAATGGCATCACAGGAGGGTATGTATGCCTTCTCTGCGCCCAGTACATATATATGTTGACTGTAAGCCTCACAAAAACTACCAAGGAAAGGACAATTATCCCACTTTTATAGACATGAGGTTGAGTGTCTTGAGTAAGACCACACAACTACAAATGCATAACTGGGACCCAGATCCATACCTTTCCCTCTAAGCCATAATGCCTCCCTGAGCCAACCTAGTTTGATGTGTCTGTGTGTGTGTGTGTGTGTGTTATTTAGGTTGTCATTCCCCAAATCTTTCTGTTCTGGTATAACCTCAAGCATTAAGAGTTCCTAGAATGTTTAGTCATTATTATGCAAAAGAAATTAGCAGAAATCACATTTTAATGTAGAAAGCTACAAAGTTAATACTGCATACAAATATTTTGATGTAAAGGAATGGTGTATGGATTGAAATGAAGGAGCACCAGTGAGAGAGAAAAATAATATAAAAGGAAGAATTACAGCCACAAAGATAATCTCCCACTGAGGAGAGCACAAAGATGAACAGCATGGACCAGGATATTGACGTTTAGGACTGAATATGAACTTGGAAATATTTACATAAACATTAAGCCTGTGTGGTCTTTATTACGAGAGGGGTACATATGTATTAGGAAATCCGGAAAGGAATGTCTACTTTGAACCCAGTTTTTAGATGGGTGTACTACGGAAAAATAAATGCACAGATGGGCCTCAGCTACCACACGCGGATGGCCTGTTGCTCGTTTGGTTCAATTTCAAGGATCATGGCCGGCCAGAGCTGGAGGAGATTTTAGAGATCAACTAGACCAGTTTCTTCATTTTCAGGTGACAAGAGACTGTGGCCCGAAGCAGTTCGGGACTCTTCTCAACACCAGAGTTCTCTCTGTTTCCCTGTCGCACCCAGTGTGCTGCGCATGAGCATGAAATCACACGTGCACACAAACTACAGGAAGTTGTGGTCATAGACTTATATGGAGAAGGAAAGGAGCCAAACAAAACTCTAAAAATACTCTGTTTTAAATATTTTTTATTATAAAGCAAACAAAGAATTTGAGAGTCATAGAAGGTCTGGTATTCAACTCTTCAAAGAAATAATTCTAAATTTAGACATGAAATTCTATGAAATGTTCTTGTTAAGAAAAATCATGTATTAGCTTCTTTGTGCCTCTATGACTGAAGTTCTTCATGATTACTACAAAAAACAATTTTCTGGAAAAAATTTATTACTATAATTTTGGGGATAAGGAATAATTTATTTTACTGAACTCATTGTTACAACAAATTGTTCGTGCTTTAATGCTCTCGTTTTTTTACTTTCTGTTAACATCATTATTCATTTCTTTAATGTGTGTGGTAACTTAAAAATAATCCTATCTGCGGAAGAGCTAAAATAAATGCCTGCCCAAGGGTCCAGCTAATTTACACAGAGTCGATTTTATTTGGTCAACATGTTTTTTACTTGGTTAACTGTGATTATCTAACGAGAAAATCCCTTAGCAAGAAACATGAGATGCAAATGATATTGTGATTTAAGAAAAAAAAAAAAAAAGACCTTTCAAATGATTTCCTCCAATTGCATACAAGCGATCATTCATGACAGCCAAAGTGTGGATGGCGCGTTTTGTGTTCATATCTTGTTTTCGAGCCCAGACATCCATCACAGGGTCATAGCAATATAGCCAGGGGACATATTCTCCATTGTGTACACCCCCTGTGAATGAAACATATACATACCAGTCATGAAAGGGCCTTGGCACTGAACTTTGTAACAGAAAGTAGAGGAATGACTTGCCTGAAATGTATATTTTCCCATTGTGCACTGCTCCTGCGTGAGCCGCCAGAGGCTGAGGCAAAGAGGACACATAACGCCATTCGTTTGTTTCTAGGTTATAGCACTCCACGCTGGACAAATAGCCGGTTTCGTTCCTTCCACCAATAACGTATAAATGCTTGTCCAACCGACATGCATAGAAACTGGCTCTTCTACAATGAAAACAACAACCCGCCGTAAATCGCAAAAGGAGCTCAGTCAGGCCAAGGAGGTACATCCTGCTTTAGAAATGGTTGCAGGAACTTGGAAATCACACACACAGCTCCCTTCTAAATCTGAGACCTTTACAGTAATCATATGCATTGCCCACTCTGGTTAACATTTTTGGTATTAAAGTAACAATAGAGGAGAAATTCACCAACTCTGTTTCAGCTCCTTTTATCTTGCTTTTTGATACACCATTAAAGTGTTCACTAATGGTTGGGATATTTGGTACCTTGTAAGGATATCACAGCTCAGTAAGACAAAGTGAAAAATGAGGTAGATAATGTAACAATAATAAATTATCTTGACATTCACTTTTTTCATGGTCCTTCAAGGGTCATTGTTCCCAATTTATAAGAGAACTACATCATCAATATTTTTCTTCAATTATCATTTTTTTTCCTTCTCAGTACTACTGCAAATAGAGTAACTTTTGTGAACTGAATTTAGTGTTGAAATTTTGCTCTTACATAACCTATTGTAGGAATTTTAGTGATATGGTTTTTGGTGTTGCTTTTTACAAAGCTACGGGCTATTTTTTAGTCTCTTTTCCAGAGAGGCAATTTATTAAATTTTCCCATTATGCCTTCAAGGACCAAAGACACCAGCTGTACTGAAAGGACCAATTCTGAGGTAAACCATAAGATAGGAGTGAGATATTGAGGACCTGAATTAGAGTTTTATGGAAGACCTACAAGGGCTGATGCCAAAGATATTTTAAAGGAAGATATAAGACTTGGGAACTAGTAAGACATGAGAGCTGAGGGAGAACACATGTTCAAAGGGGACTCAAAAATTTGGAGGATGACTAGGTTGATATGTTGAGAAAGTCCTTGACCCTTTGCTTCTTTTATCTCGTTGCTGCTACTGGAATAATATAATAATATATCCCATGTGGGATAACACGTGGTCCAATACTGAGTAAGTACAGTGTTTAAGTGCCAAGCCCCTCAGAGAATATAATTTGTTTGATGACTGTATGGTCTTCATAAAAATTAGTGCCAAGACTCTTGGGCAATGTGAGTAGGAAGATCAAGAGTCCCTAGAGATTTTTTATCAGGAGATTTTCCAGGTTGTGTTTACAAAGTGCCAAAACCTCTGGGAAGCAGTATACAGCATCTTGATTAACAGTTGAGTCTCTGGAAGAGATTGCCTGGCTACATGATTTATTGGATGTGTGACCTTTGACATGTGCCTCAACCCCTCTTGGCCTTGGATTGCTCATCTGTAACAGAGGGATGTTAATGGTACCTTCCTTACAGGGTTATTTGCAAATACATATGTAAAGTGCTATCATAGTGTCCAGCATTTTGTTCATGCTTTGGAACCATCATTACCCAGATAAAAAAGTTTTTAGGGGCACCTGGGTGGCTCAGTCGTTAAGCATCTGCCTTCGGCTCAGGTCATGATCCCAGGGTCCTGGGATCGAGCCCCGCATCGGGCTCCCTGCTCCGCGGGAAGCCTGCTTCTCCCTCTCCCACTCCCCCTGCTTGTGTTCCCTCTCTCGCTGTGTCTCTCTCTGCCAAATAAATAAATAAAATCTTTAAAAAAAAAAAAGTTTTTTAAAAATCACCATTACCCAGATAAAAAAGTTTTTAAAAATCAGCCATCAAGATGTTTGCAAGGAAACTTTTCCTAGTAATATTGTAAAAGAGTTAAATTCTTTGTTTGTTTAGGTGATTTATTACTATATCGGTAATGGTATAGATGGTGATGTATTTGGTTTGTTTTAATTTTTTCCAGCTTTATTGAGGGATAATTGACAAATAAAATTGTAATATATTTAAAGTTACACTGCAGTGATTTGATATATGCATACATTGTGGAAGGAGTCCCACAATCAAGTGAATTAACACATCCATCACCTCACATAGCTACTTTTTTTTTTTTTGGTGAGAACACTTAAGATCTACTCTCTTAGCAAATTTTAAGTATACACTACAATATTAACTATAATCATCATGTTATACATTAGATACTTGGGACTTTTTCATCTTATAACTGAAAGTATGTACCTTTTGACCAAGCTCTCATTTCCCTCATCCCCTAGCCCCTAGCAACCACCATTCATTCTGCTTCTGTAATTTTGACTTTTTTTTTTTTTTTAGATTCCACATATAAGTTTGGAGAAAGGTATTTGGAAGAAGCTTTTAGTTGGATTATCAGAGCAATCATTAATTTAAAAATTTTGAGATTTCCTGTTACAGAGAAGTAAAAACCCATTTAAATATAATACTAGTTATAATATAGGTTAAATATAATATTAGGTTATAAATATTAGGTTAAAAACAGTTGCAAAATTAAGTGCCCACAGATGTCCATTGCTTCCTTCTATTTCTCTAACCAGATTTCAGTTGTTCTCTTATTGAATATGATAGGGTCATGGTTGTCTTACAAGTGCTTTTGTCTTCTCAGTTAAAATGTATCATTGGAAAGAGACATGTCTACAAGAATAGACCAAAGGAACACAGATATTTTTTTGCAATGTGGACACAAGAGTAAGTCAGTATCCCTCTTCCATATGAGCATTCTATAACAAGTCTTAGAGCCTCTGAAATAATTTTACTAATGGGCCATCTTTAAATAATTTGGATTATGTGGGCTGTAAGGTGTTGCATTCTTGCATGCGCTATATACTGGTCTAGAGGAGAAAATGCCTGTTACTCATGACAAGTATGAAAACCCTCCATTAAATAAGTTTAGATAATGGAGAATAAGAGCAAGATCTCTTCATGGTAGTGTGAACTCCTTTCATCCTAGTCTAAATTTCAGTTCTCTCACTTTGTCTGTCCTGGTTCCTTCCTTCCTCAGTGACACTGAGTGAGCCTGTCAGAACTTGCTCTCTTTTTAGCCAAGATTTTCTTAATTTGGATGCTTCATGTGTACTCCTAGCTTTATCCACACAGTGTCACTGTTAGGATCTAAATGGAAAAAAAAATCAGTAGGTTTCACTTCCTGACTAAAAGGGCATTTTTATGTAGAAATTCCAATAGTGAAGACTCTGAGCCTAGGACTTATCCCCTTGCATGCCCAAAGTGAGAATTCATGAAATGCATTATAGGAGCACTGGATAGTTAATGGTCTGTCAGCAACTGTGAACCTTTGCTCCAGGCTAAAATTTTACCATACCAGGTCTCTCTTGGGAGTGCTCCCTGCCCACCCCCCACCTCATGAAGAACCACACAGGATTAGGCTCTCTGGGGCTTTTTTTGGAAAAGTAAATTCCAGATTACTGAAGATTTTTAAATGGGATTACACTATTTGTATTTCCAATTATTCATCTCTCTCCTCAAGCCCCTCCTCCCCCAACGCCAGAGGCAATATTCAACGCATTGTGGTCAGTTAACAGGAGACTACCAGCAACTTCTACAAACATACTTTGAACCCTGCATATTGTACAGGTCTTTACTAGTTCTGACCCTTAGGGTGGTCAGTTTATATACTAAAGCATGAGACTGAATTACTAGAACCTTAGCTCAATTCTTGACTTTCACCATCAGATTCAAATGGCAACAGATTTTTCAAATAGAATTTCACGTTGTTTCTTGTAAAGCTTCTAGAAACAAAATATTTAAATTTGGAAACAATTTTTTATGTATTTCCTTCTAGCTTTTCTCTTACCCTGTGAAATATAAACTTTGTTGTTAGTGCTCTCCAAACTGCTTTTTCTTTTTCATCTTTTTTTTTTTTCCTACACTAGCTAGGAGGTAAGATCTCCATATAAATAATACCCAAAATGTCTATTTTTGCTGGAAAATAATGTAAAGTCATCAAAGCGTTTCTATTGATCCTAGTTTCAACTTTTAACCTCTTTTCACTGAAGAATCAAATCCTACATCTGAGACCAAAATAACTCAGTAGCATTACATTTAAATGTATATTTTCCTGCAATTATTTCACAGGTAGCAGGGATACAATTCGCGAGTTAGTTTTGAGTAAACCTAGAGGCAGTGTGCCCATTGCCCTGTTGGACTGGGTGGGAGGGGCATATTCTGCACTTTTATTATAGCACGCCTTAGGAAGCTCTGATTAGGTAAGATATCCTAGGAGTCTGTCCAGCCAGCTCTAAGAGTGGGTTACCCCAGAGGTGGTTTTCAACATGTTTCTATTATTCTCAGTTTGGTAATTTCTCAGCATAACCATTTCTCCTCGGTTTTTTAGCAACTAATGGAAGGAGGGAGGTGGGGCAAGTTCTGGTGAGCCTGATTCATGATCTATACAATGCAGAATTAACTCATTGAAATGTTTCAAGAGACTTCTTTTTGGATCTGAAGGGTGTCTCATATATTTTCTTCTTCTTTTTTTTCTTCTTCGTTTAATCACCAATTAAGCCACGCCAGTCACTGATCACACTTGCTACTTAGAATGGAGGCTTGGCAATGACAGAAAAATTTCATTTTAAGTTATGGATTGCTGCCTGGATCAACCAGCGCATAGGAGATCTGGAGCTAGAAGACTGACTGGGCATTTGTGAGATCTGCCTTTTCCCGCTCAGCTCTGTAAGGAGCTCTTTATTTGGTCTACCGAGTTGATTGTTCTAAATCTAAAAAAAAAACTTCTCTTACTAGGGACCTGACATGATATACCATAATGACTTAGAAAGAAACGTTAAACAGTCCATCCTGTCAACGGTGGCTGCCGGGCGCCGGCAGACCATGGCAGGTCTTTTTATCAGGTCAATGAGCTGCTAAAAATTGTCTAAGTAGGACCCCGCCATGATGGGCCATAGTGCCTCAGAGGAAGTCATTATAGAATATCAAGTAAACAATACACATTTAGAAAAATTACTAATTAGGTTTTGCAGCAATACTTCTCATCCTTAGGGGCTCTACAGTGAGATAATTGACCGCGACGTGAGTTATGCCTCCCAAACTGAAGGCGTGAAGGTTAATTATCATGGTGTGCAGCCCCCAGCAAAGGGGACCGTGGTGATGAGATGCTGCCATTTCAAACATATTGCTGATATTTATTTTAAAAAAATATTTTTTTTTAAGTAAAACTTCTTGGAATGGTTTTGATTAAAGGGTGAAGTGATGCAGCCACAATAAGAGCAACCAAGAAATAACCCCAAAGGGAGAGAAACAAGGCTCACTGGAGAAAGACATCAGGAGGCTATCGTGCATACAGGTATGTGCAAGACGGGGGGCGGAGAAGGGTGTCAGGATATTAGCTGACTTAGAATTATTCCTCGAGGTACGTTTGAACTACACATTCCTAAAAGTGTCTGTGGTCCTTATATCGTGCCTCATCATTTCCAATGTACAGTTTTTAGTCTCCCGAAAGGCGGTTTTAATATATTTATAGGGAACAGAGCGTTAGATACAGAGTTTTCTCCTAGCATTGCTACAGTAATGCACATTTTTGAATCAATGATATTACCTGAGAACTTCCTGTTCACTTGGAATTTATGATAAGGATCTAAGCTGATCTTAGTGTGATCTAACTGAATGTTTATAAAAGAGATGTTAAGGTGAAGAGTCATGAGGGAAACAGGAAAGAAAATTATTTCTTCAATAATTCAGTTGAGAAGAAGAAATAAGTTGCAGCTTATTGTTATTATATTGGATACTTCGCTCGAGAGGATGCTGAAGTATTATTTGAAAAGAATCGAGGGCTCAAAATTTATTTTTTTAAAAGATTTTATTTATTTATTTGACAGACAGAGCCAGAGAGCACAAGCAGAGGGGAATGGCAGAGGGAGAGGGAGAAGCAGGCGCCCTGCTTAGGGAGCCCGATGCGGGGCTTGATCCCAGGACCCTGGGATCATGACCTGAGCCGAAGGCAGATGCTTAACCGACTGAGCCACCCAGGCACCCTGAGTGCTCAAAATTTAGCATGGGAATTTGCATGTGCATGTTAAGATGTGGCCTCCTGTAGGTAACAGCAGGAGAGGCAAAATCTGTGTGAATGTAGTAGCCACTTACCCCTTGGCAGCTGGGAGACAGGGGAGAGAGAAACACCAAGTACATAAAAAACCGAGATGACAGCTTGCAAAACTTTTTTTTTTTTAAAGCTAACAAAGGACCTCTTCTTGAATGTATGATGGGAGGAGAGTTGAGAGGGCAAATGTCAAGGATTTGAGTTAGTGAGACTGGAAAATTTAATACTTGCAATTTCTGCATCAAAATGGATACCACTGTAAGAATGGTGTTTTATATTTATATATAGGATTTAAGTATATTACCACTGAGAAAAGTGGGAGGGGCGGTGAGATTTTAGCTCCACTTGCCAAAAAGCCAAAGCAATGTAGTAACGGAAGACAAGTCCTACAATTTTTTTCTTCCTCTGTTAGAACCAGTAATTGACTTTTTGATTATTTTTCTCCATTGAGTTAACAAAGTAGTTATTCTAAATTGGCCAGGCCAAATTTTGCATTCTTTCATTGGCTCCGTTTAGCATAATTTATCACAGAAAACCATTCAGCATCCACGCTTCCTGTAAAGCAGCCACGAATGTTTCAGACATACGAAATAAACACTTACCTTTCTTGCATGGGTGGAAGTTGTATCCAGCTATTAAATCGAGGATCATATCGGCTGACAAAATTTGTACTGTGTTTTCCTGTAAAAATATATTTGAGACATTTAAAACTTAGATTCCTTTGTTGTTTTGAACATTTAATAGTGTTTATAAGATGTCTCTGTTCTCAGGTGTAACACAGAGATGAATTAAGTTGGAGGGACCATCTAACACAGTCTGAGAAGCAGGAAGTCCGTGGAAAAATAAATGTGCCGCCTCAACTATTTTTCCTTTTTCCTTCTCTTATCTTCCATTTTCCTTTTCCTTCTTTTTTTCTTTCTTTCTCTCTCTCTCTCTCTCTCTCTTTCCTTTTTTTTTTGGAAGGAGTCAGAATAAAACAAAGCAATGAGTTTAAAACCAGCAAAATGCTGGGGTGACTTGAACAGAAGTCAGAGGCGTAACGAGGTCCAAATCCGGTGAGCCTTGTGTACTGGTATATAATGGTGCCTTCTGTTACAAGAACAGTAGGAGGCCACTGGAAGGTTTTGAGCAAATGAGGAACATGGCCTAATTTCTCTCTTACAGAGGTCACTCTGGCTGTTGTGTGAAGACCAGACTATAGAGGGGCCACTCTGGGAGCAGGGGAGCTGTCAGGAAGCCATTATAACAGTCAAGGCAAGAGCTGATGGTGGTTTGAATGAAGGTGGAGACATTCAGATACGGCCAAGTTTGGGATCTATTGTCCGGGCATAGCCGATAACATTTTCAGATAGATTGAAGGTTGGTATGAGAAAAAGTAAGTAATTAAGGATGGCTGCCAGATTTTTAGCCTGAGTAACTAGATGGAAGGTCATGAAATTTGCTGAAGTAGGGAAGACCAGGCAAGAGCAGTGTGGGGACTGGTAAGAGAAACCACTAGTTCTGTTTTGAACTTAGCCTTGAGAGGCCTACGGGATCTCAGAGTGGAAGTATGTGGTGGGCCACTGGCTTACTGAGGCTGCAGAAGCAAACTTTACAGTCATTGGTCCAGAGATATTATTTAAAATCATAGAACAAAATGAAACCCTTTAGGCAGAAGGTATGGACATGAAAGATAATGGGTCCTGGGATTGAGCCCTAGAATACAAAAAGAAAAACCAGCAAAGGAAAGGAATTGTCAGAGAGAGGAGGAAAAGTACGATATTTTGGAAACCATGTCAAAGAGTGCTTCAAAAAGACAAGTGAACAACTGAAAATTGACCGTAGGATTTGGCAACATGGAGGCTGGTGGTGGCCTTGATAAGTGTTGATTCAGTAGACACATAGGGACTCCTCAAGACAGACTAAGATCTAAGAGAACAGATGTAAGAGGAAGGCAATGCTTCTTAGGACTTTTGTCACAAAAAGGAGAAGATGATAGCTGGAGGATGCAGCATTAAGAGAAGGTTTTGCTTGGTAGTTTGGTTGTGTTTTTAAGTCCAGAAGTACCGGAAAGTCCTTGAGCAGGCAAGTGAGAATGAGAAAAAGGCCTTAGATTGGAGCAGAAATAGGAGGGAAGAGAAAATAATAGGAGGGAAGAGAAAATACATGGGTAGCAATGGAGATAAGTGGCACTAGACTCGGTTGTGGCAAGATGAAGATTTTATCTTCTGATTGCTTCTATTCTCAACAAACTACGAAGCAAGGCCATCAGCTGAGAGTGAGGAGGAAGGTTTTGGAGAAAGAGGCATTTGAGGAGAGAGAAAGCATGAGATAGCTAACTTGGAGGGTGGGAGAGTACACTGACCAAGGAAATTTGGTGGGGTTGGCTAGTAGCCAGTATTCTCCATCCACATTTAGTCACTCAGGTACAGGGAGGAGGAGGAAGAGTGTTGGGCTTAACCAGGGCCAGAGCTTTACCAGGCAGGCATAATGGAAGGAGAGATGGATGCAAGGGCTGCAGGTATATGCACTAATGTGATTACAGGGATGGGCAACATAAGGCCAGTGAGGAGGGAAGTAAGGATATCAGTGAGAAAGTATTAGGGGAGAGTGAAGAAAGTGGCATGTCCAGGATGAGCAGAGAGCTGCCACATAAAGGGGCAGCGGGTGGTAAAACCTGACGACATCCTTTAAAGTGGTGGGTTTTAAGGTTGTGGGAGTGACAACAAAGAGGTAGTAGGAATCTACCTGCCTCCAATAATATGAAGTTCTGGGTCAGGTTGGGGAGCAGAACCCAGTGCCCATTAGAGAGGCTGGCTGGGAAAACAGTACTCTCATAAGATTGCCAGGTTTTCACTAAAAGAGAATGGAGGTGACCATTCAGAAGAGAGTTTAAGGATTCTGGGGGTTTTGTGGATGTGATATCATTGAGTTCCAAGGACCTTGTGAAAGGGTCTGGATGGTATGATTGGGTGGTAAGTTAAATTTTATTTGGGGGTATACAGTAAGAGTTAAGAGTTCCAAGAGTGAGAATGACTCAAAAGACTTGGATTCCACAAAGGGAGGCTCCAACTCAAGGAAGGATTACATCTAGAGTTGGTTTATAAGGGAGTTTTTGTAGAATTTGCAATCATTTCACTCTAGAAAAAAAAATATTCTTGATAGGTTCCAAGGTTAATTCCCCAAAGCACCTGAAGATGAATGTTGTTAATAGGAATGTAGAGCATACTTGCCATATATAAGAATGTTCCTCTATGAAGTTTGGTTTAGAATTTTCATTTGGAGGAAGACATCTGCCTCTTTTCAGGAATGGGGCAGAGTGCCTTCTGGTAGAAATGAGCTATGTTTGCTTTGGTTGTATTGGTAGCGGCCTTCACTCATAGAAAAGGCTAAGCAGGGATTGGTGTGATACTGATAGAAGATGAAGAAAGACTTTCCAGGGGCAGGGTCAATGGTGTGAAAGAGGGGTGAGGACCGAGGACTGGGGAGAGAAAAAGAAGGAAGGCATTCTGGAGTTGGCAAAGGATGTGTGGAGGGGATAATGAACCTCAGAAGAAATGAGTGTGGTGGCAAGAGGAAGATGAGCTAAAAAGGAGTTATTTGTTCCTTCCTTGTGGCTTCTTTTGGGACTTTACCAGCAGCTTGAGAGTGGTGGCCATATGCAATGGGATTTTGGATTACTCCACTCCTTTAGTTTCTTCTCATCTTTTCCATTTTTTCCTAACTCTTCCCCAATTTCTTCTCTTTGTGTGATGATGTCCTGTCACCTGACACCATTGTTGACTATCCCTTAAGTGATAGGTAAATGGAGCATGGGATGGCAGTTTTCAGCCAGTGGTGAAAGGGAAGAATGGGGAAGGGAAGGAAGTTTCCTCCAGGCAGTGTTTTTGGGAGTCAATCATTAGGAAGGACAAATGTAAATCGGTTTTCTGTAAGCTGGGGCACTGACAGAATATATGCATATGTATTAGAATATTATAATGCATTCCAATCACTAATGACATGAAGGGAGTTAATAGGATTTAATATCTATAGCTGACTAGAAAAGCAATGTATGTGTCCTGTTTAAATTTCCAGTAAGTAATATGTTTTATGATTTCAAATTTTGGTCTTGTAATCAAGATAATAGATAAATGAAATTATATTTGTATTTTATGAGTACATACATGTTTTATGAGCATGTATTAAAATTTACAATTTTGTATTTCATTCAAAGACATGCATCTCAGGCATCATTTTCAGAAGAACTGAAGTTTAACTTAAGATTTCGTCTTTGGAACTGACATATCCAAAGCATTTGAATTCATGGATTTTTAATTTTTCCTCCCTGGTAGCAATGAAATTAAAGTTATACATTATCATAGGATTGCTATTCTTTATAAGTTTTGGTATTAACTGCTTACTTTTTAATTGCATAATTGTATTATAATATGAAAATCCCATATTTTTGAGATGATTGAGTCCCTGCATGGTTTTCTAAATGAGAAGTGATGAAGAGTTCCTTGGGAATAAGAGCCACTTTCCACTGTGATACAATACTGACTTAATTTCACAAGACCAAAGGCAAAAACATGATTGTTATTTAGTATCTAACAAAATACATATGTCTGCGTGAGGGGGAAATGTTATACAATGGTTCAACACCAAGGCAGACAGACCTAGGTTGGAATCAGCCCATCTTTGTGCAAGCTGCGTGTCCTGGCAAGTTCTTTCGCCTCTTCGGGCTTGGACTCCTCATAGTAAAACTAGAACAATCATGCAACAGGCCTCCCAGGATGGTTGTGAGGATTAAGTAAAATTATGCAGGTGAGTGCTTAGCGAATTCCTGGGAAATAATTAGTACTCAATAAATACTACTGTTCATGGTTAAAAAAAAGGGGGGGGGTAATCAGGTATGGTTGACCAGATGAAGCCACATGGAAAATGTCTAAAGGATTGTGGTAGAGGTGTGTTTGCTCCCTAGCCCAGATACCTTTACCAGACTGGTGCTGTGCTCCCCAGGTTGCTCACTGTCCTAGCGGCTCCCTCTCTGGGGAACTGCTGTACACTCCATATCCCTGCCCACCCTCCCCCTGACCTGGGGGACGCCTCAGCCAATGACTGAGTGATTGACCCAGGTACAGAAGACTGGCCTGCCTGCCTCCTGATGGGACCAATTCTCCTCTGTTTAGGAGAGCCGAATCAGTGGCGCATCAGCATTTGCCCACATCTATTCAAATGGCTTCATGTGCCAAACACATCAGGGACAGAATGACTCAGCTTTGCGGGTAGGACTCCCACAGCTCTAAAAGGGGGTCTAACAGAAAAAGAGTTAGCTGCCAGGGCCAAATTGAGAGTAAACGTAAAATTAAAGTTTTACTAAAATTCAATTCTGAGCCTCCTGGTGGCTCAAGCAAAAGAAGAGAGACACGTTAAATCACACAAATGTATCAGTGGCAATTGTCCAAAGCACACAATGCCTCAGTGCTACGGTCTGGCAAGAATTTGTCACATAGCTCTTCACATGGGGGGCATGCTGAGTAGTGACAGCGACAGGTGTCTCTGCAGTAAATGCAACACTGTTTTCTATAGTCTTTTGTTGCGGCATATTCATTGAGGGCTTTCAACTGAATTCCTGTTCCTCTGAGGGGTGGGGGAAGGCAAATCGGTGCGGTCCAATGGCACAGTTTTATGGGAGTCTGAATTAGTTCGGAGATAAAACCTTGACTCTCTAGACCAGACAAAGGAATACGCCCATTATGCTCTTCCCTAACCACCCTCCCCCACCCAATCTCTCAGCTATGCTTGATAAGACCTCGGGGAACAGTAAGCAGATGTAGGTTATTTTGAGGAGGAGGGGCATAACCCTGGGAGCAGGTTTTCTGTGTCGCTGAAAAGGTCTGTCTCAGAGGCATGGGAAGTTCATGGTGTTTTGTGAACACCAAGTGGTCGCACCAAGACTGGCATTTTAACAGAGGCCTGCTCCACCTGGGACGGGAGGCGGGCTAAGAGAGTATGGTCCCCAGAAACAGGACTTTGCAGCCTTCTCTTGTCACGTGTGAGTTCTAATCTGGCCTTCGAAAAGACTGTTCGGCAGAGTTTTTGCTTAGATAAACCTGATGGCTGTGCCCTGTTCACTTACAAAGGCTCTATTCAGTTCAGATCACTTTGGAGGGAGAATAGGTTAAGCAGTAAATGGGGAGCTTACAGTGGATTGTACATCTGCCAGCATTTTTTGGGGACACATCAAGTCTGTCACTGCAAAGGTAAATTAGAGGAGACATATTAACTATCCCTTTTGTTCCTGTTCTAAACCTGTTTCTCACAAAGCTCAGGAACTGTCCACTTTGGAACGCTCAAGGATTGGAACCAACAAAGCTGCAGGTTTTGAGAAAGAACGTCCTGCTCTCCTCAAAGAAGTGTTCTTGGAGGTTGGCCTGGGTTGTTTTCCTGGAAGATTTTCTAGAGTGAACAGATGTAACAATTTTCTATAATTTGCCTTGGTGCAGATGCTGAAAGAGAGGATTCACAATAAAATATATGCAGTATATGTAATTTCGCTTGGATGTTCTGGGGTTTTCAAGTAAAAATGTGTACCTGCAAGCTGTTTTATGGTTTCTCGGTCGTAATGATCTCTGTTACACAGAAGGCTACAACCGCAAGTCCTCCTTCATGTGCAAGCGCTCCAAAAATATCTTGATAATTTTGCGTATTCTGCAAGGCACAGTGTTCTCCCCGTGTTGGCTTGGGAAGTGTGTTAAAATGTTCAATTTCTCTTTGCGATAAATTTCTGAAGTAATCACATCAACAGGGAAGGTGGTGGATAGTCTTCGAAAGGAGCCCTTGCAAAAGGTGCAGCCCCCCGACTGGGTCTCAACAAAAGCTGCAAAGGAACTTCAACTGGGCATATGAGTTGTGACCGCAGATAAAGCTTATTTATGGAAACTGCCTTATTGTACTGATAAAATGGGAGAAAAGTGGTGGGGAAGGTGGTGAGGATTCTTAATAGCTGCAGCTTGCTACCTGCCTCTAGGGAGTCTGTGCTTATGCTCGTGGCATTCCTCAGGGGATGGATAAGGAGAGGGGCTGGGGCATCACTGCGAAGCCAAATCCCCAGACAGTCAATGAGCGAATGCTCTGCTGCGTGCGTCCTCTGCCGGCTCAATGGTTGACCCTGCCTCCAATTGTCAGCCCAATTTACCGACTGTTTCATTTGTCCCTGCGCACAGACATACATTTTCCACAGTAATTACGAAACGGGCTGCTCCCGGCGGCGCCTTCCACAACACACATACTTGTTGAGTTCAATAGTTACCATTGGGGTTCCATTGGTCCTCTCCACCCAGCACAAACAAGAAGTTTTCTACCTCCACAACGCAGTGGTGGGCACTGTTGTACGGCATAACTGGAATTGAGGGGGGAAGAAAAAGACGCGTGAAATTCTTCACCTTAGGACTTGATACTTTGGCTCCCTGGTTATTTGCTTCCACCAAAGGGCATAACATGTGAGAGTAAGTCGGAAGGAAGAAGAGAGCATAAGCAGCAGAGCGGGGCACCCACCCATCCACAGTGGCTCAGCCGTGTGTTCCCAGCAATCTCAAACCCAACCCCTTTTGACTAATTTTACATAATATTATTCCGCAAATTAGTCAAGGACAACCTGTCATGCTGCTTTCGATTCTTAAGTTCTCCTCACCTGCCTGATGATGGGGATCGCATTCTAAAGCAATGATGGATCCTCCCAAATGGTCAGGGCTGGGGGTTACTGCTTGGAAGAAATAACCCTGCATACACTTGGAGCCATGAAGATGCTCTGCCCAAACTTGGTTTGCTGGCAATCTTTCCATAAACAGACTCGGGGTGCTTGGGAGCTTTCTATTCCACAGCAATGAGCAAGCTGAATTTCCATACAGTTTTAAGTTTTTAAATTAAGGTCCTGCTGATTTAATGCCTTCTCCAAATGTATACGCTTAATCTCCTGTACAATATCATTAGCAGCACACTCACACGTTTCCTATCTATCTGCTTAGGAGCTCTTCTGGAACAAAGATAAAAACCGTCAGGAACATCACAAACATCCATTCCCTTGGTCTCGTCCCCCCCCCCCCCGGCCCCAGTGTGGTGGTTGCGAGGAGGGCGTGTTCTTTAGAAACCCACCAAAGCCAGGTTTCTCTGTATTTGTCTGTTCTCATTTACATTTTCTTTCGGGGACACGCACAGTGTGAGACTAGGACAGCCCTGTCACCCCATGTGCAGTGCAGTGCAGTGCTGGTCTCTGCTATTATCATATCATATGGCAAATGTAAACTCACACAGAATTAGTTATCATATCACATGCGGTGGTTTGGACCCAGTGACACCAGTAGGAAAAATGATGTCCTTGTTCAGCTCATCATATGGGCACCTTAAATCTAGGTGAGGACAAATGGGGAGGTGATGTGCATGTTCAGGCAGGGAACTTATTGCTTGACACGGATCAACAGAGCACTTAAGAAACCAGTGCAGTGGGAAATCAATATGAGTCAGGGCCAGCTCTTTGTGCTCTTTTGCCAATGCCGAAAGAGAGAGAGCCTATCTTATGGCCAACTTATTTTGGATGATATATATCTCTCATTTCATTTTGTTTTTCCTACCTTTTATTTTTCTCAGAATGCACTTATGCTGGCTAAGATATGTAAATACAACGAATAGCTTTGAAATCTATAACATAGCTTCTGAAAGAGCAAATCAGATCATTTAAGCTTCTTACTAAAGGATTTTAGGAGTTTGGGTTATTTTATTAGTTATTTATTTTTTACTATGAATATTCATTGTTTTTGAACTTATATCTATAGTGCCAGAAGGCCTTGGTACAGAAATCCCTGATTTCTGTGATAATGTGGAAATTGGATGTGGATTTGTGTGGTCCGTGGATTTGTGTGTGGTCCATTAATTAGGTCACTGACTTAGGGAATCATCCTGGGGATGTCCTTTTGCCCCTTAACCCTCGGTTATCTCTTTGGAAAATGCTTTTAACCACACGGCTCTGCAGAGATACCATACAGCTTCTCAGAATCCAGTGGGGCAGAATATATGTTGGGTTCGCCGACCAACTAAGATGGAATAGGTTTTGAACATTAAAAAAAAATTAATTATCATTGTTTAGATTATGATCCTAGTTCCAAAATAGCAAACGGAAATCTATGCTACTCATACGTGATGTATATTGTGTATATTGTGAGCAGTCTGGTGCTACCCAGTTCATCATCATGTCGTCTGGGCAGTGTAAGCTCACAGTGTTGATTATCATCTGCATGCATCTACTCACATGGGGTGCGAGCACAGGAATAGAGGCTGTAACCAACTTACGTTATGACTTCCACTCTTTGGATATTTAAATTTTTGGTCAGCTCAGTGCCCAAACCTTATAGGTAATGAAAACCTGTATTAGCATCTTTTTAACTAGAGGTCCAGTTTGATCATAAAGCGCAATCTCTGAAAATATAACAACACTTGCGTTTTGTTCTTGCCATTTATTTGCTCCCATTCAGGCAAGCAGAAATTAAGTGAAGGAAATAATACATGATTTATTCTTAAGCCTCTTTTTCATTTGATTACCCCTATTGTTATGCTTTATGCAAACAAATGAAACTATTGCCCTAAACTATCCAAACCTTCGAAATAAGAGAGAAGCTCTTTGAAGTCCTAATATAAAGGCTACTTGAAGGCATTCCCATTTTTTACTCTTGTTTTTAAACCTTCTGTGCTATATTTCTTGGCTGAGTATTCTAGTATTCTCATTCCTGAATTACTGTCTTTTCTAAATTATCACCATGAATCGAGAGGCTATAAATACACACAAATAACTCTTTGAAATTATTCTGAATGTGAAACGTTCCAAATTTATTAGAAAAAATCTATATTAAATCAATGTTCGAGTTTTGCAAAAGACCTAATTTGACTTCTGATTAAACCTGAAGCAAAGCAAAATAAATAGGGCAGTGAGCGAGAGCACACATCTGTCTAAAATGGCACTGGGTACTGCACGTATTGATTACCTTTTAAATAACAAGGGATACATGCCTGACCCTTTCCAGCATTCTTGAGAGGTGGACGCCGGCCTTGCCCTCACAGGCAGGTATTGGAGGAGAAGTTTGTACTCGTGTTCATATATAGCCCAGTGCGAGTTTTTAGCGTGTCAGTCAGTGAGTTAGAGGGAAAGGGTAAAGAGAAGCTAATCAGGATGAAATGAGATTAAAGGCTGTCTAATTTTACAGCAACTGTGATCCATCAGCCACTGTGAAAGTGACAGTGGAAATGAATGATGGAGACAGACAGGTGGGGCTGTACATTTCACTGATTTATCCTCAAATGCACTGGGCCTTATTTTATTGAGTGAACATGACCGCATTTATCATGACTGTCATCTAAACCCACTTCCCTCCATTTAAAAAGGTCACTTTACTCAGAGGGAGTAGGAAAGAGGCACTTTCAAATCAGATTTAAAATCTCATAACACGTGTTTATAAGGCCCTTTGTGAGAATTCTAAACTTTACTAAACAAACTAGAAGTGCCAGAAGGAAAGGCTGGGGTGGGGGGCAGGGAAGCCAGAAAACTGAAAAAGAAGAAACCTTTGGTCACCTAAGGGAACACATTCATGTAGTCTCTGAATCAGAAGCAATTTGTACCATGTTTCCCTTTCCCGCCCCAAACACCTGATACTCTATTCTAGTCTAGGACGTTAAATAAAACATTTACATTTAGTATTTTTAATTAAGAAAGTGGGAAGCAAGTAACACTATAAAATAAACTTGGACAGGATATTAAGTCACAGTATTTACTCTGCAGAATGACTAATCATCACACACTCAAGAGATGTTAGCAATTGTTATAAGCGGCCCAATTTACTTATATACCTGTTAATTGTTTTCTCCTAAGTTTAAGGCCACACAAAAAAAATCTCAGTTACACAAAGTCTTTTACCCCCTCCCTGTACCAGCGCAGTAAAGTGTCCTAGAGTGTTACATACAAAATTGGACTTCGTGGATATGACAAAGGAGAGTCAAACCTTCAGAGTGTTTCGTGTTCCTTTTCATACTACTAACCACCATTTACCAAACATTTACCATGTGCCAGATACTGTTCGGGTGCTATAGATAGAGATAGAGAAATTAAATACGTAATTATATCCGTGTATAGTTTTCTATATTGTATCTCCGAAAATATAACAACACTTGTGTTTTATTCTTGCCATTCATTTGCTTCCATTCAGGCAAGCAGAAATTAGTAAATGAAATCATATCTGATATTATAATACATGATAAAATGCAATACGTGATAAAATGTACCAATGTTTTATTTACCTATATCTTTCATTTAATACAACGAACTTCAAGGGAAGCATTACTCATTTGTTTTATCTTGATAAGGCACACTGAGGCCTTGAGAGGTTAAGTCACTTGTTGAAGGTCATACTCAGCTAATGAACGGCAGAGAGAGAACCCGAACACAGGGAAAACTGGATCCCAACCCACACTCTTGTCCATTTCACTCTACTGATTTTCAATAGGTATGCTCATCCAACCAGCAAGTAATTACTGAGTACCTGTGTGTTCAATGATGGTGCTCCTGAAATTTCTGTGTAATTTTTTGTATTGAATCATATTTTAAAAGTTTATTATTTTCATATTGAAAGGAATCTTTAATTAGAGCAAGTGGACACTCCTCTATTTTTTTTTTAAATAAATCCAGGTATTCAAATAGTTAGTTTTCTTAAAGTAAGGTATGGTTGTTTGACGAAGCCAGTGTTCAGAAAAACACTGAATAGTCAGCCAGTTAAGGATGGGTAGAGTCTATTGGTGGAGAGTTTTTATTTTTTTAAAAAAACACTGAGGTCATATTTCGACCTTGTAAGCAGATTCAAAGCATCTTGGGTATAGAGGCGCTTTTCCTGACATATGAAACGTGCAGGGGGCTTGTTGTATTTATGTAAAGTCTTATCCTGTTAGAGATCCACATTACCCTGTTTCCTCCCATATATGCCTAAGGAATATATATCTCTTCCAGCAGAAAGTATAGGTATCTTTCCTAACCACACATTTTCATGAACATCCAAAGAGATTGAATAGGGCTATGCTAAGTTTATAGGATTGCTAAATAAATGGTTGTTGACTGCTTATCATTTTGCTGTAATGCTTATGAGGGCCTTGATTTTCTATTGGCTTCAAACACATAAGCTTGCAAAACTGTCAAATATGAGATAATTCTTAATTTTTTTAAAAAAATTAATGCCCGTGGTAAAAATGAAATCGTATTAAAAGTAAGGATATGCAGGACCAGTAAGTTTTCCTTCTATCCCTGCGCCTCAGCTTTTTAGTTCCTATCATAGAGGCTGTCACTGTTAGTATGTTCTTGGATTTCCCTTTCAGAGAGTTTATATATAGGAGTCATTTCCTTTAATACAAATGGCTACAGCATAACTATGGGCATACTGTTTAGTACCTTGTTGTTTTTTTTGCGCTCAAGCATGCATTCATTTACTCTTTCTCCGCCAGTCAAATATTTGTTCAGCTGCTACTCTATGCCGGGCAGTGTTCTACCTGCTGGGGAGGTCATGGCGGAAAAGAGCATCAAGGAACGTTCCAGTCAGGGGAAGCCCATAGTACACGTGTGCACAAGTAAGTAGGCGCTTTTGTTTCAAATGACAGGTGCAATGAAGAAAAGTACAGGAGGGTCAGAAGAGAGAGAGTGACGGGGGTGGGGGGAATGTCGCTAGTGGTTAGGGAAGGCATTTGTGAGCAGACTTTTGAGTCCTCTCAAGCTGACTGAGGTGAGCCAGGGAACCATGCAGGGGAAAAGGTGCGGGAATGACAAGCACAAAGACCTTGAGGCACAGGCGTGGAATGAATCGAGAATGGCAAGAAGACCAGAACAGAGAGATCTGAGATGAGGTCTAGGTGGTCCGACCACGGGCAGGTCAGGTGTGAGGGTGCAGGCTTGGTCAGAAGACAACACTTGGATTGTCCACCACTGCATTTTTTTTTTTTAAACGGCTGCACGGTGTTCTCTTTGATGGGGATCCTATCATGTATTCCATTCTTAATTCATTCAACAAGCATTTATTCAACACCCATTATGTGCAGACACTTTTCTGGTTGCTGACAATGCGGCAGGGAACTAAGCTCTCACAGAGCTTACATTACAGGGGAGAGAAGTATGTAAACAAATACGTAATGAACAGGAACACAGCCAAATGAAAATACATGATGTAAGGAGAAAGAAAATGGGATGATGTGTTACAGAGTGAGCGCCTGGTTATTGCTGTAGCTGGGGTGGCCAGGGAATGGCATTTAAGAGAGAGCTTGAAGGGCTAGAGGGGGGCACTGTTATAAAACGAGGGCAAGGAGTCCACGCAAAGAGACCCTGAAGCACAAATGAACCGGGTGTGCCTGAGAAGCCCAGAGAGGTCTCTGTGTCTGGAACTCTGAAGGTAAGTAAGGCCAAAGAGTCGTGGGATGAAGCCAGGAGGCAGGCTGAGGCTGGGTAGATGGGTCTTCACAGGCCAAGGTGAGTGGAGTGGATTTCATGCTTGGCATGATGGGAAGGCATTGGAGGGGTTTTAAGCTGCTGAATGATGTAATCCGATCTCTGTTTTAAAAACATTACTCTGGGGGCGCCTGGGTGGCTTAGTTGGTTGGGCGACTGCCTTCGGCTCAGGTCATGATCTTGGAGTCCCTGGATCGAGTCCCACATCGGGCTCCCTGCTCGGCAGGGAGTCTGCTTCTCCCTCTGACCCTCCCCCCTCTTATGTGCTCTCTTTCATTCTCTCTCTCTCAAATAAATAAATAAAAAATCTTAAAAAACAAAACAAAACAAAACATTACTCTGGCTCCTGTAGATGGGGGGAGGGAGGGAGGGGAAAGAGGGAGACTAGGTAGAGCACCCCTCTTGTGGTCTGGATGGAGATGATGGACGCCTGATCAGGAAGCAAAGCTAGGGATGGACAGAAGGGACATCTGTGGAAGGCTGTTGCTACCAACGGTGCTCTGTTGTGTCCCTGGAGGCACCCAATGCGCACACACGGGGGTTCATCTGTAGGACTGATTCCTCCAAGGGAAATTTCTGGGCCAAAGGATGGCTGCATTTTAGATTTTGTTGGATATTGTTACACTGCACCCCTTTTTACATTTCTGTCTTTGCCAATATGGTAGGTGAACAATTGGGAGCAAGTTAAAATGTAAATGGGCATATATTGAATTATGCTAGAGGTTGAGCGTCTTTTCATGAATTTCAAGTCTATCTATCGTTCTTTTTTTAAAAAGATTTTATTTTTAAGTAATCTCTACATCCAATGTGGGGCTTGAACTTACAACCCCAAGATCAAGAGTCTCATGCTCTAGTGACTGAGCCAGCCAGGTGCCCCAAAATCTTTCATATATTTTTTCTGTTGGGTTTTCAGTTTCGTGATATCAGAATTTATGTTTCCTATAATTATGTGATTTCTGTTTTTGAAGTGTTCTTTCTATGGAGTTATCTAGACTGGCAAAATAAAAACGATATTTTGGAAGCATGATGTTGCTAGAATGTATATTTGTGAAATATTTACTCATTGAAGCAAATTCAAATAGCATTTACATGTTGTTGAAAACAAACATAACCTGAAAGAAAGATGCCCCACTTTAATAATATTGGTGAGTATTCCTTGCCATAGGATCATAGAGGAATTTTTAAAAACAATTTCTTCAACTTTATAGTAAGTGTAATTGAGAAACATAAATAATTAAAAAATTACTATGTGGTTTAATACTACCCTCTAGTCTTTCTTCAAAGACTTAGCAACTTGGCCAATGATTCCCTGGAGGTAGAAACAGATGTATTAATAAAACATTTTACATGAAGCAGGGGCTTGATAGATACTGTTGAATAAATAATCCACAGAAAAGGCTCTATTACCTTTTTTTCCTGTCATATTTGGATTGTACTATCTCTGCAAACTACCAATAGTAGTTTGTATATTTGGGGATGACTTGATCACTAAGGACAATTAGTCTGGAAAATTAAGCCCCGTGAGAAATTTACATCGTCTGAATCCAGTGATGAGTTGGCTGAAGTTCTGAATTAACCAAAAGGTTACCGACACTTTCTCCCTCATCCCCAACTTGTCCTGCATACATTAAGCCAGGTTCCCATAGTCCCACTGAAGACAAAATTATTGAAGTGAATTCATGATACATAAATCTGAAAAAAGTGCATGTGTATTAGGTTTTGGACACTGTGCATGAACCGAGAGAGCTTGTTTCTCTCTTATGGTTCAAAATTGTATCTAAGGGAGAGTTTTCCTGACAATGAGTATTGCTTTGATACTTCGTCTTTTGTGCAACTATGGTACTAAATTCATGCTTTATTGTACACTTGCCAAATCATGACAGTTTATTAAAATTGCCTGTCTTATGTTTGTTACCACTGAAGGACCTGTGAGCTCCTTTAGGCTGGACTGTGTCATCTTTATAGCTTTATGCCTAGCACGGTGCCCAATACATAGCGCTGGGACAGACTCTGGCATTAGCTTGAGCTTTTATTCCTAATACGTTAATTAGAAATATTAGTGAATTGGGGCACCTGGGTGGCTCAGTCGGTTAGGCATCTGCCTTCAGTTCAGGTCATGATCTCTAGGTCCTGGGATCGAGCCCCACGTTGGGCTCTCTGCTCAGCGGAGAGTCTGCTTCTCCCTCTCCCTCTGCCCCTCCCCCTGCTCACACACACTGTCTCTCAAATAAATAAATAAAATCTAAAAAAAAAAAGAAATATTAGTGAATCAATAAACATCAGTAGCATGAATGAGTGGATGATAGCTAAGAGAGACTGTGGAGTTTACTTCTTTGGAACGTGTGCAAAATAGAATGGGTCCCATTAGATGTGAAGGAGGGAGGGATTGAAGGAAGAAAGGGAAGAAGTTCAGATTCTATGACTTCTAGGAGAGATACCACCCTGCAAGTGATACATATGTTTTAAACGAAGGAGGTTTGAAAGTTCCTTAAAAACTGTGACATATTTCTTCAGGAACTATTATGGACCTCAATGTGCCAAGGTCAAAGGCTTTCAATAAATCCTTGTTGATTTACAGTTTTACCTCTGAGCACTTTACTTGGGGAAGCACAATCAGCAAAGCCAAGGGGACTTCAAATAGGACTTCTGTTATCTATTTAAACAAAACTGACTTTCAAAGTCTTATTTTTATTTTAATTAGAATATTTTTACTAATATGTTCCTAAATTATGACTATGTTATTATAATATTAACTACTTAATTTTGGATACTTCCTGGCATGTTAGTTTGAAGTTAAATATAGTTTCATTTTCACTTTTGGAAAGTAAAACATCTTTGGGAATAAAAACTACAGTCTCTTGCAATGATTAGTTCTATTTTTTGTTTGTTTGTTTTTTTCTGTTTTATAAAGTATTGTGTTTTCAGGGACAGGTTGATGAAACGCGCTGGTGCTTTGATGTTTGCCCCTTCCTACAAGCCCCTTCTTTCCTTGTTAGCTTCCTTATCTTTCTGGGGCAGTGAGAAATTGCACCTTTCATTCTACACCTAAAAAGCCTCACTAAAAAAAAAAATAGTAAACTCTTTAAATGAATTAAAGTAGTAGAGCAGCACATATTATTTAAAGCTGTGAAAATAAGACCCTTGATAAAGGTCAAGGGAGCCAGGGCTATTTATACTGTGGATGGTCCAGCAACAAGGGAGCATATATGTTCGTTAAATAATTTAAAGTCTCTTAGATGATGGCCCTCTAGTTGTCCCAAATTATTGAGGGCAGGAAGAAGGAAATGGGTGTGGTCTATATAATGAGGATTTATACAGAGTTTTTTTATATAGGTCCCATTAACTCAATATTGGACAGTGAACACTAGTGGTTCACATTAAAACCCACGAGATATCAAAAGGTACATTTAAGGATTACTTGTCTATTAACTCATTTGTTCATTTCATTCCAAAACATGTGTTGAGGAACTAGTAGTTATTGTGCTAAACTCTGGGATGCCATTTTTTTTTGAAATTTTATTTATTCATTTGACAGAGAGAGACACAGCGAGAGAGGGAACACAAGCAGGGGGAGCGGGAGAGGGAGAAGCAGGCTTCCCACTGAGCAGGGAGCCTGATGCAGGGCTTGATCCCAGGACCCTGGGATCATGACCTGAGCCGAAGGCAGACGCTTAACTGACTGAGCCACCCAGGTGCCCCTCTGGGACACTATTTCTGTATTCCAGATCTCACAGTGAAAGAGAACATATAAACAATGAAATAGTATACATAGTGCTCGAGGAGAAGAGCAATAGAAGCACCAGGGAGGAAAGGACTAAAACTTCAGGGAGAAAGAGAGGCTTAAGCTAAATCATAAGGCTAAAAAGCATTTTCCAGGTTGTCACAGCAGCAAAAGGAACATGGATTCTACAAATATTTATTGAGCTCCTACTATGTGCCGGAACTTGGACTAAGCACTTGTGATATTATTTTTGTTAGATTGCTTTATAAAAATTGATTGTTAAAATTAATCTCCAAAATGTTCTTAATATTATGATCATAACACTACAATATTAATCGTTTTGTTGAGGCCAGAGGAAATGTGTTTGGGGAATGTGGGAACGAATAAAAGGGATGGACCATTATCTATACCGTCTTTTTAGGCAGCTGTCCTATTGCCCATCTCAGGCTCCCTCTGGAGCACTCTCTCCTTAGACAATCCAGCAGTAATGGCCTCTGCTCTAATTAAATCTCTCCCAACATGTGGAGTCACCTGATATTTCTAGAAGCAGTTGGTAGGATTATCAGAACCGTGAGCAATACTTCTGTTCCTTTCAGGCCACCCCTCCCCGCATTTGCTCTTGTTGCTTCCGTGTGTTATTAGGCTATTGTACTTATTTGACTTCAAAGGATATTTCACTGCAAAGATTCAGAAGGATTTGCTGTACATTCCTCCCATGACCATTTCATGGTGTGTGCCTGGGCCCACTCACACAAACTCATGTGTGTGTCAAATCTGGGAAATACCAGGGCAGTTGAGCCTAGCAGTGACGATTATCCTAAGTCAATATCTTACGACACACAAAAGAAATTAAAGTGCAGCCCACTATCTTTGGAGATGAGCCCACGTTGGGTGGTATTTGCCATGGAAAGGCACCTAGAGCCGTCTTGAGAAAGTTCTGAAATCCGTGTTGCTGGGAAAAAGTGGAGAATTGTAGCTGTGTAGATCTAAAGAGAGAAACATGTAGAGAAATATGATGAATACTGAAGTTGCCTTTTCTTGTTTTTTGGCACCATTTTTTTTTACTGGCAAAACTAGACAGCCATTGAATGCTAAGTGATATTTACTTATAAATATATTTATGAATGTGCATGAATATTTGGCACTTTTCCTGTCTTAGAATTTAGGCTGAGACCCTAAAGCTGAAGCTAATCTAAAGATATATGCCAGGCCATCTGTGCAGGACTAGCTAAAAGTGGCCCCTAAACTTGTTCTGTCTGGTAGTATGCGTATGCGCACACACACATGCACACCCCTATTTAACCTGTATATACAATGACGTGGAAGACTATTAGTGAGTGGGGACTTTTCCTTAAGAGAGTGTTGTGGGAATTTGTTGGAGCCTTGGGCATTTTCCATCTGCAGGAGAACAGAACACTCCTCCCACCTACACCCCAAAGACAAAAACTGGTGGAGGATTCTCGGGCCAGATGTTTCTGTCTCTTGGGGCTTGGCACGCACAAGGGGAAGTGTGAAGGCAAGAAGCTGGTTGGAACCGGCTGTGATAGGAATGTGGAAGGAGAGAGCTGGGGCAGAAGTGGCCCACATTTCTGGGTTTGGTGGGGCAATGGTACCTGGTACCTTCCCGCATGCTGAGCTGATGCTTGGGAAGCTTGCTTGGCTAGAACAGCCACAAGAGGATCCTCCACCCAAGAATATGAATTGCCAGGTCAAGGTGACCCTAATAGAAGCTATGTGGTGGATAGCCCATGGTATGATGCAAAGTCTTTAAAAAGAGGTTTAGAATAGAACCTGTAAAGACAGCTCATCAAAAACAAAGTCAGATTTATAGCATTTGTCTCTTGAAAGCCAAGTCCTAAAAACACTAGGTAAATAAGAGCTTTTCTCTCTGTGCCTTCCCCTCCAGATCTATCCTTGGTGGAGCCAGATGACCCAGGATGGCTGACTTTTCCTCCAGGGCGGGTCAGCCTTTCTCACGCTCACAGAAACATCAGTGCAGGAAAGGGCTCACAGCAGGCCTGAGACTGTTATTCATAGAAAGGCCTGGGAATGTAGATTTCAGGATTGTTCCCACTACCTTAACTAAGAGTGGCTAGTTGTGCCCAAATTGAAAAACAATGTGGTATGCTGAACACCTATCTTCTGGGAATATGGAATTTTGGATGTCTACCTGACCAGCCTCGAATAAAACCTTTGGGCACTGAGTCTCTAATGAGCTTCACTGGTCGACAACATTTCACAGGTGCTGGTGTAATTCGAGGCTGGAGGAAATAATTGTGTCCTGTGGGACTCCACTGGAGAGGACTCTTGGAAGCTTGCACCTGGTTTCCTCCAGACTTTGCCTCATGCACCTTTTCCCTTTGCTGATTTTGCTTTATATGTTTTCACTGTAATAAATCAGCTGTGAGTACAACTATATGTTGATCCTGTTAGTTCTTCTAGTGAATCACTGAACCTAAGGGTGGTCTTGGAAATCTCTGATACAATAGGAGACAGAGAATCTGCTAGTGTATTGAGAGAATGAGGTTTTGATTTAACATCCCAGTGTAACTGAGGCTGCTTTAAGAATGTCCTGAGGTCCACAGAGAGATGCAACATCCAACAGAGAGGTTTTGAAAAATCAGTGGTTGGAAAAAATCAACTTGTTTTTAGTTGGCCCGATATAGGGGAAGCTCTTTCAAGAAACTGATTATGGATGTATGTGCTTATGACAAGATTGCTTCTGGACTACTGAAGAACCCTTTTAGCTGGAGAGGCATGGGTTCCAGATTTCCTCCGGTTGGAATCAACGTGTAAATCTCTCCTGGGAATCCACTAGTGGCCAACTCCGTCCTGTCAGAGGTGCCAGAGGATTTGTCAAAGAAATTAACACTGTGGCTCTTTTTAATTTCCTCCGAAAATTTACAGTCTAGTTGAAACACTAAATAGACATATTTGAGACCACTTGGAAGGGATAATGCAGTGGTGTAGGAGCATTGTGCCAAGGAAATCTAAAGAAGGAAGGAGTCCCCGGGCCTTGGCTTAGGTAGCCGTGTGCTACCTTCTGTCTCTCGCCAGCCATCACATCCTTCTGCATCCTCACAGGGTGCCCTGCCTTGTCTTTAAAACAAACTAGAAAATGCAAACTTCTTTCATCTTGCTGGCCCTTCCAGCTATCCTTAGAGCACCCCACTCCCTGGACCACCAAGCTGGGCTCACAACCACAGCACTGGACACAGTGAATGGTTGCTCTAGAGACGGTCCCATGACCCAGCCAGTCCCTTCAGAGGGGTTTTCGTACTGGAGCTGACAAGAAGAAATCTTTTCTTTCTGACTACAGATCCTGGAGCTGCTTATGGCAGTGGAGAAGAAGGTCTGAACAAAGGAGCTTGTGTAATGAGGAGAAAAGAGACTTACAGAGAAAGAATCCTGATAGGATTTCAAAATTTTGTTTCGAGTCACATGTGAGGGCAGTGCAGCCCTGCCTTCCTGCTGACGTGGTCCCATAAGTTCTCTTTCTCCCCTGGACCTTCCCAATAACTCCCTGCCTCCCTGCTTTCACTATTGTTCCTTTTTGGCTTAGTCTTCACAGAACACTCACAATGATCCTTCTGCTCAGTCTTTTCCTTACTTCTTATCACCCTTAGAATAAACGTTCAAGTTTTCAGAATGGCCTACAAGGACCATATGGTCTGGCTGCTGGCCACCTTCCCAACCTTCTTTTCTACCACTTTCCCCTCACCAGTGGCTTCCCTGGGATCTCCCCAACACCACAAACATATTCCTGTTTGAGGGACTTTGCACTTGCTGTTCTCTCTGCCTCATATGTTCTTCCTTTGTGTATTCTCATGGCTCACTCCATCACTTCATTCAGGTGTCTGCTAGAGAGACCTTCTCTGACAATCCCATTACAAAAGGCCTCCCCTGTCATTCACCACTTGTTTACCCTGCTTTAATGTTCCTGACAGCACTCGATAATGCCTATCATTATATAGGGTTTTTGTTTGTTTATAAACGATTTCTATACTAACAAGTAGGTAATATACTAATATACTAGCTGCATAGTGCATGACTTTCATGCTCATCACCAAATCTTTAGTGCCTAGAACAATGTCTTGCACAGAGCAGGCACCTAATAAATATTTGTTAATAACCCAATAGTTTAAGTTATACTGAATTGGATTTCTATAACTCATAACCAATACTTCTACATTTTGGATGGAGAAAGTAAAGCAATTTGGTTCAGGTGAAATAGTAATTCAATAAGCATGAGACTTCAGCTTATTGAATTAAGTCAATAAGTCAATGCCATCTGTGTGCACAGATGCACGGTGGCTGGGGAACCGTTAGGCATTTTTGTGGGGTTGAAGTGTAAAGTTTGAGGAGCAGTGGGATGTACAGTTGGAAAAGTAGCGAGAGACAAGGTCACGGAGGTCCCTGAATACCAAAGAGTCTACAACTCTTAGTAGAGAGGCATGGAAGGTTTAGGGAGGGGAGTAAAGCACAAAGTGTGTGAACAGGGAATAGATCCTGTCCTTAGATCTTGCTGACATTCTTTCCTCACCTGGGTACGTTTCTGCTAAAATAAAGAGAGCCGTCATCTTAAAGCTTGTAAATCCAACAAAAGAGAGAAAGTTCTATAGGGAAAAACATGAAGAGTATGAACACTTTCAAGTGACCATCTAGAAAAAGTAAAACATAACCACATGTAAAGGCTAAGAGGCAAAGAAAATGGGAGGGTGAGACATCAAAAGAAAAAAAGAAAGACCATTAATGAAATTATATCAATAGGTATAAGCATTATTTGTGGAGAGAGAATAGGCAAGAAAATTTTTTTATAATAAAGAGCAGGTTGTCCTAATAACTAAGAAACTAAATATAATTGTAAGCAAAACTGTCATTTAAACACGACTTCCGAATTGGATTTGGATTCTCTTTCCCCTCATAGTAATAAAATGGGGAATACTATTACATCTACCCCACAGATTGATGACTACTGTATGCGCTGTGAGCCGACAAAGTTTGAATCATCATTGAGCTCAATGAAATAGCTAATGAATTGTCCTCTTTCCTCAGGAAGAGAATCTGAGCATCAAAGGCTAATCAAAAGTCCTCAACCATTAAAAGCCTGCCTCCTCCTCACTGTCCTTCAGAGCCCTACCCCTCGTGTCTTCATTTCCCCCCCTGACTCAGCTTAGCTTTCATTGCTCATCTTCATAATAATTTTTCTGGCATACATACTCAAACTCTCTTGTTCCTTTCTCTGTTTTTCATACTTGCAGTGCAAAACCAAATCGTGGTTATATCCAACCCTATGTCAGGACCCATACAACTGAATGTGGCTGGCGACATTCATACCACCATATGACCAGGCCTCGTCTTATTTTATTTTTTAATTAATTAATTTTTGTTTGTTTGCATAATTTACCTTTTGTCTTAGAAACTTAAAAAGATATACAGGAAGGGAGTGTACAAGGAAAAGCCTCCCTCACCCTTCCCCCCCCACCCCTCCCTAGAGGCGGGTGTCCTGACCAGCCCCTCCTACCATCCAGTTTCAAACTTATATGTAAAAGGCCAGGTTTGGGTTTGTTTCTTTTAGTAACCAGAATCATGCAATATGTATTGTTCTTTGATGTGCTTGTTGAAGATGTTCCCAACCCAGCACACTCCTTTTATCCATTACAAATTCCACAGAATTTGGATTGTTTCATTCTGCCGTTATAATTATGTCCACTTTTGTGCACAAATTTGAGTACAGGGGCTGGAATTTGAGGGGGAGAGTCTCAGTTTGAGTCCCTGTTGATCTGGGGTGAAGGTGTGTGGACTTGGTGTTGAGCAGGTGGCGGGCAGTGCACACCTACTGGGGCAGGAGGGCGGCCGGACTGTAGATTTGGGACGCACAGGCCGATGGCGCCATGTGTGACAGGAAGTGGCTGGTTTTGCTCCTGGTTTAGAACAGGCCTCATTTTAAATTCATAATATTGTTGCCTGAAATTCCTACCATGTTTCCCTAGACCACTCCTTATTCCATTCTTTTAGATCAAGGGTTAACAAACTGTGGCCCATGGGCCAAATCTGGCCAACCACCTGTTATTGTAAATAAAGTTTTATTGGAACACGGCCACACCCATCAGTTTATATATTGTCTATGGCTGCTTTCATGTGACAATGGCAGAGTCGAATAGTTGTGACAGATCCCTAATGGCCTGCAAATGATAAAGTATTTACTATCTTGCCCTTTATGGAGAAAGTTTTCTGACCTCTGTCCTAAATGATAATTTCACATCTTCTCTCTCCAACTCTTTAACATCTGCTTACTTTTAGCTGATAACCTTGTTTTCTGTTTCACTAAGAAAATAGAAACACTTGGAAAAGAACTCCCACAGGCTCCCAGCATCATACCTATAAAATTACCTGCACAGTATACCTATACTCTGCCTTTGTTTTTACTTCCTTTTCTTATTAAGGATGGATGGGCCATCCCTGCTCCTTTCTAAAGTCAAGCCCTCCATTCGTATACTAGGTCCCATTCTCTCTCAACTACTCAAGGATATTTTCCCAGCAATTTTATCATGTCTCGTCATCAGTTTTTTCCCTCTTTATCAGATCTCTCCTATCTGCAGAGAAAAATGCTGTTAAATTGCTACCTTAAAAAAGTTCCTTGGATCAGGGTGCCTAAGTGGCTCAGTCAGTTAAGTGCCTGACTCTTGATTTTGGCTCAGGTCATGATCTCAAGGTCCTGAGATCAAGCCCCAACCTACGGGCTCCGCACTTAGTAGGGAGTCTGCTTGAGATTCTCTCTCTCCCTCTGCCCCTCCCCCAACTCTCTCCCTCTCTCCCTCTCTCTCTCTTTCTTTCTCAAATAAATAAATAAATCTTTAAAAAATTTTCCTTGGATCAATATCCTCCACTTCCTATCTCAATTCTCTGTTTCTCTTTACATAAACAATCCTTGAAAGAGTTGTCTTTACTCAAAGTTTCCAGTTTTTTCCCTTTCAATTCCACTTAAACCCTTTCCAGTTAGGCTTTTAGCTTCATCATTCCACTGAAACAGCTGTTGTTCCATTACATCCACGTTCCTGAATCTGATGTCACTTCTCAGTGTTCGTCTCACAGGATCTGTAGCATCTGACCTAGTAGATCACTCTCTCCTCCACCTGTGTCCTTCTGGGTGACCATTCTCTCTGGATCCTCCTTCTACCCGACTGGCTGTTCCTTGGTCCCACTCCTTACTGCTTCCTTCTCATCTCGTCTGCAAATGTTGGCATGCCCCAAGAGCATGCCCTTTAAATCTCTTTTCACCTCTATCCATACTCACTACCTTGGTAATCTTCCAGCCACATGACTTCACAGCTACATTTGGGTATGAGATGGGCTCTCCAACGTAACATGCTCCAAATCAACCCTTGGATTTCCCCTTCAAACACTCCCCTTTCTAACCAAGTCAGTGTCAACCCTGTCCTTCCACTTGTTTAGGACAAAAAATTGAGGGGGCATCTTTGACTTCTTTCTCCATATTATGTTTGCTAAAATACAGTATTTATTCCTCTTGGGATTAAGGATATCCTTTTAGACTTTTTCTTTGCCTACTCATAAATAGATAAAAATGGATTATGATATATATGCTTTTCTAATCTGCTCTTTTCCACTGTGAATATATGGTAAAATATTTTCATTTCAATGACTATAGATCTTCATTAATAGGTTTTAATAGTGATAAGCTATTTTCTTTGTATGGATAAACAAAAATTTATTCAACAATCCCTAACTATCAAACACAAGTTTGAGTCCAATTAATTGCTGTGATAAACAACACTGAAGTGAATGTCTTTGAACATAGGATTATCTCTTTAGAACAAATTTCTAGAAGTAGGGCTGCTGCAATCAGGACCATTATATTTCTTTTTTTTAGAGGGGGACGGGCAGAGGGAGAGGGAGAGAGAGAGAATCTTTTTTTAAAAGAAGATTTTATTGGGACGCCTAGATGGCTCAGTCGGTTAAGCGTCTATCTTTGGCTCAGGTCATGATCCCAATGTCCTGGTATCAAGTCCCGTATCGGGCTCCTTGCTCAGTGGGGAGCCTGCTTCTCCCTCTGCCTGCTCTGCCTACAGCTCTCCCTGCTTGTGCAGAGAGAGATCTCTCTGGCAAATAAATAAATAAAATCTTAAAAAGAAAGATTTATTTGAGAGAGGGAGAGAGAGAGAGCATGAGTGGGGGGTGGGGAGGAGCAGAGGGGGAAGGAGAGGGACAAGCAGACTTTGCACTGAGCATGGAGCCCAATGAGGGGCTCAATTCCAGGACCCTGAGATCATGACCTGAGCCAAAATCAAAAGTCACAGGTTTAACCGACTGAACCACCCAGGCGTCCCAGGACCATTATATTTCTTGAAAATCTATCTTTTTATGTAATATATTACATAAATATAAATAAGTATTTTTTCAAGATTCCTAGGTGAGAGTGATATACTAATATTTATTGATGAAAATGACATAACAAATAAACTATTGACAATTTAGGAATGCTCTTTTACTAATCACATTTGAATGGCAGTTTTGAATCCAATGTGTGCAGAAGACATCACAGATTCCATTTACAGAGAACGACCCTTGCGAGGGTGGATTCAAGGACCCTGTGCAATGACTCCGTGGTTCTCCAGGAGTTCACACACTGCCAACCACAGCTTTGGTTGATGATGATTTAGACACACAGTGCACTTAGCATATGATCACAAATGGAACCTATTTCCTCTTTCATCCCAGTTGCTCACTTCATGATATAACAAAGTGTTACAGTAGTAATACTAATTCCAGTACTAAGCAGGCAACTAAAAAGTTCTCATTAAAGCAGAGTAATTATAGATATATATCGGAATAAAGTAGGATTTTAACTGTGGGCTATTTAAATTAAGTTCCTAGATTGAATCTTTTTATGTGCAGTGAGGGCTTCCCTCTGGAATTCATGGCAACCACTTCAGTGTTCTTCAGGCAGTCAGAGAAAGGCTGAAGGAAGAAGTGTCTGTTAATTGCCATGGCTGCAGACACCCATTATGGCCTCCTGCTCAAACTCGCCTTCCCTGCACTGCTGCAATTTTGAACTGCGCCACTAGATGGCGTACACTGTTCTTTGCTTGTTCCCCCAAAAAAAGCCTCAAGAACTATGCTCAGAGATGGGGCTCTAAGTAAGCCAGCAAAAACAAAGAGGAAAAGTACAACAGTAAGAGGATCTTTAAAAAAACTCTAGTGTTCTTTTTTTTTTTTTTGGATGCAGATCACTCCGAGCTGGAGAATAAGATCGATATTATTCTCTTCACTTCATTTTTCTCAAGTAATCCCAAATATTTGAGATGGACCAAAATCTTGCTTTGATTCTCTAGCTGTTCATAGTAACCTATCTTTAAACTTCACACCTCAGTGCTGAAGGCAATATCGTTTATTTTCTCTTTTAGAAACTCATATGGACAAATACTTAGCAGTGCTATCCTACGCGAATAGTATTAAAGACAGGTATTTAAAGTAGGCCAGATTTTTCAATAATTGAAAGATCTGCAGATAAGTCCTGTGGTGTTTATGTGGCACAGGTGTAATGAATTAGAATCTAGTGCTGCCCTTCTGTCTACAAGCCACTTTGATCCATGTATCAATATAAAATTGTATTTCTCTACATAGAATATATATGATTGGGAAAATGATTTGATTTCCTTCACTTTTTAGGGAATAATTCACACAACATTTTTAAATGGTAAATAAATTGCTTTAAGAAGCAAACGTTTTAGAGAAGTTGAAAGAATAAAGATCTTTTCCTTAAAATTCTCTCTTGGGGTTTTACAAATGCAAAGGCACTGAGCTGTGGATGACTTTTTTTTTTTTTAAGTAGCCTCAACATATCTTTTACTCTTCATTGAATTAATTTTTTAAAAAAATAGTAACCTGCTTTCAGTTAAGAAACAAACATTTTAGTGAAGAAAACAAACTGAGGGGTACTGAAAGGGAGGTGGGTGGGGGATTTGCAAGATGGGGGATGGGCATTAAGGAGGGCACTTGTTGTGATGAGCACTGGGTATTGTGTGTAAGTGACAAATCACTAAATTCTACTCCTGAAACTACTATTACACTATATGTTAACTAACTGGAGTTTAAATAAAAACTTGAAACATTAAAAAAAAAAAAAGAATAAAAAATAATCTTCCCCCTTACCTTAAAGTACTTTCTCCAACTTTTACAAATAATACATGCATTTAAACCATGGGTGATCCTTTTCTGATTAAGTAGTTTCAACATATCTTCTACTCTTTCTTGTCATATTAACCTAGGTCCTATACGAATTTAACTCCTCATCGCAAGTAGCAGTTAACTTTCTGAATCTTTAATATTCAAAGATGACTCTAGCAAATCGATAGGATCATCCTCTGTGGGGAAAATAGTCTTCAAACCAACAGGGCCTCAGAGCTGACAAGGACTGCTCAAAGTTCATTTCCTCTACACAATAATGAGATGAAAAAAACACCTCTAGGTGGATCTTCAGTTGGAAAATCTAAAAAGTCAGTGAAATTACTAAAAGGCCTTAATGGTGCTTCTGAAAACAGACACTAATTTTATGTTCTCATTTTTTGAATTACATTCATCTGACATTTAGAAGTAATTTTAAGGAAAATTTTTTTATTAGCTGAGAGATGAGATTTCTTGGACTGTAATGATAAATGATGACTATATTTTAGGAATATAGTCAACTCATAATTATTCAATGACCAGTGGTCTGGTTCATATATTATTCCAGTATTATTATTTTTTCTGTTACCTCCTTTCAGCCTGTCCTTTGGTTATTTAATCCTTCAGAGAGTGGGTAAAGCCAAAGGGCAGTGGTAAATGTGAATAAATTGATCATGTATCAGCCATGAAAAAACTTTGCTTTTTGGGTAGGGGTGTGTGGTGAAAGAATGGGATGATAAGGTTATTTAAATTCTATAAATGGTCAAGTTTTTAGTTTGCTTGACTTTTAACAATCAATTTTAGTCTTTCACTTTGTATAATTAATATTTAGAAATTGTTTTTTACATCGTTTTAGATCTAGTTTGGATTTTAATTTTTTTCAAATATTACTTTCATAGATATGAGCCCTTTACATTATAACTCCTGAAGGCTTTAGGTTTACTTTGGTTTTTACATATTATTTGTCCTGCTGTCCTCATCTGCCTGTCTAGGCTGGGCTCATAAGAGCTAAATCAACTCAGGTTGAGATTGAAATGTCTTCTCTTTCCAATTGGCCTTCCCAGTGGTGGTCAAGGTATTGGACCAATAACTGTAAAACCTCTTCTGCATCGTGTTGCATAAAAGGGTCACAGTAAGTGAAGTGAGTGGACTGAGTATTTTGATTCTATTTGGCCCATTTTGCATGAAAAAGTGTTACAAAAAGTTCCTGTTGCTGTTGTATAATTGTTGTATAATGGAAAGAACAATCTGTTATAACTGCAGTCTGATGATAGATTTAAGTAACTGGAAAGAAAACATGTGGAAGTGAGAAAGTCTCTATGACATAATCCTATTTTCTTAGAGTTGAGCCATTAATTCTCTTTTGACTCCATCTCTTTGCCCTTTCAGATGTCAGTGATACTATTTGTTTAGTGCTGACTTCACAATTTGTATTTCTAGCATTTTCTCCTCTGTCATACAGACCAATTCCAGTCCTCTCTGATACTGTCCCTTAAATATCTCCCAGTCTTTAATTCTTCCTTTCTTCATTCATATGCTCACCTGCAATGTACCAGGCACAAGTCTGGATGTGATGAATAGAGACACTGCGACACAGATGTTTAAGACTAAATCTATTCTCCTCTAAACTTGCATCTTCTTCTTGGTTTCCTCTTCTGAGGAAAGGCATCAGCTCAATTTGGCCAAGCCAGACTGTCTCTTATCTCCTACTGCCCAGCATTACCACATGATGTTTAACTCTATTTATAAAATGAGTTCTATTTTTGCCATTCTTTCATTGTTTTCATAGCCATTGCTGTAAATCAGGCCCTTATTATCTCCTGCCTGGGTTATGCAATAAAAGGTTAGCTTGTCTCCAATCTCTCCTTTACCAATTCACCCCAAATTAGCTTTTAAAATACAGGTTTAATTATGTTATTTCCCTGCTCAAAGATTTTTTGGTGACTCCCCACTGACTGTCGAATAAGATCTAAATGGTTTTCACTTGACCCTTTACACCTATTCTCAACCCACCTTTCAGCAGTTCCCCACCCTTTGCGATTTCCTCAATTTAAAATGCAACGTCACATTCAGCTTTTGTTCATGTTGTTCTCTCTCTGGCCGGAATAAGAACTCATCACATTTGTACGTCACTTGCCAGTTTACAAGGGACTTTCCTATGCATTTTCTGTGAGGTAGGCAGGGATTATTTTCTCCGTTTAAAACAGAAAGAACCAAGGCTAGGAACAAGTAAATGGTTTACCGAGGGTCTTATGATTAGCAAGAGAGACCAGATACTAAATGTCAATAGGGCACTGGCTCCAAAAAACAGGTTAGATTGAGGTGTAGCATCTTCACCAAATAAAATGAACTTGGAATATAGGTTCCCATCAGTATTTGGTGTCATATATTTTATGCAAGAGCTCCTTTACACAGAAACCCAATTCTTAAATTGGATTTATTGCACTAATCAGAGTTTTAAAAAAATCAGTATTTTATAGTCACTGTAATAAGCTCCACTCTATTTTTTTTTTTTTTTAGAGACATGGGGGGTGGGCAGAGGGAAAGGGAGAGAGATCATTTTAAGCAGGCTCCACACCCAGCGCAGAGCCCAATGCAGGGCTCGATCTCACAACCCTGAGATCATGACCTGAGCCGAAATCATGAGCTGGAGGCTTACCTGACTGAGCCACCCAGGCGCCCTCTGCTCCACTCTATTTTTAATCTTTGTGTATTTGTACAGGGATAGAGATACACTCAACAGCACTGCTACAGTTTAGCTTCATGAACACTTTGTTAAAGACAGCACCTGCTAGTTTCATCAAAATGTATAATACATTGTGCTACAATTTGATGGAAACACACTATTTCAACAAATATTTAGCTAGTACCTGTTTTGTGCAACTATGGCAGGCAGTTAGTACACAGTACATAGGGAAGAATACATTTTCAAAGCTTGCCCCCAATTTTTGAACTTGAACTCTAAATATGTCAATATCCCTTAAGTCCACTATTCAAAGATCTGGATAAATTAGATATTTCTCTCATCATTAACAACTATAAGCACTTTGGGCCTCACTATATGACGTTATATATATGTATATAACATTATGTACCTATGTATGCATGTATGAGTGTGTATATATATGTACATGTATGTATACCTCAAACAATTTGATGTAACACTCATCCACATTGATCAGTATATCAATAAGAAGTGAAGGTAAAGTGGCTTTGGTGCCTGTGAGTTTATTGATTGCCAGGGTTGCTTAAGCTGCTGTTGTGGTTCAGACACTACTCACCCATTTCTTCAATAATTACTGCATGTGCTTGACACAGTGGCTATAAGATAAATAAGACACAAGATCCTTGCTGGCAGTCTAGGAAGGCAGACATTTAAACGACTACCACACAAAACAATAAGCTTTCTAAGGTAAGTGTGGGCAGGGCTCTGTGACATTGCCGAGGAAGCAGCAACTATTTGTTAGAGGTGGGGCAGGAGTGACCCTGGCGTCCGGTCAGAAGGAGGTGCACGGCTGAGTAGTTGCAACTCTCTGTGCTCCCTTAACACCCCATACCTACCTTTATCCTGGCCTATCATATTATATCGAACGGATGCACTTGTATTTTATTTATTTAGTTATTTATTTTAGAACCGATTCACTTGTGAAAATTGTGGAGACCTTAGTAATATGGGCCATGTCTTATTTGTATCCCAAATTCCTAGCACAAAGCTTGAAATAGAACAAGTGTTGCACAATTACGTGTGGAATTAGAACTGAAGAGCATCCCACACAGAAGAAAGGGCATTGAGCAATGGCCTAGGTATTAGAAGGACTACCTTTCAGGGATCTGCATGTGGTCTGGAAAAGCTGGAGGAAAAAGTGTGGGATGGGAGAAATAACCTAACTGAATCTGGGGAGGCAGGCTTTAGAAGCCATGCTGAGGAGGTGGATTTCATCCTGCGTGTTATGGGGATTCATCGAAGATTTTATACTTAAGGGACTGACAGTGGGAGTGGAGTTGAAGAAATGGATTAAAACTGAAGATAATAATGACAGCACTTATTGGCAGAATGAAGAAGGGTTAGAGGAGAGGGACAAGTCAGGGATGAAACTTAAGTTTTCAGGTTGGGGAGATGAAGATGTCATTGACTGCAATACAGAACAAAGACAATGTGTTTGAAGGCAAGATAACAATTCTGAGGCCAAGTGGAGGTGTTCAGGAGGCAGTTGGAAATACAGTAGTCGGTTCAAGAGAGAGGCCTGGGAAGGAAACGTAGATTAGTGGTCCATCACCAGCTATCATGGATGCCACAATGCAGGAAGGGTGTTCAGGATGAGAAGAGGGCTGGCATGATGTTTTGCCAAACACTAGTACCTGAAGAGTAACTCGAAAAGAAGCATCCAGGAAGGTACCTGATAAAGTATATTTTTCCCAAAGCTCCATTTTCAGGTAAGAAGATGACGTCACTAGATAGATATGACATTGATTGAGATGAAGGATATATTAGAAGTGCTAGGCGTGCAGAATGGACACTCCCTGGACCGAACTCATCGCCCAACGAAACCCTCCTTATTCTTCATGATTTCAATACCAGGCCCACCAGGCTTCCTCACATATTAACAATTTAAAAATTGTCATTCCTCTCCTCTTCCTCAAGTTATTCTTCTTCTCCTTTGGAAACACGCGTATTTTAAGATGATCTTCACGTTGGTTTTATTAAACGGAAATGTGGGAGAATGGTGATGACACAATAGCAAGGTGAAAAGTAGAGTTGCAGAGAACAAAGTGCGTTCTCTAAAGAGAAGGCTCTCTTCCCCACATTGGCCAGCAGTGTGCTAGCGCTCTGAGGCTGGCGAATTTTAAGCCACTCTAACACTTATACCCTCAATTCCATGCCTCTGGACACTTAGGTGACATTAGTAGACAGGGGACAACAAAAGTGGCAAAGTCCATATTTAAAATCCTGCCAACAGAAAACCTGGGCATTTCTTGGGAGCCTGCAGAGGGGTGCACACCTCTGGGTGGTCTTGGAGAGACATGGGGGTGCGGCAGGCATCTGCCAGCAGAGGTAAAGAACAGGCAGAGGTAAAAGGTAAGAGGTAAGCTCCTCCTAATGGGAACCATCTATTTAAGGGATAAAAGAAAGGAAAAGAATGACTTTCAAACTAGATTTTTATTGAAGTTAATAATACTCATTAAGAATGATTCGTTATTGACATCTACATTCACTGAGCATTTGTTCAGGCTTGATTCCCATAAAATTTACATTTTTACCTGTTTTTTGTTCACTCGAGGGAAGGCCTCCTCTCCCCCAACCTTGACACATTTGTTTTAAATGGCTAATTAATCAAGCTCTTCTTTTTCACATGGCTGGCCTTCCTCAGTTACCAATCTAAAAATCTTTATGTGGTGAAGAATATTAGAACACTTAATTCTCACACAAGTTTGGGGAAGCCTTCTCTAATAGTCGCTGTCTCAGAGCATAAGCACAGTGAACTCACTTGCCTGACTCACCCATTTCGATCCGCAGTTACCCATCTGACCTTGAAAAAGAGACAGGATGACTCTCCCATAGGACCCTCCTGGTAATGGCTTTTCCTTCTACATTAAGTGACAATCAGGAGGCTCTAGCTCAAACCTATGACATCCCTTGGATACATAGTGCCTTTGCTTTATCAGAAACAGAGCCTTAAGTCTAACATGATAGGAACGACAAGGACAAAAATGCAAGAGGATGGGGCACCTGGGTGGCTCAGTCGTTAAGCATCTGCCTTCCGCTCAGGTCGTGATCCCAGGGTCCTGGGATCGAGCCCCGCACCGGGCTCCCTGCTCAGCAGGAAGCCTGCTTCTCCCTCTCCCACTCCTCCTGCTTGTGTTCCCTCTCTAGCTGTCTCTCTCTCTGTCAAAGAATAAATAAATAAATCTAAAAAAAAAAATGCGAGAGGAAATGTAACCAAGAGGAACGTGGGAAAATGGAGAGGAGCAAATACAGGAGCAGAGCTGTGCTCTGTGAATAAGGAACTCACAGAGCCCAACAGGGAGCCATGCTACTGAAGACAGTGGTCTCAGTTCTTGCTACAAATACCAATAGTGTTTTCCAGTAAAGGTGAATCAGACCACTAATTTTTACTTCATTTTCTTTTAAAGATTTTATTAATTTATTTGAGAGAGAGAGAGCATGAGGTATGGAGATGCAGAGGGAGAGGGAGAGGGAGAAGTAGACTCCTTGCCGAACAGGGAGCCCGACGTGGGGCTTGATCCCAGGATCCTGAGATCATGACCTGAGCCAAAGGCTTAACTGACTGAGCCACCCAGGCGCCCCCTAATTTTTACTTTGTTCCATTAAGGTATGCAGAGCACAATGCTGTACCGTGGAGAATGTCTTCCATTCATAAGAAGAATCATAGGGAAGAAGAAAAGTAATTCATCTTTTAAAAGTCAAACAAACATTCCTGGTTATTCTTACTGTGAGGGATGGGCCTGGGATAATCCTGGCTACAGGCTCAAACTGTTACTGGTGGACAGGCTTGGTGGTATCATGTCACTGTCCCTTTGTTACCTGCCTCCACTCCCAATTTGAGCCAGTTAGACCCAGTAGAAAATACAAAACAGCTCAAGTGTTAAGGAGCTGGGGGAAGCTAAAGTAGATATTATAGTTCCAAAGAACTGAAAATGTATCTGCATTTTGACATTTTCAATCACCATTTGGTCTATAATAAAAGGCAGCTTAAGAATAGTGAATGGTGGGCCTCCTCTGATCACCCCTGCAGATCCCCTCACCACCCCCAGTGACCCTGCTTGGTTCTTCCAGGTACCAATGGTACTAACCACATCTAGGGGTTCCCTTTCCTCTGGCGTCTGGCTGGATTTGGTTTCAGAAGACTGGGGGGAGGAGGCGAGGAGTGTCAGGGTATATCCTCTCCTGGCTTCCTTCTTCTGGGTCAGTGTGAGCTGCGTCTTTAGTTTGAATGAAGGTCCTGTTAGATAATCTCCTCCACACAGCCCCTCTGTCCCTGGTTTTGCTAATTCCCCCCCTCTTTGCCTTTCAGACCTGGGTGGGAACAGTGCCCCACTGTATTGGCACCAGGGCATAGGAAAGGGGGGTGTAACACTCCATAAGGTGAGCAGCTCTTATGTCTGCTTCCTGCTGGAATCCTGTGTTATTCATCACGTATGCATCAGCTTCAATATGGCACCTTGTGAGTTCTCATGTCTGCATAATTTGCAATAAGGAGTTAACTATTTTCCATTCAAAATGGCTCCAGTGAATTAAAAGCTTCTGATATATACTTTTCTAAAGAATTCAGTTGGAAAAAAAATATCGTGTTAGAAAGATATCAAATAATGTCAGTTACAGGTCAAAGAACTCCTAATAAGGTTTCATAGAACATGGCCTAATAGAAAGAACACTGAACTAAATTAGGTCAGAAGCCACAGGTTTGAGTCACAAATTCATCAATTATTGCATGACCTTGACAAGTCACTTAACCACTCTGAACTTCAGTTTCCTCATATATCAGACAGTGATAATATTGCCTGACCTGTTTATCTCACTGGGTTATTCTGGGCGACTCAATGAATGATAGGCTTGGGCATGCTTTCCAAATGTGAGGACTGGATAGGGACATTACCCAGGGTTGTTATGAGGATAAAATGTATCCAGTAAATACACTTGTAAAGTTCCATCATCCTGGAGAGCCCTCAGTACATGCCTACTCTGATCCTTAAAGTCACACGGACAAGATAAAAGCAGTACAAGGTTGAGTTGAAGAGGTAGAAGACAACTGGTTAGTTTCATATTCTGGCTCCACCAAACTATCTTGGAAACACTCCTTGACCTTGGTTTCCTCATTAATAAATGGAGAAAATAATGATCTCAACCTCACTCTGAGTCACTCTGAGTATCCCATGTAAGGCTCCCAGCACAACGTCTTACACGAAGAAGTTCTCCATCTATGTAGCCTCAAGCCATAAAGGTTGAGAGCGAGCATCTCAGTGAAGACAGTGTCATACAGTGGTTAGGCACCCGGGTTTGGGAGTAAAAAAATTCATGCCTTGGAATATTAACTGTAATTTTTGGACAAGTTATTTAGTTTTTACATCCTTAGGGTAGTTACATCTGCCTTAAAATGGGATCTAAATAAGATGTATGCAATCTGTTCAACACAATGCTGGCCACGTAATAAATGCTTAGTTAAAATGTTCATGATCATTTTGGTGTTGCTAAAATTAAAACTCCCTTCCTTATCTTTTTATCCTTTACTGCTTTTGCATATATAGTCTGCAAAGAGGCTGCTTTACATAGCAGACACTTGCAAGTTCAAAGATAGAATTCAGACAAGCAGAAAAATGTCACTGCATACATTTAAGGGCTGGACATAGCTTTGAAAGGCTGACATTGTCTCAGCACAAGCAGTAGATGACCCCCTGGAGGACCCCATGGCTGTTGAGGCAATGTTCAGCCACTGCAGAGATTGGCTTGTGGTGCTGGCAAGAGTGAGGGGTAATCCCCCAGTTCAGCCTTTGCCCACTGTCTGTGGGCTGTGTCCTGTGAGCCAGGCAGGGGAGTGGAGTGAGTCAACAAGGTAGATAGAGTGTCTGCTCTCCTGGTGCTGGCAGGGGAGGTGTTTCATTTATGTTCAGAGCAAAGTCCATCCCCAAAGTTAAAGGTGAGGGTCACAAAATATTCCCTGGGAGTCAGTATGGTTTGTGATTTAAGATCTCTGGAGCGAGACTACCTAAGTTTGAATCTTGGCTTTGCTTCTTCTTCTTCTTCTTTTTTAGATTGATTTATTTATTTTAGAGAGAGAGAGCAAGCAAGCAAGCAAGGGGAGGGGCAGAAGGAGAGGGAGAAACTTTAGCAGACTCCGACCTAAGCGTGGAGCCCAACTTGGGGCTCGATCTCAAGATCCTGAGATCATGACCTGAGCTGAAACCAGAGTCAGATACTTTGCCGACTGCGCCACCCAGGGGCCCCTTGGCTTTGCTCCTTACCCAGGGCATTGGACAATTATTTTACCTCTTTTTTTTTTTTTAAGATTGTATTTATTTATTTGACAGAGAGTGTGAGCACACAAGTAGGGGGAACGGCAGGCAGAGGGAGAGGGAGAAGCAGGCTCCCCGCTGAGCAGGGACCCAGACTTGGGGCTTGATCCCAGGACTCCGAGATCATGACCTGAGCCGAAGGCAGATGCCCAACTGACTGAGCCACCCAGGCTCCCCTATTTTACCTCTTAATGCTTTGGTTCCTCCTCTATAAAATGGGAGTAATAGTGGATCTTGCGCCGTGGGATTGTTGTGAGGATTGAATGAGCTAATGCAGGTAAAGGGCTTAGTCAGCCTAAAAAATGTGAGTTATGAGACTCTAAGTATTGTTTTACCATGATTTATGAATAAAATAGTTATGTCCTTAGATTAGAGTGCAAAGGTTGGCAAATTACAGGTTGCAGGTCAAATCCAGCTCTCCACCTATTTTTATAAATAAAGCTTTCCTGGAACAGAGCCCCGCCTGTTCATTTCTGTGTCCGTCTACGGCTGCTTTGATGCTACAACGGCAGAGACGAGTAGTGGTGACAGAGGCCTTATGGCTGCAAAACCCCAAAGATCTACTATCTGGCCCTACACAGAAAAAGTTCATTGACCCTTGGATAGACAACTACTACTAACATATTTTTTTCTCAAAGGGAAAAGTTGTGGTAGAAATTATTTATTCTGGGACATGTGTTTATATTCATGTGTTTGCATTCTGTCAAGTGACATATTATACACCGTAAACAAGTGAAACTCAGAAGACCTCAGAAGGTACTGCTTTGTGCCCTCCAAGCCCCCATCAGTTCTGCTTAAGGAAGCAACATGCACGAGGCTGATGCTACTAACCTACTTCCAGCAGAATCAATGTCCTGTTATTTTTCAGCAGTGTTAATGGATTCGTGCCATTCCATCCTCTCTTTCAGTGGGCTTGCCTTACCAAGAGTCACAGATGCCTATATGAAGCTGTAGGGCACAGCCCCTGGCTTGGAAAAAGAATTCCCTCCATATGGAGCCTGTGGAGCTGTAGAGGGAATTAAACTCTTTTCTTTGGCTTTCCTCAGATCATGGTACAATCAGGCATTGGCCATCGTATTTGTAAGTGACTAAACTTGGAAAAAAGAACAAAAGTTGCTTCTTAAAAAGATATGTATTTCATGTTTCTGTTTTCTTTTTGAAAAGACGGTATGGGAAACTTAACAATTTTCCAAAGGTCAGGAAAGGTTGTTCTGTCTAGGGAGAGTGCTTGGTAGTGCCCCCTTCTGGCTTCATCCTGGACTCACATGTACTAAGCTTTTCAGTTCAAGGCGGAGACCAGATGGCGATGAAACCCCTATGCAGAGATTAGCAAACGAACTGGACAACAGAGATACATGCACATGAAATAGAACCATTCTGGGTTATTTTCTGAACTAGATCTAGAAACCCATTTACATGTATTTGTGACAAACACAATGTAAGATATCAGACCTTGCAAATTTAATAATAAGATTGAAAGCACATAACCATTACAATTCTCCTTAATTCATCTGCACATAGATCTTTTGATTATCACTCAGGTGGGAAAAAAGGACTTGGGTTTTTGACAAGAATAAAGACGAAAAAGCAAGCTCTATTTTTTTTTTTTTTTTCAAAAATGAAAGCTTTAAAGTGGAAGAAATAATTTAATCCTAGGAAATGCTTATGCACACACAAGAGCAGCTACTGGTATTTGGTAAACTTAGTGATTACAGTAATGAAACACTTCAAACAAATTTATGACCGGACAGGAAACGAAGATCTGAGATTTACCAACACGCTTCAGACAAAGGAGGCCGTCCGCGTCATTAGTACAAGATGAAACAGACAAGCAAGAAAGCGGACATGCACAGCTTTTCCCTCTTTAGCAAACACAGATCCTACAATTATGATTTCTGCCAGTGGAGAGGTACACACAGAGAGCAGTGGCAGGAGTTGCGAGTCCCCTGGAAGGGAAGGTCACCTCATTCTAGAATGATTTTCCCCAGGAATAACTCAATACGATATTTTTCCTTTAATCTTTAATTAATAACAAAGGGGATAGCGGAAAGTTAAACAAATACGCATATTTATGATATTAATATATTCAATTTGTGCAGAGAATATTCCATTTTATTCTGCATAAAGTGCTGAAATGGCCTGTCCAGTCTTGCTTCACCTTTAACTCTTTTTACAATCCGCACTCTGTGATTACTCCAGTAATGAGAAACACAAGGGTGCAGACTCTGGAGCTTTATTTGGGTACACATTTTGGCTCTGCCATTTACCATCCGTGTGACCTTGAGCAAATGACTTGACAGGCGGGGATACTCACCACTATACTAACGAGGATGAGCAAATGACTTGATATCTCTGTGCTTCCATTTCTTCATCTCAAGCAGAAATAATCATAGTGCCTAATACCCTAGTGGTGGTGTAAGAATTAAATGAGTAAACGCTAGTGAAGTGACTAGACTGTGTGCCTTCCACATAGTAAGTGTCTGTTTTGTTGTGTTTTTCCTTATCTGTGTCATTTGCTAGGGGTAGTGAGATCAACTGTGTTATCCAAAAACATAGGTTTAAGTCCTAACCCCCAGGATCTGTGAACATAAAGTTCTTTGGAAGTAGGGTCTTGGCAAATGTAATCAAGTTAAGAGGAGGTCAGACTGGATTAGCCAATGACAGATGTTTTTACGAAAGAAAGGAGAAAAGATTTGGAAACAGGAGAGGGTCACAGGGCAGGAGTCTGTGAAGACAAGGCAGAGAGGAATGAAGCTACAAACCAAGGAATCCTGAGCATTGCCAGGAGCCGTCAGAAGCCAGGAAGAAGAGAGGAAGCATTCTCCCCTCCTGTCTTTGGAAGGGCCCGTAGCTTTGCTGACACTTTGACTTTAGACTTCTAGCCTCTAGCACCGAAAGACGATACATTTTGTTGTTTTAAGTCACCTAGTTTTTGGTATTGTTATGGCAGCTCCAGGAAATGAATACCCCAGTAATCTAGATGAGAAAGTGGGGACTTGTGGAAGAAGAGAATGAGACATTAAAAGGTGAAACTCAGTACCTAGAAGAGGGCTTGCCTGTGGTTCCTTGGGCGTTCTTTGAGTTCAGTTATTTCATAGGGTCACCCGTTTTCTTCCTGACACAGAGGGGAACAGGTTTGGGCCGGCAAGGCTGGGTGGCAGACAGCTCTCCAGAGTAAATGTGAGCATCACAAACCTTTCTGTCATCTGGAGCTGTGCTGTTGACACAGAAGCCACTTGCCACAGGACATGATTGTAAGTGGAAATTTATTAAAATTAAATGAAATCCAAAACTCAGTTTCTCTGTCGTAGCCACATTTAAGGTGCTCAGTAGTGACATGTGGTGAGTGGCTACTGTATTGGACTTTGAAGTTTGAAAGAACATTTCCACCATCGCATAAAATTCTATTGGACCACGCTGGACGATATTATTATTGCTAATAAGATTTGTTTGGGAGGCAAGTAAAGCGAGCAGACAGGTTGTGTAGAAAAAAGGAAAGTTCCATATTCTTGTAATATGGGCAAACAACTCCATCATTTATTAAAGAAAAAGGAAAAGTGACTATGGTGGAATTTATACTTGGACAGCTGCTCACAAGGCAAATCTCACTTGCTGAATGGCCTACTGTTTTCTTCATAAAATCATTTACATCACTGCTTTTCTGTAATTTGGACAAAGGATACTGTATTAATTCTTTTAGACCGAAAATTAGCATAGCTGAAAACTCGCCTCTATCCAATGCCAGGCATCACCATGGAGAAGTATGGTCTGCTTTACCTTCATCTGGCCGAGGTACACCTCGTATAAAATTGGTTAATATTTTGGTCCCTTAATTTTGAGAGGGAAGTAAATGCTACAAGGCGACAAATGAGATAAAAAAAAATCTGTGAGCCACAATCTCTTTCCTCCTCTTCAGATCCAATCATACAGATGAATAAATTGCTATAAAAAATACCAAAAATAAAACTAAAAACAATGACTGAATCATTTTTTTTAATCTCATGTACTCTGTGTTCAGGTAGCAAGAAATTTAATTCCAGTCGGACCAGTCTCCTGTGATTTTTTTTTTCCCTTTCATTTAAGATATTTTTAATGCTCAGAGGCATTATAATAGAAAAGCATGTATTTTTGCTTGGTTTATACCCATCATCCTTACCATTACAACAAGACAAAAGCATTAAAGTAAAATTAATCATGTCAAAAGATTTTAGCAAAAACAAGTGAGACCATGCATAAAGCATCGCTTTGTCTAGTGTGAAGTCATGCTCTGATTAAAAACATATAATGAAAGCAAAAGCGATACATCATTGCCTTAGCAGTAGGGTTTTCTGAAAGCACTTTGCGGTTCTCGACATAAAAATGTGGGAAGATTTTGGTCTTTGAAATTCACAATGATTATTGTTCTAGCTAAATAACTGGAGTTCAATCTTAATTTTTTTTAAAAGAAATTAAGACTTAATGACCAAACAAGGCATGCCGGTAGGATTAATAATTAGCACACACTGTAAGGAGCAGTAGTTTGCCTTGGCATCCAGACACAGAGGTAAGAAAGTGTCTGCTCAGCACTCCCCTTTCAACAAAACCATTGTTAAGCAGATGAATGTGGCCAGGTTTTTAGGGTAACTTCCATGAAATACAACTGTTTGCTCCATCAAAAACAGGATAATTAATAAATACAAAGGTGTGATCAGAGTGATCGTTCCCCAGTCGGGAGGTCATCTTGTGTATGATACATAAAACCAATTTCTAACTGACCAGATAGTCATGAAATATAGATTTACTTCTGAACTCCAGTGCAAAGTGATCTCAGGGATCTGAAAAGGAGCAGTTTGCTTATTTGCACTTTGCCTTAATTACTCCTTTATTTTGATGGAGATATTTGCATACAATAATCACTCACCCCAATTATCTTTCCATTTTTTTGTTGTAATTTTGAAAGTCATTTCAATTCTTTTTTTAATGAGTTCTCTTTAAATGATAAAAACCCTTTTGTTCTATGGGAATTATGTGTGTCTATGCAATTTTTATCTATATACATGTTTGCATATCTATATTATAGATGTGTAGTAGTTTACATATATATAATAAGCAGTAGAAATAGTAAAAATCACAGAAAGAGATAATTAAACTATTTGAGGGGAGGCAAAATTTTAAAAATTCCACCCCCAATGCATTATAATATTTGGAATGTGTTTTTAAATATTTCCTTTAATATAGAGGCATCCAATCTTCTGTGAATAAATATCGGTCCTGAAGATGAAGTCATACCGAGACAGGAACAGATAGAGATATGCATGGAGCAGCGAGCTATCTCTTCTAACTCATAACTGTTCATAGGAGGAGTGAGGATATTTTGCATGTGATAAGAACAGTGCATCAAATTATTCGTTGAACCTAAGGGTGCATGGTTTGTAATCATTACGGCTATTACAGAAATATTTTGGTAATCCTTCTGAGAGTTTGGGAGGATTGCACTTTTCCACCCACTTTGAAGTTAGGTGTGACTAGGTGATCTATTTTGCCAATAAAATGTGCTAAATTCAGAGCAGAAGCTTAAAGAGTCAGAGTGAAATTGTCCTCTCCCTTGCCACGGCAAGAGTGACAAGTCAAATCGTGGATTTGTCATGAACCTGAGGACTGGTATAAGAAGAAGTAGAACAGAGATTCCAGCAAACCTACCATAGACCGGTGACATGAAAAGAAATAAGCCAGTAAGATTTGGGATTTTTGGGATGCCTGGGTGGCTCAGTCGGTTAAGCATCTGCCTTCAGCTCAGGTCATGATCCCAGGGTTCTGGGATTGAATCCCACATCAGGCTCCCTGCTCTGTGGGGAGTCTGCTTCTCCCTCTGCCTGCCGCTCCCCTTTGCTTGTCCTCTCTCTCTCTCTCTTTCAATCTCTCTGACAAATAAATATATAAAATCTTAAAAAAAAAAGATTTGGGGATTGTTGTTAAATGACCCTTAGCCTAGCCTCCCCTAATCTGACTGATACAGGCTTTGTTATCACGAAGGCCCACAGTGCTGATGGCAAGGAAGCTGAGATTGGAGGGTGGAAAGATGGAAATGCATGTTATGGCATGGAACACCACTTGGTAAAAATGCAATTTGCTCTTACTTAGTGGATTGCTTATTTAATAATCTTCCACTCCAAGGCTGGAAGACAGAATGTTGACAATGTGCATTGGTTGCTGTTGGTAGCACTTGGCAAGATCTACAGAAAAGAGATGATCTCACAAACAAAGTTGGCCCATTTATAAGCAGGAGTGAAAGGAAATAGAGTCCAGAAATCTAGGAGTGTGCAGCATTGGAATAAGTAATTTTTTTCAATCTCATCTGGTAAAAGATTTTGGCTTTGTGCATCATACACAAAATGAGGCACATTTTGAGCAAAATAGGTAAATTACAACTCAGCTGACAAAGACAAAATTAAAGATATGGCTTTCACAGTAATTTGACCACATTAGAGTATCTTAGAAGAAAGTTTCAATAAAAGGAGAGATACCAGTAAATTCTTCTAACTCAGGGAAAAGAGTAAAAAGGGAGATTTTTCATTAAAGATTGATAAATATATAGAGTATTAGAGTGTGTGTATGTGCTTGTGTGTGTGTGTGTGTGTGTGTGTGTGAGAAAAAGAGAGAAAAGGGGAATAAAAAAAAAAAGAAGGAAAAAGCAATCTAAGAAGTATATTGGAAAAGAACTGTGGATGTGGTCAGTGGCCATAGAGGGGATATAAACATAAGAAGATAGCTATGCTTTCTAGGGACTTAATTGCCAAAAGACCCACCAGCCTGGATTAAAAGAGGCTGTGAAAATTAGAGACTTAAATATCTACAGACATGAAAGGTACTTAAAAACTCTTCTACTCCCAGGAAGAGCATAGCCTCAGGTTTACTTCAGATATGTCCAAAGAAGGTAATAGAAAAAGAAAAATCTCCCAAAAGGTGGAGCCAGGGGCCACGGAGAACAAAGGACAATGAGCAGAACTAGGGAGGGCCCTAATCAAGGAACACAACGTTGGATAGGCACCCTTCAAAATGTCTGTTTGGTGGGATTCCGAAATTGCTATGCTCTTTCCAAATGAAAATGTTTATTGTGCTGATCCGGTCCCTAATCCATCACTGTGCATGATGCGGGAGGAAACTAGGTAATTTGATTGTTTAGTTTGTTTCCAGATCAAGATCAAGAACAAATGAGCCTGCTACTGGGATGATTGTCCATCACTCAGAGATCATTGCTGAGCTTGATGATTTGTGGTGATCTCCTTTTTGTGTGGAGGAGCAAGTATACTTTGAGCATGGCAAGGAGAGTACATGGAATATTTAATGTCCAGGAGGACAGATTATAGTAGGCACATTGCTCTGTTCACCAGATACTTCAATCCTCTTCTTCCTGAACCCGGGGAAGATTACACTTCCCTGTCCCCTTAAAATGGGGTGTGGTCTTGTGATTGAGCATAAATGCTAAATGTCACTTTTAATTGCCAGTGCAAGACACTGCCGCACATTCTTCCCCCATTGCGTTGATGATAGAGGTCCATGTTAAGATGCAGCCCCATATATCTGGATCCCTAAATGACTGATGAACAGGTACTCTCTGCCAACCTGTGTTGGACATGTAGCAGGAGTGAGAAATACATTTTTTTTGGCTTGAGCCCCTGAGATTTTGGAATTGTTTCTTACCACAGCATAATCTAGCCCATCCTGACTGATACACATGGCTTCATGCTAGAAATAGATAGAAATTTCATTCTGAATCAAAGGTGTGTCTTCTTTCTCAAACTCCTGATGATAAGAGCAGAAGGCAAGATTTAATCTTTTGCTTTCCTCTGTTTGGCTATATGCAAAATAGACTAAAAGAGAATAAAAATTTTTTGAGGAACAACTATCTTCCCGATACTGAGCCTACAGCCTTATTTGTATTATTTGATTTAATTCTCTCAATAACTCTTAAGAGGCGGGTAGAATTATATTCACTTTGCAGATGAGAAGGATCAGAGTGAAAGCAGCATACTAAGGGCTCAGTCAGCAAGTGCCTGGGGGTGTATTTCAATTTAGATCTATCTGTCCCGAAAGATATGGCGCTGTGTGTGTGTATGTGTGTGTGTGTGTGTGTGTGTGTGTGTGTGGGTGTGTTTTGTTGTTTCATTTTTGACACTGCTTCAAAGACAGAGTTAAAAATGTCAAGAAATTTGCATTGAATTATGACTTGTCAATAATATTAAATGCAAATTTTATCACTTACATATCATAACCTGTAGTTTAGTCCATAAACCAAGATAATATTCTTAATCTCTAGGAGTAGGATATTCATTCAGTTAACCTATACCAGTTTTATTCTCTGAATGTGGTACTGTAACAAGTACATTGGATCCATTTAGATTTTCATGAGTGAAATGGGTCAGCACAGATTAAATCCCATTCATCTGCTTGGATTCTTGACTAATGGCACTTGTTGGTGAGACAGATTGGTGTGGTACATGAGGCAGCACTGCTTGATGGAAATACAAAGACCAGTGTTCTATTCCTCCTCCTGCCACTAAATCATCGGGTGACTCTGGGTATGACACCTTCTCTCTTTCAGCCACTTAAAGTAAAAGCCAAATTTGTGAACCTGCCATAGAAGAGCCTGCAATGGTCCGGTTTCTGTGAATGTCTTTAGCCACGTGTCCTATCTTTCTTCCCCCAACTCTTTGACTTCAGCCATGCATCTTCTTTCCACAGGGTCTTCGTACTGATTATTAAGTAACCTGAAGCAATCTTCTTTTCACATCTTTACTTGGCTAACTCTGTCTCATCCTTCAGTTCTCAGCTCAAATGCCTCTTCTTTGGTGACAACTCTCCAGGAAGTCTAAACTAGATCAGGTCTCTCCAGTTCAAGATCTTACATACCTTTTACACCTTTATGCTCTTCCTTCAGATGACTATCACATTTTGTTATTATACATCACTATTTGAGATTATTTATTAATGATGGTACCCCCCCAGCTCTAAGATTGGTGAAGGCATGATAATATTTGCTTTGACTCAGCCTTGTTTTCTCTGTATTGAGAACAATGGCTGCTACATAGAAGATATCAATTACATTTATTGAATGAATGAAATTAATGGGTAAAATGAGAGGGCTGGGAAAGGAGATCATCTAATCTCTTAGTATTCACATTCATTGGCTTGCCAGACTTAGTCTGCAATTTGCCTAGGAATGACACAGAGTGCATTTAAGCAGCAAATATGACTCATACCCCCTTTATACTAGACTCAGTAGCAAGTACCACAGCTTGTATGTAAAGAAAGCATCAGAATTATTTGTATACATGCTGTTCTCTGGAGAAAAAGCAATTGCTATATTCAAGGGAGGTATAAACCAGAAATAAAGTCAACTAGTTTTTCCAGGCACCCAACTTCCTCGAAATACAGTATTTTGTAAGTGACCACCACACATATTTTTTTTAAAAAATCTATGAAAAATCCACTAATGCACTGGTGCATGAATACACAGTAGCAAATAATTCAAGATATATAGCAATGTGCAGCCATGTATCTCAAATTAGAATTGAGCTCATTGAAGGTAAAATTAGATGCTAACATATTTAAAAAGTCCAAACACAATTCTCTCTCCTTCCTCTTTGTCCAAAGTCATGGAAACAATCACTCCATGAACTGAAATAAAAAGTTCCAAGCTAATAAAGGACAACTGTCATGTTACTGTATAAAGTCTTTAGATCATTATGTTTTCACTAACACCACTCAGTTCTTACTTTTTTTTTTTGGAGGGGGGAGGGGCAGAGGGAGAGGGAGAAAGAAAACTTTAAGCAGGCTCCACACCCAGCAGAGCCCAATGTGGGGCTTGATGTGGGGCTTGATCTCACAATTCTGCGATCATCATCCTGAGATCATGACCTGATCCAAAATCAAGAGTCGGACACTTAACCGACTGAACCACCCAGGCGCCCCACTCAGTTCTTACTTCTTAAACCGATCTTAACAATTCCATGAAATAGTCCCATATAATACGGTTCTTGCTTAATCCTCCAGCCCCACCACCTACTTTCCCAGCCTCACTCTCGCCTATAGATGCACAAATTCATTTCAGTTTTTAGAAGGCACCAACTCTGTCTTGCCTTTTGGCATTCCCAGTACTAGACCCTCTTACTAGAATACTTTTTCATCTGCTTCTTTGCCTTGATAATTCCTACCCATCTTGTCAACTTTACAGAAGGTCACTTTGAGGAAAGCTTCCCTAACCTTTCATATTTAGATTAGGGGCCTTTTTTCTCTGCTCCCCCCATAGCACCCTGAGCCTCCCCTCTCTATTCCTTAACACTCCCTACTGTATTTGCCTCTTTAGGTTCTTGAGAGGAGAGATGGCCCTATCCACATTCTACCCTCCCACCCAGCACAGAGTGGGTATTCAATAATTGCTTGTTATATGAAGGAATGAAGTCTATAAATAAGTCTAAATTCTTCCCAGGCAGTTTCAGAGTTATTCTGGAAGCACCTACTTGTTTTCTGAGGTTTTCCTGCAATGAGAAATGCACTGTCTATGGATTCTGCATCCTTGTCTAGAAATGAAATGAAATTAACTAAAATTAAATAATTTGTGGGGTTTAGGTCTAAAGATAATATAAATAAAGGAAACCCACAGGTATAAAACCCTCAATTGAATTTACTTTTTATTTCTTTCTAAATAAATAATCATAAGAAATGATTATTAGCTTTTGACTAACTTGACTTTCCCTCCAACATATCCTCAAAGAAATAAACTGAAGTCAAGAAACAGAGGGGTCAAGGAAAGAGGTCCAGGTGAAAGTATCAGTGTGCAGCCTTATTATTTCCTGAATAATCAGCAATTATTAGGTATCAGATATAATCAAACCTGTATGTATCTTTTGGAACTGAAGTTCACTGTCTTATATAAGATTTGCTTCCTTGGTACTAGTCCTTCAGCATTTATGGAAAGTATATATTATTTTATTTTTTTAAAGATTTTATTTATTTATTTGTCAAAGAGAAAGAGAGAGAGAGAGCACAAGCAGGAGGAGCGGCAGACAGAGAGAGAAGCAGACTCCCCACTCAGCAGGGAGCTCGATGCAGGACTCAATCCCAGGACCCTGGGATCACGACCTGAGCCAAAGGCAGATGTTTAAACGGACTGAGCCACCCAGGCATCCCTGGACAGTATATTTTAAAAAAAGAATGAAGGGGCACCTGGGTTGAGCAGCCGATTCTTAATCTCAGTTTAGGTCATGATCTCAGGGACGTGAGATCGAGCCCCATGGTCGGGCTCTGCACTGGGCATGGAGCCTACTTGGGATTCTCTCTCTCCCTCGCCCTCAGGCCCTCCCCACTCTTAAAAAAAAAAAAAAAGAATGGAGAGTCCACCAGCTTCTGATATTTGTGACTCTCCTAAAAGAAATCACTGACACCCAGACTCAGAACCCCTCCCGTGTGGATGGGATCAAATTCAATGTCCTCCAGGGATCAGAGGAGATGGCCCAGGAAATCTCCACACAGTGGTTTCCTTTATGTTCTGCCACTGAAAAACACAAGGCCCCCAACCCCTGCACTACCAGGTAGAGAATAGAGCCACAAATCAATTGAAAGGAAGAGGGGAAAAAAGGCATTTCCCCCTACCTCTGGCAAAGAGAACCGAGGTGGCCAGAAGGAGGAAGATGCCTTTCTAAGTTAGTTCTTCTAATTTTCATCCTAACGTTATTAAAGGGAAGTCGTCATGGGCATGTGGAAGGACAGATCTTTGTTCTGAAGTCCTCTTCCCCCTCATTGCTCACAGAAAGCAGTAACAAGCACCTAACAAGTAGAATGTCTCATCTGAAATGCAGGAAGAAGGAAGTCAGTCCCCAGGAAACACCTTTCTCCACCAGTGAAGGAATCGGCCAATGGGGAGCACGAAGAAAGTAGATGGCCCCTCAGTGCTGTCCCTTGCGGGGGTGGGGGGGGGGGGACCTTCTACACGTGGACTTCATAAGAACTTTGATGTGTTGTAAAAAAGTCTAAAGTAGCCATGGGAATTGTTTGGTTTGATCTTCGCACCAAGGATTTAGGGCCTGCAAAGTGCAAGAGGCATGTTTTTTGCGCTGGCCATTTTAGTATTCAGGTCTCCTGTACTGCTTTCTAATAAGTTAAGAATGAAACGGGAGACTGCGTGCAGGAGTGAGAAATGCAGGGGAAGCAGTACTGTAAAATAAAAATGAACGAAAGTGCATCTCAACTTCCCTTCTATTATTAACAGTCGAGAGAAAAACAATGCCAATTTTACTGTTATTACTTAACATTTTACACTGACAAAAGGACTTTACAGTCATTTTTACATGTTATTTCCCAGTACTTTTTCTATGAGAGACCACGGAGCTCTGTCACTATTCTCAACATTAATTATTTAATGTTATATTAAATGATTTTTCCAAAGAAGCGGATAAAAATGCAATCTGTGTCAGCATGTTACCAAAACAGTCTTTTCTGTGAGAGTAATTGTTCCCTTTGCTGTTTGGGTAGACCAGACCGCTGACTGGCTGACGGCTGGATTTCTTTTCTTTATGTGATGTAGATCCACTTTCTCCCTTCTACTCACCCTCCTCCATTCAATTTATTATTACTTGTGTACCCCTTAAACTGTGATTCTAAAACTAACAGGGTAAGATCTAAAGAGATCCTTTGCATTCTTCTTTGTTATAAAATTCGTGTAAGCCGTGTGGCTCCCCTAACTGGGTATCTGTGCTCCTGCCTGTGGAATGCCATCTTTCTCTAAAGAGCATGTTTATGAGACAGGCTGAGAAATGTCTGCTCAAGCCACGAGGGCAAAGGATTCTAAGATTCAGAGGCTCTAGCTAACCTCGCGTTTTAGGTTTTTGCTAGTTAGCTTATTTGTTAGTTGGTATGGAGACAGCCATTTGATAAATAAGCAGACCCAAGCCGGGCCCTGTCTGCTAGCATTAACTGTCATCCTCATCTCCCTGTCAATAAGTTTAGCTGTCCTTCAGGGTCAAAAGAATGGCAGTGGGAAGCTCTGCGATCCCAGATGCTTTGTTGGATTTAGGGAGAATTTGGATTTTTTTTTTCTATTCCAGTGAGAAACATTTCTTCCTTTATTGTTAGATGGCCCAAATAGCGTGGAAATCTGTCAGTGACCTGACTTATTTATTAGTCAAATAAGATGCCTTAATTAAAAAATACACACCAACAGCAGAAAGCATCCAGATAAACTGTCTATATCTCTCCAACAAACCTGAAAAATATGCCTTCACTTGGGGCCATGTAGTCACAGCCCAGCAGGTAATAAACTCTATTTTTGAAAATATAAGTCCCAGTGAAATGAAGAGTATAAGTGGAGTAGACATTTATTTCAAAGCTGTAAGCATGCCTGACTATAGGAAAGAGGTTCAAGATCTTTGAGTATGCTCCCTTTATAAGAACTTTTGTATACATTCATGTCTGTATTTCCTTCCATTTCAAACCTGGTGAATGGAGTCAACTGACAGTCATTTATCTCTACTTCTGAGTCTGTAGATCACCACACACAACATGGGAAAACTATGGAAAATAGGTTCCTGGCTCCGGGACCGTGGGTCAAAGTGCTGTATCTGTTGCAGTGTAATTTGTCTCACCTCTGCATAGAGAGCTTGAGTTGACTGACGCCTCTAGGGTATAAAGGTCCACACAGTCCTTGTGCTCAGACTGGTGGTGTTGTTCTAATAATGGCCACAACACCTGGAATTGGTTGAGCTCACGCTATGTGCTAGATGACTTATAAACACAATTTTATTTAAAAAATACTCCAATGATGCTGACAAAATGAAGAAGAAGAAGAAGAACCCATGACTTGGGACATTGACATGCCTGGCTCAAGGTCATAGACATGGGTTTGAACCCAGGTCTGACTGATTCAAGTTCATGTCTTCTTACCACATCCTTCTAAGTAAAGAGTTAAATCAGGCAATGTGAAAAATTTGAGGAGGGTGACCCTATGTTCCAGTCTATACCGATTGTCCCAGCATAATCAATAGGTCCCCATGTCATGCTCTGAAGTGTCCCCGTTTGGAGACCAAACTGGATGATCACTCTGTCTCCGAACAAGCTTTAAAATGAACCTAAGACTTTTCTTGGGTATTATTCATGATGTTTTAATTAATCTTTTTGCCTTTAATGAAGGGCTTCAAACCAGTAGCAAATTGGGCTTTGCCTGGTGTATTTGGGAAAGCAGATGGATTTGTGAATGAGTATCACTTCTTTTGCCTCTATGTCTCTGTCATCTCTCTTCGAGAATCTTTGTCTTTCCTTTTTCTTCTCTCCTCTGTGAGACCTCATCCGTGTCTTATTCTGTGTAGGCTTTCTCTATTGATCAGTGTCAGATAATTGATTCTTTGGTTTTACTTTAAAAATACAGCTTGGTCACTCATTCAGATGTTCAAATCACTATTAACAGTCCTTTTGTCAAAAAAAAGAGAATGAAAACCATTTTAAGGATCTCTAACTGATTTTTCTTCCTTCCTTCTCCTTAAGCTTCCTGCTACTATCCCCGCACTTCTTTCCTACAACCGTAGCGTATGGGTGTCCAGGGAGCTTCCTCGTTGCAGATCCTGGACAATGCTACTGGCGGTCTCGCCGGGGTAAGCCAGCTCCGAAATGTATTATTTCAAGCACCACCTCACATGTCTTTGCGCCTCTTCTGCTCTTATGGGCAAACTGTTGTCCTGTTTCTATTATTTAAAAGGGCTTTTAGTAAGAGGAGAGGAAATGATTTTTAAAAAATCTGATAAAATATATAACTGCTTAAAAGACACATGCTATAAGAAAATCTAACTTTCTCTTTTGTCGGTTTTCAATGTATGGCTTTGATTTATGGATCAAAATTACTCATTTATTATTTTATCTATACAGCTCTGGGCAATTTTGACAGTTAAAATTTAGTTTTATTGACCAGTGCAGCCACTGTGCCCACGAGGGGCCTAGGGCACACAGCCCGCTGCACTCAAGAAATGATGATTTTTGATTCCATGACCGAGTCAGATTGGGAATCATAACCGACGTAACAATAAGTTCCAAATCTCAGTGCCCAAGGCAAGAGGTTTGCTGTAAAACACAATCACCCTTTAAGGAGGGGAGGAAGGGAATCTTGGGTGGAAGTTCGTAAGCACAATTGAAGGCAGCTGGGATAGGCCACGGGATCTGTCCATCCGAACTGTGGAGCTATTATTATTGGTCTACTGAGGGGAGTATTTCTCTAAGACCCAGTTTTACAGACCAAAGACGAATGAGCAGAAAATGTCTAAAAGGCGAAATGAGTGTTAGTTACAAAGACAATGAGCGAAACACCCCTTATGATGTGAGAAAATTTACTGGGGCTATTAACCGACCTTTCACTTTTCGATAAGTAAAAAAAAAAAAAAAAAAAAGAACGGAGGCATTTCTTTCGGCACATCTCTGTGACCACCCCCTCTCTGTCACAGAGACACAAACTCACGCAGTGCTTTTAGGCCACTTTAATTTAGGCCTATTCGACTACCAAATTGGCCACCTCTGCAATGTTAATTTAGTCTTTTACTCTAAATCCCCGGTGATACATAAACAGACCTCCAAAGGGTAACAAATCAACAAAATGTCTAATTTGATTAGCCATGTTTTCGAATTCATCGAGACAGCTCTAAGCTGAAACAAATAGGTGGGTAAATAAATAAAGAAGGGCACTCACTTGTGAGTATTTTCCACGTCTTCTTTTCATCATCGTAGTACTGAACCAAGTTGCTGGGGAGCCGGTCCGGCCCAGGAGGCAAGCCTCCGACCAATAACAGCATTTTCTTGTTAGAGCGAATTCTTCACCCAAAACAAAAGAGGAGATGAATAACCACATTATTGTAGAGCCTTTTGAGTGGCGACGCGAAATCATAACCATCAAAAGAATGTTCCTTGCTTGCAGATTTCTATTTCATTTTTTCCTGTTTCTTCTCCCATTCATGTCTCAACAATTTTTTTGAACCAAGCAGAAAAATGATCAGAAGAGCAGCATATCCCCATACTCATGGAATAATAAGCTCCCTTTATGCAATTTGTTAGAGGTTCATTCTAGAACGACCTTTTTCTTATATTATCCCTTTAAATCATCACTCTTTACAGCTGAGTACACATGAAATGCTCTGGAGTTGTACTAAGGTTAAGCATTAAAGTTGCATGTCAAAAATCGTATTAGTCAAAATCATTATTATAAGCCATTCTCCACTCAAAGAACCTTGAAAAAATTAAGGTTATGCAGAGAGTTTGTGAGCCAACTCTTTAATCACCCAGGGAACTTCGAATACCAGTTTGGTACAATTAGTGGCACAGGGCTCACTGGGGAAGGTTAACCAGCATCTAGAAGACTTTCTGTTTGTTTAATTTAGCTGAGACTTCCGCCTTCAGCCCCTTCCCAGCGCCCCCTCCCTTCCCTGCCCCAGCCCCCCACCCCCACCCCCCATCCCTGGGTACCACCCGTGACACAGCAGCACCAATTGGTAAAAATGAGACTGTGAGGCTGTTTTGAGCCTCCCCAGAGTGGAGCCCTGCCAATGCTTGCCACTGATCCAGCCGCATGAACCTGCTCAACTGTGCAAAGTCACTCTAATTCCCTCCCTCTGTTTTTCTACCTTCTCCCCCAGGGGGTAACCACTGAAAGGAGTGACTACCCACCCATCAAGAGCTGGCAATTCGCTGCTATTAACCGTGACTGTGATTCCCAGTCTGCCCGGCAGTTCCTGAGAACAGGCCTGCAACGTCTCATATGCAGTAAAAGCTGTAAGATGCACCCTGGCCGGCACACTCGACCTGATGGATGTGCGATCCTCAGGAAGGCTAATGGATTGAGCGCACTTGCGATTGGAGCAGGGAGGGGAGGCCCAGACCCCCGCGAGGGGCCTGCTGATTTAACGGTCGCTTTACATATAATTGAACTTTTCATTTACCTGAAAGGCTGAAGGTGGTGGTGGAAGAAACGGAACAAGCATGACTGAAGGAAAAAAGTCAATAAATACAAAAGGGTTCCTCTTAAATATGATCGCAACCCGCGGTGGTGGCTCTCAATCTGTTATTACATAGTCGGCCCATCGTTCTGATTCAAGGACGCTTGGCAAAGTATGCCCTTGTGGAGAAGCACTGTTTGTTGGTTAAGAACCTAACATTCGGAGAGTTAACTTAATAGAGTTAATGACATTTCCATGTGAAGGAAGGGAACGGGAGAATTCCTTTAATGAAACTCTGGTGCCATTGAATGCATTGTATATGCCTCAGTACAAAAAATGCCTTCTGGAGAAACTCCTATCAGGCAATCATGGATAGGGGGAGCTGTACTTCCAGAAGGATGCCTAATGTAATATCAGCTTGCAATATTAATTTTGTCACAAACAAAAAGCCCCCTTGCTTCTTTGAATCTAAAGTACTTTGGAACTGTACCCATATGCCTTATAGACCAGTAGTTGTGAAACAAAACTAGAATCCAGTAGCAAAGTGCTCCATACTTTGAGGATTTCAGTGATTGGGGTGGTCTGCTAAGAGGGGTGATGGGAACTCAGTGCAGTAAGTAGCTTTCTGTTATTTTGAAATGAGAACATATGTAATTGATGTGCTATGTAATCTTCTAAATGCATGGTTACAGAACTAATAGAAGCCTATTCTATTATTGTCATTTTAGTCCAAATAATCAACCACTCTGTGAGTCTAAGACAAGTCAAGATGAGAGCAAGTACTCTTTTTTAGGTTGCTGCTATTGGGTACCCTGTGGCGACGTTTCCTGGTCAACTGGAAGGCGCCATTCTGTGGCTGTCATGACAGGACACATCTACCGGCTGCCAGATAGCTATGGTCGGGCGGAAGGGGAAAGGACTCAGGGAAGCTGTAGTGGGACCGGAGCAATCTAATTCAATCTCTGTTTTCATATTTAAATAAAGGTACTGCTTTTAAAATGTGTTTCATGAATGACAAATGGAGAGAAATGAATGACTTAGCGATGTTTGTAGGGTTGTTTCATTAATTGATAAGGCCACATCCACATGGGTGATTTTCAACAGCAGTTTAGATGGACCATCTCTGCAGATGAGGAGAGGATCTAGAGTCTTTGTTCTCTCTGTCCAAAGAGCCACGCACTGCCATCTGTCCTCTAAGAACGGGCCAGAGACGACCAATACCTAAGCCACTGAGCAGTTGGCAAATGGTAACAACCTTCACCCCTGCCAACAGTGACGTGATTCAAAGGGCCAGCTAGCGTAGCAGCCATGAAAGCCTCCACGTAAACTAAGATAAATCTCTAAACCATCCAGCCTCCTCAGGGAATGTGATGAAGAATCACATGGAAGGAAAGGAAATTCTACCTACCCTCACTGGTTGTGTGTTTTCTGTGAAGGAGCCGTGTTTTAAGGTCATCATGTATGGCCTTGTAGTGAGTGAAAACGCATTTTAAAGCTTGCATTACTAATTCGTATTATCATTCATTCAACTTACTATGGCATTACCCTTGGATTATTTTGTTTCTAAAGCCTCTGTCACTCAGTTTTCTAACTCAGTATTGATATTATTTAAGTCTAAATAAAGGTTAAAACTCTACCTTGTGAAGGTGATTCATATAGAAACCAAAAATAGGATAAAGCCTGTGAGAAGTAGCAGAGGGCAGAAGAAAGAACGCATAGACTCACAGAACACATGTGAATGTTTTTCTCCCTGTTTTCTCCATTGACTGTCAAAACAGCCTTAAAGGCACAGAAATAACTCCATTTTACAGGGACGTTAGAAGGCTCCCATAGTAAAATAAAATGGCCTAAAGAGTGTCGAGGCCCAGGCCTCTTAATCTTTCTAAAATTCAAGTTTATTTTTTTAATTTTTATTTTACCATAACTTCTGATTAAGACCCAGATGACCGGGATTCTAGGGCTAATTTTCTTTTCCTTTTTTTTTTTTATTAAGATTTTATTTATTTATTTGAGAGAGAGAGAGAACCAGCAGGAGGAGGGGCAGAGGGAGAGGGAGAAGCAGACTCCCCACTGAGCGGAACCCAACATGGGGCTCAATCACAGGACCCCCAAGATCATGACCTGAGCCAAAGTCAGACGCTCAGCTGACAGCCAAACAGGAGCCCCTCTAGGGCTAATTTTCTACTCAGCAGAGTAATTTTGTATGAATTACTTGGCTTTTTGGAGCCTCTGTTTTCTCATCTTTAAATAGATTAATAGTGTCTGACTTGCTTCTTCAAGGGATTGTCATGAGGATTACATAAAATGACGAAGTGAAAGTTCTACATAAACTCTAAGGTAAATTATTATTAATCTGTAGATGTTGGCAATACAATGTGGGCTTCATTTCAACATACCAAACCTGATTAAATAGTTAAAAAAGAAAAGTAGTATTTTTTACTGAGATTCTTGTTGAGTTCATGTATATAAATATAAGCTAATTAAGAGGACTTCACTACCCAGTTGTTACCTTATATGTTCTTGGAAAATTATCACTTTAATCATATTGGATATCTTTTGAGCCTTGTTATAAGAAAATATACATTTGGACATTACATAAAACTGAACCTTTCTGGATCCAAATAAAGGGGACTAACAGAGATCACTCTACATTTCTTGTTTCTTAAGAAATAAAACAAATGAGAAAAGCCATCACATATTTTACTTTGATATAAATGCAATGTCAACTATTCAATTACTCCTAGAAAGTAATACACGTGAATAATTCCTGTGGAAAAGCTTCCATTCTTTTTACAATGTGCAATTATAATAGTGACACTGACAATAATGACAGGTAATAATGAGTGTGTATTGGATATTGAAACCTCTGATTATCATGCTATTTATTTGATGTGTGTGAGTTTCAGTTTGAAAACACCATGATAAAAAAGATACCTTGTGAACCAGAAAAGTAAAATTAGGAGAATCTGAATTAACTTGCTGAAGGGGGTTTCAATTATTCTTTTCTAAATGATTCCAGCAGAGCCTTACAGGTTTAATTTTAGATTAGGAAAAATCTACAGGTGTAGCCCTTTTGCAGTAATTAGAGTTCCTTCAAATGGCTACCTGGGATAGCTCTTTACATAGGGAACCAATTTAGCCAAAGTGAATATGATCTCTTCAAATTTGTTAATATTTTCAAAATACTCCCTTTTACTCCTCAACTTAGCACCGCCTAGACCAAAGTAATGTGTTTAAAAGACAAGGAATTAGAGACAAAGAGCTTAGTATGTCATGATTAATAACATTATTTAGATGCCTTTGATTTGGCTTCTCAGATTCTTGCCTAGAAAAATATAAGGTTAAAAAGGCGATGGAATTTGAAGGTCTCCTTTGTTCCATCTCAGTAATTGCCCAACATTTACCATGTGTCACATTTGTGTGTGTGTGTGTGTGTGTGTGTGTGTGTATGCATGTGTGCTCACGCGCATATGTACTTTGGTTCCGGGGATGAATGATTGAAGGATGACCTAAAACCTCCCGGTGTAAACAAATTTTTCATCATACCGGTGTTCTAAGTACGATAAAGTCTCATTTATTTATATTTCAGTGATTTGGAACTTTAATAATTGGGAAACAGGCCAGATAAAGTTTACCTTTCCATGATACATGGAAAAAGTTTTCATTAACTGGATTGCAAGGAGAGTTTTAACCTGTTGAAGAAATCGGGTGGTCTGCGGTACTTTAGAGCGACCTATGTACACTTAGACTAAATTCATTTTACAGATTGTAAAGTCTTTTCTCATTTATTTATTAAAACATTTTGCAATCTTCTAAGAATCATTAAATCAGAGAGTTAGAAGATAACTTTGAAGTAACCTAGTTCGGTGATCCCCAAGCCTGGCGAGTCACCAGGATCATCTGAGGGGATTACAAAATTTAGATTCTTTTTTTATTTTATTTTATTTATTTATTTGACAGAGAGAGAGAACACAAGTAGGCAGAGTGGCAGGCAGAGAGAGAGGGAGAAGCAGGCTCCCTGCTGAGCAGGGAGCCCGACGCGGGGCTCGATCCCAGGACCCTGGGATCATGACCTGAGCCGAAGGCAGACGCTTAACCGACTGAGCCACCTAGGCGCCCCACAAAATTTAGATCCTTGATACAGATTCTCGGGTCCTCATTCCCAGAGATTATGATTCAGTTGGGATGACGCCTTAAAAATCAATAATGTTTCATAGTCTTCCAGTTGATTCTAACTAGCATATAGCCAGGCTTGAGGTCACTGACTTGGTCCCCCTCTCTCCATAACGTAGAAATCTTTTTAATAGTTTTTTCCATGGGTAATTATTTTTATCAATTTGACAATTTATAACAAAATGGACCTTGGTTTTTCAAATGCACCTAATTGTTAAAAGATGTTGGACAGTTGTGTTAAATATATTTTTTCTCCTTATGCTGACCTGAAAATCTACCTGAGTTTTCTAGGAAAAAAAAGCACAAGTGCCTATCTCTTTGTCATAGCAGCGCTTCAAATATTGCAAGATAGTTGCCATATGTCTTCTCTACTGAGTGTCGAAAATCCTCATTTCTTTCTGAGAAAGTTTCCATTTTCCCTACTGTCATACTCACCTCCTTTGAGTATTTCTAGACTATCGCTGCCCCTTTTTAAGATGTGATCAGAATTGTGCACAAAATAACAAATATGATATGTGATATGATATATATTATATAAGTATATATATCTTTTAAGGCTTTATAAAGTTACAGTAGTCTTTTAGCGGTCATAGTGCAGTGTTGGGTTCCTGTTCAGCTTCCAGAGGACTATGAATACAGATTTTTTTTTTAAACCAAATGTTTTCAGCCAGGTTTTTCCTATCTTATATTTCTTCTGGTTAAATATTTTAAACATCAACGTGTGACTATTTTTTAAAATTTTTTTTTATTATGTTATGTTAATCACCATATATTACATCATTAGTTTTTGATGTAGTGTTCCATGATTCATTATTTGTGTGACTATTTTTATTTTTTTTTTTATTTTTTTTTTTTTTAAAGATTTTATTTATTTATTTGACAGAGACAGAGACAGCGAGAGCAGGAACACAAGCAGGGGGAGTGGGAGAGGGAGAAGCAGGCTTCCTGCTGAGCAGGGAGCCCGATGTGGGACTCGATCCCAGGACTCAGGGATCATGACCTGAGCCGAAGGCAGCCGCTTAACGACTGAGCCACCCAGGCGCCCCTTGTGTGACTATTTTTAAAGGTTTTTATATCCTCTACTGATTTAGATATCTTGTTTCAATTCACTTATTATTTAGCAGTTATTAATTGAGTTCCTACTATGTTCCAGGTACTGTTCTAAACACTAGAGTTGTTGGTGGGAACATGAAGTATAAATTCCTTGTCCCTCATGGCACTTACTTCCATCCTAGAGGGGACATCTATTGAAAACATCATGATTCTCGAAACAGGGAGCCTGGTTGTTAAGTTGTTAAGGGTATAAGTCCTACAACTTGGGCAAGACCACAGGCTTATTTTTTTTTTTAAGAGAGAGAGTGAGAGCGAGCAGGGGGAGGGGCTGAAGGAGAGAGAGAGAAAACCCCAAGCAGGCTCTCAGTTCAGCGCAGAGCCAACGTGGGGCTCAATCCCACAACCCTGAGGTCACGACCTGAGCTGAAACCAAAAGTTAAACGCTCAACGGACTGAGCCACTCAGGTGCCCCTGGCTTTAGCTGTTTTGAGATGAATGACCTTGGGCCAGCCGCTTTTCCTTTTTTAACCTTATTTATAAAATAGGGATAACAACAGACTTATAAGGCATAGGGTTTTTTTCATTAAATTAAGTATCTGCCAAGCATGTATAGTAGCGCTAGATAAGTGCTATCATTACCATTCTCCTCCTCATCACTATCATCAGTGTTAGCTATTTCTTTGTGTAATTTGCAGGTTTGATAAGCTAGTGGCCTATGTCCCATCCCAGTTTTATTACTTAAAAATAACAGTGCTGTATTTCCATTGTTCAGATATTTTAATTATCCTAACTTGTTCTCTCTGTAACAATGCTAACTCACTGGGGTTTTTACTCTAGAGTTCCTCATATACGGTCTTTAGGAGTACATAGCCTTTTTTTTTTTTTTTTTGAAACATAGAGATTTGACGGAAAAACTATGCAGTTTTGAAGTGGCAAAGTAAACTGGAGTAGATAATCATTTTCCCATCCTCTAAAGGCCACATTAATTTTAATGTAAGAGTCAGCCAGACCCGAATTTAAATTCTCTTTCTGCCACTTCATAGGTTTATATCCTTGGGCTCTTTAAGCCTTAGTTGCTTCATCTGTAAAGTGGGAATGTCATGAGGGTTAAGTGTAATGGGAAAATAATTGGTTGCTACTTACGAATGAAACCACCTTCCAGAGCCAGTCCCTTTAACAAATGAAGAGTACTTTATGCTGCTGATGCCTTGGAAATGCATGTCTCTGCCTAGTGAAGGGAGAGAACAACTGGTACCTCTGACATAATCCAGTAGAGAGAGGCTGGAGAAGATTGGAAGAAGTTATGACTCATTCCCATTCCTCTCCAATTTCAATGGACTTCACTAAGCCTCTGATGGCTTGGCATTTTACACAAGCAGTGAGTGAATGGGCAATTTCACATCTGGTCTGGGAGGCGGAAAAGCCAGGGAGATGCAACCCCCCAGGGATTCACAGACCTGAGGATGGGTTTTGGATTTCCCTAGGCCATGACATTGGTGGGGTTTGGAACAGTTTTACCAGATCCGGGAAGACACCAGCTGACATTTGGGTTGCATATGGAAAATACTTATGTAGTTCCCATGGTTATCAATCGATAAATGATAACTATTATTATTCTGCATAATTATTAACCTTATCAATCACTCATGTGAAAATCAATCATTGCAATGTGGCTTTTTCTTATATTGCTTAGAAGTCTTTCAGAAGCCCTAGGTTGTGCCTTTTATAAATAGCCAGAATCTTCACTGCACAAGTAAGTTTCACAAAAATATAAAACCATTGGGTTTTCTACAGTGGTGTGGATCCAGATCTCATTAATAAATTCAACCTGCTCATTCTCTGGTCTGCTCTCTCTCTCTCTCTCTCTGTTAAGGATGTCACTAAACCTTAACCAAGTCACCAAGTTTTATGATAATCCTGATACTTCTTCCTTTTTTTTCCTATCTTTGATGTTTTGCCAAGTCCTATTCTAGACCCATAATGTTTCTTCAACCTATCTCTATATTCCAGTCAAACTGCTATTAGCCTGAATCAAGTGGGTTGGCTCTCTCTTGAGCTGATGGAGGAGTGGTGTTCCTGTTTTCTGTGCTCCTGCTCCCATTGGATCTACCCTCCATAACTTTGTCAAATGAATTTCAGCAAAGCCTGACGTTAATGATCATCTACTTCAGTTCTCTTTTTAAAAACTATCAAAGAAATCCCCCTATTACCTATCATCTATAAGGTGCACATTCTCCCCACATTATAACTTCCCTTTCCTCTCTCTTTCTCTCTCACAGGTAAATGCCTTGCTTGCAATTCTTTTCAGGGATAAAAGAGTTTCTGAGTTAAGGTCTGAAAAAACTTGAAAGAGGAATTTCAGATGGAAACTGCTTAGACCATGGGGAAAAGTAAGCAGAGGAAGATCCTGAGTGATTGGCCAGGAGGAAACTTTGAAAATCAGCTAGCCTTCCCTAAACTTCCAGCTAGAATGGTACCCAAAAGTCCCCAGAGGAGAGCTGCTACCCTTTTCTTAAAATTTTCCAGAGAAGTAAACTCCCTTGAGAATTTGTTCCAGCTGATTTGCTGTTGTATTTAGGTTTCTGTATCATAGCTGTTCTTGGTAATTACACAGCAGCTTTCATCGGAAGAGCCTTTAAATAGACCTGATAATGCCTCTCTGAGGTAGGTAAACACAAAGTATCATTATCCCCATTTAACAGATGAAAGAATAGAGGAAAAAGGGCTTGGGAATCTTTTCTAGTGCCTCAGGATGGGTTTTATTTCCTCTACCTCACAGAGGAAATGTCTCTAGGGTTTTCTCACACACCTCCTTCCCCCTCCCCCCCCTTCGGTGATTCTCAGGGTCAGGAATAATTGGAAATGCCTTAGCTTCCCAGCTTCTGACATTGGAGCTGCCCCTCTTCCTACCACCACGAGCCTGGCTGCATGGTGACTGGAGAATGGCCAGTCATATACAGGGTTCAGTTTTTCTAAGATGGAAGTAACTTTAAGATTTGTTTGATCATATCATAAAGACAACTCATGCTCCTGAAATTCTGACTTACACTTACAAGCAAAAAGGACTTAGTATATAGTAGGTGGTCAGTAAATGCTTCTTGTATGAATGAAGAAATGATAAACAAAAGAACGAATGGGTGAAAAGAGTCACTGGTAATCCCACCTTCAAGAAACACATCATTACTGATTCGTTGTCATCCTTTTTTTTTTCCTCTCATCTGTTTTAAGGTCCAGTCAGTGAGTATGGTTGGTGAGGACATCAGAAGGCAAAAAGGGAAGAGGAAAAGCCATGTTTCTGAACTATAAGGTGGAAGAGTCAGAGGGTAATACTTTGGGCAACAGTCTTATTGACAAACACCCAGATCTAACCTGCACCTTTCCTCTGCACCGACCCAAACCCTTTTGTCCTTAATGCCCACTTAAGCATGTCCAAATAATCAGCCTTGCTGTTGTCATACCACTATATTCATGATTTTTATTGGATATCCCTGTTTTTCTCTTCGTTCTTTAGGATTATTATTGTCTCATAGAATGGGAGCTACCCATGATAGAAAGTTTACCACATTTCAGTTATTAGCACAAGGTAAAAACTTTGTGATATTTGCCATATCCACACATTATGATATTATTTAATATTTTATTTAAAACTGCTCACTTAAAAAAATATTTAATCCCATTCTATCTTAGTGGTTCCTAGTGCTGCTCACTCTGTAGAATCACTTGGGAAAGCTTTTACGAAATCTCTAGGATGGGGGCAAGTTCTCAGAGATTCTGGTTTAATGACTGAGGGTGGGACCCAGCATTGGTTTTTTGCTCTTTTGTTTTGTTTGTTTCATTGTAAGCTTTCCGTGTGATTCTAATGTGCAGGCAATATTGCAAATTATTGCTCTAAGCAATCATATTTATGACTTATGGACTTCACGGGTTAATTGTTTATTTCTAATACAGGCTCAAATGTAGTAATACCTAACCTAATTATTACAATACATTTAAAAATGGTTTTTCGTGTGCCATCTGAAATTGTCTCACATCCTACCAGAGGAAGGCAAACATAGTTTGAGGACACACTATAATAAGTGGAAGAAGCAGCGACTTTAAGATCTGAACCTCTGGAAGCCATGTTACATTCCAACTCTGCCATCGCTTATGTTTGGCCGTGAGAAGATCCACCTCTTTATGGACCATAGCTTTGCACATCGCAATTGTAAGTAAGCATCTTCCTGCCCCCTCACTCCTCGCTTGAGCCCCTGTAGCATTCCGGGGTCTTCCACAATTCCTCCCTGGCATGTGCGAATTCCAGGTTTAGGAAATGTGACCATGTCTTCCTGTATGTGGATGGGGTAGTTTGCTTCTGCTTTTGCCACTTTCCTCTGGGACCAAACTGGTAGACTGGCTAATGATGGGAGAGGTAGATGTGACAAGAAAGCCTTCATCTGAATCCACGAAATGTAGGCCTCTTCCCTTAGATCATAAGCCTTCAGGGCCAGAACAGGTCCATGTTTATACTGTACATAGCACTTCACATTCCATCCTTGGTCCTTTGCTTCATGAGGGACCATGGCTCCCAGTCAAGTTTATATTCACTGCATTTCCCCCCTCCTTCCACACCTCCCAGATTAAAGCTTCCTTTAGTAACTAGAAGCAGTTGAATATCTTCTTTGCTTGATTACCTATATAATCCCTAATTCTAATACCTAGTACTTAGTGCCTTTCTTCTGAAGAGCATAAATTGCAATGGAAATAGCATCTCATTAATCCTCCCTGCATCCCTGTGAGGAAGTTGAGTGGCAAGTATTACCTCCTAGACTAATCCTCATGCCTGCAAGTGGGACACAGGATCTCACTGCTCACCAGCACAGATGCTTGCTACCGAACGGGCTGGCAGGGACAACCAACGTTTGTGCGATGGGAGAAAGCTCTTCTCCTTGTTCAATGCAGCCTGTCACAAAGGAGCCATTCAAGCTCTGGGTGGCTTGGTGACAGGAGGAGATAAAGCGTCACTCTCATGCTAGTGATGGACTCATAAGTAATGCCTGCATTTAAACTCCTAATAAAGCTCAATTATGAGGCTCTGCTGCCCCCTGAGAACTAATCTCATTATGGAGACTTTTCTCTCTCTCCCTTTCTCTCTCCTGCCCATCTGGCCAGCTTTTCGAAGAGACAGAGTGACTTCCTGACCTGGGGAAACGGGTACCTGCTGCACAAGAAAAAGTGCAGAAAGACACAAGATCGCAGAATAATGTTGAAAATTCAAGTTCAGTCTATCACATACCCGGCTACAATTACTTGTCTCTGAGGGTCTAGGATGTAACAGTCAAAATGAATACATTAACAGAATCAGCATTACAAAGAAAGTCCAGCCATTCTGGATGATGCTGCGGGGGAGCGTGGCCAGATCCTACCTCATGATCTAGAGCCTGATTTTACCCATTACTCTTAACTCCAGGGAGAGATTTCTCATGGGGAAACTAGGAAGCTCGTTCTGAGGAGCTGGAGCCAGCCTCCTGCCAAGCTGGCTGTTTCCAGTTGGAGAGTCACGGCAGGAGTGGCCATGCGGGAAGACAGTGAGGAAAGTTAGTTAGTAACCGAATATATTACTCCAGGCTTCTCTTGGAATATTCATGGCAATTAATAGGTGTCCATCTTCAATTCAAGCAAAGGGAGTTTCAGCTGATACCTTCTAAATGGCCTCAGAATTTGATTTGAGGGGAAGAATAATCTTATGAAATCATCCTGGGGTTAAGATAAATGAAGAAGGTTACCCTTACTTTTGGGTAGATAAGCAGCAAGGGACTGAGGCAGGCCCGGGGTGTGTGTGCTGTGAAGACAATGAGATGTGGCTTGTGGGATCCAGCTTAGGGACACCCTGCTGCTGTGGGTGAAATAGGAATCTCTTATCCTCCTCCTCTTTTCTTCTCCTTCCCTGTGGGGAGCCAGTTCTTTCTGTTCTTTGCTGCTTCACCAGCCCTGGAGGGGCTAATGCTGAAGTAAACCCTAACTCCAGGGCTTTGCGAGGCTAAGAGGCTCCCCCAGTGTTCCCCCTGGAAAGGGTGTCTGTTTGCATGGAAGCCTCCCCGACCCTCCCAATCAACCAATCCATGACAATGTCCGTTTCAATCATCAGATCTTTGCCAGGCAGGAACAAATTATCCTGGGGAAACTGACCACATTCTCTGGGGCTGAATTGTGGACACTCTAACTATGTGGCTTGCATTATTCTGAAAATTCTCTAGTGCGGTAGGTACCCCAATTCCATCATCAGGAAATAAATCCCTTAGAGTCTGGTAATTCCAATAACTTTCCCTGTGTCTCATTTCCCCCATTCTCATGTCAGTTTATCAGATTTCTTTTAATTTTGCAACGTATTTCCTTCAAACTTATCTTTCAGTAAATTACTGTTAGCATGTTCTCCCATCTTCTACAACAGACACGTTGCAAATTGGAAAGCAGAAGCAATTTTTTGTTTTAGTCTCATGATTTTCAAAGTGTGGTCCAAAACCACCAGTAGCAAAATATGCAGGTTCTTGGGTCCACATTCCAGATCAATTTATTTAGAATCTCTGAGGTAGGGCTAGGGAAGATATATTTTATTAAAAATCTCTATTGTTGATTCTTAAGAGAACTACTGATTTAGACAAGACCTTATGAGGCCGAGGAAAGAGGATATTTTTCTCTTCCAGCTTTGTATTACTGGAATAGCGATTAATGTATTGCTGACTTGGATCATTGCTCAGTTGCCTATATAACTTTGCCCTATAGACCTAGTTGAGAAGTAACAATTCAGTTAGCTTCCCTAACCTGTTTTCTAGTTCCTGGATCCTATTATTGGCTCTTGTTATAAACTGAATCGTATATCCCCCAAATTCATATGTTGAAGCCTTAACCCCCAATGTGACTGTACTTGAAGATAGGGTCTTAAGGAGATAATTAAGGTGAAATGAGGTCATCAGGGTGGGGTACTAATCTGATAGGACTGGTGTCCTCAGGAATCTCTGCCTCTGCACACCAAGGAAGGGCCATGTGAGGACATAGAGAAGGCTGCTCTCTGTAAGCCAGGAAGAGAGACATCACCAGAAACCAACCCTGCTGGCAACTTGACCTTGGACTTCCAGCCTCACAGAACTATGAGGAAACAAATTCCTGTTACTTAAGCCATCCAGTCTATGTTATTCTACTATGGCAGCTCAAGCTGACTAATACAGCTTTCCTCAGAACTGTCCAGTCAACACGAATGCAGGGCAGAAAGAGACCAATGAATCTCACACTCACTTTCGGGAACGGACACTTGAGAAGGAGCCTTCTATGGTGAAACGTGCGTAACTACCTTGAGAAAGGGTTTTCCTAATCTTAGCACAAAATAACTCTATAGCAGCCTGCCATCTATACTCTATAGGGAGAATTTGGAATGTGGGGAGGTAGGCTCCTTGTGTACTCCTCTGTTTGGTGCTCAAGTCCCGTACATATGTAGTAAATGTAACGGGTAACAATGTTCCAGTGGAGGAAGGGCAACTAGGAGGGATAATAACAGATACAAGCTAATGGAGAGAAGTGATTCACATCCGCTTTTGTGGCAGACTCTAATTAGTGTCTATAAAGCCATAGACATGAATTTCTTTGTGCTTTCACAAATTTTAAGTGTTTCTTATGCTCTGAGACTCTACAGTTTCCTTGCCATAAAAAAAGTGCAACATTTTCCAGACACAGCTTTCTGAGTTGAGAATTATTCTTTCTAGGTCAAAAAGACTATCGTTTTCTGGAACTTGGGCTCTCAGTTTGACTAGGCTGATGGAAGGCTTGAGGGGCTCCTTTCTGTACAGGGAGTGCCCCTTCCTCAGAATAGAGTTTTTTACTTAGACTACTTGCTGCCAGTTTAGTTTGCTGCTTTCTGCGTCTGGAGAAATCACAAACCTTGAATTTCTTTGAGCACATTACAGTGATGTTTACGTATTTCAGTTTTGCTTCATCTGCTTTCTCTTTTTCCAAATTTTCAATATAAGAATGTCTGAGGGACAGTTGAAAGTTTGTTAGCTTCCAGAAATACTGAAGTGACAGCTGGAATTAGTACCTTCTCTATGTGAGTACGACTTCCACAGGCGGAAGAAGATGCCTGCCTTTTAAACACATACACACATGACTAATTTAGAGAGGTTACCTGCTTTCTTGGGATCTGTTGGCAGTGCATACTAGAAACTATAAAATTATCATATACCTTTGATAACACTTTGTATCTAGATAAAGAAATCCACATTAAAATTCCTACCACTTTGCACCCAGATCTATGATGGAGTTGTAGATCTGGAGTCTTCTTTGTTATGTAATGGAGATTGTAAACCTTAACAGAAAGCAAACACTTGATGTTCAAACAGATTCATAATCAAAATAGAAATTGTCCATCCAGAAGCATAAACATTAAGTTTAGGAAGCGATTTGCTGAACATTCTTCCATATCCATACACTCAAAGCAACAGTTAGTGAAGTAATAATACCTAATCTACTAAGAGTTGTAAGTGTAATTTCTTGTCAAGAGTAGTAGGTATTTTTTTATCCCTGAGGAAAACTGCAAGGAGACTGTAGCAAAGGAAGATGAAAGTGGGCAAGTTATTCTCATGTCAAATTTAGCTTTTCCATGGCAGAAACCGCCTTGGCGATACATGTCGTGAAGACTTTAGTTGAAACCCAGCCATGACTGAAAATCCTGGGCTGTACTGTTTCCTGCTGATCCCCATAAGGAACACTTTTGCAGCCCCTTCCAATTGAGAGCATCTGTTTTGCAGTTTTGTTTTCTTTTTACATATTTCTTCTTCTGCAGTGGCTATTATGAGTTATCATTGCCTTGGCAACCAAAAAATTTTACCTCATTCCATTGTCTTGGCAACCAAAGAATTTCACCTCATTTCCCTAAAATAGTTATTGTATAAACACAGTTTGAATAGAAATGTCTTATGTACCTCTAAGAAAATTTAAATAAATTAATTAATGGATTTTTTTTTTGAATGAAAGCTTTGCTAAACCGAGTCCAAATTATCAGCTGAGAAATATAATGCCTAAGTCAACATAAGGCCAGAATAATCATACAGAGAAGAAAACAAACAACAACAAAATTGACCATAGATACTGTCTCTGTCATACCCAACACCAAGAGTTTTAGTAATAGACATATGTATCATACAAAAGTATCTTGAGAGTTTTTCACTGTACAATCTGCATGCATTTTCTTTTCATTTTTGTCAGCTACAGCAGCGAGTTCCTGCAGAAGATGGGCCCTGGCTATGATCTAGGAGCCATACTAAAGATCCTTAAAAGGCTCAGAACTCAATAAGAAAAAGACAAATAACCCAACTAAGAAATGGCCAAAGAATTGGACTAGATATTTTTCCAAACAAAACAAACAAACGAAACAAGTGGCCAATAACCACGTGAAAAGATGCTCGACATCGTTAGCTCTTAAGGAAATGCAAACCACAGTGAGCTGGCACTGCACAGCCATGATGTGGTCAAAAAGACAGACAACAAGCGTTGGCGGGGATGTGGAGAAAGTGGAACCTTTATACACTGCTGGTGAGAATGCAAAGCGGGGCAGCTGCTTTGGAAAACAATCTGACAGTTCCTCAAAAGGTGAAACATTTGTTCATTGTTCACTGATTACCGCATGACCCAGCAATTCCACTCCCAGGTATATCCCCCAAAGAACTAGAAACATAAGTCCATACCCAAACTTGCACATAAATTGCTCATAGCAGCATTATTTGTAACAGCAAAAAGTGGAAACAACCCAAATGTCCATCAATTGGTGGATAAATAAAATGTGGCATATCCATACAATGGAAAACTATTGAGCTATAAAAAGGAATGAAGTACTATTACATATTTCAACATGGATGAACTTTGAAATCCTTACACTACATGAAAGAAGCCAGAAAAAAGACCACATATTGTGTGATTCCACTTATCTGAAGTGCCCAGAACAAACAATACTATGGGTCTCTAGAGACAGAAAATAGATTAGTGGTTGCCTAGGGCTGGGGTGGGGGGTGGTGCTGCGGCAGGAAGGAGATGGGGTCTGATTGCTAAATGTTTTAAAATTAATTGTGCTGATGGCTGCACAACTCTGAATATACTAAAACTACTGGATTTTACACTTTAAAAGGAATTGTGTATTACGTAAATTATAGCTTAATAAAGCCATTCAACGTGAATCCACCATGATTTTTCTAATTTTTCCAATTGCTGACATGGATAGATCAAGAGGATGGAACAGACTCCAAGACTGGCCTAGGCTCTGTCGTTCATTCAGAGATGTATAAAATGGAAACTTTCAGCAGAAACATTATCTCTATCAGAGCTGTACTTGGGATAACCCAGCTCTAGAAAGAACACATTGTATGGAATTAGGAGTCCTAACAAGTGAACAGAAAAGCAAATTAGATATAAATAGAACTATTCTCATAAAAATAAAAGTATTCATAGCCAGGCACTATGTGAAGTGTTGTACATACATTCTTCCAACGTTCAGAACTGCCCAAATGAAGTGGGTATTATTATGTACAGCTTATAGATAAGCAATCTGAAAACAAGTTAAGTAAATCACCCAAAGAAAGCCAGCTTGTAAGTGGTCAAGGTGGGATTTGACCCACATCTGTGTGACGTTCGGGTCTTAATTACTATGCTAAAGAACTGTTTAAGATATTTGCATTATAACATAACCCCTCATGTGTATTTCCTAGCTCTACTCCGCAGTCCCTATCTACAAATGTCATTTTGGAGGGAACACTTGTGAAAACCTTAAAACAGGGAGATTACAGGGATTGCCACTGACAGTGGTGGTACAGTTGTCATGGTAACCAATCCACCCACTTGGTCTCTGCTACGGGCACACACTTCTGCCTCTACAGAATACACCAATATTGTCGGGGGTCCGGCACAGCATCAGTGAACCCCTGTTAATGCATATGACGTAGAAAGTGCTGAGGTCCTGGTCTGCGTATTAAAGCATTAAAGTTTTTCCTTCAAACTTTCTGTCTCAGACTTACCGATTTTACATTCTCTCTTCTAATCCTTCCCATTTGCCCAGGATGTTCTGGTTCTGAGGGGGCTAAAAATCAGGGCCAGAGAGTGGTCTGCCGCTTTGTTCTAAGCGGGATTTACAAATGTGATTACTTTCTTTCTGGTGAAAAACTGACCCTCCCAACCCAGTAATTCCTCACTCAGTGCCAGACTGAATTGTTGACTGTCCCGCTCCCATTGCCATGTACAAAACAGACCTTCGGCTGCTAAAAACACATCTCAGAAATCATTGCACAGAAAACTTAAAGCCAGCACCCGGCAATATGCACTTTTTCTGTGGATACACACACAGACACGTACACACATCCACCTATCCGTGTTCTTCTACGTTGCCCCTACATTTGCAAGGACTCTTTCTTCTCTAATATTGGTGCTGTCTCTCTTCCTCCTCCTCCTCTCCATTTCACTGGCCTCGCCTGTCTTCAGAGGCACCTGAAGGCACATAAGGCAGGGAAGTGAAACCGACTGTAATTCTTCAGTTCACTTCTCTGCAGCCTCCAGTGAGCCAGTCTCCATACGGTGGCCCAGCTGAGCTCTGAGGAAGTTCGGAGTCCCTGCGCAGGTGCAATTTACCAACCCGCTCACAGGCGCCCTGGGAGCCCAGGACCTGACATACGTACGTGAGGGACTCAGGGGACAGCAGGAAACGGGCGAAGCCTCTAAGCTTGAATTTATGAGATTAAAAAGAAGAGGGACTCTCCTCTATGAATGGAAGAGACGGAAGGCTTTTACATCTAAAAAGGCCATCATTTTCCCTTTGAAGAATTATGTATAAATTACTGAGAGCAACCAGAAAGTCTAATTTTCCCATTTCCTTCTGATGTCCTCATGTTCACCTTCGGGTTCCTTCAACTTCATTCATCTGGTCTGAAAAGTCTCTGACTAATTCTGTGCTCCAGTGAAATCACAGATATATTCGAGAGTTTTCTTGTTAGGCAAAAATGTATTCAAGTAAATTTTGCTTATTGTATCTTTGAAAATTAATAAGTCGATTTTAAATAGCATTTTCTGTGTATATGGTTTTTTCATTGTCTCAGGCTAGTGCCAGGCTATCCTGGCAAGTAGAACTATAATTATTAACCCATTTTACTGATGGGGGGCTCAGCTAAAGTGGACCTAGGACACCTATTTAGGTTTATGATTGCAGAGACAGTGTTTCTACCATACTATGGCTTATTTTCTCAGTTCAAATTAAAAAAAAAAAAAAAGCTGATTTTTCCACTATGGAATTTGGCCATGTAGTGGATAATCCTTAGCGGGGCCTACCACTTCCTGTTTAATTTCGACAACCCTTCCCAAATCTGCATAACCCCTAGCCACTCACACCTTCTTTCAGTTCCTGGAAGGTACCAAACTTTTCTCTGCCTGGTACTCATGCGCATGGTTCTTCTCCCAGCTTGTGCTTTCCCTGGGCGCTCTCCCTGCCTTCCTCCAGACTCGTCACTCTGGATAGCTCATCTTCAACTACTTTGTAGAGAAAGTCTTCTTTGGTCTCCCCAGTGAGGTTATAGGACTCTGTTACATGTTATCCCATGGAAGTTTGCTAACCTGCAGCATGTATTACCAGTCTGATTAATTTGTGTAATTCTTTATTCTTTTTCCTTACACTGTAAACTGCACAAAGTCAGCAATGTATCTGTCTTGTTTAACTCTGCATCTCAGGACTTAGCTCAGGGCTTGGTGGATGATATATTTATGTTCAGTACAAACGTGGGGGATATTTCACAGCAGAACTTCCTGTTAGTGGTATATTGCAACGCATCGTCCCAAGTTCCCACTGTGGGGGTCATGAGGTCATAGGCATGGATTTAGAAAAGCCACCCAAGGTTGTGAAGGCCCCCTTGCTTCTCAGGTCTGCAGCCAGTTCCAATTATACTGAAAATTAAGATGATTTTACAAGGAATGCAGCTATATTTTCATCTCCTCCTACTGGAATAGCAGACTGTCCCCTTTGAACTCTGATACTTCTGGAACTACTACATTATCTAGCACAAGGACACAGAGTTTTTAATAAAACATCTTAATTAACTCAGATTACAAATATGTAATTGCTGAACTGAATTGAATTATAGGAGTGAAGATACCATGATTGACCTTTTTCTTTTCCTTGGGGAAACAGTCTTTTTTGTTTCTTTTAAGGACTGACTTTTCTCTTTTCAATGGAACACCACCAATTACCTTGTAAACTGTATTAGTTGGGTATGTAGAGACTTCAATGCTTCTGAATTTGTACTTCTTTGTCCAACAAATATTGAACACCTACTCTCCAGGCTCTAGAATTTCCTTGCTCATCTTCCTGCACTGCTAGTCCTCTTTTTCTTTCTTTTTCAGATGGTTTTATCTTTTAATAATTTCTTTGATTTCCCATATTTCCTTGTATTTCCCTTACTGCTGTTTTTTCTTCTTTTTTCATTTCCCTATGATTTATTTTCTCTCTTTGCATCATAAACATTCACTATTTTTATTTTCTCACAATTGTAGGCTTTCTCTAGTATCTTTCTGCTTTAATTCTAATGTTGCAAATAGTTCTAACCCTATTTTCATTAATATTATTTGTGACTAAATAGGCCGTTTTAATATTCACAAGGAAATAGATATATTCACTGTTTCATCTATGTTACAACTGAGAGTCCTTCCTCTGGTTAACTCATTCTCCTGCCCATATCATAATAGTGTTGTGTGTGTGTGTGTGTGTGTGTGTGTGTGTGTGTGTTTTAAAGAAATCATCATTAGTAATTCACGCATCATGAATTATCTTGGAAGTTAATGGAAAGGACATAACAATGAATATATTTTCTGAAATTCTAAGTGAATGACAGAAGGTATAAACATTTATGGCATAACAATTGTTAAAATGATTTTCTTGAAACAAAATATAAACAAAATAAATTTCCAATTACAGTAATCTTATTTTATGTTATTAGAGTATACAGGCGTTTTTATAATTCTGGCTTCTACCTGTTGTATTTATCACCTGTAAGTATCACCAACATGAATAGCTTTTCTATTGTCCTCACAGAAACAAAGCTGATACCACTCTAGTATTCCACCAGTGCACAGAAATCTAGGGGAAAAAAAACCTCTTGGTTTAAATTCAAGCTCTTAGGCTTTGTTTTGTTTTTTATTTTCACAATTATTTTTCATAGTTAAATTGAAAGTTCTTATTTTTATTGATTTATTTAAAATATATTGGCTCATTGTATTTTTAGTAAGTTAATTTCGTAGTGAAAAATCTCAGCAACCCCATTATCTAGCTCCTTAATCTCAGAACTAATAATTAAGTATGTTAGACCCATGGGAAAGAATTTTGGCTTTCCAAAATATTCCTCTCACTCCTTTTGTTTGGGTGGGTTTGAAGAAGCATTAGAAAGTTGTAACTTTTAATCTCTTCTGTGATGTGGTAAAACAAAGATACGGAAGTTGTAGATTAGAGTTTGCTTTCTGTATAAGCCATATCTATAAAATATACTCACAAAAAGGGAGTATTCTTCAGATGACGACGACTGACTCCCAACTCAATCCTATCCAGATAATTAGACAAATTATTTATCTTCTCTGAGCCTCAATTTTCTAATATTTAAAAAGATGAGAAGAATGTTACAAGGACTAGAATATGTAAGTAAGTAATATGTCAAGCTCATGGTAGGTACTCAACAGTGACAGTTACTATTGTGGTTGGTAAACAACATTGTGTGTGTGTCAATCATCTTTAAAATAACCTCCATTTTTATTTCAACATTGGCTTTTTCAATTCACACTTAATTGACCAAATCCTAAGTGTCCACCTCAATTATACTTAAGACCAATATCAATTCAAATTGAACTCACATTTTTAGATCAAGGTCAGGCACTTGATCTACTGAGGGAGATAGACACATAAACCAAACCTACAACAGCAGGAGGGCTCCTCCAGAGGTTACTCATTTTGGAGAAGGCAGGGAGGTACCATAGATGTACCCAATCCAGCTAACTCACTTGGAAGTCGGAGTCCTGACAACACATACCCTTAGATCAAAGCAGCTGGAGATATAGGATGGCATTTAGAAAAATAATTGTTCATGTGTTCATTTATGTGCTTTGATTAGTCTGCTGGACATGTGCACGTCAATCTTAGCAATGTGTTAAATGTGCCTGACTACTTTCCTATTGGAAATCATTAAAATTTCATACAAATGATATTTAAACCTCTTCCGAATAATGACCAACCTATGTTAGTTGGTTCTCTATATAGTAAGCTTGAAAAAAATGAGCAGCTCGTTCACTTTTTAAATTAATTACTCTTTACTTTCCTGAGATTGCCACTTAAATTCTTAAGCTTTATTATGGAAACTTGAAATTCTAATTTGGCATTGGTAGGATTATTGAGACTTGCATTCTTTCCAAGCAGAGGGAGAAAGATCAATGGGATTCTTTCCACTAGAATAAGGACAAACCCCCTGAGATCTGGCCGGTCTAGAATAATGACACTAGAATAAGGACAAAATTTTGTGTCCATTTTGTTCATTGATATATCCCAAGTGCCTAGGACAGGGGTTGGCAAACTATGACTCAGAACAAATCTGGCCTGCCTCCTGTTTTTATATATGCCCTCCTTCCTGAATGGTTTTTACATTTTTAAATGGTGGAGGAAAAAAAAAAATCAAAAGAAGAAGAATATTTCATAACATGTGAAAATTAGACAGAATTTCAGTGCCCACAGTGATGTTCTATTATAACACAGCCATGCCCATTTATTTACGTATTGTCCTGTTTTCGTACCACAAGGGAAGACCAGAGTAGTTTTAACAAGGATTGTGTGACTCCCAAAGCCAAAAATAATTACTATTTGGTATTTTACAGGAGAAAAAATTCTGACCCCAGGCCTAGAACAATACCTTTCCTTAACTTCTTTTAAAGTCAGACACATTAATATTTAACCCTCACAAGTTTCATTCCGAAAGGAAAGTCTTAAGTCTATATATACTCTAAGGACGATCACTAGATCATATCCTAGCATAGAGAGGCTCATAGCAAGAAGCGGAACACTGTGGGTGAGAACACAGACTCCAGAGCCACACTTCCCCCAGCTCAGACTTTGGTTCTACCACTTAGCAGCTGTGCAACCATGGACAACATGCTTAACTTCTCTGTGTACCAGTTTTTCCATCTATTGAATGAGGCTAATGCTGGTACTCATCCCTTAGGGCTGTTTTGAGCATTAAATAAGTTAATGTTTGTAAAATGCTTAGAAGATCCTCTGGTATAAAGTAGTTGTTGTAAATAAAGTGATATATTTTTTACTGCGTTTTTAAGTTAAGAAAATAGAGATACTTGGAAATTGGCTAAGGTAATGAGTGAACCTCAACATGTTCATAAATATGGAAAAAATACAAGATATGAATTAAAATTTGAACATGTCCACTTTTGTCAGTAAATCCTCTAAGCCAATACAACATATTAATATCTACTCTAATTGCCTTTTGATTGTAGGATATAACTGTTTGGCTCCCATACCTGTGATATAATTTTGTAATCAATGGTCCTGTTTCACATAATAAACAAATTGTATTCTGAATGGTTGGGTAACTTCTGATACAAAAATCTAACTACCTAACAACTTCTAATCTGAGGCTATCAAATTGATATAAAGGGAAGTAACAACTTAGAGAATACATGGATACAAGATTAGTTTGCTTTGCTAAGGTTGTTACTCAGGCCTTAGGAAGAGAACCAATAGAAAATATAGTCCTACATTTAAAGAAACACTTTCTAAGCAACAAAGGCAGGAATCAAAGCTGCGTATTAGGAAATCTAATGGCTTTTTAATCATTACAAATCATTTTAGCCAATAGGTAATTGTGCTCCTGATATTTAAGTAGATTTTTAAATTAATTTATATGAAATCTTTATTTTTTTTTTTTTTTTTTTTTAAAGATTTTATTTATTTATTTGAGAGAGAGAATGAGATAGAGAGAGAGCATGAGAGGGGGGAGGGTCAGAGGGAGAAGCAGACTCCCTGCTGAGCAGGGAGCCCGATGCGGGACTCGATCCTGAGACTCCAGGATCATGACCTGAGCCGAAGGCAGTCGCTTAACCAACTGAGCCACCCAGGCGCCCTATATGAAATCTTTAAATAAACTTTTTTAGAGAGTGAAATCTTTATAAGGTAGCTTTCTGTCTTCTACAAAATATCATCTCTGGAAAACTACACTTCAGTATAGGGCTGTAAATGGGACTGTAATATCTGGTGGTTAAATGTTTTAAAAAATATGATTATTTTCAACAATGCTTTTCTATTACAGGTGTTTTCCTGTAGAAGGTTCAATGGCCTTTTGTTATGTGTAATAGTAATGTAGATTGAGGAACATATTGGTGAAGTCAACACTGAGCTTTCTTATTTTATAATCTTAATTCTTTCAACTTTCAGTAAGCATTTATTTAACTGCTACATTGTGTGAGATGCAATGAAAATGTAAAAAAGAAGTTAATGAATCCAGTCCAAATTGACTTATTTGAATAACTACTAAATTATGCACTAAAATTTTAAAAATACAAATAAAAAAGAAACTTTTGGGATTGCTTAAGCTAAACTTGGACTGTATGTCTTCTGATATTTACTTATTAATGTACTAAACACTGCATGTTATGTCACTAATTAAATTAAATTTTCATGCTTTAGAAGTCTTTAAAAATGACTTCTCCAGAAACTTTTTCAAGAACTTACTTCTTAAGTTTCATATTTCTTGCAATAAAACCAAAAGAAAACAAGAAGTAAGATTTCAAATGTCTTAATTTTTGTCTCCCGAAGTCCTTTCCTCTTAAATTAGTTATGCATATGTTTGAATATAAGATAATAAGTCTTTTATTTTTAATTTATTATTCTTATGCTTAATTTGCTAAAATAAAACATGAATCTGAGCATAATGGCATACTTAGAAAGACTAAACTAGAGCAAAATTAAATATTAATTTGGGTATTTATAAAGTCTTCAGGCTTGGGTTGCTTTATTTTTCTAGATGTAATAAAAATTCAAAATTACTTAATAATCTTTAAAAATATTTAAAATACTGTTATTACATTAATAGCCCTACTTTCAATAGATAACATGTATTCTTAAAAAAATAAATTCTTTTTGAAGTGATTCTATTTCCTTATATTTTGTACTTTTTCCAACAGATTAGTCAATTTTAATTTTTCAACTCCTTGCCTAAATTTGAGGAATTCTTTCATGTTTAGACTTTAAAAACTATAGGTGGATAAAAAGTAATATATACAATGCACTTCCATTCAATTGTCTTCAATAAAAGTGATGTATTTGCAGAAGCAATTGTTTAGCACATTTATCCTTCTGTTAAACTACATGTAAGTCTGAGAGAACATTTTTATATTCTGCTGATGCTATAATAAATGGGCCAATATAATACTATTGGTTACAACTTACAGCATTTTTGTCTACATTAAAGTTAAGATCTTGATGGTTAGTCGTTCATTCTTTCTGCAAATTAAAATTGGAATAATGTAATTAGTCCCCCCCAAATTAAAATGCTACAGTTATCCATAATGGAACAAAAGCTAAATTATATTCTTTTGAGATCAACAACAGGTTCACATGAACTGTTTTCTTCTCTGTATCTTTCGCTTTTAAAGAAAAACACAGTTTTCTTCCTACCGCAGAAGTATCAGATTCTTGCAGCATCCATGACACTTGTAAGCACTTAGTGGTCAGACACCACTACACGTCCTTCAGATGATATGGCCCAGTGAAGCTGGACGGTGTCGTCACGGAGCCGGGCAGCCTGGTATCTCAGCCATCCACCAGGACAGAACCAGCAGGCCCCAGCTGGTATGCTGAATCCAGACGAGGGTAGAAAATGCATTTTGCATTTTGAAAGTCAACTGTTCTAACACTGAGCCCTAGAACATACTTATCAGGTAAGAGTGCATGGAGGGCTTCGGAAATTCTTTGAAAGATCAAATTTGTAATGCTCATATCCCAAAGTCACTCTTAAAACAAGTTAAGCCTTAATCTTATTATCCCTCTGGATTTCTGAGTTTCTACTAGATTTTACATGTTTTTAAAAATACGAATAAATCTATGTTCAGGACTATGACTGTGTTGTCTGAATTCCTGAATATGTATAATATATGCTAAATTAAGTATACCTGTAGGTCATTTAAAAGTGATAAAAGTTAAGATAACGGTGTGGTGTGGTGTGGTGTGGTGACATGTGCCCATCGCACTAAGTTTTGATCTTTAGACAAATGAAAAACTCTTACAAAAATAAAAGTACATTCCATGTTCTTATTTACACTTGGACTCCTGTGCTCACTATTCAAGCACACAAGGGTTTGAATTCTTGCTTGTGCTATTGTCTTACTGTCATTTATTGACACGATTCATTAACTCATCTCTCACAAATAGTAGAAAATCAACTTAGAAGGTTTCTAAGTCCAAGATTTCCCATACCCCTGTGGGCCTCACCTGAACACCAGTGCTGTAGAGAATATCTTCCTTTTCTTAAAATATTTCTACCTGCGTCTTCTAGAAGCATCATGACTAAAAAATAAATGTTTAATTCCAGAAAGCTGCACAAAATGGACCCCCCTCCCCCCACGTTAGACATCCTTCTGAATGGGAAAATGGCATGATGGATTTTTAAACCATGTAACACTCTGGTGGATTAGGCTGGGATAGCCTGGCATCTGAAATCATGATGTTTTATCATGAGAAACTGAGAAGATACTGTTTCTCTTTTTTAAAAAGAGAAAGAAATGCTCTGCTAGGGCTCATTAAAAGGGTTTTAAAATTGGAGCCAATAAAATATGACTGTCAATCCCTACAGTTAAAACTCAGCAACATTTTAAAAAGGCATCATTCCTCTCTCCCCTTTGACATTAAAACCTATTTGCAGCACACACAGACATATTCCAAAGAGCAACAACAAGTCCCCAACTTCTTTGTGACTTCAGAACAAGCACAGGGACCTAACTGGAGCCAAATGACTCGCCTCCTCCCAGTTTTCAGCTGTGCTCCCCTTAGAGATGGGAGCTGCTAGGCATGATTCACTCTGACATCCTGAAACCTCTTGCTCTGCTCTCCTTTAAAAGTGAAAAAGAAAGGCTTTCCACAAGACAGAAAAGTTTGCCTGGGTCTGTGATGCCGGAATTTCCAATAGTGACCCGAATAGACCAAACGTTTGGGAGCTCTAACTTCCAAAGGGAGCAGACCTCAGTCACTCAACAACAACAACAACAACAACAACAACAACAACAACAACAACAAACCTTGAGTGTCTGACAGAAAGAATGAAAGCTCTCCTCCCTGAGGAGGAGAATGCCAGGGCGCTCCTGCTCACCCAAGGCAGGAAAGAGGTGGAGTGGGGTGGGACTTGTCATTGCAGAATCCTTTCCCTTAAGCCAGCTCTTTTTGAGATTTGGAGGGAGGACTGGTTAGAGAGGGTTCCAGAGCGGCACTTGTAACTGCCCCGGCCTTTGGCCCCACCTGCCTGTCAATTTCAGCCCACAAGTCCCACATTCCTTGCTCTGGGGATGTTGAGAACGTGGGCTTTCTAGCGCTCCGGGATGCTGTTAGGCCACTTCCCCGTTGACTCGTCGCGGACTCCGAAATCAAGTTTCCCCACACAGTCTGAATTGTTTGTTTGCGTTTGTTTTAAGCTTGCCAGGGCCTCCCGCGCAGCCCACCCCTCTCCCCCTTCCTCTCTGCCCCCTCCTCTCCCTCCGGCCTTTCCTGCTTCCAACACCCCCCAACCCCCCGCCCTCCTCTTTGTTGTCTCCTACCTGCTGGCCAGGCTCTGCCTGCAGTGCTGCCTGAAGGGCATCAGGTGGTAGTTCATGGCGTCCAGCAGCAGCTTCTGGCAGACCGGGTCGGTGCGCATGAAATCCACTGACTGGACCCGCTCCACCAGCTCCGGGGCCGGGATGAGGGCGAAGCGGAGGCGCTTCATGAGGTCGGGCGCGTACTGCATGCGGGTCTCGCGGTCGTGCTCCAGCCACAGCACGGACATCTGGAAGAGCGCCAGCTCCGACTCCACGGGGGGCGGCAGCGAGTCCAGCAGGGCGCGCATCTCCTCGAAGTTGAGCAGCAGCACATCCTCCACCAGGTACTTGTTGGCCAGCTTCTTGGTCTCCTCCAGGCCGTGCAGCGCGGCGATCTTGCACACCTGCTTGTAGTTCTGTACCGAGATCTGGTCGTTGAGGAACTGCACGCAGAGCTTGGTGACCTGGGGGATGTGCAAGATCTTGCTGACCGACAGCACCTCCTCCACCGTGTCCAGGGAGAGGGTCACGTTGGCCGTGTAGAGGTACTCGAGCACCAGGCGCAGCCCGATGGACGAGCAGCCCTGCAGCACCAGGTTGTTGATGGCCCGGGGACTGGTCAGCAGCTTGTCGTCGGGGGAGGAGGAAGGAGTCCCGGGCTCCTCCTGCGGCGGCGGCGGCTGCTGCTGCGGCGGCTGCTGCGGCGGCGGCTGCTGCTGCTGGTCCTTGGGGGCCCCCAGGCCGTCCTGGCCGCCGACCCCTCCCCCGAGAGGGGGGTGGCTGGAGAAGAGCGATCGGAAGTACTGCGAGCAGGAGGCCAGCACGGCCTTGTGGCAGTGGAACTGCTGGCCCTGGGCCGTCAGGGTCACGTCGCAAAACAGCTGCTTCCTCCACAGCAGGTTGAGGCCGTGCAGCAGGTTGTCGCTGTGGCTGGGGTCGAAGGTGGAGGTCCTGTCCCCGGATCTGGACATGGCGAGCTGACTCGGCGCACCTGGCTTTAAACCCTCCTCCAACCTGGCAGACAGGGGTGGGGGATGGGAGGGAGGGGAGAGGGTAGTGGAGGGGGTGGGGTGTGGTCGGGGTGGGGAAGGGTGTGGAGGGGAGGGGAGGGCGAAGAACAACAATCAGTGCACAGCTTGGCTCCTGCCCGGCGCGCCCCAGGACCCCGACCCTAGGAGTAAGGTCTGAAGGCACTGAATCCGTGAGCGCCACCAAAAGGGCCCTGTCTGGGGTCGGGGCGCCGGTTCAGCTCCCTGCTACTCCTCTCGCCACCGCCCACACACTTCGTCCCTCACTTTCCTAAAACCACCCTGGCTCGGCTCTTGGCAGCGACAGAGGTGGCAGCAGCGACGGCAAAGTGGCGGCGGAGGCCGAGACACCTCGTGGGCTCGTGTCCATGCCGGGCCTGAGGAAGGGAAAGGCCGGGGAGTGGGGAGCCGGGGGTTCCCGGAGAGCGCAGAGGCGACCGTCGGCGGAGGTTCCAGGTCAACTTGTGCCTGCAGCTTTGCTTTTCGCAGTTGGTCCAGTTTGGGGGGTAGGAAAGGGGACCCGACAAGCGTGCGGGTGGGCGATTCTTAGCCCTCCAAAAGCTGGGAACCCCTTCGATTATCCGTGCTGCCCCGAGAAACTCCTAGGCTAATAGTCTGAGGTAGCAGATAAAGCCCTTTCTTCTCCCGGGAAAGTGCAGTGGAGCGCGGTGAGGACCAGCTCAGTGGACTCGGCAGAGGCGGGAGCTGTCCTTATCAATTCTAGCTCATTTCCCTCACCCCGGCCCTGCCTGCTTGCCTGCTTCGCAAACTGTTGGCTTCCCCGTCACCACTCAGTTTTGCTAATTTTCCAGAGACGCCTTTAAACCTGGCAGGAGAATCCTTTCAGCCCCCCCACCCCCGGCCCCCTCTCTCCCGCCCCCCGCATTTCAAAGCGCGGAAGTTCAGACATGTATCTCCCCTTCTCTCGCGGGGCGGCACCGGGGAAGATTGGGAGGGAGGAAGTGGGGCCACTGGGGTGGATTTAGAGCAGGAGCCGGGAGGCCCGGAGGGATTCACGTGAAAGGTTCTGTCTCCAAGGCACCAGGAACAGTGGCTTTAACTCCAGTAACTGTGAGAAGTTCAAGTTAACTGGCAGGTGTTGGGGGAGGGGGTGGGGCCTGTCCAATGAGGGGGGGTAGGTTTCGTGGGGGGGGTCTCTGCATCCCACCCAGCATCTCCGCGCGAAGCCTCAGCTTCCCTACGAGCCCCTCGATACAACCCCCAGCGGCCCCCACTCGGGCACCCCCACTCTCCTGGCCCTGGAACTACTTCTGTAAAAAAAAAGTCTGAACCGCCCGCATCTAGGCGGAGGACGGCAGGATGGGGGAGGCGAGGCGAAATCGATACGCCAGGTCCTTAACCTGTAATTACACCTTCCAGGGCCGAGCAGAAAGGGACCCTCTGCCCACATCCCGCCCGCGCGCCCGCCCGCCCGGGAGAGCCGCCGCCGCCGCCGCCGCCGCCGCCGCCCGGCTCCGAGGGATCCCGCCGGACCTGCCCCTTCCACTGCGGCTCACTCTGCCCTGCCTGGCGCCAGTCCTGGATCGCCGGCTTCCTATTTATACCACACTGGGCTCCTCTCGACTCACTTTACCATCCCGTTCCAGGTGGACCCTAACCTCCCTCGAGCTCCCTCCCCGGGCAGGACCCCCTCCCCCACCGGCCCCCAAAGCTCTGGCTTTCCTGAAACATCTCCCAGAGTCTCTCCCTTTAAGTGGACCCGGTCATACCTCTCTCGCTCTCCCCGCTTCGTTGTCTCGCTCCCCCCCACCCCATCTTTTCCTGCTCCCCTTCCTTCTTGTTCTCCTCCTTTGCCTTCCCCCCCATCTGCTTATTTCTTGCAATAGGAGTTTTATTCTTTATGAGCGTTTGCCACACAACTAACCCCCCACCCCAAAAGACTCCCTCCCCGTCCCTTCCCCCGCCAAGAACCCAAAAGACAGAACAAAATACACACAAGGCAGACACAAGGCCAGAAACTTACCTGCTTTCAACCAGCTGCAAAGTCAAGGCTCACTTAAGCTCCCCCCCAAAAATCAATTGTCCTTCCTTTTTAAAGGTTTGCTCTCTCCTTGGGAGGGGGAAAACACCTTCTGGTTCCCAACTCCAGGCAGTCACTCTTTACAATTTATTTTGTCGTACATCATTTGATCACCATGAATTAGCAACAGCAAGAAAATGTAGGAGAGGGAGAAAAGAGAGAAAGAGAGAGGGAGAGAGAGGGAGAGAGAGGGAGAGAGAGAGAGGGAGCAGAGCTTTCTGCAAGAGAAGAAGAAGAAAAAATGTACGTGTGACAAATTATGCTACCAAGAAACAACACATCATTATCCTTGGGCCTGGGGCTCAGTGAGTCGTAACGAGAGTAATAGGAAATCCACGGTTGGGGAGAGAAACGGTCGTGCTTGGCCAGTAGAGAGAGACCATACAGGGGGATGGATGCTGGAGAGACTCGCAAAATTATGGCTCAAGGCTATTGTAAAAATTGTCGAGCGTAAATGACTGCGATTTCAAACATCTTTGGAAGAAAGAAGGGGAAAAAGCGAGCCCCCCCTCCCTCCCTCTCCCTCTCTCTCCCTCTCTCTTCTCTCTCTCTATAAAGAACCGTCAAGTTTTAGTGCGCATTGCTAATTAGTCAATTTCTCTCTGCCTTCACAGGCTGGCGACTTCGCTGCTGAGCTGAAACTGCTAATTTCTGTGACCAGCTTTTTTCTTAGCTGTGATCTGGATGAATGAGTAGCTGTCTCACAGAGATGACAAAAATAAACTCTAATCCCCCCCAAAATTTCCACTACATCTTTCTCATGCATAGATTTATGATCTTCAAGCGCTCTGTGCAATATGCAAACTTTTTTTTGTGTCTGTATATATGCTGTTGTTTCCAGATTTCACTACATTGGTATGCTGCTTCCCCCCCCCCCATGAAATGCAGAAAACGTCTGATCTCAAAGTATGCTAAGATGCCACTTTCTAGTATCTTGGTATTTGGGGGTTGAGTCTAATTTGGAAGACACTAGCCCTTGCCTAAAAGGTGAGTGGCTGGAGTGTACAAACTGGGGGTGGGGGAATTAGAGCTGGTAGACGGAATAGAGGACAGCTCTTCGCTTTACATTTGTTTCCCTGCACTATTCAAGCTTTATGATCTTGTTGGAAAACATATTTTTCTCTATCATTTTGTCTGGTTAAACAAACATCTCTGAACTTCTGTGTCAGCTCTTCAACAGATAAGGGTTCAGAAGTAATATTTTTTTTAATTGAAAGATTATCATATTGTCAGATTTGTCTTTCAATTAAGAGTCTTTGATTTGCAGGAGCTAGAATCAAGTGCTAGGAAACCCAGCTGCAATTTCACAAATGTAACCTTTAAACTTTGGACCTTATCTGATATATAAGGATGACCACCTACAGCTCACATTTTTGACCCTGCTTAGCATGCAAAATGAACCCCCAAATGATTCCAGAATTTTCACTGTACCAGAGATTCATGTGCATTTTGGTAGAGGACATGTTCTCTAGACTTATCTCATGATGTATTGCACCCTTACATTTATAGCTCTGCATTTCAGTTGTCAATGGGGGTTGGAGGTGTCCAAGAAAGAAAGAAAAAAAAAAAAGCAAAAAAAAAAAAAAGAAGGCATGCCCTTGAATAAAATGAACATGAAAGAAAGCTGGACATGAGTTAAATTGAGTTTTCCTTGCTATTAAAGATACGAATATGATTCATTCTAATTTATATGTGCTCTGATTAGTAAAGTTATTAAAATACACATCAGGGCACCACTGAAAGCCTGTCTTCCCACCTTCCCTTTTGATTTGTGAGATACAGAAAGACACCTGCTTAAGAGAGGGAGAGAAAACTGAAAATTCTTTGGTTTAGAAAGAGGGAATTCCCCATTTAGAATAATAAACATTAACATGCATGTGGGATATTTGCTCTTAAATAAATGAAGAAGGATCGAACTGAAGCATTTACTCCTTACAAAGGCCCTTCTCTATCAAGGTCCTAGGTTATCTGAGAGTAAGATACTTTATTCAGATCTTGTTGAAATACTGTATTTCACATTTCATATTTATAATAAAAAGCTCAAATACATGGTAAAATAATAGAAAAAGATTTTTTTGTTTGTTTGGAGCAGGGAAAAGAAAGGGAACAGATTATCCAAATCTTCTGGCTCTACTATTTGTTTTGAATTTTTCCTTTTTTGAATTTCCCTTATTTAGGTCTTGAACAAGAAGATTGTGTAATTGTGATATAGTGTCTTTTGGGGGGTTCTGTGCATTAGCAATTAAATCTATCAAGTAGGTGCAGTATCACCAAATTCTCATACATTGAAAGTATAATTTGTATAGTATGCTTTTGATGCTTACCTCTTATGAGCTTCCAATGAAGCATTTGGAACTAAATCCAAAGCGGAATAAGAGTATTGATCACTTAAACTATTGTCATCTCTCCATATTCTCATAAAGGAAGTAAGATGTGTTTTGAGATCTCAAAATATCTTGATTTTGAATTTCTATTTTTTTTTTACTAATAGGATACATTGATCACTAATTATGATTACAAGGATCTCTGTTGCTCCCAAACAATATGAAAGGCACATTTCAAAAATTTTAACTATCTATAGTTTTGATGCTTTTTTAACAACGAGAGTGGAAGAGCAAGAGAAGGGTTGGGGTCTTGCAATTCTAAAACGGCTGTTGAAGGGAAGTGGCTAGGCTTTTTCTTCTGGGTTTTAAAGTTACACTATTTGAGAATGTTTAAGATTCCAGAGAAAAAATTACAATTGCGGCTGTTTTGTAAGCAATTAAAAATAATATTGATAATTAAAAATCCCTTCATAATCTAGGTGTAAACTGGCATATATATCATGTAAGTCTCACACCTCCAATATCTTGCACTGGCTTTGACTGAAATTATTGCAGAACTCACAAATGATATGACACTATTTACAATAAATCCCGTTATGAAAGATTCAATTTGCAGCAATCAGATGCTAGCTACTAAGCGATTGTAAGTATTTGAATTTTATCCTACTTCACTGTTCAACGTACAGAAATTGCATCTGTGTGTTTGATCTGTCCTGCTGAGCACTATCAGCAGCTTGCATCTCTGCCACTATTGTTTTTAAAATGGCAGGAAGGACGTGACTAGTGAAGAGCACTCAGCAGGATGGATTTCACATGGCATAAGAGAAGCCAGAATTGTCTTATAAAAAAACTAAATATGATCATGTAGTTCATCTAATTCAAGCAGTCTTCATACTTCGACAGAATTATCAGAATTATTCATTGGTGAATCTGCATTTAAACTATGTACAGTGGAGAGATTCTGGAACTGCTTCCACTGAGCAATCTACTAGAGCTCTAGCTCTAAGCTGTCTGGTCAGCCTTCCGGGTGGCAGGGACCCAGGCAGATCAGTGGCTCTGGTTTCTCAGGACCATCTCACTGGACTGGATGTACTTAAGATTATCTTCAGAACAGTTCCAGAAGGGTTTTTGCTGCTTCACATGAAGGGGCAGCCACACTGAAACTTTATTTTCTTGACTTTTCTGCTTAAGATTTATGAGTGATCACCAAATTGTATAAACACCAAAGCCTGGTTTCTCCTGTGCTGCTTTTGATTAGTAAATACTACTTCCTGTGGCCTGACCTTCATGATGGCCACCAATTGTAAAATGGATGAAAGGAGGAATTATTCCATTTTACAATAAAATTGAACAAAGAAGGACCTCCTAGATCCCCAAAGCCACAGAGTGGCAAAACCCAGAGAAAAACGGTAGGTTTCTATTTGAAATCTTGGGTAGACATGGCCAGAAATATCACAAAACCAGCAGCATCAGGAAGCTTCTGGAAGAACAAAACATCTAAAATAACAGTAGAAGATAAGAAACGGTACAATTGGCTAGTATTTAGTCAAAGCCAATGGTTTACTCTTGCCCCAGGGTCAAGTCCAAGTCCTTGGCCAGTTCTCCAGGTTCCTAGGCTCTTGTTGTAGCTCTTCTGGGGAGTCTGTTGTTGGCTGCTTTCTGAAACACATCCCACTTTCACAGCACATCTTTAGGTTGTATCCTTATGAGAGGCCTTCGTTCTCCACATAGAGAAATCCCACTTATTTCTCAGATTAAATTCAGATTTCTTTCCATTTTGAAACTCTTCCTGGCAACTTCGAACAGAATAATCATAGCTCATTCTTATCGAATTCATTACTTGTTAGGTGGACACTAGCCTAAATCCTTTAGATGTTTTGTTTGCTTAATCCTTTCATTAATCCTGTGAGAGAGTATGGTAGGTTGTAAAAATGGCGCCAACTCTCTATCCTTCCTGGTATAAATACCCCATTATGAAGTGGCTTTGCTGTTCTTCTTATAAGAGTGGAGTCTACTTCCCCACCCCTTGAAAGTGAGCTGGCTTTGTCGCTTGTTTGATCGATAGAATGTAGCAGAAGTGACTTTGTGCCAATCCCAAGTCTGAGCCTCAAAAGGCCTTGTATGCTTCACCTTCCCCTCTTTGAATCCTGCCAGTGGGCATGTGAAAAAGTCCAGGTTAGCCTGGTGGCAGAGGAGATACCACATGGTCCCAGCTGACCTGGGATGTATGAATGAGCCCGGCTGCAACAGAAGAACCAACGTAGCTCAGATTTACTAACGCACAGAACTCTGAACGAAATAAAAATGGTTGCTGTTTTGAGCCATTCATTTTTGGGGTGACTTGTTCCTTAGTAAAATTAGCCAATAAAGAAAGGTACCATTATTCTAACCTTACCAATGTGCAAAATGAAGTGCAGAGAAATCAGGTAAAATTTTCAGGGCCACACAGCTTTTCAAAGGGAGAGCTAAGATCCAAATCAATACAACCTGACTCCAGAAATTAACCATTCTGCTACACTAGCCACAAAAGAAGTGCCTGCTTTCTGTGAACTTCATTCATTTATTCATCAAGCATATGGTAAGTATTTATCATATCCCAGACAACAGGCTAAACATGGAAGATATGATGATGAGTAAAACTGCAACCTTGCCCTCAAGGGGCTAACATTCTAATGGAGGAGACAGGCAGGTAAATTAGACACAGCATGTGAATAATTACAATGTGATAATTGCTCTAATAAGGGTATGTGTAAGGAAGTACTGGAGCAGAAAGAACAGTCTCTTAACTTCCTTATAGTACTTATTACCTGTAATACTCTTTTGACATTTATTATTTACCGCTTTGTATTGTTAGTTGCTTATTTAGGTAAATATATTTTGTGATCTCAGCTAGATTATCAGCTTTGAGAGGAGAAAAGGCCTTGTATCTGATAAAATCTCCCATGGTCCACAGCTCTGTACCTTGCCCATAATAGTTATTCAATAAATATATTGATGGGCGACGAAAGATGAATTTTCAAATTTTTCAGGGTAACATCAGAATGAACAGGGGGTATTTCATAATCAGGGACTGTGTTGGGCATTTAACTAATGTGGCGTTACTCAGTCTCTTGATTTTACTGATCTACTGGCTAAAAATTAAAAAAAAATCTTTTTAACATGGTGAAATAAACATTTATTGTTCATACCACATTGATAAGAGTCTGATAGGACCTTATGAGTGTTTCCCTCAAATCCTTCACCTATGGCAGCCATCACTCAGCAAAGTGCTCTAAAAATTTGAAGGGAGTAGGTACTTTTATGGAAATATTGATTAAACTACGAAACCAAGGTAGCTAAGCCTGCATTCTGGAAGCAGACCACTTACATTTGAATCTTAGCTTTGCCACTTTCCATCTTTGCAACTTTGGGTAAATAACATTTCTCTGTCCAGTTCCGCATCCAAGAATGGGGATAATTATAGTACCTGCCTCCTAGGGTTTTATAATGCTTAAATTTTGTAAGTATTTGTAAAAGTGCTTAGAACAGTTCCAGACACATAGTGAGTGCCATGTGAATGTTTGTTAAATAAAAAATACACATATGTAGCTAAAGCCTTTTTAGTTTTCCTTTTATTCTTTCTTTTCTGCACATTATGCCCAGAACTCAACAAATATGGGATAGAAGGAATAAAGACATCCGCTTTTCTCAGGTTTGTAATAATTTATAAAACTATTCAAAAAAACAACCGGTTACTTTAACAAAAGAACCACTACTTTTGACTTTGTTCTTTAGAGGTTTTATGTTTCAGTTTGTTTTCCTATAGTTTTAAAAACCACCATTCTTTTATCTTTGGGAACATCTGGTGTTTTATGTACATGTCTTGGGTAATTGAGATTCTAAAAATGTAGGGACATTTATTATTAATAATAGTTTAATGATAGGTGGTTGAATATATGCCTGACTCTGAAAAGTGGCTTTTTGGCAATAGGCCTTCATGCCAATGACTGAGATGAGAGAGGAGGTTGTTGGGTTTCAACTTCTGTCTTTGACATTACCTGTGACCCTGGACAAATCACTTTTATTTTCCAGGTCTCAGTTTTCCCGTATTTGGAGAGAACATTTTCTTCATTTAACTAGTATGGGGTTGCATTGAGATAAAACTAAAGTGAATGCTCCTCAAAGAACAGTTGGGAACTTTCCTCATGACTTGTGGAATAAGATGAAGGTTTAAGCAATACCATAAGAAGAAAACAATCCTCCCCCTGAAAACTGCCCAGAGGCTTGAGGCCAGAGTATTTACTGTGCCCTCTTTGTGCAAATAGTCAGATACGAACAAATAAACAATTGGAAGTATTTTGAGCGTATTAACAGAAATTACGTGCACTCACAAATAAATTATTTTATATGCATCAAAGTTTTTGAAGAGTTGGGGTTATGGGAAAGTATTTGTTTTACTGTAGAAATGCCATATTCTGAATGTTGAGTAAAGGAAGGCATGGAAATGTTTCCCTATGAGCAAATCAATGCATCTTTATCACAAAGAATTATTACCTGAATTTGCAAATTATCCTAGTCACCTTCCCCAACCTCAAATTTTTTTTCCTTTCCTTTTTTTTTTTTTAAACAATTTATTTTTTAGAGAGAGAGAAAGATCGGGGGAGAAGCAGAGGGAGAAGGAGAGAGAGAATCTCAAGCAGACTCCCTGCTGAGTGTGGAGTCCACAGGGATGGATCCCAGGCCCTGAGATCATGACCTGAATGGAAATCAAGAGTTGGATCCTTATCAGACTAAGCCACCCAGGGGCCCCTCAAGTTTTCCTTTTGTTTGTGGCAATTTTTTTTCTTTCTCTTACTAATTCTTAAAAATGAAAATATGTATTGCTGTGTTGGAATATTCACCAGCCCATTGAAATTTTTCATAATCAAGAGAGAATGATGTAAGTTTTTTAGTCAAATACCTATATGCTTAATCAATAAATATTATTGTATCATTACAAGGACATACCATCTTGAGTAAGGTCCAGTTTCCTTTACAGATGAGTTGTTTATACCTTTAAATATCTATTTATTTCTGCTCTCAGCTTCTTTGGTATTAGTGCAAATTTGTCCAGTTGTCCATTTTCAGAATAATCTTTCTTTGTTGCTCTTATCTTTTTCACCATACCCTTCCCACTCCTCCATCCCACCCCAGTACACCCAATCCTATTTCTACTTCTATTATGTTTGTTTAAAATATAATATTTCACAGTATTTCAGAAAAGTTTAAATTGCTCAAATTCTATGACTTGGTATCGTTATATTGTTGAAGTTTTGTTTGACAGTTTGGATACATTTTGGGAGTTGGTTGGCTGAGGTGACATACAATTAAAGAATTCTGTTGGGTATTTCATTTTATTTTATTTTTTAAAAGACAGCCAACTAACTAAAGGATATATTTTCTCAAAATCTGGTGGGAACATACAGCCACTGCTAAGACAACTTGATAAATCTGGATTGGAAACTTTTCATTTTGTCTTTACATATTATTGAGCTCAACATTAAAGTAACACGGGTCAAGATAACGATTGATTTAAGTTCCCTGTGGGGACTTGAATCTCGTCTGCAAGAACATTTTGTCCAGTTTTATGTTGTTTTATGTATATTAATTTCCTTGGCTTTCTAACAATAGTCAAAAGAAACCAAATGCTTCAAAAGAAAATGTCAAGAACACTCCTTTGTGAGTATAAGATGGAGCTCTTTGCAGTTCTCATCTTCAAGAAAGGCTTTCAATTGTAACTGCTTTCATAATTCTAAAATGTATATACTCTTGACACAAAATTCTATAGCATCTCTGAAGGGGTAAAAGTTGTCAGTTGAATCTCATATGTAAATGCTTATTTGCCCATTTAATGAATATGTGCTTGGGAAAAACTCAAGTATAATGATTTTAGGTAATATGTACAGTATTTAATTTTGAAGGTAAAATTTTAAATGCGCGTGTATATTTCCTATTGTTCTCCAAAGTTAGTATTCTGCAGCATGGGTAGCTGTCAGTACTTGCCAAATGTATTTTCTTTTGAAACTATTATTAATATAATATTTTATTTAGATTTTTTCCTAAGCTACAGAGGTACTTTTAAAATAAATTTTTTATTTTAGAATAGATTTAGATTTACAGAAAAATTGAAAAGATAGTAGAGTTCCCATTTACTTAGCACCCAGTGTCCCCTATTATTAACATCTTATGTTAAGTATGGTGCATTTGTTACAACTAATAAACAATATTATGAATTACTATTATTAACTAACGTCCATAGTTTATTAAAATTTACTTGATTTTTACCTAATTTCTTTTTCCAGGATCTCATCCAGGATTTCACATTACATTTGGTTGTCATATTTCCTTAGGCTCCTTTTGGCTGTCCAGTTTCTCACACTTCCCTTGTTTTTGATGACCTTGAGTTTTTAGGGATACTGATTTGATAATTTGTAAAATGTTTCCCAGTTGGGAGTTGTCTGATGTTTTTCTCATGATGATACTGGGTTTATGGATTTTTAGGAGGAAGACCACAAAGGTAGACAGAGTGCCATTTTAATGTCATAATATCAAAGGGTACATGTGATCAACATGACTTATCATTGTTGATGTTAAAATTGATCACCCAGCTGAAGTAATATTTACCAGTTTTCTGCACATTGAGGGTAGCCCTCCCCACACTTTTCCCCTTAAATTGTACTCCTTGGAAAGAAGTTATTATTCACAGCTCACACTTAAGGAGTGGAAGAGTTATGCTCCAACTCCTTGAGGCTGAAGTATGTACGTAAGTATTTGGAACTTGTCTGCAAAGGAGATTTGATCTATTCTTCCTCATTTATTTATTTATTTATTTAATCATTTCTTTTTATCAGTATGGACCCATGGATATTTATTTTTGTTCTTCGGGTTATAATCCAGTACTACTTTATTCTGTTGCTTGAACTGTTTCAGCTTCAGCCATTGGGAGGTCTTTCAATTGGCTCCTGCATCCCTTGATATACTCCTATCATTACAGTCCTTTTTTCCTTCCTCCCTCCCCTCTTGACCCCCTCCCCTCTTTTCCTCCCTTCCTTCCTCCCTCCCTCCCTCCTTTCCTTCCTTCCTTCCTTCTCTCCTTCCTTCATGGCATGGCAAGATATAGCATGCTTACCTTGTATATTTCATGCCTTAGTCCTAAGATCAATCATTTCTCCAAGGAATCTTGCTTCCTTTTATGGGAGATGCTATTAGAAATGAAGATGTGAGCATTAAGTGTGCTAGTTGCTCTTGGTATGCTTCCTTTAGACCTGACAGTGGACAGGACGAGGAGAAATATGTATGTATAGTAATCCTGTATGTAAGCATATCTATACATGTTTCTATACGGAACTATCTGTATCTATATTAAGCTAACCATGAGTTCATATTGATGTCTCCAACTTTAATCCATTACCGACCAACTTGATTTTAACTTAAATGGTTTACATGGGAAAAACACAAAAGAAGGAAGAACAGGCAAAACAGTGTCCCTACTTTGGGATTGATGAGACCACAGAGTATACTGAGCTCTCACAGGATGTAAACAAGTGCTCTTATGGAGGAATAAACCATTGAGTAATAGTCTTCAGATTTATTATTTAATAGGGTTATACTTCAAATGTGTAACACACAGAAAATGAATACTTTGCAACTGAAGTCCAAAAATTTTTTAATTGAACTTTTAAAAGTCCAATATTTTTTCAATATCTTTTCAGTAGATGTCAGAATTCTATAACTGCAGAGGAAGAACTCAAACACAGGCCTATTGAGAAAAGGCTATAAGAAAAACACATCTCAGACCTAGCCTGATCTTGCTTCTATTGATCCTGATGATCACTGGAAATTCCATAATAGGATGGTTGTAGCTACAGTTGATCTAATAGTTCAAAAGCCCAGGGGGAATAGGAGAAAAGAACACAGAAATCAGGATTGGAAGAAATGGATTCGAAGATCACCTCTATCATTTATTGGTAACATAAATATCTTAATGCCTCCAACCTTCAATTTTCTCATTTGTAAAAGGGGATAATAATAATTTGTTATAACATTTATTTTTAAGGGCAATACAACAGTCAAGAAAGCAAATAAATGTGAAAATAATTTTTGAACTGATAAAAACAATGCAAAAAATATTATGGGAGGAGATCATAACCATGTAGGTAGTTGAAAGTGATAGGCATGTTGAAAGTGATATGCATGGTGATCAAGAATGTTGACTTTGGAAAAAAGAGATTGTTTGGATTAAAATCTCAACTACACAATTTACCAATTGTGTAAAATTAGGCAAGAAACCTAATTTCTCAAAGAATCTGTTTTTTTATAGGTAGAATGGGATTCATTTGGATTTCAGTTTAATTATCTATGGAGTAGAGAGAAGCATTATGTGGTTGCTAATATCCTTTTTAGTTCTAAATCTCAAGGTCTGAATCTCTATTTCCTTGAAATGTTGACTGAGGCATTGGATATGGGCTCCCAGCTCATAATGCAGAGCCTGGGTAAATTCTCTTGAATTTGGGAAGCAGGAGGATTGGGCCTCCCAAGCAAGCTATGAGGGGGTCTCACATAAATTATGCCTGAATTCAGTGATCAGAGGAGGCTATACTCTGGGAAGCTCCTTCACTTGCAAGGGCCCCTTCCAAGGCTCTGGGAGGGGCTCTAGCATTGTGTAAAAATTTCAGAAATAAGACATTTTAATTGCAACCAACTAAAATTTCTCTCTATTTCCACTTGGACTTTTCCTCATGTTAGATGGTGTTGGAGAAGGAGACATAAACATTTTTGAGACATTGGTGAAAGGGAGGTTGAACAGAGAATGTAGTGTGAATGGAGTAGGATGTATTAGGATGTAATTTATGTGTTCACAATTACTTTCACATAGAGTTAGATTATTATTAGCTGCCCCAATGAAAGAACGACTAGTAGGAATATTCTGGCTTTCCACTGTGCTGACTCACACACCAACAAGAAAAAAAAAAAAAAGTGTAGGACTGGAAGTTCTATTGTGATATGAATATGTACTCTTGAAAGAGTCCTTGAAAAATATGGGGTATTTAAGATGATTCCCTGCACAAGAAAATTAAAATCATATAGTTAGTGTATGAAAGAGACTTATCATACACGTTGGGAAGCTGAAAGAAATTTTCTAAACTATCAATAATTAAAAAAACAAATTTTGATCAATCATGGTAGAAGAAAGACTAGAAATACTGATCTTTTGTCCTCTAGAAAATTGTATTACAAATTTTTTTTTTGCCATCGTGCAGCTGAAGACTACGAAATCAAAATTTCATGGAGAAGAGCATTATAGAGGCATATGTTAGACAGTTAATTAGTTAAAATTATGTTATTTTGTGGACTTTGCAAAGTTTGTGGTATTGCTAGCTTTTTAAAATTTGTAATTTTAGACACCAGAGAATGTGTATCTACCCCATGTTTGTTTCTTTAAGGATTCTGCTAAGACTGTAACAAGTAGATATGAAGGTAGATGGATTTCTGTGATGCACAAAGATACAGGGCTGAATATAGATTTCCTTTTAGATCCTTTGTATTTCAGGAATTCCTGTAAAATGAAGAGCTGAGGCTCTTAGAGCTTCCTTCTGTTTATATGGCCTCCTTCCCTGCTGGCTTGGAAGAATCCTGTGGCTCCCAAGGGCCCAACTTGCTACCTGGAGCCACTTAGGCAGTTAACTGGTCACCACGGGGGTTAGAAGAATTGGACTTGTTTGTTTCACTTGTGCTGGTATGCAGATGGGTCTCACTATGTATGTCTGTATGCATGGATTCATTCATTCAACAAAATATTTAATGCTATGTGTGAGATGACTTTTGTCCTCACATGTTGTTTCTTAGAACAAATGTCTTAAGGTTTGTGCAACAGAAGAATTGGTGCTGTAAGATCATGTAAGCACCCTGTCACTTATCAATATGGTTCTGAAATCTATAGAAACCTAAAAACTCTTCTGGTATCATAACTCCTAATCTGGCTTTTCTTGAACTCATACAAATAACATGATGGCAGTTCAGCAAACTTTACCCCAAATTGCTTTATTCTAATGGCCATGTGTCAGAATCTGAGGGCATGTTTGTGCTAAATAAATTTCTTTATAAAAATATAATTGATTAAAGTGATTTAAAAACAACCAAATCATTTGGGAAAATAATGTATTGTTGATCAAAACATCTGAATAACAATTTAAGTAGTCAAGTTCTCTCTCTCAGGGTAGATATGATGATTTTGCATGTGTGTTTAAATGCATTCATGTATATATACACGTATGCACACATACATGTATGTATGTGCACACGTGAATTATATTTTTCCATACATACACATCTACACACACATACATAGATATACATAGTGTATATAATTACTGTATATGTGCACTTTGTAAAGCTGAAGAATTGCTTTACCCATCCTTAGAGGGTATGATCTATTAAGATATTGTTTTAGGACCAATGTAATAGCTTTAGTGTAGTAAAAAATATTACCTGTCTCCTATGACCCACATATACACGTTTGCTCAGTGGCTTTGTATATTTCCCAAGAGTGGGGCACCAGGTGGCAGATGCCAACATTAGGCAACTAAAAAAACTTCACTCTACCCTCTAAATATTTCAAGGAGTACAACATCAGTACCCGGAATCTAAATTTTTCTACAGCTCTGCCCCGCAGCATGGAGTGAATGGAAGGAATATGCTTTAGGTGAAGGGCTTTCTGAGTCCATTTCTGGCATCCAGGCAGCAAATGGTGGCAAATGAGTCTGAGCTATAGATCATTTAGAGTGTAGTTGGTCATTTTACCCTCAACCATCCACAGGAAACACCAACCTGTTATCACAATATCCTTGTCAGAAATTAACTGGAGGCTGTGCCTGTCTTCCAGGACCCCCTTCGCATTGGAGACACTCTCCTGTTTGCTCCCCTCCATACCAATGGAGAAGATACGCAGTTCCACTATGAGGGCCCAGGGGTAGCTTAAATAATTTCTGAAGTTATAGCTTCTGTAAGCTTTCATGCACTTACTGTGCTGAAGAAAATGAATTTACTACATGGAATCACACTTCTCTTAAAATACCTCTGGGTCTTCACAACCTACAGATACATAACAAGCAAAGGAGTGCTTATAGACACTGATCTATTAAACCATTTTCCTAAAATATCTACAGTCTTTTCATATGAAACCGAAAAAAAATCATTAAACCTATGGTTTGCCAGACAATTACTTTGTCAAATCTCAAGAAATTGCATAATAAATTGTATACATGCATCAAACATGAACAGCAGAGGAGTATAACAAGCTATGTATTTCCAGTCCGCTTGTTCTCGCAACCAAACAGTAGCTTTTGTTTTCAAGAACAATTCTATATCCTTTCTGAAGGCTTTTTACAAAATATGGCTATACATTTATCTATCAAACTAAGTATAAATAATTGAGACACTTAATATGCACAGTAATGGGGAAATGCACGAATAACTTCATTATTAATGTCTATTGATTATTTATGTTTTCAAATAGGCTAATGTGCTGCTAGTATTTTTATCATGTAAATCTATATGTGTATTTTGGTTTTACCTGTTTATTGGCAAATTTACAGTCCACATTATGGGCATTTTTATTGCTTTACACACTTATTTGATATGCACATAACCAAGGTCAGTTTACAAACTGACTAGTGTTCACTCAATTTGATTACTATGTTACATTTCTGAGCTTATTTTCCCTTTGGAAAATTAACTGTACAAGGAAGCCCAGTAAATCTTTACTTAAAAATTCCAAACTTTAGATTGATTTCAGCAGTGAGTTTCTATTGATCTCAAAAGCTTTGCGTTCCTAACTAAAAACTAATCTTTATTTCACCCTTTAGTGACTGCAGTCATAAATATGCTCACTCCTACCAGTGTAGAGTGGATTAATGGTTATTGGAATTTGGGGCTTCCAACTGAGTCTGGGAAACCTTAACCTTTGGAGGACAACATGAAGGCATTTACCCCTTGTCAGCTATAATCCCTAGGTCCACTTTTGACATTTACCTGAGTGTTAAAGAGGAAGCAGAGCAGGGACTGGGGAATAAAGCTCCAGAGATTCTGCTTGGCTATTAATCACTCATGGTTAGATTGACTGCCGTGTTTGATCTGGCTGCTTCCGGCCATCAGAGTCACCGAAAGGCCTGGCCCTGCCTCTCCAATCTGGGACCAGGGTTAACTCCTCCTGGGAAGACTTTTACTGCCTGCCTGTAAGGAGGGGCTTCTTGCAATGCCCAAACCCATCTGTCATTACCCTTCCAACTTTGCTGTGTTGATGGAACTAATATTCTGGGGAGTATGTCCAACCCATTTATATGATCTAATTATAGAGAATAAAAGAGTTAAAAAGGGGGCGCCTGGGTGGCTCAGTTGGTTAAGCGACTGCCTTCGGCTCAGGTCATGATCCTGGAGTCCCGGGATCGAGTCCCACATCGGGCTCCCTGCTCGGCAGGGAGTCTGCTTCTCCCTCTGACTCTCCTCCCTCTCGTGCTCTCTCTCATTCTCTCTCTCGCAAAAAAAAAAAAAAAATAAATAAATAAATTAAAAAAAAAAAAAGAGTTAAAAAGGAACAAAACAGAGTTTGTTATCAAGGGATGACCAAGAACTTTCCACGCAGCCGGGTGAAAGGCTGACAAATGGTAATGAAGCTGCAAAGCAGTGTCTCTCAAAGCGTGGCCCTGGGTACCTTCTGGATCACAATCACTGAATGAGAATGTCAACTTAGTATCTCCTGGGCACCAGCATTCTGAACTTCAGCAAGCACTGCAAGGAGCTCTTATGTCGCCCAGAGTGCGGGACACACAGTCATAATGATAGTGTGTTTCCCCCTTTACCATTTTCTATGGTAGAAAGTAAGAATTTTGATTTTCTTGGACCTGGTGGCAGAAATTACTATTTGGTTATTCAGTATCCATATTTTTCTTTCTTTTTAATAATGCAATCTTAATATTCACCTGAACTCCTTGTTGTCCAGTTATTATTTTCCAACCTTCCTGACAGATATGAGAGGGGCTTTTGTGTGGGATTTATAAAATGTCTCCCTTAAAGGGTTGGGGCATGCCCTTTCCTTCCTTTTCTTTAGTATGCTTGGCTTATAGTAACTGGAACCTCAGCAGCTTATCCTGGACCACGAGGACACGGCTGACACCTGGGAGAACTTGAAGGGGCTTGGGTCCCTGATGATTTCATGAAACCACCCCACTGGTCCTGGACTACCTATCACTAGATCGCTTTCCCATGACACAAAAAAACCTGTGTGTTTAATCCTTTCCTGGGGGGAGGGATTCGCTATAGTTCAGAGCTGAATGAGATGAGTTATTGGTACAGATCCCTTCAGGATTGTGGGTTCACTTCAGGCAACATCCTCCCACTTGGGATGGCCCCAACGTTTCCCAAGCATTATTATTGCCTGTGACAGTGAGAGTGTATCTGAATATTAATAGTCACTTTGTTACGTTTCTGTGGGCTCAGGAGTCAGGGAGGTACTCCTGGTCTTGCTTAGAATTTCAGAAAGGTGTGTGCTTCTGGCTGTTGTCCACAGAAAGGTGATAGGTTTGCAGTGGCTAGGTGGCCATGGGGGTTCTAGGGAGGGCGGCAGCCCCAAGGACAGATGTGCATGCAGGAATCTAGATTGCCTGTTAAAGCAATTGATCACTTAGTGGTGCCCTCCATGCTCCATGAAGTTAACCTTTATCAGACTTAAGGCTAGGCCTGTTACATATGGATGAAATGCAGTGTCTTAAAGACATTCGAAGCTTACTTAAAGTGTTCCTTTTACCTTGAGGAAGAAAAGATTGTATTTCTTTTCTCCCATTAATATTTTTATTTCTTCTGTTCCCAAATCTGATGCTATCAGGTCATTATCTTTGTGTAGGGATAGCACTTCCAACCCTTACCGTCATGACTTTTAAGATAATGTTGCAAATACAGCAAGCAAGTTAAGATTCTCTATTTCCTTCACTGATGTTGGCTCAGTTACTGAAGTCATTTATTAGAGGCTTTTTCCCTTTTCTTTTCTCTCTCATTTCGCCACAAATGCAGTTACAACCTTTAACATGATTACCTTTATTGATACATTGATTAATGGAATGACTACAGATTCACTCACACAAATAATTCGTTATTAAGTATCACTTTTGGACATCTAGTATGAGTATGACTCTGGTTATTTGGAACAAAGTGTAATCCCTGGACCAGCCACAAGAGCCTTACCCGAGAAGTTGTTAGAAATGCAAATACTTGAACCCCGCCCTAGATCCACTGAATCAGAAACTCTGGAGGTAGGGCCCAGAAATTTGTGTTTTTACAAGCCTTCTAGAGGATTCTGATGCCTGTTTAAGTTTGAGAACTAGTGTTCCTGAGTGAGCCCAGTCATGTCTTCAAACCAACCCACCAAGAATGCTTAAAGGTCTATTCTTTAATATTTCTACACAAGTGAAATCTTAGACTCCTATAAGTTGGTATCAAACATTTAATTATGTAACTTTTTATCTCATCTATCTTCAGTCTACAGATAACTGGACCAGGCCATGAGATGATTCAATTTGTGCTAAAATAGCACAAATAATAAAGCAGTTAAAAAATGTATAGTATTTTTTCAATCTTCAAGGTGCTGACACATTTAAAATTTCATTTGATTATGCAGCGGATTCAAATAATGCAATGCAATTTAATTGTAGGAAAAAATAATAAAAACAAACCATTGCAGGGTCATGTTTTATTTTTTTCTTTGTCCCTGTATTACTGGTTTTCTGGCATTAGAAATTGTCCTTGGTAAAATAAATATTATTAAATGAATGATCACCTAAATGAATAGTGTTTAATAGTACCATTTGAATAATATTTGCTAATGGATTAGGGGGAAAATCTATGGAGTTTTAGGTCAAGTCCATTTGGAAAGAGAGAGAACTTTATGAAAAGCATTTCAATTTTGTAACCATATATTTGACACTAAGACATTTGACAAAGGTTAATACTCGTTGACTTATAAAAACACTGTAGAGATTAACTTATTGTCTTCATTTCAGTGGAAAACACAAGCTCAAGATAGCTCTTGGGGGCGCCTGGGTGGCTCAGTTGGTTAAGCAACTGCCTTCGGCTCAGGTCATGTTCCTGGAGTCCAGGGATCGAGTTCCGCATCGGGCTCCCTGCTCATCAAGGAGTCTGCTTCTCCCTCTGACCCTCCCCCTCTCATGTGCTCTCTCTCTCATTCTCTCTCTCAAATAAATAAATAAAATCTTTAAAAAAAAAAAAAGATAGCTCTTGGGTCACACTCATGAAGCCAATATTCTTTCTGTGTTATTGTTAAATACTTTTAGATGGGAGAATATAATTTTTTAAGAACATAAATATAATATTTAGGAAACGATTAAAATGGTTCTTAAATCCATTTTTTATTATACCTGTAATCTAAATTGGACTATTGTGCTCCATTAGTTTACTAAATATGTTTAAATAGTATTTTTAAAAATTATATTAAAGATAAAAATTAAGAATTGTCTTTGAAAATGGGGTAAAATAAAGCAAAGAACTTCTTAAAAAAAAAAAAAAGCCCAGCATCTAGCTAAGTGCTAAGTTTATTAAAGGCATTAACGAAGTACTTTTACTAATATTCCAGATTGTCATCCCAACCAAATATTTCAGGGTTTGATAATATTCTTTCTTAGCTCTGAGATTCTTAAAAATAATATCAATCCTAAGACTCTTAATCTTTCCGTGTGCTTTCCAAAAACAGCAAATCCCAAGCCACAGTGTTTTGAAGCAAACTTCTGATAAAGAATTTGGAGTATTTTCAATAAGAATAACAAAATTAAATTTCCAGGAGTGTGCTTTAGTGGAAAAGATTCAAGCTTTGGAGTTAGAGAACTGGGCTCGATTTCCACCTCTGTAACTTACTAGATCTAAGTCCAAGTTAGTTATCCCACTGAGCCTCAGTTTCCTCATCTATAAATTGGGACTGATAATAATACCTGCCTCATAGAATTTTTGTGAATATCAACCAGAACTGTGTGTGTTGATTTTCCAGCCAGAGATTGACAAATAGAGAGTCCTCAATGTACAATAGCTCTTGTTATGTGAAAAAACAATGTGAATGTACATGAAATAATTCGTAAAATGTCAAAGGATGCATACATGTTGGTTTGATATATTAGTTTTTGCAGAAACAAAGTGAAACAATTAGAGTTGGGGAATCACTGTTTCTAAGCCCACACTTGGAAAATTCAAGCCTGTTTGATTTCATGACTTTCTTCAGTTAGTGCACCAAAGACACACAAAATCTGAGGAACTAGCAAAGTCTTCTATCAATTTGTATGAGGAAAAATCATGCACAATTCCCTAGTAATTCAAAAGCAAGCTGCTCTGGAATTCTGGTATGTTGAAAGACAAGGAACTAGATAGGCACATTCAGATAGTCTGCAAACTTTTTTAGTAATGTGAATGTGGCACTGAATTTTTATTTTATTTATTTATTTATTTATTTTTTTATTTTTTGAAGATTTTATTTATTTGACAGAGAGAGACACAGTGAGAGAGGGAACACAAGCAGGGGGAGTGGGAGAGGGAGAAGCAGGCTTCCTGCTGAGCAGGGAGCCCGATGCGGGGCTCGATCCCAGGACCCCGGGATCATGACCTGAGCCGAAGGCAGACGCTTAACGACTGAGCCACCCAGGCGCCCCTGTGGCACTGAATTTTTAAAGACAAAAACAAAGATGACAAAGTGAGTGACAGTATCCGAAAAGGATCCTGCCTTACATTCTTAGATAATTTTCATATCACCATTTACCACTTACCCTAAATGAACAGTAATAAAATAAGGATGAACAGCATCCCCCAGGAAGATAACTACCCTGTCATCTTCTAATTCACTGAACTCCAACCTTTCCGAAGCACTTACGAAGTATCATGTGGTACAAATTCGAAAATGAAAGAGATACAATATCTGCTCTGGAAGAGTTTAGCCATTCAGCTCTGCAGAACATGAAATAAAGGACAGATATCTAAAAGAACCTGAGTAATTGTTGAATAGGGGGCTAAAATCAGGCAAGTGAAAATAGCCAGCAGACAAAGCACTAACTAAAACACACTCACCTTAAGGAACTTTCATGATAACACATACACAGTTATGCACATCTTATACACAATACCCAGATAAACCAGTCAGAAAAAACCTAAAGGCAAGGATGCAGAGCTTCTAATAGCTCTAGGATGCTCAGGTTTTTGTAGTTATAAGCACAAGAGATTATTTATATAGAGCAATAGTTCTTAAAATGTGGTCCATAGATTTCTGGTGGTGCCTGAAATCCTTTCAGAGGGTGAAGGAAGCTAAAACTATCTTAATAATAAATAAAGACATTATCTGAACTTTTTACCATGTTGACATTTTACTGAGAGTGGAAAAACAATGGGGGTAAAACTGCTGGTGTCTTAGGAAGAATCAAGGCAGCAGCACCAAACAAAACAAGCATCATTTTATTCTTAAATGCTATGCACTTTTGGTTTTAAAAAATTGTCAATTTCACTTAAGAATGTCTTTGATAAAGAAATAAAATATTAACTTTATTATGTCTTAGTTTTGAATATATATTTTTTAATGTTCTGTGTGACAAAATGGGAAGTTCTCCTGCATACCACCAAAGTGTAATGGTTGTCTTAAGGAAAACTTCTTGTGCAACTGTTTGAGTTGCAAGCTAAACTAACCTTTTTTTTTTTTTTCATGTAACATGACTTGAAAGAATGACTGGGAAATATTTTCAGACATGGATATATGGCTGAAATTCTCTTGACAATGAACAAAGTGAACCTGTCATTTCAAGAAAAACAATTGACAATACTTATCGCCAAGGATAAAATTTGAGCTTTCTAGTGAAAAATACAATTTTGGAAAACTATATCACCACCATGAACTTGATTTAGATATTTATCTTATGAAACTGGTGGTATTACAATTAAGAGATGATTTTTTGAAATATTGTGCAATGATATGTGTCAACACTTAGAAGCTTTGCATAATTTGATGGAAATATATTTTCCAAATATTGATGCTTGATATACAAAATCATACATGGGTAAAGGATTAATGAAAAAATACAGGATAGGGGTGCCTGGGTGGCTCAGTCATTAAGCATCTGCCTTTGGCTCAGGTCATGATCCCAGGGTCCTGGGATGGAGCCCCAGATTGGGCTCCCTGCTCAGCGGGAAGCCTGCTTCTCCCTCTCCCGCTCCCCCTGCTTGTGTTCCTTCTTTCACTGTGTCTCTCTCTGTCAAATAAATAAATAAATCTTAAAAAAAAAGAAAAAATACAAGATAAACCAATGGATTCAATGAAGAGAGTACAAAAAGTTAATTATTATAATCTCATATTCCACATTGCCACTGATCCAAAGGAAACTATCACCTGTCAAGTATTGATGTAATATCAAAAAAGAATATCCAAAATTACCTGACAAAGTGAGTGACAGTATCCAAAAAGGATCCTGCCTTTCATTCTTAGATAATTTTCATATCACCATTTACCCATATCACCAAATGCCCTCCCTTTTCTAACTATAGGTCTGTGTGAGTCTGGATTTTCTTCATATGCTTCTCCCAGAGCAACATGTTATAACAAATTAAATGCAGAAGCAGACATAAGAATCCAATTGTCATCTATTAAGCCAGACATTGAAATGATTTGTAAATATATTTTTAAAATGCCAGACGGCTCCCTAATTTTTGGTTGTTTTGGACAATATAGTTACTGTTCATAAAATTGTGATTTATAGTAACATGTAACAGGTTTGTCATTTTCAAATGAATTAATAAATATATATTTGAAATGTCTGCTTTTTCATTTCCAGGAAGGTAAATATCAATAGGTATGATCCATGTAATTAAAATCTTTTTTGAGTACTAAATTTTTTTTAAGAGTGTAAAGGATTCCTGAAACAAAGGGTGTGAGATCAGTAGTGTGGATTATTAAAAAAAAAAAAAAACTATTGGTAAGGTTTTGATTTCTTAATCATACTCTCTTTGGAGGATCTCAACAATCTTGGCCAAATGCCACATGTGAGCATGAAAGGACAAAGTTAATATTGCTGTGTTGCATGTCATGGGGGGATCCCTGTGGGGGGTGGGGGTCATTAATGGACTTCCAGAAGAACCACAGGAAGTGACTCTCCCTTTCAAGCAAGTCCCTCTGGTAAGCTCCTCGGGGCATTTATTCTCTGAAGGCCAAAATACTTCTAGCACTGGAGCATAAGGTACTTTGATTTTGTGATACCCCAGGATGTAAAAAATAATCTCAAGGGATGATTATAAAAAAAAAAAACTGTGTCCAATAATTATAATTTGCTTTAATTTTCAAAAGCCTTATAAATATTGAACTTAGGATTGTTTTGTCAAGATATGTGTATGCATGTGTACATATATGTGTCTGTGTGAGTATATGTATGTGTATATATGTATGTGTGTAGTGTGTATATGTACTATACATGGTGTCTAATATTTACTAGCTGAGGGATATGGACACTAAAACATTAAAAGGCATCCTATGGCTATGGGGACAATGTTTGTGATATGAACTAATATAACCATTACTGAAGTTCACCTGTTAAACTTTTCCTTCAACTCTAGCCACTTTATTCTTTTGTTTTTCTTCTTCTTTCCAGCGAGGTTCTAGCTCAGTACCCTCATTGTAATTGACTCCCCCAGGCTCTGTCCATTTTTATTAAGCACCAAAATGTCAGCTAGTTAGCCAAAAGATGTTGCTGAACTCTGCACGGTGCACTGCACACACTCATATTTAAAGGTATACATGAGCGGGGGAGGCATTCTGCAGAGCCAGGAGCAGGTCACGGGGAGATGGGAAGCCTCCCCTCGTGCCATTCCCTCCATGCCAGAATTTCCTCTTAGAACAAAACCCCTTTAGTTTAAGGCTGAAAACATGGGGGAAATCCAAATACCTCCATTGCTGTACCTTACTGTGAATGGAGAAATCTAGAATCTGTTCAGTGGGGATCTGGAAGAAGAGGCTAGCAGAGAGCCCTCCTGTGGGAAAGGAAGGCTGAAGCGTGTGGGCACCAGAGACACCAACATCAGTTTCCCCAGGAGGCCATGTAGCGTAGTGACAAGACCATGAGGGTTGGTGCCAGCTAGACCTGAGTTTGAATCCCTGTTCCCCCAACTCAGTGACCAGCCAGGTGACTTGAGACTATCTATTTAATCTCATGGAGCATCAGCCTCCTCATGTGGTAAATGAGGACAGCCGTATCTACCTTGCAGGGCTGAGCAAAGGTTCACTGAGAGCAAGTGTGTGACGTGCTTCGGACACAGTAGGTGTCCAATAAATGTCTATTTTCTGTTTCTGTTTTAGAAGTTTTCACACACATTTTGATATTTGTTACCTTTTGAATGGACAGACAGACCCATTTTTTGGGGAACAACTATACGTATTTTCACTTCTTCCCCATGTCCTAATGAGTTCACCTGTTTTAAAACTTTCCATAGTATCCCACACAGACCAGTATCAAAAGCTTTCTTCAAAAAAATGCAAAGAATAGGGTGTTCATTCTATTCTCTCAGTCTCCATAGTCAGTGTGTCTTCCAGAAATTCCAAGAAGTTAGTGAGGCCCGACCTTCCTCTTTTTCTTTTTTTCTTTTTGTAAAGCATGCCAGCAATCTTTAATCATGCTGTGATTTTCTAAATGCCACCCAGGTTAGCTCCTGAAATAGTTTCAAAGAAAGATTTAACACACAGACACCAAGTAGCTGATTTGCACTTTCCAGAGAGTACTCAGAAACATCTTTTTTTTTTTTCTGTTGTCTATTTGTCAGTTTTCTCCCTTTATTTTCATATTCATTTCTAGAGAGAAGCATTTAATTTTGTTATAAATTTTAGTAAAAATTCAAGCCCAATTACAGTTTTGTGTGTGTATGTGTGCTTACTTTTCGTTGGGGTGGTAAACATGAAAAACACTTTATAGCATTTTTTCTTTTAAAAAGAAAAGTGGATCTGTAAAGTGGACAAAGTTGCTCTATTAGCTGCTTCCCAGGCCACCTCGTTTTTAAGTGATAAAAGCTAATTTGATAGATAGAATTTACTGTTCAAAATGAGAAGCTTTGGAAAGGAAGATTAGTACAGAGAAAATAGGCTAAAAGGGGTTTGAACCAAGAATAGCAAGTACTCTATATATTAATAGCATGCTGTCGACCTGTCTTATACAGGCCGGAAATGAGACATCCAATCACTCTGATGGAAGATGATGAGAACAGTTCAGAAGTTAGAGTCTGAGACAAATGCAAAGGGACATAACCAAGACGCAAACATCCAACAACTAACAGCCCGAAAGTCTAGAGGGAAGAATCTCATCAGAGATATGAGTAGATCTCAGAGAAGCAAAACTCGCATCAAATGCTTTCTTTGCAGCAAACATTCCTCTGCCCTACCTGCTTTGACTTGGCAATGACGACCCCCGAGGTGATCGTGAAGAAACGCAAGAGCACAGTTCAAAGGGACAGTCTTGGAATGAGTAAAATGGTAAGCTGAACTTGAAAAAAATGCAGTAATGTCAGAGATGTATAGGAAGCAAAAAATGGCAAAAGCATCATTTAAAGGAGCTACTTTTAAATGGCGTCCTTTTCATTGATGACAAACAAATCGGGATCCTTTTACTTGATGAAGAGTTACTGCCAACAGGAAACTCTATTTAGTGTCGACACCCAGGGATAGCCTGTCCGTTTTGTGTTACAGACCCCTCCTGTACTGAGCAGTGATCAGATGAAAATGTTGGAGCTACTTTTTGGAGTCAACTGAAGCGTATGATGTGTGATAAGCCAAAACCATCAGTGGCATTCAGTGATGAAGGCATAATCAACCGGACTTGGTGCCTGACGTGGTCTGCCTCCTTGCATTTCCTTCTACCTTACATTTCTGTTTTAGAGATTTGCTTTCATTCTTTGCAGATCTCCAGTGCATGCAGTGGAAATCCTCCTTAAGCATTCCTCTCTCTATTTTGTTTTTTTCTCCCGATATATTGCATGCTTCCTTCACCCTGTGAGAAATAGGTCTGGCAGCTTTGAGGCGGGTTTCTTAAAGTGTAGTGGGAATGCCTTGTGTTATTTGTTGAACTTCTTACAAGGGTTCTCCTTCATCATGCCCAATGTGCTATTTGCAAAGTACACGGCAAATAACCATTCATCACTTTACATCATCGTAGCACTGCGCCACTTGATTTCTTCTCCTCTAGGTAAGTGAAAATGATGATTTAACTGAGATCACAATCATTGCTGAACAGTACCTGGCCTCCTGCAAAGGTCCATGCAAGCACACAGGCTTTTTGTGAGACGCCACTGAGCAGATATCAGATGGAGCACCCTCCCCCATCACCTTCTCGCTACTGAAAAACTTAATAACTTGGTATTGTTCAGTGAGTCATTCAAGCAAGGAGAGTGGAATTCTACCTGTTCCTCAAGGTAGAGTATCTGGTAAGCTGTTGCAGAGACTGTTAGGCATTTATAGCTCTTTCTACGTATAAAGAGCTCATGGTTAGGTGAATGCAAACCTTGAGTGAGAACTCTGTAACTTCCTGTGTTTGTCTGAAATCAGGCACAAATTAAGCCAGTGTGCAAAACAGCTCAACAAATGTATTCCTCTTTTTTAGTGGCAATTTTTCATGCTATTTTTTTCTCCCCACCGGGGAAAGACGTCGTGGAAACAGATCAGAAACACACAAGGAGCTGAAAACTTTAAAGTAAACTTTCATAAATGCCACATGGTTTCAAAAATGATCATGTAAAGGTTTTTTTTTTTTTTTTTGTTAAAACATTGGTTGTAATTTCTACTAGGTGTCACGACTCAGTGAACCATTAAAAGTGAACCAGCTCACTGAACCGAACTGAACTGAACAGATGGAATTCCACCCTTGCTATGCTTGAAAGACTCCATGAACAATACAAAGTCTTCTTTTAAGTCCCCTCCTTGCAGTTGCTTACCTCACTAATGCAAACACGTGGGGAGCTCTCAGGCGAGAACATGGCCCCTCAGTTCTTTGTTCGGTTGTTCAAGCAGAAGGGAAGGCAGTTCAGTTGAAATCCTCAGGCCATCCCCCATATTTTCAAAGTCCCAGTGTTATTTTCCATTTCCCCCCAAATGTATGTTAGTAGTAGGACGTTTGGTTCTCTTTTCATTTTGCCCTGGGTTGTAACTTTCTCTAATCTGTCCAGATATAGATGTACCTTGAAATATTTCTTGAAATATTTTTATTTTCTTGTAAATGAGCCTGAACAACACGGACTTCTGTTATTCTTTTTGTCTGGCTTTGGTTTATTATTTAACTTTTCTTTCTTTCAGGAAATGCAGATGAACGCCAGACCACAACACAGACAATTTGGGGCCTTTCTTGACTCGTGAAATCCTCACGATGTAGAAAAAGTGAACTGATAAACAGAGTTATAGACATGCATTATTTACTTGTGTATTGAGGTGCTAAAGATAGTCTTAGAGGACCAAGGGATCAAAAGGCTGTTTTTAGTTAATTCATTAAGCATTAGTCAATCAATTCATTAATTCAATATATCTTTATGAGGGCTAACTAGGCCCAGGCATTATACTGAACACTGGGTGAGATCTACAATGAAATGAAATTCAGATCTCTGCTTTCAAAGAGACTCTAATTTAGAAGAGATAAGTTAGACATAAACAACTGTGGATTTGAAAATTCATACCATTCAAGTGGTTCATTGATTTCTATATTCCCTCCTCTCCTTCCTCTTTTGACTCCTGACTGGTGCAATGCTCTGTTGACATATGATCCACATGTCCATATCTTCCGTTTGGGGGTTTTGTAGACATGTTTATTTTCTTTTTTTTTTTTTTTTTTTTATTTATTTGCAAGAGAGAGAATGAGAGACAGAGAGCATGAGAGGGAGGAGGGTCAGAGGGAGAAGCAGACTCCCTGCTGAGCAGGGAGCCCGATGTGGGACTCGATCCCGGGACTCCAGGATCATGACCTGAGCCGAAGGCAGTCGCTTAACCAACTGAGCCACCCAGGCGCCCGACATGTTTATTTTCAAGGCTCATGTTTTATAAAGCTTCTTTGAAAATCAGACTATTCCTTCAAAGCATATTCTAACAGGGTCTGGGAGACAATGGACCAGAGAGAAGGCCAGAGGGCCAGGACTGGGAGTTTGTTTAGGCACAAAAGGTACTGGCAGGTGGACCATTGATTAATTCCAGAGAGGTCAGCTGAGGGAGAGATTAGCAAGGAAGAGGACGAGAATCCAGGGAGACCCGCATTAGGGATCAGATATTGAGGTTAGGATTCCGGAACACACAAGGTCAGGTGGTGAAAAAGAAGTTTTTGGCAACATGGGGTCATGAGTCCAGGTCAAAACCCCTCAACAACAAGAGATTAGGAGCTGTTCAAAAGGTCTGAATAAGAGGCATAGGATGTAAACAGAAATCATGAATTGGATGTTGAGTGATCCTGCGGTTCTCAGCACTTGGATGTGGCTCTTGAACTCAGGCCGGAGCTGGTTACAGGGGAAGGCATGTCCATCTGAGTCCACAAGCAGGCAGTTTTTTTGATCAGAAGAAGGACAGGGCAAAGAATTAAGCGTTTTGTGAGAGCATTAAAATAAAATATTTGGAAGCTGTCTGTGAACCTGGATTTCTGAGTTTACATATTCCTTAAGGATTAAATCTGCCATTTAATTTTTAGGCAGTAAAACATAGCACTGAAGTTCAGTCTTTAACATTGTAGATAGGAGTTCAAGTCCATGTCACCCTACTTATTAGCTATATGAACTTGCATAAGGTACTTAACCTCTCAAAGACAGGGTTTCTTCAAGTGTAAAATGAAAATGACACCTATCCAAGAGTGCAAAATATTCTCACCATATAAAAATAATAGATGTAAAACTATTAGTTGTAGACATGATTATTACTATAGCCCTATTATTACAAACCTGAATTTTTTTATTCAGGAATTTTATCCTTTTCCCTTTCAGAATACAAGTATTGTATTCTATAAAATGGCAATTCTCATTGATTTTTTTTAACTCAGTGACTCAATCTTCTTTCAAAAAGTCTTTGTTTATTTTTGTTATTAGTCCTGATAAGCAGCAATAACATAAGCTTATGAGGAAATATAGTTCAACAGCCCCCTCCAAAATAGTTTCCAAGCTTCCATCCAGAGTGCCCATCTAGTAGTATGGATTGAAATACCAGAAGGACTGAAAGCCTGAGAAGAGCAAGTATAAATCCTTCTTTATCTTGTTCTCACAAGGCAAATATTTTACATGGTCACTACCCAAAAACCACACAAAAATGAGTTCCCATGTGATTCTTTGGATTTCCTACATAGAAATCTAGTTAATAAGGCTTTCTGTTGTGTGTGTGGTCAGTACTTAAACGAGTACTTAAGTATCCATTGATAACTTAACTGTGGAGTAGTTCAGAATGTGTTTTAATTTAAATCCTATTTTAACTACTCCCAGTGAATTGCTATGGGAAAAAACAAAACAAAACAACAACAACAAAAACCAGCCATAAGTGGAAGACTCCTCAGGCAGAAACTGATGGATGCCATTACAAAGAAAAAAATCTTTTCTTCCCTTCTTCACATTGAGCTTCCATAGCACTTTATTTAAAATATTAAAGTAACATCAAATAAAGGGCAGGATCCTTGCTTTCTAGGCTAGATCTGAGCCTGGATTACCATAGGCTCTTGAGAAATGTTTTTGAATGGAATTTTCTCTTTCTTCATGATGCCTGCTTGTATTCCCATTCTTGCTACTCACTCCCTCCCATCGCCTTATTTTCAATAGTATTATTCACATCCATTTCTGAACCTTAACTTATTTGTGTTGCCTGAATGTTGGTGTCGCATGGAGGGTGGGATCAACCTGGATGCTGGGGACAAGGAGGCCATTGTCCTAAAAGCTACCATCAGTGTGTGGCTGGCTTTACAATCAGACAAAACTCACTCATCCATAGATTAAGGGTATCTCAGAATTTCATGTTTTCCCTTGGGGAACAAACTAGTCACTTGAACTTTTTCTCAGTGTTTGATAAAATGTTGACAATATCTTTGCAGTTGTAGATTCTCCCTACCCCATGAGCTTTGAGCCAGAGGACAGAATAGTGAGACTTCTCATGTCTACACTCAGATTCTGTGAAGTCATTGAAAGGCCTGAGAGAGGATTGGCATCTAGAAAGGAAGGAGCCAACTATCTTATGCTCAAGCCATACTCAGCTACTCAGAGTTCCTTCCCCCATACATCTTGTAGATTTCCAGTGCCTTAGCCCCATGCTCCTGCTCTGGAATGCCTATCTCCAATCCCTCATTTGCTTCCTTCAAGTTCATATGTTGTCTCCTTTGCAGCACTTCCTCACACACTCATTTGCTCCAGCCCCAAACAGATGTCACTGCACATTTTTCTGTACTTCCATAGCAGTTATTTATGAATCTTTCTCCTCCATTCATCCGTGACCTTCTTCATAAGAGGTTCTGTCTAATCTTATTCATCTTTGGAAGGCAGAGTAAGTTAGTGGTTAAGAATGTGGACTCTGGAGTTAGAAGGTTTGGGTCAAACTATTGTTTCCTCCACTTACTAGCTGTGTGATCTTGGAAAAGATGTTTGACTGCTCTGAGCCTTAGTTTTATCATCTGTAAAATGGCTGTTTGTTGCCCCAGAGGGTTTGCTTTGATAACTAAAAGAAAAATCCACAGAAAGCACTTGGCATGAAGTAAGCCCTCAACAACTATGAGCTCTGATTGATCGCATTGTTTAGTCTGCTTAGTGCCTATCACTGTCTGGCTCAGAGTGGGGCCTCGGTCTGTACCTGTTTTGTTTCATTTAGCTCATGTCATCATTAAACCCCAAGGTAAAAAAAAAAATATGGCTTCAAGAGGCAGCTTATACATTTCTTTCACTACAGGGTAGAAAGGAATCAGGATAGAGCCTTTCCTTGAAAGATGGTAGAGAGGAAACAGAAGCTGAACCACTAAAACTTGAGTTCAGATTTAACATTGTGAAGACTACTGCCAAGATAAAAGATTGGGGAGTTACAGATCCCTAGTTCCAACTTTTATATCACTTCTCATTTGCTATGTGAATATAGAAATATCTTTGGATATATTTTTTTTTTTTGGAGCTCAGTTGCAATATCCACAAAACAGATATTGTAGTGCTAACTTGCCTTCTCCAGATGTAAAGAAAATAGAGCACAACAACACTCAACCAATTTTATTACAAGCCCCATCCTGCTCTTACTGCAGGGAAACTGAGATACAAGTCTGGGGACTTGATCAAGGTCGCAGTCAGTGGCAGAACCAAATTAAAATTCATGTTCCCAGAGTCCTTTCCGTGCCATTGCTTCACCTACTGACCCATGGTGCTCTACCAAGAAGTACTTCTGATTAAGTGAACATTCAGGTTTCAATAACACAAAACCTTGGCAAGGACTTTAGGTAACAACCTCATATCATATACTCCAGCCACTTTTTGGCAAGAACCAGCTGTCTCATATATATGTTGACTTAATTGCCTTGTACAAGCTGACATTGACGAAAGGGGTGCACTTACAATGTTGAACCAAGAGTACAAGAGTTTAATAAAGTCTCTATTTGAAAAATAAAAAGGGCACATAAAAATGGGGACAGATGCCTTCCTTGTAGATGGTATCGTCCATTAGCAGGGACCGTGTCTTTTTTGGTTCACTATTGTGCTTTCAGAGCCAAGCACAGTGCCTACATATTATGTTTTTTCAATTAATATTGAATGAATGAATGAACGAGTCCGTGGAGGCCTCGGAGTTTTAGGTGTCATTGAATAGCCCCCACACTTAGGTGCAATGTTTCCCTTGTACAAAAATGCTGGAACTCTTCCCTTATCTAATGTTTTAGAAATGTGTATGTGTGTATGTATTAGCATGCTAAAATTTATGTTTCAAGAAAGATTTCACCATACGATAGATATTGCACACCGAAGTAAGGTGCTGGATCAAAATGCACATATTTTAAAGCAGAAGGTTAAGAGCTGGTTTCACAAATTTGGAGCTTGACACTAGGGGAACACCGACCCAAATGGAGGATGTAAAAATGTTAAGAAAGAAAAGGGGAAAGCATTTGAGGACCATTGCACAGGGAAAGCTGCATCGAGAGCTTCCTTTTTCCCTAAGGGAGGAGGGCTGGAGACACCCCGGCCTTCTGTCAAACAGAAGGAGGGAGAACTTCAACAATTGTTCAGAGAGCTTGTGATTCCTCCTCTGGGTTTGAGCCCAGAGTGAAGGAGTCTGACTTCAGCTCAGTAATCGAAGAGCAGAGGAGATGTGTTGGAGAGCTGGTTTGACAGCTACTGGGAGATGAGTCACCGCTGCATCCAGAAAGTAACTCCTCTCTCTTGCCAGTTTCAGAGAAGCAAAACCCCAGGTACCGGAGAGGGATCCAATGTAGGAATGGCCTGAAGCTACTTTCTGTCCCAGCAGAGAAGCTGGCCTAGAAGAGGCAATAGGACTCCAGCAGAGAAAAATCTCCATAGAATGGGCTATCTAAGAGCCAGAGGCTGAAGGGGGAGGTGGGGCAGCGGAAGGACAAGCATGAGCTAGAGGTGTAGTTGGAGGGGACCAGCAAGGGCATTCCAAATTTAGCTACCAAAACCTCCACGAGAGAAAGAGTCAGCTTGAACAATCTTCTCTGCCCAGGTAGCATAGAGTCAGCTTAGAACAATAGCAATTTATACAAGAAAATTCCCTGCCTGCCTTTCTGCTTCTAGAGAGCTCCCTGTGTTTCAACCCAGGAGGGGTTAAAGACCATAGCTAATGAGTGGGGCAGAAAAAGTAGAAGAATTAGGACAGAGAAGATGAGTGTCTTGCCTTCCAGGTGACAGGCAGCTCTCCTGAAACTGGCCCAGCCAGTGGACAGGAGAGGATTTAACTCTAAACCAAGTTCAAAATTCTCATAATTGCTGGCAATGGGCATTTGACTACTGATGTGGCACTGTATGAACCTAAAGTGAATTTGGAACCATTTATTAGTAAACAATAAACACAGAATTAAAGGAGCCTGATGAAGGGGTTTCTTAATGGCAAGGGAAAACCTTCCCACTGAGTACATTTTAAAGGAGGAGGGGACACCAAAATAAAATTACATTTTGAGTACATCTCATAAACCGAGCTTGGCCAAAATAGCAGATATATTTCTCTTGATTTCAGAGTGTACATTCTTTTGTAAACTTGGACACAGCTCTCATATTAAAAGTGCACATTTTGGTCACTTTTGAGAACAAGTTCTGTTTGGCACCTCTGTGTACTCAAGGGTGCACTGCCTACTTTTAGGGGGTACAGATCTGAGGAGACCATGCATCGCCAACCTTGTTCCTTGGAAGGCAGTTTAGTACAAACATGTCAGTCTGGCTAGAATCAGAAGAAAGAGCTTGAAAGAGACTTAAAATTATTTGGTTTTACCCATCTAATGTCTGCATTGTCTCCATTATGCACTGAAGAAAAAAGTCAATTCTCTGCTGATCTGCCAACGTTATTTCATATTTCAGAGCTACCCTCATCTGGGTCAGTGTTCACCAGCTGGTGAAAAGCACTTCCTACAACGTGGTTCATCCACATGTTTTATCTCTCAAGATCTCTCAAGGCCATTTCTACTCTTACATCTTTCCCACTGGCCCATCAGACTTAAAAGAGTTGGCCTGGAAATGAGGATACGACTATCTTGGTAGAAGAAAGAAAAAAATGAGAAAGGAGAGCTAATGACTGGTACACTGTTGCCTTGGAAATGAAGGGGGATGAAGGGGGATGAAGGGAGTGGAGGTGATGTTTACTGAGCAACTATCCAATGCCACACACCCTGGGGATGTTTTCTTTTTCTTTCTTTCTTTCTTCCTTTTTTTTTTTTTTTAAGATTATTTAAGAGAGAGAGAGAGACAGAACAAGCAGGGGGAGAGGCAGAGGGAGAGGGAGAAGCAGACTCCCTGCTGAGCTGGGAGCCGGACGTGGGGCTCAATCCCAGGACCTGGAGATCATGACCTGAGCCTAAGGCAGATGCTTAACCATCTGAGCAATCCAACCGCCCCCCCAGGGGTGCTTTCACATGACTGCTCTGACTTTCCTCCATGAACAAGAGCTCCTTTAAAGTCGGTATTCCTACACCCTTTGTGTAGAAGAGGGAAAGAGAGAAGTGACTTGCCGAGCATCATGAATTCGGGCCAGTCAGGTTCCCAAATCACTGCTCTTTCTGCAATTCTGTACAGCTTCCTTTGAAACTATGTTTTAAATACATTTTGAAGCTTGCTTGCGACTTCTTTCATTCTTTTTAATCTCCAGAATCTAATCCCATATCAAAGCTGATAGTATTTTTAAATAAGGAAATTGTTTTTGATTTCCATTACTACATTTTTATGAGACTACATTGACTTCTGTTATTAGAATTGAATTTCAGGATAGCAAATGTCATACGTTCTTAGCACTGTATACCTTTCCATTATAGTGCACAACAGTTGATTCCAATCAACTTTTTTTTAACTCATTCCACATTTCCAATATTTTTATACTTCTATTACCATTCACAAATATTCTCAGAAGTGTGTTCCAATCTGGTGATATTATAACTTTCCCCTAGGGGTTTATTAGCTTCCATGTTACAGTATTCATTTCACCTACTTTCATTTCCTTGGACTAAGTCCAGAATAGCCCCTGGTCCTGTTGATTGCTCCACAAGCTGTGTGAGGGAACATTTTTGTAATGCACTCAGAGACAAACATCCATCTGACTCCATTGCTGTGATCTATCAGTCATTGTCAGGGGATTGAAATTGCATCACGTTGACTACTTTTATTTCTCTAATGCTTTCACATTTTTTTTTTTTTCTGTTCATTGCTTAGCTTTCTGTTATAGAAAAACATACCTCTTCACATTAATATTTATTTTTATGAATTTGATCCTTTTCAGAAAAGTGGTCTTTCTATGTGGCTTGGCTTTTTTTTTTTTTTTTAAGCCAAGTAGATAAGGAGTCCCAGTTTGAGCCCATGTTGCATTTACCAAGATTTTGACATGCCCCTGGAGGTAGAGGCTTTAGAAGTCAGGCTATTACCCTCTGGGATCAAGTAACCTCTTCGGAAAGACCCCTCCGAAGGAGGTTCAAGGGCAAAAGGTAAACTTCAAGTTGGAGGGGAGATTCTAAGTATGGCACGGTGCTTGTCAAGTGGAGCGTCTAGTAGGCTAATTATAGGACTTAAACTTGAGTCCTTAGGGTGAGGCACCTGAAAAAAGCAGACCAAGTAAAAATAAAATGAGCAATTTCTCTAGCTCTGAGGGATAGTAAGAACACAAGGTGTAAGCGGCATTGATATCAGGGGCCAGGGGTGGATGGCTTCATGCTGCCCTGGAAGTGGCCGTGCTGGAGATAGTAGTCCAGGTGGGGTAGGCAGTGGGGGCACTGATCATGGTATGTATGTCCATGGGGTGTTTTTGGAGCCCTCAAAATCGGCTATTGGAAGCATTGCTGTGTACATTAGGCAGCAAGGATGACAAAGCTTCTGGTGGGCGGTGGTGAAGACTGTGGAGATGCTGCCATTATTAGCCTTTAAAAAAGGGACAAGACCAGACATCCTGATAGCCCAATGAGACATTCCTCCGTGATTTCCAGAATCATTTGGCAGCGTAAGAAGGCAGCTTGAAATTCCTGCAAAGCAGGTTGGTGATGAAGTCAGAGAAATGCTGTTTTGTGGCCGTTAGGACCCTTTTCTTAGCCCCAGACTGACATGGCCCAGGAAACACAAGAAATAATAAGGAAAAGAATGACCTGAACAACAGCCAACACTGCGTGCCAGGTGCTGTCTCATTCCTCATGACACTGCCACGTGATCCTACTCCTGCTCCCATTTTGCAGATGATGAAATTGAGGTACTGAGAAACTGGGTAACATGCCCAAGGTGATAGAACTCCTGAATGCTGAAGGAACTCAGGAAGACTAGTCCCAGAGGACATGCTTCTAGCCATCTTACAACACTGTACAACCTCATTACTTTCATCTCAAGATTTAAGTAAAATCTTAAAGATGATCTTTTGAAGAACTTTTTGAGGCTGGTGAAATTCTGTTAAGAAAAACCACTGAATACATTAACGCAAGATTGGAAAAGGAATATTAAACTTATTTTAAAAAGAAATATTGCTTTTAATAACTAAAATATCTTTATTATAAAATAAAACTCCTTCTCTTCCAGAGTTCCCCAATTCTCTTAGTATTTCAATTATCTTGCTTTTATTTGTGCATTTCTTTTACATTTTTCTTTCGATGACATTGGCCATCACCTTAGACCAGACCCTCATCACATCATGCCTGGACAATTACAATGGCGTCCCAAGGAGATGCCCTGGCTCTTGTCTGTCATTTAATATATTGCATTAGACAAACATTACTAAAAAAGCAACCACTTATAACCTGTTCAAAACATTTACTGGCTCTAAATATCTAGAAAATAAATCCTGTACTCTTTAGCCTAAAGTACAAGGTTATTCATGTATACATACATTCACATAATATCTTCCCCACATGTTTCCTTATCTGCAAATACGACCCCCCTGCAAACACTTTACTCTCCCCGCACTAGTGGCTCCTTAACTTACTTTTCACCTGCTGTAATTATAGCAAATGGCACTAGTTCTCCAAGACCTTGTTCAAATCTTACATCTTTCATAAAATTCCTCACTCTCCTGGCATATATGGTATCTCTATGTGAATTATAAAAAGGTCCGTCCTAGCTTATCTGAGAGGCTTTATCTGGGGAGAGGGCTGGAGTGGAAGTGGGGTTGCATTTCAGCTGCCCCACTCCCACCCCCTGCCCCCAGCCCCAGGGCTTTTTGTGCAGAACACATACGTTCTTCTGCCAGTGGCAGCCCTGTCCACCGCCACCCTGGGAAGCACTCACACTGCATCCAATTCCTAGTGCAATGATTGCCTCTATAATTCATTAGGCAATTAATCATGTATTGCTCGGTGACATCCCTTCAATTTGATTTTTTAAATTCTTTTATCGATATTTTTCATTTTTAGTGTATTACTGTCTTAACTTCTCAGAATGTTCCCTATAGAGGGCAGGGTTAACATATTATACTTCTTTGTGGTTCTCAGAATGCACAACACAGTGTTTTGCATTGTAGGAACTCAAGCAAGATGTTTGTTGATTTTATTTGAATTGTTGTTACCCAAATAAACATAACTAATTACAAGTGAAGCATGAATTTGTTGGAATTAATGATCAACAATTGGCTGTCCATTGTTAGCTGGAAAAGATAACATTTCCACCAACACACACAAACACACACACATACATACAGACCCATACACACATGTGCACACACACACCACTATTGTAGTGTGATTATACTTTACCTTAATTATTATTATATATCTTTCAGATTTTGGTATATTGCACTATCTACAACTACAAGTGGAAAGAATTTTCTTGCACTTTGATTTACATTGAATGCTATATAGCTCTTCATTAAAGCTAAGCTTCTAAATGTAATTATTTTGCCAACAACTATTTACAAATACAAAGTACTTCAGGGGAAACAATGAAAACATTTCAGTCTCTGCCGGGAATGAGATTTAATTCTGAGTGGGAGAAGACATTCATTGTATTCATAAATACAATGTTAGCAAGAGAGATGGAAATTCCATAGAAGCACTATAGGACATGTGAATTAGGTGTTCGGAGGAGCCAAGAATCTTGAGCATTTATATTTGAGTGGGAACTTGCAACAGGGCAGATAGATTCCACAGTCATGTTGATGTGAAAAGAGTATTCCAGGTAGAGGCAAATCCTGGACGAGGGTAAATTGAAGAACCAACCTTGAGATCACGAAAGTTTTTTCTTTGGTGCAAAGTATTATTGTCTAGCACCTTCACAATGCCAAATCTGCCTACCTCCCAATCACGTCCGATCTAATGTGTGAGGTCCTCCTGGAGTGGATTATCACAGCATCACCTTTTTCAGTCCTCAGCAGTGATACTTGTACAGTTAGAAGCATTTCGTGCTAGCATATGTTCTATAATTCTCATTATGTTCTAGAAGGACAATCTCTAGATGGAAAGGGATGGCTGTAACATTCACACTCAAGTTTCCCGTAAGAGCTTCTTTCCTTTCAGGGTTTTCTCACTTGAAACAAATTTTTCATCACCTTGGTCAGACTTGGGAATATTCTGCAATACTTTTGGGGAAAAAAACCCCCAAAACAATCCTTTTGTATTTTCCATTCACCTTAGCACAGTTAAGAGAGATTGGAATTTTCTAAGGGAATGTTATTTCAGAAGCATGTGAGTGACATTTCTACCTCTGGTTATGACAGACTACTTGTGTTAAAATAACTCTCCTCCTGAGTACAAGGAGGAAAGCTGGAAGAAGCTGTAGGAATCCCTGGTTAGAGACCATATGCCTCTGAAATGGAGGATTGGAGTTAATGTTAGCATTAGGGCAAGCTACTCAGACAGTGAATACTCAAGAAGCCAGGAATTCAGGGAGAAGGAAGCGCATCGACATTATCCCAATATCTTGTGCCACATTTCCCCTCAATGCATATATTAATCCATAGGTGGATAGGCTTGAAAGCTGAGAAATGGAACAGAGTTTTTGGCAGTTTTACAATGTGGAGAGGTGAATATTGGAGTTTAGGGTTACGAGGGCAGCCAAAATTTCAGGAGTCAAAGTCCTATAAATTTGCTAATTTATAAGCATCCACTAAGAGGTAGAAAAGGCAAGAAGAAGCCGTCTTCTAAGAGGATGGGGAAGCCCAGTTAATTCTGAATGGTCTTGTGGTCCTGGAGAAACAAATTAAAATTCAGGGTCCATCAAGAAAGCAGGACCTAGGAAACATGCCTGTTTTTCAGTTGAGACCCCTGAAGTCTACACTCGATCAGTAGAGATGGACAAATACCAGCTGTCACAAAAATGGAAATTCAGCTTCAATTCAATTCCATCCAAACTTGGGTTAGTGTAGACGACCCTTATTCTTACTGCTTGCCAGAAGCAAAAATAAATTATCTCTCCAGGAGGACAACATCATTCAGAGCTCTAAACTCTCATGCACAGTGTCTGGTATTCAACAACAACAACAAATTACCAGGGAGGAAAATACCAGGAGAAAACACCCAGTTGCAGAAAGCCAAAACAACAAGCAAAGTAGAGACTGATAGGTGAGTCAGATAATGGAAACACAGGACATGGACTTTAAAATAACTGGGCTTGTAACAATGTGCCAGTGTTAACCACAAAGAATAAAAAGCCGGAGTGGCTCTACTCATATGAGACAAAGTGGACTTTAAGCTAAAAGTCCGAGGGCAACTTCATGCTCAGAGGGTTAATTCACCATGAAGAAATGAGAGTTGCAAATCTGTATGCACCAGATAGCAAAGCCTCAAACTATGCAAAGCCCATCTGACAGAATTAAATGGAGAAACTGACATGTCCATAGTCATAGCGATAGATTCAAACACATTTCTTTTAATAACTGAGAGTAAGCATAAAGAAAACTTAGTGAGGATGTAGAGAGTTTGCATAACATAACACAATAATGCTTTTAACCTGATTGACTTACATAGAACATTGCTCAAAGCAACCCCAGAATATACATTCTTTTAAGTGCATGTAGGACATATCCCAAAATGAAACATATGTTGGGCCATAAAGCAAACTGCAATTCAGTTGAAAGGTTTGAAAACATACAGAATAAATTCCAGAGTTAACAATTCAGTGTTGTACACAAATACTCGGTAAGAGCGTAGATCTTATGTTAAGTGTTCTACCATAAAAACAAAAAACAAAGGGCAGGAGGAAACTTCTGGAGGTGATGGATGTGTTTATAACCTTGACTGTGGTGATGATGTTACAGGTGGATGCATATATCCAACAAATTAAATTGTTTACATTAAGTATGACCATTTCTTTTGTATATCAAGTATAACTCAATAAAGTTGCTTCAACAATAACATTTCCAATTGTTTGGAAATTAAGAAAGTCTCTTGTATAATTCATAAGGAAGTGCTTAAAGTGGAAATTAAAAATATTTTTAACTTGATAATAAAAATATGATATTTTAAAACTGTGGATTATAGCTAAAGCTACAGATGAGAGAAATTTTTAGTCTCAAATGCATGTTATAGAAAGAAGAAAAGATTACATATTAATGATCTGAGCACTTATCTCAAGAAGTTTAGAAAAGATTGGCAAATAAAGCACAAAAAATAATACAGAGAGGATAAAGGTGACAGACAGAAAACAAATATACAGAGAAAATCAAAGAAGCAAAAAGTTGGGTGCTTGAAAGACTAATAAATTCATACTTCATGCCCTGAATTAGGGAGTTTGATTAGTAAGACTAATCAAAAGGAAAAAAAAAAGGAGGATAAACACAGAATATCACATTGACAATGCAGATATTACTCCAGATCCTTCAGACATTAAAAAGATAATAAAAATATATTAAGAACAATTTAAACCTATGAATTTTAAGATTCAGGTAATATGGACAAATCCTTTTGAGAAATACAACTCAATACACTTTATATAAGAAGAAATAGAAAAGCCAAAAAGTCCTATACCTATTAAAGCTATAAAAAATACAAAAAACATTTTTTCACACACACACAAAAATATAAGGACAAGATGGTTTTATCAGTAAATTCTTCCAAACAATTACAGGAAAAATCTTTAGAACATACCTCTGTGACTTAGCAATTCCACTCCATCAGAAATACATACATATACTCACCAAAAGATGTGTGTGTGTGTGTATGTACATAAGTATATATGTATGAATGTTCATAGCAGTTTTATTCATAACAGTTCATAACCATTCAAAACCGGTAACAACTCAATTGTCTATCATCAGTGGAATGGATACATTCTAGTATCTTCACAGAATGGAATTCCTCACAGCAATGAAAATTAATAAACTATTGCTATATGCAATGCCATGAATAAATCTCATAAATAATGAATGAAAGAAGTCAGACACAAAAAGTTACATACTATATCATTTCATTTACATAAAGTTAAAAATTAGGCACAACTAATCTATGGTATTACAAGTCAGGAGAATGTTACCTTTGGGGAAGAAGATAGAGATAGGCTCAGGTCATGATCCTGGAGTCCCATTGTTTACTGTCCTGTGGAGTCCCAGGATCATGACCTGAGCCGAAGGCTTAACCAACTGAGCCACCCAGGCCATGACATCCTATCCTGTACAAAATATTAGAGAATTATATAACAAGTTTTCTCAAATACCCTTATAAAATAAGTTGGCACAAACTGCTAGCTGTCTCCCTAATTCTGCTTTTGTGTTTGTTTTTTATTAGTAGTATAGGACTGAATTAGACAAACTTTCTCCTTTCCCTCCCTCAAACTTATTCCATGCTGCCCTCAGGGCTGAACTATAGCTGTTGAAACATAGTCTTGAGGGGTCTCTCTTGTCTTGACCAATATTTTCCTCCTGAAAGAGCTGCTAGTGAAGCAGGGGCCACTGCTCTTGGGGACTCCACACATGAGTGGCCGGGGAAAGTCACTTCCCCATTTTTCAGGAGTACAATTTGGGACCTGTTAGTAACTTCAGAGAGCCTAACAATAGATGATTTCTAATATATGCTGTTTTTGCTGATTGGTTATGTTGATAATTTTTTTAAAAATCAATGCACATGTATGGGACCTCCACAAAGTACATTTGCTGTGAAATCTGTAACCTGTTCATTGAAAATTGTTTTATATTTGGTTTCCTTCTTCTATACAATAGTTATATTATTTCAAGATATGCTTAAGCATAATGTTTCATCTTCACTAAGGGAGCTCATTATTTAAGAGGATCTAATATTTCGAAATTAACGAAGCTTCTAACTGATCTCTATAATACGCTCACATTAAATTCCATGCCTTTTCCTAAACTGTTGGACAGCAAAATTCGGAGTCGATAGGGCCCATTGCAGTTATCCATAGACTCAAATTCAGTTTTCAAAACTATTCTATAAACAGTATTCTCACTTGAAAATTCTACTTCTGGAATGCATGGCACCTTTTGGAGACACTATAGTTTATTGATAGAAGTAATTCTGGAGAGAAAAATAGAAAGGAGGGCATGGAAGGAGCCTTCACGCCCTGAAAGAGCCTTTTGAAAAACTCCTTTTTTAAAAAATTTTTATTTATTTTATTTTTTTTTAAAGGTTTTATTTATTTATTTATTTATTTGAGAGAGCAAGAATGAGACAGAGAGAGAGAGAGCACATGAAAGGGGGGAGGGTCAGAGGGAGAAGCAGACTCCCTGCTGAGCAGGGAGCCCGATGCGGGACTCGATCCTGGGACTCCAGGATCATGACCTGAGCCGAAGGCTTAACCAACTGAGCCACCCAGGCCATGACATCCTGCTGTTTCCAACAAGTCCTGGCGGGGTGATTGCTGCCCCGGTGCACATGGCCGAGAAGGACTGTCCCCGAGGATGACATAGTGCTCCCACTCTGCACTGCAGATGCAGATGGGAATGCTGCGGGGGCAACAGGACAGAGACGGACGGACGAATAAAGGGAAACGACAACGCACCCTTTCGGTAAATCCTAGATCTCCTGATGTGTGAACTTTAATTGCTGAAGGACTCAAAAGATATTATTTAAGTATATACTCTGAATCCACGGAAGAGCTCGGGAATAAGGGAAATCGGATCAGCTGTGAGGGTCAAGCTGGAGAATCCATGCCCCGGGCATGAGGCGCATGCAGTAATCTGAACGAGACCGGCTGTCAGGTGCAAAGGAGTGTCCTAGATGCTGCTTGACATGTTCTCTGAGAGCGGATTCCAGATGCTTGTACCCCACCCTTCTCCGCACTGCCACGCAGGTACCTCTTACTCGGTGTTCCTTCATGAGACCGTGGATACATGAACGACTCTTCAATTTATTGGTGGCAGCTACACTTGCCATCCTTAGCGCATCCTCAGGGGAGGACCGCTGTTTTTTCTCCACCATGTTTGCACAGGCCCTACCCCACGTATGCACAGTATAGCATTTACAGATATCATGCTGTACATTTAACAAGGTTTTACTTACAGTTTGGGGATAAAGTAGTGGGTGTGAAATATGGAGAAGTCATAATCTGTTCCTAAACCCAGACTCTCGGGGAAAGTTTAGGTCTGGCCCCTTTTTCTCTCCCAGGCTCCTGCCGGGTGGCCAGGGACGGCTCATGCCCACCTACCCTCACTTTGAGACTTCTCCATGCCCCTGAGGCCACGGAGCCTGTCTCTGGCTTCAGAGAGAGACTGCTGTTTTCTCCCATTCCTTCTAAGGCCCTCTGCATAAAGAAATGTGTCTGTCTTGGAGGGCCTGGGTGGGTCAGTCAGTTAAGCATCCGACTCTTGATTTCGGCTCGGGTCATGATCTCAGGGTCATGGGATTGAGCCCTGACTCAGACTCTGTACTGAGCGTGGAGCCTGCTTGAGATTCTCTGCCCCTCCTCCCAGCATTCACACGTGCGAGTGCTCACTCTCTCCCTCTCTCTCTCAAATAAATAAATAAATCTTAAAAAAAAAAAAGAAAAGAAATGTGTCTTGATTCCAGTTGCATCTTTGGCTTAAGACATAGAGGGTTTTCAATAAATATTGTGTGAATTAAAAAAAAAAAGGACACTGAGCCATTGTTTACTGTCCTGTGGAGACTGGACAAGTATGATTGTATCATCCAAATTAGCTAGCATTTCCAGATAACCCATTGTTAAGTTAGCGGGACCCCCGAAGATCTTTGAGGACATACTGTCCAACTGACATAATTTATAGATCAGATGACAGCTATAATTTCTTTGTCTTCTTTTGGATTAGGAATTTAATAACACACATTCTCCAAATTCAGCCTTGAAACTTCTGTCTTCTTAATTAAGTAAGCTGTTGAGTGAATTTTGATCCCAGGGAGTTTGAAATGCAGAATCTCAGGCTCTACCTACAACTTCCGGAATCAGAACCTACATTCTAATAGGTTCTGCAGGAGATTCATATGCGTATTAAAGTTCGAGAAGCATTCCCAGGGGTCATGGTTCTTGCCTCTCTTGTTTTAAGGAAGAGAAAGTTCTCTTGCTTTGGGTTTTCCTCTTATGTTTCTCTTCTATTCAGATCTGAGCGAAGAGACTAGAAGGGGATATAGTGAAACATCTGCTTCTTGCCTGTCTCTATCTTCTGGTAAACTTCTACACGCAAGACATGGGAGGAAGATCATCTGGACATTATGTCTGCAGCACCAGCTAATTCTTCTAAAGAGACTGGAGTTTATCGCCATCAGTCCAGCCAGTTTATGCCTACCCTCTGCCAGGCACCAGGGAACCACCACGATATCCATCTCCTCTTGAACCTTTTCGGCCTTTAAGAAAATTCCCGCTTTAGAATCACTTTTCTAAGATAAATGTAGTTTTCTGCACCCAAACATTACAACTGTAGCTCATTAAAATCTTATTAAGAAAATGGCAAATGGCTTAGTTTTCGACTGTAGAATAACTTTAAAATTCAGGCCACTTTTTACCCTGCACCCAGACCCTGAGTACAATCCATTTCATTAGGATTGCCATGCCAAGCCTCAGGCAACAAAGGTTAGAGGTTATGTGTTCAGGATAGTGTAAGCTCCTGGTCCAGCTTTAACCTCAGGAATGTTACCAATGGGCTTCCTTCTCGCAACAGTCTTTGTGCTCACGTGAACCCTCTGTAATGTGGTGTGTGTGAGTGTGAGCGTGAGTGTGCATGTATGCATCACCTCACATCAGCTATATTACTTCGGTGGGTAAATGTCCTTTTTTTTTTTTTTTGAAGATTTTTATTTATTTATTATTTGACAGAGAGAGACAGCGAGAGAGGCAACACAAGCAGGGGGAGTGGGAGAGGGAGAAGCAGGCTTCCCGCGGAGCAGGGAGCCCGATGCGGGGCTCGATCCCAGGACCCTGGGACCATGACCTGAGCTGAAGGCAGACGCTTAACGACTGAGCCACCCAGGGGCCCCGGTAAATTCCCTTTTTAATCCCCTTTCTCCACCAATACTCAGGGCCATTATTTGGTGTTACATTCTTATGTTTTGGACTTTTGCTCTCTGTGGTTATCTCAGATATTCTAGATTCCTTCTGCTGATTGAGCCCTGACTTCCTCAGTTCCCCTTTTTGTATTAGAATAATTAAAAGAGCCTAGAAGGTTATTTTTGAAGTGGCAGCTGCAACTTTGACTGAAATGTCCCCTGTGGGGTAGCAGTGGCCTTCCTCTGCCTAGTGGGCTCCTCTTTCTATTACCTTCCTTAACAGGTTTCCAGATTCCAGGGCAGGCTTGAGACCATTTCTCCTGCTGCTCTCTGCTAGATGGTAAGTTATCTGGCTTCCAGAGTCTCAAGTTTCTGGAAATTCTTATCTCTAGAGGCAACTTCAAAATGCCCCACGTCTAAATGCCAGGTAATAACCTTGCCTACACCAAGAGTTTAGTGTGGAAAAGTCACAGTGGAAGGAGAGATATAAAATTGTTCATATAGTTAAGTGGAGGACTCCATATGGTATAATCTGAATGGAAAATATAAAATTTTACTCATAATTTTCTTGAAAATATATACAGTTTGAACATGCTCATGTATGTGGGCAAACAATTTTTGTTTAGATTAGTGGTGTAATTATGGAAAAATATTTTTCTTGGGTAGCTGCTGTATTTTGAACTCAGTAAAATGTTTCTTAAGGGCCTCAGATGTTTGTCATTATAACTAAATGATTATCATCGGTGTTGAGGATGTAAATGACAAAACGTTTGCTGTCTAAGAGTTTGTATTACCTGGTGGCCTGTTCTGTTTGTGGAGCTGCTGGTCTTTAGCTTCCCCGTGGTATTTCCCTGGCCAGAGCTCAAATGCCTCTTCTTTTTGTGCTAAAGATTTCCCAGAGAACACTCTCACCTTCTGGAACTTTATGACTTCCACTCTAGGCTGACCAGTCTCCCTACTGGCTGGCTCAGTCAGTGTCCTGATCTCAAACCTACCCTGACATCCAACACTCGGACACTTCCAGCTCTATCGTTTCTTCTGCATTTTTGAGAAACTCCAAGTTTAAAAGACAGGGCTTAAAAACACACCTTTCTTTCTAGATACTTCCTGGAAGGTTGCAGGGTAGCATTTTCAATACATTGTAACACTATTTTCACAAATGTGTCTATTTTGCTCCTGTCAGTTTCCAGTCCTGTTTATTTTATGTTTGCTGCTTTAGTGAGCTTTCATCTCTGTATATTTTTAATTTTCACTTCTATTTTTTATTTGTCTGCCAGCTCAGTTTTAGTTTATCTCTTTCTCTTAGTTAGTTTGTTTATTTACTTCTAAAGTAAGCTCAGCGTGGAGCCCAACACCAGGCTTGAACTCACGCACGACCCTGAGATCAAGACCTGATCTGAGATCAAGGTCGGACGCTTAACTGACTGAGTTACCCAGGCGCCCCTCTTCCTCTTAGTTTATAATCTCTTATTTGAACACTTACAGCTTTTCTTTGACTCTATTTTTTTCTTTTTTATTAAGAGATATAATACTATCTCTAATTTTATTTAGACTGTGGCATTTTAGCTCTTCCTTCTCCTTGATTGATTTGTTGTTTGAGGTTATTTTGTGTGTGTGTGCCTTTTGCTTATATTCTGTTCCTTCCTTCTTTTTTGCAGTTTCTATGCATATGTTCCATTGTGTCTCCTGTCTGATAATTGACTTATATTTTAATGGAGCCTAATATTTGCTATACAATATTCAAAAGAGGGCAGAGATTTGGGATGGGATAAAGGTAAGGGGGCAGGGGAGCAAGAGGTGAGATTCACCACTTCTGCCTGAATTTTCTCATACACATAACCATTCAGGGAATCAGTTATATCCTTTTCCTGGTGGCGGGTCTCTCCTCTGATTTTGAGCATTCATGACATTGGCTCATGATGTTTTAACTCACCCTATCCTGTGGATGGGGGTCCAGGTTGTAGACAATAAAAATGATGGCTAAGATAATTCTTCCTTCAGTATGGTATTCCTGTTGTTCCATGACACATCTATGGGGTGTACCCTGGTTCTCCTAGATCATAGCTCTCTTTTCAAATAGCGTTTGGGGATGTGATTATATTAAGTCATTAATTACTTAAATGAAATTGTATTTTGACACAGTATGTGGCAGGGACATTTCCTATTTTGGGTTTTGGCACTGTGACTATTTCCTTGTTTCAATGAAGATTAATTTCTCTCTTTGAATTACTTAGTGGTTTTTGATGGGTGCCTTTGCTCTAACATTTTTCCCCATATCCCCAGGCTATATATATATATATTTTTAAGATTTTATTTATTTATTTGACAGAGAGAGACACAGCGAGAGAGGGAACACAAGCAAGGGGAGTGGGAGAGGGAGAAGCAGGCTTCCCGTGGAGCAGGGAGCCCAATGCGGGGCTCGATCCCAGGACCCTGGGATCATGACCTGAGCCAAAGGCAGACGCTCAACGAGCCAGCCACCCAGGCGCCCCCAGGCTATACTTTTTAAAACGAGTCTTCACCGACGTCTTAGAGATAAGTCAAACAGAAGATCAACATGGAGAATAGGCTGTGTCTCCTAAACTTAGACCAACCCTAGTGTCTTGTGGCTGGTTGCCCTGTGCTTCACTCCCACCCCGTCTTCTGGACGGCATGTGCCATTGTGTTAGAAAACCTGTTTTTCCTCCTGATCTTTCTCTTGAGTGTGTAGGGGCAAACCCAGTTCTTCTCTGCTGTGTGTTTCTTCCTGTGCATCTCCTTTACTCTCACAGAGAATACTTCACTTCTGGTCACCAAATGTGTAGGGTTTTTTCCCCCACGAAGCAATTTCCACACCAGCTGGGCATCCTACAATTTAACTCAGTTCTGACACTGTCTACCGGAGATAATGTCAGATCCCAGAGGTTAAGAGCTCAGTCCCATAGTTTTGCTCCCATCTGACTTCAGGTGCTAATCTCAAGTCGTAGGTCCCCAGGTCACGCACAACTTCCGTCCTTGACTATACATCAGAGATTGCCTCCTCGGGTTTGGTTAATTTGCTGGAGCAGCTCACAGAACTCAGGGTAACACTTCTTATATTTACCAGTTTATAAGAGGGTATGATAAAGAATATAGATGAAGAGCCAGATGAAGACATACATAAGGCAAGGTTTGGGAGGGTCCCAAGAACAGAAGCTTCTTTCCCAGTGAAGTTGGCGTATGCCACCCTCCCAGTACGAGGTTGTGCTTACTGACCTGAAAGCTCTCTGGGCCTCATACTATATTGGTATGTTATGAAGGCATGATCAATTATTAGCTCAATTCCAGCATCTCTCCCCTCCCTGGAGGATGGAGGGGGTGCTGATCATGGCTTGGTCTTTCTGGTGACCAGCCATCATCCAGGAGCCCACCAGAGTCACCTCATTAGAACAAAAGATGCTCCTAGTGTTCTTATCACTTAGGAAATTACAAGGGTTTCAGGAGCTCTATTGGGGGCAGAGGCCAATATATATTTTTTCCTGTTGTCTCATAGCCATTCACAGAAAGAAGTTTATTCCGTCCCCTCCACCACCCCTAAGAGTTGCTCCAAGCCTTTCCAGGCCTTGTAGTCTGGGCCCAAGCAACCCTGCTTTACACAGTTATTCTCTAGCCTCCATTCAAGAGCTCTCCTTCTGAGTGCTCATTTCTATGGTGACATATTGGACTCCTCTTAGGATGAATAAAAAAGAGACATCCAGTCCTTTCACGTGGCAACCTCGTTCCGACATATTGGTTTGTGGGTTAGCCTCACCATTCAACAAGACAAATGTAACACAGTGTAATGTTGCTAGACTTCCAAATTTCTTGGTTAGTCATTTGTTTCCAAATTTCTATATTACACAAGGAAGAAATGTGGCAAAGAGAAGTAATGCTTTTCCAGCAACGGAAGGACAGAGAGAGGATAGTTAGAAGGGCGACTTTAACGAGGGCACCCCAGGCGAGATGTACTCTTCAGCTAAGTAGTTCTTTTGTCTCTCGATCGAACAGCCAGCTGCAACCCCCTATCAGAACCAATGCTGTTAAACATCAGAATCATGTAACTTCCTTATTCTGATTTCAATCTGATCCTTTCATGATTTGATGTTCTAGAAGTTTGTCTCTCAGGAAAATATATGCTTATTTTCTTAAACAGCAGTTAAACTTCTCCTTATAAAATAAAAATTAAAATTCTGAATTTACAAGTAAGTCTGTTGTAAGCGTTGATAGCATAGTTTAGCATTCCTAAGTTAGATGGTCTCCAGCACAAATATGAGGTGGAATTCTGGAGTAGGCAAGGCTGGTGGCAGCCCCTGGGCTGTGGTCAACACACCAGTAAATGCGCCTGAAGGGGGTCTTAGAGGCAAAGATACACTTCCCTGGGGAGGCTGCTTTCATTTGAACCTCCGTAGTGTGGACACTGCCTAACTAGAGAAAACATTGATCTGACACCCAAACACTGGTAAAATTAGACTCATTTAATGAATCCGTTGTCACAGGTCAGCCTTAAAACAACCCCAAGAAGCTTTCAAGTCTAAAATAATTTTAACCAATATACCATCCTTTGCAGAAGTCAAAGCTTTAAAAAATGGTATCAGAGTTCACCAAGCAGAAATAATTTCTCATCCTGGGAAGGTAAATAAGTGTTTATATTCAAGATTAGTTTCACTTATTTAGATGAGTGTCAAATATAAGATACTTTGGGATATTTTAAATTTAAGCAAAGCTTGAAATAATTTCCTGGTTTTTGTAAAAATATTTTTTTTTATCCTCACTGAAGTAAGAAGGAAAACCATATATTGAGCATCTTCTATGTGCAAGGCGGTATAATCAGTGATTGCTAGATATTATCCCTTTTAATTCCTATAACTGCCTGACTAGTTATGATATTGTCCCATCTTAAAGATGAAGAAAGTGAGGCACTGAGAATTTGTTTCTTAGCCAAAGTCATACAACTAATGTAGAACTCGAATTATAACCTAGGTCTATGTCCCTACTGGAAAAGGAAAAAAACATAATTATTGCCGTGCCAATGCTTTCCAGCCAGAGACCGCCAGGAACACACCTGTGGTTGGATTTTAGGTTTACTCATTGCTGGGAGGGAGAATGCATACCATGTGGAAAGATGTAGCATCTCAGAGGGTGTTAGAAAGAACCTGTTAAAAGATTTGGGGTTTGGTTGAGTGATTAGGGGAGGGGCCTAAGGAAGTGGGGGTTTCCTCTGGATTGGACAGAAAGCAGGAATAATTTTAATTGGGTATCTCAGTTAATATTATCTACAGGAAAGGTAAACCAGGACAAAGCATAATGGTAAAGAAGTAGCACTCACTCACTTTAGCCTATAGAGGGGGGTGTTTGGTTTTTGGTGGGTGGCAGAGTGACCTTGTTTTTGTCTGTTTAGATGAAACTATGAAGTGGCCTTTTTTCATCTAAGTGATTTTGTCTGATGTTGGTGCGTGTAACAGAAGAATGTACATGGCCTAGCTGTGCACACCAGGCCAGCTCCAAACAACACTGAGTCTTAGCTGTGTCAGACCAGTTCCTGAATATCAGGGGCTGCTTTTTTGTTTCTCAACTAGAACCATGATATGAGAGCAGAGAAGTAACAGTAGCTGACCTTTGAAATTATGAAACTAAGTATTCTCTTTCTATTGGTTAGAATAGTTTGTAGGATTTGGGCGAGTCTAAGTCATGATATGACAGCAAAGAAGGGTCTAAGTCTGGAGTTGAGGCATACATGATGCGATTTCCATAGAGCTGTTCACAGGACATGGTTTCTGAAAAAGAAATGGCAGGAGAGAGAGAGAAGGAGTGAGAGAAAGAGAAAGAGAGAGAGAGACTGTGTTCAAGATAGAAGCTGTGATCTGTCAATAGCTCACCCCAGCCCATTTGCCAGATTCTATTCATTAGAAATGTGTCACTAAATCCAACCCACACTTCAAGAGGCAGGGAATTAACCTTCACCTCCTGAAAGGAGATGAATCAAAGAATTTGTGTACATATTTTCTGAACCACCAAAAGTCTATTTGTTTTAGTCATTATTATCCTACAAAGTTTTTTTAGACTATGTTTTATTAAGAAATATATCATGTTTTAAAAAACTGTCATTAATTAAAACAAATTACATCTGCACATTTTAACTTAATGAAGTTTATTTACTTAAATGCAGTTAATATGAGAGAGAGAAAGAATACCTATTTAAATAGTGCAGGGAAGGAAAGCACAGTGCATGCTACTTAATTGGATTCAAGTTGACTCAACTAGCTACAAAAGATATTTTGAAGAATACTACAGGAAATTTGAATGTGGACTGGTCATTAGATGATATTAAGAAGTTACAAATTCTGTTAGGTGATCATGCTATTGGGCCATGAAAGAAAATGTCTTCTTTTGAAAGTGGTACTTATCTAAGTTTTTCAGGTGAGATATACTACGTCTATTTATTTTATAATTTCAATCCTCCCCCCAAAAGGTAAAACAAATATGCCTACGTTAACATTTTCACAACTTAGTAAATGTATATGAATGTTCAGTCCACAATTCTTTGTACTCCTTCTGTGTTTGAATTTTTTTTTTTTTTTTTTTAAAGATTTTATTTATTTATTTATTTGAGAGAAAGGGAGAGAGACAGAGAAACAGCATGAGAGGGGAGAGGGTCAGAGGGAGAAGCAGGCTCCCCGCTGAGCCGGGAGCCCGATGTGGGACTCGATCCCAGGACTCCGGGATCATGACCTGAGCCGAAGGCAGTTGCTTAACCAACTGAGCCACCCAGGTGCCCCTGTGTTTGAATTTTTTTTATAACAAGTTAAAAAAGAAAAAACAAAACAACCCAGTGCAGGTGAGTCTACCTCCACTCAGAGCACAGGCAAAGAATGAGGAGAAGGTGAGAGTGTGGGCTTTCCATAGGGTGAGCTTCGTGCCACATCGAGAGAAACTCTATCACAGAATGGTGTTCTATATATATGGGAATACTTGTTCATTAACTATTACATGTTTGCATAGACAAAATTGTTTATATTACACTCCATCAGCTATTTTAGTATTTTGGGAAAAACGACTTTGACGTCATCTGACTTCTGCCTGCTGTGCTGTTGTTAGAACTGAGACGGTTGTGTCTGTTTTAGTAAGGGTGTTTAGGAATGGCACCTGGAGCTGGTATGTTTTTGTCTATACATTCCAGACAGTGGGCAACCCCGGGTTCCCTCTGGTTCTCGGCCCAAATGGTTCCATCTGGTGCTGTGGGTTAGAGTGTGTGAATGAGGGCAACCTCCAAGTTGTGTGATTATTTATCACGAGTCATCTTTCCCCAAATGAGACAGTTTCAAATAGTAGCTTGAGCTTTGCAGTGCTCTTAGCTTAAATCTCCCACGTTGAGGATTTCATGTTGCCTCCTTCCAGCTATGAGAGTCGATTTGCCGGATATCAGTGTTTGACACTGACAGTTTGGGCTGGAGAGGCTGAGAATACCCGTGGAAGAGGCAAGCCTGCCAGATAAGTGTGACAGAGGGAGAGGGGGAGCCTGCAGTGAGGAGACCCGCATGGCAGAGATCAAGGGCTGGATGGGAGCAGAGAAGGAAGGGCGATTGCAGTGGAGGATGGAGCCAGAGACCATTGTTGAATTTAGGGTCAGAAAAATCTGTTGTCTCGATGAAGAATTAAATAGAGCAAAGACAATTGTTGCTCCAACTCCAGGTTTCACTCATAAAACAACGTGGGGTAGGTCTGCAGTTACCGAGTGGAGGAAACCTTGTGTCTAATTGATCCTTTTGAACATTTACCTGCAATGATGGAATTAAAATCTGATCTGCGCAGCACTCCTGCCGGAATGCTTCAAGCATACAGTGCGCGGGGGGCCAGTCGGATCGTGTGCACCCTCCCACTAAGGTGACACTCAAATCTGTCATAACCACCCTCTGAATGCCATCATGGAGGGAGTTCGTTCCATCTGTTTGTCACAATGGCCCATTTGCAGCCTTGTGGCTGTAAGCCCCTTTTAAAAATGATTTCCCCTCAAAAGCCCTTTCTTTGTGTGTGCTTGTGTGAGATTTCCCATCTCAGATCAAAGTTCACCTGGCCAACATTACAGCTTAGTGACAAAGGCTATTTCAGCATCGGCCCCTCACTCCTGCTGCTGACAAAGTTGGTTCTCAGTCGTCTTCCAGAACGCCGTAATATTCACCAGCGTCTTGCAGGGTGGCCTGGCCCACTCTGCAGTGTGCGCCTCGTATTTTTATCCGTGTCTGTCAGAGACCCGGGGTTCAGACTATTGGCAGTCCAGATGACATCTGGCTTCCCAGCTCCCCCAGAATACTGGCTGCAGTGCTTATCAGTGCATTATTCATCAAAACTGATGATGCAAGGTACAACATGCTGTCTGCAGTTCAGTGTATGAGTAGAAAGGAGTTGGCAGAAACGCCTGGTGTCCTGTGAGCAGCATGTAATCAATAGTCTGGGTGCTTGTTCACTTCGTGCTGATGACTATTCCCTCTGGTACATTTCTGTATATTTTTGGGTTCACTGTACTACCAGCTGTGCAATTTTTTCTTCCTCCTCCATTCCTCATATCAGCCCTGATAGAGCAGAAGGAACAACCTTTTTGTGCGGTGGGTATCAAATCAAATAATCTAATGACCAAAAAGAGGGCAGCAGGCCTGGGCAAAAAGAGACAGATCTAATAATTTCCAAGTGTACTTGGTAATAAAATCAAATGAGCTGCGTTTAAATTCAGACTTTCTGCTACTTGGCTCAAATTAAACAATACCAATCCTCCCTTTTGCTTCATCTCAAACGACAAACAAATCATTGGCTTCCCCCCTCCCATTTTCTCCTTTAAGTGTGTGTATGTAGAGGCTACTGTTTGTAAATCCAATCCATTCCTTCCAAGTAGAGGGAACTTAGTTCCCTCTGTTAAGGACAAATGCTCAACACTGTCACCAACTTGAAGATTGTGAGAGTAAATACCCCAGCCCCTCCATCACTGATGAAGTTATGAGGAATTTTGTAAGATGTTCTGGAATCAATACTGAAATCCATTCAGTTGAAGAAATCAATGTTCACTTGCAAGTTAAGCAGTTATCCATCTTGCACAGTTTTAAAAATCTGATTATTTATTATTAAGAGAAAGGTAACCTTCCTTTTTAAGACATAGGAAAAATAGATATTCAAGTGGAAAAAAGCTAGTTTTAAATGTTCAAATCAGTCTCAAATTTTAGTCAACTTCTTAGCAATTATCTTAGAAGATCTTTAAGATTTTCATTTTCTCTGCAAGTCAGAGTTTTAAAGAGCTCAGTCAGGGTCCCCATGGTCTCAGCAGTAAAGTCCATTGTCTGGTAGGTGATTTGAAGGCTGGGAGGTCATGGCCAGTGCATACCTCGGGGTTGCTTCCATGCCCGTGGTTTAATCACTGTGTCCATCAGTTTTGTCAGGGTTGATGGTCATTGCAGGCCCAAGCCATGATCACTACAAGACATTAACTGGTCTCCTGAGTCTCTACCATCTTCAGCATTAAAAAAATATGATTCTTTACTTTTACAAACTGAGTAAGTTTGGGTAGACTGATTCCTAGTTGGCAGTAGTTATTTCTTGGATGCAGGGAAGACGTCAAGTAGGAATTCCAAATTCTGAGATGTGTTTGGGATGCAGCACATCCAGCCACTCTGCACACAGACGACATTCATCTCCTGACAAGAATGAATCTCTGGGGGACGCCTGGGTGGCTCAGTCGTTAAGCGTCTGCCTTCGGCTCAGGTCATGATCCCAGGGTCCTGGGACCGAGCCCCGCATCGGGCTCCCTACCCCGCGGGAAGCCTGCTTCTCCCTCTCCCACTCCCCCTGCTTGTGTTCCCTCTCTCGCTGTGTCTCTCTCTGTCAGATAGATAAATAAAATCTTTAAAAAAAAAAAAAAAGGCTGAATCTCTGGCTTCTGGATCCTGCCCGGGAACACAGCTTCAAATGGGTACCTGCACAGGCAATACAGTATGATGTGGCCGGTTGTGGACAAGATTGGAATAAAAGAGGCAATCGTCACGGTGGTTGCTAAAGTCACAGAATTCAAGTTTGGATAGCATTGCAGTTTAGTCATGGGGTATCTCAATGCCCGGGTTCAAATCTTGCCATTTCCTAGCTCTGAAGCCACCAGTAAAGTTGGTTAATTTCTCCGTTATTCAATTTTGTCCCATGTTAAATGTGAATAATAACATTACCCAGGTCATAGGGTTATTGTGAGGAATGAATTGAGATATATCATGTAAAGGATTAGCAAGCTCCTGGCACCTGGTAAGTGATCAGTGAAAGCCATTATTATTACTGATGGCTAACGAACTAGGACTTTGTAGCATTATTTCCATTCAATTCTCTTCATCTGCACTAACATCTGAGCATCTAACATGAGCAAAGCACTATCTTATGTGTCGAAGAGTAAAAATAAGATGAAAATATGGCTTTGCCCTGAAGATGCTTAGAATTGATGGGGTGGCATTAGACTTGCAGACACCTAACAACAATAAGGGTACAGAAATGCCAGGACAGAGGCACAAATCACGTCTACACACCGTGAGGGTGAGAGAAGGACAGAGTCTCTGATTCTTACTTGAGGTGGGAAGAAGGGTGGTGAAGGAAAGCCAGGTGATCCTTTGAGCTAGTCCTGGAAATATAAATCAGAATTTAAAACGTAATTGGGAGTGTGAGAGGATATTCCAAAGGAATATCAGAAGCAGGAATGTGGGGAGTTGTGGGGATTATAGCAAATGGTCTGTTGCACATTAAGCATCTATCTTGTTTCATCGAGAGCCTACATGACATAAAGAAAAAAATACGAGCTTTAGAGTCAGCTCGACCTGTGATTGAATCTTGGATCTTTATTCTCTGGCTGTGTGACATGAAACCTCACCATATGTGAGCCATATTAACCTCATTTAAATGTGCAACAGTGATGCTAATAATCACATATATCCCATAGTATTGTTGTGGGGATTTACGGGAATAACATATGTAAAGCACCTGCTTTATGATAGCTACCAGTAAATATTTCCTTTGAGGGGCAGAGAGTGGGAGGTTTGTTCACCACTTTTTTAGGATAGCACAGCAGCCAGCTAGAGCTCCCCTGTGCTTTGAGGTTTAGGGAAAATTAACTCAAGCCCCAAATGCACTTTCTGGGGTGTCTGTGCAATCTCTAGGTCACTCCCGTCTCTAAGCCCCCCAAGCTTCCCCTAACTCTCCTTTGTGCCTTTCCTTCTCTTCCAGAAGCTGCCATTGTCCTTCTCAGAACAGCCACGTGAACATTAGTCCAGACAGAATGGATAGTACATGCAAAGACCCCAAGGTAAGAGTCTGCTTGACTGAATCAAAGAAGATCAAGGAGGTCCTAGGGCCAGAGCAGAGGGGATAAAGAGACCATGACAGGAGGTGTGGTCAGAGAAATAGTCAGAGGACAGATCATGTAAAGCCCATAGGCCATGGTAAGGACCTTAGATTTTATCCTGAATGAGATGACACGTCTTTGAAGAGTTTTGGTAAAGGGATGAGATGATATCTCTTATGCTTAATAAGAACCACTCTGACAGTAAAAAGCAAAATAGACTTAAGAGACAAAAGTTGCAGGGAGACCACTTAGGTGGCTACTGAAATAATCCAGGTGAGACCTGATGGTGGCCTAGGCTAGGCTTGTAATAGGGGGAGTGGTTAGAAATGCTCTAGGGAGAGGAGAGCCAATCCATTCCTGGATAAGATGTCAAGGTGGGAAGAAGAGGAGTTAAGGGTGAGTCCAGAGTTTTTGGCCAGAGCAACCAGAGGGTGGGGTATTTGCCAAGTGGGGGAAGACTGAAGGAAGAGCATATTTGGGGAGAGAAAATCAAGAGTTCTGCTTGGGACATGTTAAGTCTGAGATGGCTTTTCCTATAAGTCATTCATCAAAGGGAAATGTCAAGCAAATAGTTTGAATACATGATTTTGGAATTCAGAGAAGAGGTTAGGGCTCAAGATTAAATTTGGAAATGCAGTATCCTCCAACTGTTAGATGAAAACATCGCACTCCTAGCTCAGAACTATGTAATAACATGGATTTTAGTTTTGACCAGAGAAATGAGTTTTGTTCTGAGTCAGTTTGCCTTAACCACCATCACGTACCCTGCACTGCCTAGGAGCAAGGCCAGCTCAGAGCGTTGGCCTGTGTGGGGCCATCCAGTGAGGGCCCTGGTGAGCCAACAACAATGGGTGTTGCACCTGGAAACCCAACCGGGGAAGAGGGAGGCAGACATCCAAACTGTTCCAGAACACACCCAGAGTAAACAAGCAAAACTCATCTTCCTTTATTTTGTGTTTTATATCACTGAGCAATTTGATTAAAACAAATCAGCAGGACAAAAAATGAAGTTGCTTTTCTGTGGGGAGACAAAATTAGTGAGAAGAATCAAGGTTGAGTAAATGTCCTATGGATGCTCCGGGGAGAGGATAAGTTTTCCAGAATAAGAAGGGAGTTCTTCAGAATTAGTTGTTTCCTAAAACACAAAGTCGCTTTCATTTAGTGCTTTAAACGGGGTCTGGGGCATGGGGCATATCTAAGGATAAACAGTCCACGACCTGAGAGAGTTCCAAAAGTGTTTCTGATACGTTTTTGACTTGATAAGATGTGGACATTTTTCACAAAGGAATTTCCTTATGAAAGTAATTGGGTCAGTCATTTGGAAAGAGTATTCGTGCAAACTTAACTTGGCAGCATTGCTGTAATGACCTGGTTGGCTGTCATAAATTTCGGCCGATGCAGCCACACTGGAAGGGAATCAGTGCCTACAAGTGGAAAGAAACCATGATGGTGCACCACTCCGCCATCCATTCAAGGGAAAACTTGCTACAAGGAGTGCATGGAGCCAACAGCTTCTGGCTGCAGGTGGCTTGAGGATCTGCCCAGTGGACAACTAAGCAAAGCTGCTGTACAAGGGCCTGTAATTCTGGACAGTGGGAGACTGCTCTGTGGGAGCTCCCTATGCACCAGCTCCTCATTGGCTGACGGAGCCTTTCCTGCCTAATTCCTTCCTTCCTTAGTACTTTCACAGTGTCAGCCCTATATCAGAGTCTGAAAGCCTCCCCTAACTGCTCTTCTTCCTTTTCTCTTTTCTCTTTCACAGGTATGATCCCCAGTTGATATCTTGCATTCCTAGCTCTGTCTGGGCATCTGCTTCTGGGAAGACTCAATGGACACACTGCATTAACCTTCACTTTGTTGTACTGGGAAGCTCACAGAGAAGACATGGAAAAACAAGAAATAAACCTACTTTTATAACTTTGCCTTTACTCATATTTTCCCCATTTATGCCAATATTTGACATACTCTGAGACATTCCTTGCCTCCAATCCCTGGTTTTCAAGTTTCTGCTCTGGTTAGGCCACATGGACTCTTTCTGTGAGAGAATTTAGCATTTCTTGAAAGAACACTAACATTATGGGAAAATAGACATTAAAAAATGTACATTATTTAAAAGATAAACTTTCCCCTGACAACTAAGCAATTGTAAACTGTTACCAACTATTTTCCACTCTTCTTTGGAGTTCTCTGACACAGAATTCGTTCCTATCAAATATAAATGCTTATTCTCTAACTATAACAGATTTAGGGAGGAAAGGCCGTGCTGGCAAATGTGAAAACAACTGAAACAAAGTTGGGATGGATTGACCTCAAATGAGCATCCCAGGGTTTTTTGAGTAGAGAGCTTGTTTTCAAGGCATCCTTACCATCCTTAACCCCTTAATGCCTTGTATGATTTCTGTATGGGAAAGCCTGTAAGATCAATTATTTTTCTTTCTTATTTTACTGTTGAACAGAACCCTGCCGTGGGTTTTGGATCATGAGCCCATGACTTCAACGGAGACAGGCCAAGTAAGAAGAACACTGCACTGTGGGGCTAAAGCCTGGTTTCTTACTCTGGTTCAGCCATAACTCCATCTGTGACCTGGGCCAAGTCAACTTTTCATGTTTTTTAGAGGCTCCCTTTCCATATGCATAGAATTGAGGGGCTGAAACCACAACTCACTTATGACCACTTTCAGCTCTTAATGCCTAGAACTTACCAATTTAAAAGGAATAAAATCCACCTAAATTCATCCTCCTGCACAATGTCTTCTCTAAAAAGCAAAACACTAAAACGTCTTTGTTTTTTTAGACATTTGTTTGCCGTATTCAAAACCCTTCCCCTGCTTTGTGGGATGATCTCAACAAATTTAGAAGGATCGAGACCAATTCCAAATCATCTGGAGTAATTAATTCCAGTGGTTGGAGTTAATTATGATGAGGCAATTCATAAAGTATACAGTAGAAAAAAAGCTGCAATTGATGAGACTTCATCAGCAGTGGATTTTTTTCAAAGGCATTCTTCTGGCAATGCATTTCAAAGTTAAACATATGTGTGCTTCAATGGTGGGAAAATAGTTTATGAGGTTATCATTAGGTATGGGCATGAATTATGCGCAAATGGCCCGATGTATATTTTTGCAGATAAGAAACAGGTCTAATTGGTGCATAACATGGGAGAATTAATGACAATAACAGAGACCTCAACTCCATCATAGTTTTTATGTATAAACTATAGTATATTTACAAAAAAAATCCATTAGTAAAATGGCATGATATTATGAAATAATATTAATAACAATATGAAAAATTAACAGGAACATATTGAGTATAAAAATGATAATTTGGGAAGCACTCTCAAATTTGTATTATAAAAATAAAGAATTTGCAATAACGCAATAACAGACTATATTTCTGTTTTATGATTCTGATAATAAAGCACTTAGGTTCCACTTTCATGGTTTATGCTGTTATCAGAACCCCCTGATATAATTAGATGGCCTTATTTTAGATAATTACTCATATTTTCTTATTGCATAGCAAAAATCCCACTGGTAAAAAAACCCTCTAGATCTTAAATCCAAGAGCTATGTTGCTAAAATGAAACATGAGAGCCCTGCAACCAAGTTCATCCACAATAAAGGAGCCAGGATTTTTGTAAGCTGATTGATAATGATAATATCTCTCCCTTGCATTTTTACATTTTTTTTATAGTTTACAAATTGATTTTACTTTTGTGATCTCTCTCATTCTGTTTTCTTAACACCCTGTGAGGTAGGTGCTATTATTCCCATTTCGTAGTTGGAGAAGTTCATGTTAAGGAGTTATGGGCATATTAAATGTCAGAGCAGAGATTCAAACAGTTATCGTCCTACTCTAAAATGCCATTCTACTCACAACCTTGGAAATTACAAGAAAAACCATCCAATTAGGAAACATCACATATATGGTGTGCATTGCAATATTATGTTGAAAAGCCGATTATTAAATTATTATTAAATCCGTTCCTGACCCTTGGAGCTGGATGCCTGAGCTTTTTTATTTTTATTTTTACTAGTGAAGTATAATCAACATACAATGTTATATTAGTTTCAGGTGTACAACCCAGTGATTCGACAATTGCATATATTCTGCCATGCTCACCATGGTAAGTGTAGTCCACACCAGTCCCCCTACAACATGGATATGGTTACGGTTACTATTGAGTCTATTCCCTATGTGGTACTTGTCATCCCTGTGACTTATTAATGGAAGTTTGTAGGTCTTAATCCCCTTTCCCTCTTTCGCCCATTCCCTCCCTGCTCTGGCAACCAGGAGTTTGTTCTCAGTATTTATGAGTCTGTTTCTGTTTTGTTTGTTTGTTCATGAGGTTTAAACCAGGTTTTGTTGTTGACTGGCTTTGAATCCTTAGCCAAATAGCTTGCCCTCTCTGCAGTCAAATGCTCTACCACTGAGCTATACCCCCGAGCTTGCCCTCTCTGAAAGGAGGGGACTGAAGTCTTTTTCTAGATCTAATGCACTTGACTCAAATTTTGTTAAACTAAAATTAATGCATTGCTGATTGATTGACCATGTCATTGTCATTTATGTAACCATATTGTAATGGTTATAGGAGGCAATCAATGGCTCAGAAAGTTTGCTTTTTAAGAACAAGCTAAAATAAGCTTGCATAAGATATTTCCTTTGAAAACTATTATATCTGAAGAGGGTTTTCCCTATCTTATATGAATAAGGCAAAACAGCCTATTTTTTTGCGGTAAGAAGAAAAAAAAGAAAAAACGGAGATTAGCCTAAGAATGTCTTAATAACTTTCTTATTCTTTAAGAACCACAGAAATGTTTTATTGTGAGGAGGAAAACAATCTCACCAGTCTTTTGATATTAATATAAGCACATTTGCTCACATATGCTAAATTTATAGAATTGCCTAAAAATGGTACATATGTGTGTACTTGCCACTGAGAATGTGAATGGAGCTAAAAAATCAAAATAATTGTTAAAATGCTGGTCACCCCTCATGAATGTATGAATTTGAAATAAATTTCAAACTCTATCATAAATACAAACATTTGAATTTTGGTTTTGATTTTTGCGGCATTTCAGATAAGTTGTCAGTTAAAACATTGCTACTGTAATGATGTATTTCTGCTTAAGTTCCATACGTTTTTTTCTTATATAGTTACACAAGCCCTCCCCAACTTTGCCCTAAAAAAATCCGTGTCTTAGGGATAGCTATTGTTTATTATGGATCAGGAGTTTATGTGTATTATTTACTTTTGTCTTCTTAAAAACTTGCAACTGAGGTATTGTTATCTCATTTTTGCATATAAGGAAAACAAGCTCAGTAGTAAATCCAAGTCTACCTGCTTCTCAAGACAGGTGGGTTTCTTTATCTACAAAGCCTTTGATCCAGTTTGTAGCCTATTGCTGTAACCTAGCCTAGTTCTAGATGTAGAAACATCTATGTGCTAGGAAATGTGAGTACTAGGGTGGTAGAAATTTCTACGTAGTGGTTTTTCTGGAGAATAGGAAAATTCTGGGAGTGTTCATGAGTGGTCCTCAGAAAGAATAATTTTCCCCCTAAGAAGACAATTTATTTTATGGTTGGGGACAGACATCCGTTTTCTAAACTGATGTGCCTTTCTGTTCATTCATGTATTCTGTATTTCTGTCCATTGGCAGACACTTCCGGCCTTCCCTTCACCCCACAGAGCATGATCAATTTTTCATGGGAAGAGGCATGACCTAGGACACTTGCCTATTTTATATATAGAACTATAAAGATAACGATACCCTCCAGCAAATGAGGAAAGCTGTGAGCTGTGAATGCCTGTGTCTCCAACTAATTCACAGAATTCCCTCCAAGGGAGGGACTTATTTTGCATTTGAACTCCAAAACACCTTTCAAGATTGTTAAACTTAACACCAGCCTGAAAATCCCAGTCATGCTGGAGATCAATTAACGGCTTCTAGTGCTCTACTAGCTCCCCTTTAAGATGTTTGCATTTTAGAGTAAGTAATTTGGCCATTACCACATTTGCACCAAATAAAAACACATTATTATTTGGTATGCTGGGAAGTTCATTTTTAATACTTACATCCACTAGAAGCTTGCTCCTTTACTTTCTAACCTGACCTAATAGTCAGATATCATATTTTTTCCTCTTTATCAGTTTCAAATCTCAGCTTGTCTTCCTTTCTACACTTGTTTTATTTGATTTCATTCTTTCCATTACACAATCGCTTTCCTCATTCCCACATTGGGATTTAAATGCTCTGATACTCCTCTCTTACATATTTCAAGACAACTTTCATATGGCATCAAAATTCATTACTTGACTACTTGATTACCTGATTATTTGCCATTAACTTTAATATTTTGAAATAATAATCTCTTATGACAACAATTGGTGTTCGTTGTAGAAGATTTATACGATTAGATAAGGGAAAAACAGAAAATAAGAAACACTGCAATATCACCAACCAGAAATAACCACTGTTGTGGTGTGTAGTTTTTCTTTATTTCCATGGATACTCTTATTTACAAATATTACAATAATGAATCATGCTGTATAAACTATTTTGTAACCTTTCCCCACAATATAACATGAATATATTTCTATCATCCTAGATATTATTTTTTAATCTCATTCGTAATGGTTTTATAATTTCCCATTATATGGATATACATAGTCTATTCAACCATTTCCCTCTTGTGGGGCTTGAGGATATTTCCATGTTTTTGGCTATTTTAAACAAGCCTATGATAAACAACCTTCGTAAATAAATCTTTGCCATATCTATGATCATTTTCTTAGGGTGACTTCTTAAAGGAAGGATTATTGGGTCATAGCTTGTACACAGTTTTAAGATTACAAGAATGGGTATATTTTTCCAAAGTTTTGTCCAGCATAGTCGTACCAATTTATACTCATTAAGAGTGTTGATGGTTCCTGTATTACTATTGCTTCATCATACCCATAAATTTGCTAAGTAAAAACTCATTGATTCATTGATTGAATCAACATTTATTTCACTAGCTGAAAAAACAGAACAAAAAATTTTTCCTTGTCTATCTTTAGCTGTATGTGTGTGTGTGTCTCTGTGTGTGTGCATGTGTGTGTGCATGTATTTTATTGCCTGTTCATGTTTTTTGCTCATTTGTTTATTGGAATACATGTTCTTTTTAAAAAAGTAATTTGTAAGAACCCATTATATATTGAAGATAGTAAAAATTTAATGTCTTATATGTTATAAATACTTTTTCCAGCCTTTTCTAAAAAAGTCTTTCAATTATTTTGTTTTAAACAGTTCAAAAAGTGTGTGGAGTTCATATTGTCTTTTGAAGTGTCTTTGATGTCACAGTTGTCAACACATTTCAACCTTAATATCATATACATCTTCAGCTATTGTACAGTTTCTAGTATTTTTTGATTTTTTTTAAAATTTAGATTTGCATTACTTAAAAGAGTGCAGGAACTAACAATAGATTAGGAAGGTAACAGAGGAAGAGACAAAGGAATCCCCCTTACCACCCTCCATCTCATAAGAGGATCAAGGCTGGTAGGTAGGATTTGATGGTGGAGAGACATGGCTTTAGAGAAGGTCAAGGTTAGAGACTCCCCTTGTGGAGTCAGATGGAGAGAAATGTCATCAACACTCAGAGAGGAAGTGCCAAGCTAGGGTGGGGAGAGCACTGCTTTGCCTGTTTCCCTGACTGAGGTTCAGTGCATGTATGTTGTCCATCAACAACATTCCTTTTAGGATCATCTCACATGCTCCAGATTTTGCTGAGTTGCATCCAAACTGAGTGTGAAGACTACACTTTTCAAAGGCATTCTTTTCCTCTTGGAAAAGAGGAAGGTGCCTCATACCTAGAGGTGCAGAGTGGTATGGAAAGAAAAACAAGATGTCTCTGTGTCAGGGTAAAATCCACCCTGGACCATTTATTTGCAGTGTGTGTCCTCCTTAAACATCTTCTCAGGCAAGAACCTGATTGTGTCTTCAATGCCTGAAATGTGGTAGGCACTCTGTTTTCAATGAAACATATAAAAAATGGTGCATTAAGGAATTGTGTTGCTTTAATACCTGTAGCTATGTGTTATTAATTAATCTTTGATGTCTCTTAGATAATCATGATGGAAATCAGTGGCTATTAAAATAGTATGCTATTTACTTATTTTTAAAAAAATAAGTATAACATTATAATTGAGACAGTGATATAATTTCAGTGCATCAGCTCAACCTCATAATGAGCAAAGATGAGCATATTACCTTAAACCAAATGGAAAAGGCCAGAGGAAAATAATAGTAATAAAAATATCAAATAATTATTGGATATTTACTATACCAAATATTATTTTATATGCTTTATGATTAATATGTCATTTTTCTTTACTACTATTATTTTGGTTCACTATTAGAACTACCAGTTTGCAGATAGGGAAATTGGAGTAAAAAAAGTTCAGAGAGGCATTATAAAATAAAAGAAGGGAGTGAATCAGAATTTGTGCTTTATAAAAGTAATAGGAGGCCATCTGGACATAGAAATCAAAGTAAGTGGTATAATTCTATTCAATTACACTTTGTACTCAAGTATTTATTATCTGCTATGTGGCTAGAACTGTGCTTTGTAGTGAACATGAGCCACGATTAGGCCACTCTACAGAGGGACTTATGCCATGATTTCAAAGAGAACCATTGTCCTATACCATCATTTGATAATCAAAAGTTAATGCAGGACAAGTGTTTATTCCCATAATCAACAAGAAATTGTATATAGGAGTTTACAATCTATTTGTGGCAAGCACGTAAAACACACACACACACACACACACACACACACACAGAGTTTCTTCTTGCAAAGAGCGCCAGTTACTGTTTAGTAAAAATTCAAACAAACAAACTCAAATCAATGGAATGGTACAGGAAAATTAGTAATGTGATAAGCAAAAGGTACTGTACCAACATTAAATGTTCTCGGCCATCAGGCAAAAATGAGGTCAATGTTGGCTTTAATTTGGGGAAATGTTTAAGGGAAGGCTGGGTCTTTAGGGCCCTTGTGGGATTTTAGATATTTGAATAGCAGACAGAAGTTGAATGAAGCCCTCATCATGTTTACTCTTAGGAAGTTGGAGGGAGATTATTGTTCTAAACTGTCATGACTGATTTTAAATGAACAAGTACCCTCTTTCTTTATTTCTGCAAAGATGTCTAAAGTTTGATACTACACTTTAGCTAGAGATTGAATTTTGCTTCATATAATGGAAAAAAAACAGTAAAGAGTGGTTTAAATAAGTTATGGAGTTTATTTTCCCTCAGATAATGAGAATTCCAGAGGTGGCAGTCCAGTGCTGGTGAGGGGGCCCCCACATATCATCAGGGGCCAAAAATACCATCCTCATGGGGTGTCTTTATTTCAATACTTGAAAAAAAGCGGCTGGTTCACAAATGCTTGAGACAGGAAGAAAGGGAAGGATAAAGGGAAAAATCGCAAAGGGAACAATTCAGCTAAGACTGTCCTATTTAAAAAGGCTTACCCAGAATCCCTACCCAGAAAATTCTGTTCAAATATTACTGGCCAAGAGTGTGTAAGGGAACACCTCTCACTACAGGACAGGCTGGGAATGTAAGTTTTTAGGTGGGCACATGAGCACCCTCCACGCAATGAGGGCTGTCTTAGTAAAGGAAGAAGGGGAGACTAGATATTGGATGGGCAAATAACGATCTCTGCTATTAATGGGGAGAAATTTGAGAATCACAATTCAAATAAAATATGAAGATTCTAAATAATAATACGTTTCGTAGAATTTTAATTATTTATTTCGTTACTTCATAGGGTTATCATGGAGTGTTAAATGAGGGAATGCTCAAGAAATCCTAGCCACGATTGTTATTTATTATGAATACATTTAATTTAAATGAGGTAATGTCTACAAAGTGTTGGACAGAGCAAATGCTCCAGAGATATTAGCCATGATTCTTTGCTCTTATGAAAATGTTTCATTCTGTAATTCTTTACTTCTGCTTCATAAATGATATGAGTACAATGTTATGCAGAGGTTTTTATTTCTTACCTACCTAGTTATCACAGGTTTAATCTTAAGGAAGATGGCACTGCTTTCTAATCACATAGCATAAAACATCATCTATGAAGAACGTTTTGGAAAGTTGTAGCAGGTGATAGTATTTATCTGCCTTACTGGCATGCTCTGTTTGAGAAAAGGTTGATTCATGAAAGTTTGTTGGAGTCCAATTTGCTATAATGAATATCCAAAGTGTGAGATTATTTGAGAATACTTGGCTAATATTAACTGTCTTACATCGTGAAAGACATCAAAAGAGTAACGAATAAAGAAGAAAGCATACTTTGAAAAAACCAGTGGGATTTAGAATGGTAGAATCATTGAATTTTAGAGCTGGAAGGATTTTAAAGGGGAAACTGAGATTTGGATTGTATAGAGTGAATAAGTGAATAATAGCATTTATTACATCTTGTCTCATGAAGTCATATCAAGTAGAACATAAAAATCCTTTGCAAGAGATAGTGCTATGCTTTATTTTTCTAATGTAATTGGCATTTTAACAGTTTAGCTGCAATCTCGACTATAACAATGAAAAGTATAGATAGTCTTTGTTAGGTAAATGATAAAAAATAATGATATGATATCAATATAGGATATAAGATTGATTTTGTATTTGTTTCATCTCTGACTTTATGAGATTTTACTCCTTACTTTTCTTTCAATTAAACCTATAGCAGAGTGTTTACTTTCTTCTATTTCTTGGACCTACCTAGTGGTAAGAATCTGAGAGAAAAGTAAGACTAAAGAATAATTTCATTGTGACTTCATTTGAGAATCAATGGCACTTTGCAAATGGCTATGTGACATTAGCAGGTAATTTAACCCCTCCAAACTTTGGTTTTGCTAACCTTACATGGGGATAAGTGTAGGACCTACCATGTTGTGTTGTTGAAGCTTCCATGAGATAACATGTTTGAAGCATTACAGAATTTACACATGTGCATTCACTATTAGTATTATGAGTAGTAGTATTATGAGTATCATTACTGGCATCTGCCTGACACATACAAGAGATTTTGTTGAGTTGAAAAGCAATAGATTTGCCATGAAAGTCCTCATGTTCTGTGAAAGTAGCCATTTTATTACTGTCTAATCTTTAAAAAAAAAATCCTCTTGACTTCAAGCACAATTAATCCCTTGAATCTATTTTTATGTGGGGATTCTCAATATGAGTGTTAGTAGAACACACTCTAATGGCATTCGTAAGAGCACAACTTACAAAGGACTACCTTAGCCTGCAGATCACAGATAAAAACAGCTGGAGCTAACATCTGTGCCTTACAAATCTTTCAAAGTCATAACAAAACCAGCCTGATTTCATACCACAGTATGAATTTCAACTCGTATATAGGAAAGATGCCTGGGAAACTCAACAATGCCAAGCACATAAGACGAAGGCCTGGTCGTTTAACTCCATGTTGGGAAGCTCTGATGAAAAGAGCCTAAAAAGAAATAAAGTGTGCACTTGACAATTCCCTAAGTAAGCATGAATTTCACCATTCCGGGTTGATATAATTTGGCAGATTTCTGCCCTTTTAATGATTCTCACCACTTTCAAATTGTTAAACGGGAGTATGTTTGAAATTGATTACTCTGATTTATAGTCCTAAAAGTAACAGGATGAATCAGAAGACCTAAAACAAGGTTCTCTTTCAAAAATGCATCTTGTCTTTAGTTCCTTTGGCCACCCTGTAATTGTTAATGAGTTCTTCTGCCAGTTAAAAGTCCCATGTCCCATGACAGGTTTTCCTATATGATTTTCATTAAATGCTTTGGAATCCTGGGGCTTGAAAGAAATTATGTAAATATAAGTTTTTATTACTGTTTTGTTTTTATTACTTTTCTCCTCTGGTTTTTATTGCCTCATATAATACAGGTAAATATGGTGATCACACATTGAGACGGGGGTTTCTGTTCTAATGTCTTTGCTCTCATGCTTTGTATTCGATCCATGTTAATTTAATTATCATGATTTCTTAGGCAAAGAGAGGAATGTAGACTCCATGCTGTCTGCAACTACTTCAGTCATTCCTTTACTGCCCGTGACACCATGTGAGACCTGCAGATGCTAAACAATCTCTCCCTGCACCAGCTCAAACAAAAAATGTTAACCATATGCAACTCCAACCTGTTTATCCTTAAGCAATGCAAAGCCATGCAGTGCTGCAGACGGGCAGTGGGGGAGAGCGCAGAGCTGACACTTCATGCAGGGTTGCTTTGTGAAAAGGCAGAGCCCAGAATCACAAGAATTTAGGGCACGGGTAGTTGAGCTGGGCTCACTTCCTCCACCTTTTCTTAACGATAAAAGTAAGGGCTCCTCTGAAATTCTATTCGTATGAGTAGAATTGATGAATTGCTACTTAAATATTAGCCCCTGAGCTTCAGATTTGGAGTTGGAGGTACTTTTGGGGACGGTGGATTCTGAATGCCTAAATGCTCTGAGACATGATCTATTAGCTCCTGGTAAGGACTGAGACTTTTTCATCAGGAAAAAAAATGGCAAATTTTAATTCATTTTAGCTCACATTTAATTTGAATGTAATTTTCTGTAGAACATTATTTTGGGGTGTAGATCTGAGATTTCTGAGTACTTCCTGGAAAAACCCCAGGAGATTATTAATTACAAGAAATTTAAAGGGCATGGGAAACAGAAATTAGAAAATAGGAAAAAATAGGAAAAAAGATTCAAAATGATATTAGAATATAAAGTTATAATCTTAGTCTCTTTTTTCTTCAAAATAGTCTTATTTACTCACCTAATATTTCTCCCCCTTTGAACTGTAAAACAATATGATCATACTAAAGAGTATTTTTGGAAAAAGGAAGCAATATTCCATGAATCCAACATGTTATTTCCATTTCTTTTTAAGACTATTCAAGTCTTGCATATTCTCTTTAAGACTTTGTTCCTCTATGAACCCCTTATCCTTAATATAGCCATTACTTGAGGGACCCAAACAGATCTGGTAAGACAACCTTAGGGAAGTCTTTCTAAATATCTGGAACAAATAATCCTACAAATGCTAAAGACAGTGAATTAGATACCATAAGTCTGCATTTTACTGAAATGAATTTGTACATTTTCTAGTTAAATCCAGGGTGTATTTGTGATCTATTTTCAGTCATCCTAAATGCTGTTATTTTTATAGATTATGGTGTATGAGTGCCAAAAAAATCTAAACTGAATAAATTTATACACCTCTGTCCAAAAAACAACTCTGTCAGTCAGCACTATTTATTCATCTTTATGGCCCAAACCCTGAAAATGACAGACAGATGGAAGCAAAAATATAAAGAGAAGATACAGTTCTTATTTAGAAAAGAGAATCCATACCACAATATATACTCCTAGAATGTGGTAGTTAAAAACTCAGTTAGGGAGTCAGACTGTCTGGTTTAGAAAACCAGCCATCTCCATTCACTAATACTATAACCTTGGACAAGTTACATAACTTCTCTGAGAATCAGGTTTATAATTTGTAGAATTAGGATAATATTAGGATCTAATTCATTGGGTCAGTATAAGGACTAAATGAGCCAGTGGATGTAAAAATGTCTAGCACAGAGCCAGACAGGTATGATATTATTGTTGTTATACTTAGTGTTTCACATTAAGTCACCACATTCACAATAGTGGGCAAAATATTTGATCACAGCTAAAATCCAAACTGGCAGCCAGCAACATATAGAGAGGTTTATAGGCTATGGCCAAATGAGGTTTATCCCGGCAATGCAAGGTTGGCTTACCACCTGAAAACCGATCAGTGTAATACATCTTAGTGGTAGAATACAGAACAAAACCTACATGATTATCTCAATAGATGCAGGAAAAGCATTTGACAAAATCCAACACCCTTTCATGATACAAACACTGAACTACCTAACAGTGTAAAGAACCTTCCTTAACCTGATAAAAAGGAACCTAGGAAAACCTAGGAAAAACCCACTGCTATTGTTACACTTCCGGTGACTGATAGTATGCTTTCCCTTAAAATCCAGAACAAGACCACAATATCTACTCTTACCACTTCAACATTGTACCTGGATGTACTAGATAGGGCAATTAGGCAAAAACAAGAATTAAAAGGCACAGAGATTTTTTGTTTTTTGTTTTAAAGAAAGAAGTAAAACTATTTTTGTTCATAGATGACATAATCTCATAGAGAAAATCCCAAGGAATCCACATCAAAAATATTAGAATAAATGAGTTCAGCAAAGTTGCAGGACAAAAGATCACTCTGCAAAAATCAATTGTATAACTATCTGAAAGTGAAGTTAAGAAAATAATTCCACTTATACTGATATCATAAATAATAAAATACTTAGGAAAATTTTTAAAAAAGAAGTGCAAAACTTGTACCCTGAAAACTGAAAAATATTATTAAGATAAATAAGAGCAGACCTAAATAAATGAAAAGACATTCCATATTCATGGATTAGAAGACAATATTGTTAAAATGGCAATACTCCCCAAGCTGATCTACATACTCAACAAAATCAAAATCCAAGCTGCCTTTTTTGGCAGCATTTGACAAGTGGATCTTAAAATTCATGTGACAACACAAGGGATTCAAAATAGAAAAAAAGCAATCTTGAAAATCAAAAACAAAGTTAGAGGACTCACACTTCCTCATTTCAAAAGTTAATACAAAGCTGCAGTAACGAAGACAGTGTGGTACTGGCATAAGGATAGACATACAGGGCCCCTGGGTGGCTCAGTCATTAAGCATCTGCCTTTGGCTCAAGTCATGATCCCAGGGTCCTGGGGTGGAGTCCCACATCGGGCTCCCTGTTTGGTGGGAAGCCTGCTTCTCCCTCTCCCACTCCCCCTGCTTATGTTCCTGCTCTTGCTAGCTCTCTCTCTGTCAAATAAATAAATAAATAAAATCTTCAAAAAAAAAAAAAAAAAAAGGATAGACATATAGATTAATGGAACAGAATCCAAGAAATACCTGGATTTATAAAAAGGTCCGTGTAGACATTTCTTCAAAAAAGATACACAAATGGCCAATAAGCACATGAAGAGATGCTCAACATAATTATTCATTAGGGAAATGCAAATAAAAATCATAAGATGCCACTTCACATCCACTAGGATAGCTTAAAAACAAGATAATAAAAAGTGTTGGTGAGGATATGGAGAAACTGGAGCCCCAATACACTGATGGTATTGTAAAATGGTGCAGCCATTTCAAAAAACTGTTTGGCATTTTCTCAATAGTTTAAAATTCTGACTTGCTATTTCACTCTTTGGAGTATACCCCAGAGAAATGAAAACTTATATCTACAAAAATACCTGTACATGAATGTTCATAAAAGCATTTATAATAGCCCACAATAGAAGGAATCCAAATGTTCTTCAACTGATGAATAAAGAAAAAGAGATATATTTGTTTAATATAGCCATACAGTGGAATATTGCTGGTGACAGAAAGGAATGAGATATTGATCCACACTACAACATGGATAAACCTTGAAAACATTATACTAAGTGAGAGAAGTCAGACACAAAAGACCAAATATTGTGTGATTCCATTTATATGAAATGTCCGGAATAGGCAAATCCATAGAGACAGGAAGTAGATTAGTGGTTGCCAGCAGCCATGGGAAGGGAGAAACGAGAGTGACTGCTATGGGGTATGAGGTTTCTTTTTGAGATGATAAAAATGTCCTAAAATTAGGACTCTGAATATACTAAAAACCCCTAAATTGTATACTTTAATAGGGTCAATTTTATGTGAATTATATCTCAATAAGCTGTTATAAAATTTAAAGAAAGATCATAAGCTTTCCTTTTTTTTTTTTGCCTTTGTCCTTCTATTTTATTTTTTCCAAGAGTTTTTGTTCAGCCTGCAGAATCCTGGGGAAATCTCCAGTGACTACTCCTTAAGAGTAGTGTAACATCCTCCAGTGAATTCATTCCCAAGAGCCAACAGTTTCATTTGGCTTCTGAAATTTATCAAGGCAACCTGTCAGTGTTATTGCTTATCCTGCTTAATCACAGATCTAAGGGCATGCTGAGATTTACCATATTAGTGTTTTTGTTTTTTAAAACAATCTGTGGTCAGAGAAAAAAAATCCAGGAGGAAATCTTTCTTTTGATGGTAAGTTCTTAGCATGGACACTCAGTACGTTGAACTTCAGGAAACATAGGCTAGGCTGACCAAAGCAGGAAATAGGATTCATGGGGGCCCCTATATTATATATAGTATGGTATAATCTGGTGGTAACTAGTCCTGAATCCATTCAGGGTTTTTCAGCTAGAAAACTCAAAGCAGTTTCCTATCAGAATGTTTATTTAACTTACTTTAACATGCCTTTTTAGAACTAAGGAGATTCATACTAATGAGGCTAAAACATTAACTAAAAGCACTACCCCACAAGAAAAAAGCTCTATTATTTTATAGAACGAAGAGGAGAGTTCTTCATATAGATCAGGTAAACTATCTCCCTGATACTACGAATTAGCTCTAATTCAGTAATTGATGGATCAATAACTTATACCGTAATCATTGTTAAAGAATACTTTCATTATACTCACTACATGCAAATAAATGTTTATAAGTAACTGCTCCGTTATTCATTATTTAATCCAAAAACCAAATCAAAACAGGATATTCTCAGATTTGTAATTTGTCAGCAAGAAAGTCTTAGAAAAAAATTTTAAAATGGTTAAAAATAAAAATTACAGGTATAAATCAGAAAAGGTTGTGTGATCCTACCATTTCCTCTCCCTCTAGGTCACTTCTAAAAAGAATAAAAGGATAAAATAGACTTGTTAGAGCAAAGATAAAAGGACAGAAGATAGTAGCAGATGAGGGAGGGATTTTAATATATTTTGGAAAATGACATTTGATGGGGTCATAAGTATGGAGAAAGCTAAAATCTAAAGGTCTTGCAATGGTGAATAGTAACAAAAAGTGAGCTGGTTTGCACCTGTGAACCTCTAATTACTTGGCATTTGGAGTTCTCAGTCTAATGCAGGGCAGGGTTGAAGATAGTACTGAAAATCAGGGATGGTTAGAAGTACATAGGGACGCCTGGGTGGCTCAGTCGGTTAAGCGGCTGCCTTCGGCCCAGGTCATGATCCCAGGGTTCTGGGATCGAGTCCCACATCGGGCTCCTTGCTCAGCAGGGAGCCTGCTTCTCCCTCTCTCTCCCTCTGCTTGTGCTCTCTCTGTCAAATAAATAAAAAATCTTAAAAAAAAAAAAAAAAAGTTTAAAAAAAAAAAAAAGAAGTACATTAATACACACGCATGAAATACATTAACAATGTCAGATGCCAGGAGTCCCTTCTTACCCAGTAGAGTCAACTTCCTTCATCTTCCCTTTGGCCAGGTGGAAGACTTTGAGCTAATCCTTGAATAAACTGGCAGGAAGCTTCAGGATTCAAAAACTTTGCTTGCCAATCAACAACTTTGTCTAATGACACAGAATGTTCAAACACACTTTACTAACATGAATCTTAAGTGTAAACAGAAAGTGAGATAAGTGTAACCCTATTTTTGGTGAAAGTCCAAAAGATAAATTTGACAAATAAAACAAAAAAGTAAACTTGAAACAAGCAGTAGAGATAATGCTGGGAACAGAAGAAAATACTAAAAATCAACCAACCAACCAATTAAACTCCACCACCACCACCCTCACCATCACCACCAAAAAAATAAAAAACAAAACTATCCAATAAATATCCTCAGACATAAAAAGGAGGATAAGAAGAGGTAACATATTCAGAAGACGAGTTAAAGATAAAATTATCTTCAAAGGCAGGATAAAAAGATCAAGAATGGGGAGTGCCTGGGTGGCTCAGTTGGTTAGGCGTCTGACTTTTTATTTCAGCTCAGGTCATGATTTCAGGGTCATAGGATGGAGCCCCACGTTGGGCTCCATGCTCCTCACACAGTCTGCTTGTCCCTCTCCCTCGGCTTCTCCCCCCTGCTTGTGTGTGCTCTCTCTTTCAAATAAATAAATAAATAAATAAATAAAATCTTTAAAAAAAAAAATCAAGAATGGGAAAAGATGAGAAAAACATCTCTCTATATAAAGGATCAATCCAAAAGATCTAAAACACCCTATCTATAGGACTTCTAAAAAAGATGGCAGACAAAAGAGAATGAAGTAATTGATTAATGAAAAGACAATTTCTCCCTCCTGAAGAGCATGAGATTCGAGATTCAAAGCACTCAGCACAATGAACTGAAATGAAATGACAAAGCACTGGGAATGGCAGACCCCTGGGGGTAGAAAGACTTCAAATTATTTGCATAGCATCATTTTCAATCAAGAATTCTCTACTTAATCATATCATCAATCCAGAGCTTGAACATGGAATAAAGCTGTTTCTTGTGCATCTCCTGTGTACCTTGTTTAAAAATTAATTAATTAATTAGTTTTAAAGAAACACATATTACTAGAGGATATGCTGTGGCAGAATCAAGAAACGAAGAAAGGGAAGATGAGGGTCTAGGGACACACATAAAAAAATGTACATTTAATGAAGGCTGGGAAGGGAAATCCCAGGATGCTTTCTTTGTCATAGGCCTAAAGAGAAATCAGTCTTGGCATGAAGAAGAAAAACTGAAGTTTCTAGGAAGAAAATTCCCAGAAAAAAAAGTGGGGCAGGTGAAAAAGGGATTGCTAGAGTTTCAGTTATGTTTGAGCATTTGAAAAAAATACATAACTAGTTTTAAGGAGAAGTGGGGGGGGGGGAGCAAGTCTTCATTAAACCTCATTTAGTATTATTATTGGATCAAAATTTATAATAATCCCTAAGGATTTTGGGACAATACAAAAATAAAAGCTCATACAAAGTCTAAAAACAGTCATGAAGAAAAATTTAATTTGCAAGGCTACATAGAATTGTGGTGAAGAAAAGATAACAGATCAGACCAATTTCTTTTCAAGCTGACCATGGCCTTTTAATCTGATACATATGTGAGCAGTCTTATTTTCCTGGCTGTACTTAACAGACCCTGGCCACATAAGAAACAGAGGAAAAAGATCCATAATAACCAAAGGATGGCCATAGGGTTTTTTTTTTTTTTTGTTGTTGTTGTTGTTGTTTTTTTCAAGCCCTAGTTCTATGACAGTATTTTAAGCCAAGATCATCTCAAAAACTTTCAAGGGCTTCCCTCCCCAGGCTGTCCCTGTTACCTCAAGGATCTTATATTCGGCTATAATCCCTCTCCCTTGCTTACTCTGCTCCAGTGACCTCCTTGCTGATTCTCAAAAGCACCACGCCTGCTACTGCCTCAGGGCCTTTGCACTTGCCATATTTGTCTGTTTTATTTAGTGTTATGTTCCTACTATAGTGTCTGCTACATAATAGGCACTCTGTACATATTTGTTGAATGAATGATGGTGAGTCCCCCTGCCCCCTTTTTATCAAGAAGAGACAGTAAAGTATCCACCCAAAGTTTGTTTGGCATCTACTCAATTTAATATTAAGAAATTTCTGTTTACTCATCTGAAGAAATTGAAGGGAAAGATATAGAATGTTGCATGAATCTATCCTTATAAAAGCTACCACAAAATGGCTTTAATTAAAAATAAAGTTGACAAGTGATTAGTCTACATTATGTTTTTTGTTTTTGTTTTTGCTTTTTTAGTTTACATCACATTTCTTTTTTCAGTTTTGAGAATGACATTACAAACTGGGTAGGACACTTTAGTTCAGTTTTGGCAAATGCTTCCAACAGTAATCATTATACAAATGTGACTCTTCTTTATTGCTGATAATTTTAGATGTATTCTGATACATGTAAACCAATATTTTAAGACACACACAAAATACTGAATGTAACCATAGCACTAACCTTTCTAATTAAAAAAAAAAATGTCTCCATTAACATTCTTTCAGTGTTTCATTTTTTCTGGTTATGGTTTTAATCTCTGATGTGTAATTTCTTTTACCAGTTAATATATATGATGGTTAAATAAATATTAGACAAAAATAGTGACACCCCTTTTCGAATTAACAACTGTTGAATCAAGGATGCTAATATAGTTTTTCTATACTCAATGGGCTACACAGCCTTAAATTCAATAGTTCAATAATGCAACATAACAAAAATAAAGACACTTACGTTCCATATCTGGAAGTCCAAAGATTGAGACGATCTTGATCCAACCTTGGGGTTGGATCAGTGATATCATCAGAACCAAGATTTCTTCCATCTTTCTGCTCTACCATTCTCAGCATAAAATGCTTTTCTCATTAAGATAATAGATTCAAACCTGCAAAGTATCCTAATACCACTTCCTTTGAACTAGTGTAAGAAATTTCTTCTGTCCCATGTAGTTTCCTCCTAATTAGAGTTGTACCTGGACAAGCAGCCCTTCCAAGTAAGTGAGCATCCCCAGAGCGGAATTCACCAAGAGGCAGCTTACAGAGAGGTGGAGAGCATGTGTGGTAGATTTAGGCTGCCAGTGTTCAAATACTGGACCTGGATCTACCTACTCATTAGCCATGTTATCTTGAGTAATTAACTTGTCTGTGTCAAAGTTTCCTTATTTGTATAAAGAAAGGTAAGAGGACCTTGTTCAAATACATGGGAAGTGTTTAAAACTGTGTGTCATATGGTAAGTGCTCAATGAATGGGAGCTCTCATTATTATCTCCCAGTTATGATAGATCTCCCAAGTTCAACATCAAATCAAGAAATGGCTGTTATCTAGACAATATAGACAAGAGTTCAGGCCCAAATCATTACTTCTTTGATTATCTGGAGCTTTTAGGAATTAGGTATTTCGTTTGTTTAATTTATCTGAGTAATACAATATACCTTGTCACTGAGTTAGTGAGGAGGTTAAAGTTATGGTATAAGGACTAATAGGTATCTGGTAGACAAATGGATGGGGGTTATGTCTATAACTGGTACCTAATGAAACCATCAGGCAGTAAACACCGTTCAACCCTACTACCAAGCTAGGCATGTGTAGATCCTTTGGACAGAGTGTCTGAGGAGAGAGTTTTATTTCATTTCGTATTTCACAGTATACCTGATTAGATTTCTTGCATGTACACAAATATGCATGTATGTTTGAATATCCACAGACAAGTAGAAACAAGGAAAGAGATAATGAGAGGTAGATTGTAAGACGAAGAGTATTGTGATTACAGACTCTAAAAGTTAAAGATCTGGCAAGAACTACAGCAGGCTAAAATATTTGTGCAGAACCTATGGAACGATGGATTTTTTAGAGGCAGTCCTGATCAAAACAGCATTCTCTTGTTCATTATTTTTTTCTTTTTAAAGTCTTCTACTTGCTGTTCTTGTCCCTTGGATACAGAAGTGGAGCTGATTTTACAAATGAGTGTTGCTTCTATGTTTTTTAAGAGCAGCAGGAAAATAAGTCAAATCCTCTGCAGTTGACACGAAGGCCTTCCTGAGAACAAACCCACCTGTCTACCTCTCTGATGAAGCAAACTTTCAAGCACTTTCCCCTCATTATAAAAGTAAAAGATGGTGTTATAATTACACAGAATTATCGGGCTATCTGCTCCCCTTTTCTATAAGAAAAGAAAGTAAGGTATTCATCTTGCAAGTACCATTTGGTTTTAATAATAATAAAAAAAAGTTTCTCTCTTTTTAAACGTTTTGGCGAAATCCTGAGATGTACTACCTTAAAACCATTCATTTGCTGCTGCTGGGAAATCCCCCGAAACCTAGGGCAGTGTGAAAATGGGAAGAAGGTAGTATTTTTTTAAAGCAGGTGGTTGTTTTGGCCACCTTTGTTCTGTGATCATGGAGAGAATACCCCTTCTCACCACCCCATCTCCCCACAGGATTCTAAGAAAACAGGTTAGGGCCAGTTCTCATGGGCCGGCAGCTACTCAGGCCCTCTTCGTTCTTACAAAATTGGTATTGGCGACCTAGCAGGCTGTAAAAGCATGTTTGCTTTCACTCTGGGAAAGGAGAGGGGACAGTCACGCATGCTCTGTGTATGTGTGTGTGTGCAGAGAGTCATGCAACCTCTGTGGGGTATGTGTGTGTGTGTGTACAGAGATTGGATACGGAATTTGCCATGGCCTTTGTTTATCAGCAAATAAACTGTGCCCATTTGGACATTCTATCAGAATTCTGAATTTCTGGTTAAAATCTCTCTGCTTGAACATGTCTGTCCGAAATCACTGCTGTTGCTGTTGCCAGGGGTCATTAAATGTACAGGGAAGGAGGCCAGGCAGAGACGCTCTGCCTTGTCTTAAATGAGCAAGGGTTAGTGCAGAACACTGGCGGATGAGCAAGTTATATACAATCCCAGAGACTCCGGTCCCCCCTCCTGGGGACTGCGAATTCTCTGCCACTGTGAAGCGGCTTAGAAATGAGCCGACAAAGAAGTCCATTGACTTTAACGTGAATATGCTTGAATCACACAGAAGACAAGAATAAATCACCTTACAAATGTGTCTGGTGTCATTTTCTCCTCCTCCTTCTAGTTTCCCCACCCCCACCCCTTTTGTTCTTGGTGGATGTTTTTGTTATCAGCTGCATCTTTCAGAAGTCGCCTTTTCAGGATTTTTCTAAGGGTGACTAGGGTGTGAGCTAGGTGCTGCTGCAGTATGAATCTTTTAAAAGCCGCCTAAGAAATATTTAAGACCCTGGTCTAGGAGGAACGGCTCTCCCAGGCATAATTTTTGGTGCTGGTTGCAGCAGGGAGCGTATGCTGGGAGGAAAGTATTATTTTTCTAAATGGAAGGTGTCAGATGGTCACGCAATGTGACTGCATGTTCGAGATCACTGCCTCCCATCTGCAATTTGTGACGTGTGAAAGATTCTGCCCAAATGTGCTCACCAACTGGAAATCCTCGGCACTTTTTTTCCTTATCAGGAGAGACCAAGATAACCAATGGTTTACAGATCATGGATCCTATCAAATTAATATCACTGTAGGATAAAATCTGTTTTAAATACAACTCCTAAACTCCAGCAAAGTTAACTAGTACAAACAAGTTCATTCATCTGATTAAGAACCTCTGCTTAGGAAACAACAACAAAATGAAATCTGCTTATCACTATACCTCACTTCAAAAATAGGCTGGATATAAAAGAGGATATATTTTTCCATACTAATTAATGCCAACCCTCCCCAGGACTGAAGTAAAGCAGTCTCGAATCAGGGCCCTTTTTTCCCTTGTCTTATATGCCCCTCAGTCTCTTTCTAATTAAACCCAGCAAAACTCAGAAAGGACAGACTGTTTAGCCTTTGCCTAAATAGGGGTTCCACGTTTTGAACTGAGCTCAAACCTTCGAGTTCTGTTTATTCTTGGCTAGGCATAATTCCCAGCTTCTCAGATAAAAGGGTCGTAAAAAGGCTCATAAGGTGCTTCGGACATCAAACAGCTCATACAAAACAATATCTTGATGAGTTAAGTGCAAATGAATCAGAAACATAATGGGCTAAAATTCCCTTGCTGTGCACAGGGGTTGCCGGCTCAAGGAGAAAAGTGCTTGGCTCTGCAAACCACACCTTGGGTTTCATTACCCCCCAGACCTTGGGAAGGGAGTTTCTACATTTGGTCTAAGAGGTGAGTCTCATTTGCTTGGCCAAATTCTTCCATGATGGAGTACAAAAAAGGGAAGGTCTCGCTCAGCTTTTCGACTTCTCGTTTATATCAAATGGGGACACGGGGAAAGGGCTGGAAGGAATGACACCCTCAGGTGAGTGCGGAAGCCGTATTCATCCCCAAATCACTTTATATTGTGTATTTTGCGTCACAAAGCTCTTCACAATCAGTGACAAAACACAGAGGGATTACAAATTCAAGCAATGGATCACTATCACCGTTTTGTGAGGGAGCACGCTGCTGCACAGACGGCAGAGGGAGGGACGAGGGCTGAGATGCTCTGCGCGGAGGCGCCGGGCTGGAGTACCCTAGCGCTGTGGGGGGTCTTCTCTCCAGACAGGAACCTTCCACCACACGCCAGGGTCAAAGGACACCCTGATCTGAGGTCTCCCCTCACAAGCCACTGCCGCAGACGGGAGGCCCGCCAGGCTCTCTTCAGAGGTGACCCAGGTGGGCCAAGTGGGAAAAAAACCCCAACAACAGGGATGTGAGAGAGAATATGGCAAAACCTCTCTGATTTTGTTGAGGGGGGAACACGTGTGGCTCCTAGGAGGCTGTTTCCAAAGGATGTATCAGAAAATAATTAACAGAGAAACAGGCCTTTTACTCAATAATGGCCCTTTGCATTGATTCTCAGGATTCCTTTATCAGTAAAGCCCTTCTCCCTCCTCTCAGCTAATCCCAATCCTGTCCATCCTTTAAAAATCAGAGCAGATCCAGCCTTCTTCTTCGTCAAAGTTTCCTCATTGTTACTTATTACCCAAATGAGTGATATGCTGTGTTCTTTTTCCTCTGAACTCACTTGCCAAGTTTTGTCTTTGTGGCCATTTTGGCAATTACCCATCTTCTGCCTTGACTTGAAAGTCAACAATTGTTTAGTAGGCTTGAACAGTTCATACATTTTTGTCTTCATTTTCTATTTAAATTGGAGGGTTTTTTAATTAATTAATTTATTTTGAGAGAGAAAGAGAGAGAGTGTGTGTGCAAGCATGAGTGGGGGAGGGGCAGAGGGAGAGAATCTTCAAGTAGACTCCCCACTGAGCGCGGAGCCTGACTCAGGCCTCCGCATGAGGCTCCACATGGGGCTCAATCTCACGACCAATGAGATCGTGACCTGAGCTGAAACCAAGAGCCCACGGCTCAGCCAACTGAGCCACCCAGGCACCCTGGAGTTTTCCTGAGACAAGGGCTTGGCCTTATGTATCTTGTATTTCCTTACTGCAGAAGGGGAAGGGCCCAGGTTTGTGCCAAGCCTGGTATATACCTGTAGATAGAAGCCAGGAAATGGACTCTGAGGCACTGTCTCCTGTCTGTGGCACAGGGTAAGTGGTGGAGGAGAGATTTGAATTTTGACTGATGACAAAGCCCTTCCTTAGATGAGAAACATGCCAGATAAGAATTAAGTAATTGGTTCCTGATTTAACCACGAAAAAAAAATCAGAGCGAATTCTCATGAGTACATTCATTCTTTTGTTTCAGAGTGAGAGCATTCTTTTAATATCTCTGCACTCCAGAAGCCTTGTCTTAGCTTCCTTCGGGGGAAGAGATGGCGTAGGTAGCAGCTATCGGCATTCTGAGAGGAGTCACTGGCTGTGCTAGTTCAGTTTGCTATCAGCTCAGGGATGTGGCAGCTGGTATTTCTAGTTGCTGTCAAAATAGTAATCAGTCAGTTCTTGAGCTGAACCTCATTCACCAGCAGTTGTACCACAGGATATGTTCTTAAGGTTCTCGGTGGTTCTCAAAACTGGCTGCACGTTAAAATCACCAGGGAGGCATTTTAGAAAAAACAGCAATGCCTGGATCTGAATCCCGGGGAGCCCACCTAACACAATTGATCTGCACTGGATGCAGGCACCTGCTTTTTTTTTTTTTTGTGAGCTCCCTAGTTTCTTATATGAATTCAGGGTTGAGGACCACTGAGACACCACGCTGGAGACCTAGCAGGGGAATTAAGAGAACTGTCAGAGGAGAATTTAGTGCTGATGAACCCTTGTGACAGCGCCCAGCTTCGCTTACACAGAGCAGGCCCTGCTACACACACTTTCCCACTCGTCCCAGCAGTCCTGTGGGTCTGGAGAGAACACACCTATGGAGGAAAGCCTCGAAGTCTGTTTTCCCCTTTCATGCTGTGATGCTTTGGGGGGCCTGCTATTGATGGAAATGTGATTTGTAACTGGGTATAAAATAAGGACAGCAGAGTAATACACTAGATGTAAGTCTAAGGCGAGATCTGAATCTGATTGCAGATTTTTTCAGAGTCCACTGAAACCATGGGAGCGATTCTGGCTTCCTCCCGGCTGCCTCAGAGATGTTGTCCTTGCAGGCACCTTCCATCACCTACACCTAAGATCCTTCAGCTTACATTGCTAACCTCTCAGAAACTCCACACAGAGGATGATGAACTGATATTTCAGACATGCAGAAGCCACCTCTATCTGTCACATTAACGCCCTCCTGCATACGGATGTCTTGTCTATGCCTAATCTGTCAGAGCCCTGCAGGAGGGAGAAGGTGGCCCAGCATGGCTCCCGGAGGGGCTCACCTTCTTGCTGATGGGAGCTTGAGAACATTTCACTTGACCTCTCTCCTCTGTTTTTGGTTGTTTTGATGGGGGCTCCAGAGAGGAAGGTGTTGAGGCAAGGGTAAGAGGCAAAAGGAGGAAAGGCTTCTTAACCACCTAGTCTGCCTTCACCCTGTCTGTTACACATTATTCTGGACATTTATTGTTTTGCTCCCTTCTTTCTATCTCCTTAGCCATGTCAGGTACTCTCTCAACAGGAGTGCTGGAGGGAGCATTTATTGGGGGTAATATAGAATCGGTGCTTCCTTAAAGATCGGAGAAAGACTGAGTAGTTACTAAGTCCAAAGCACTGGGCAGAGACAAGGCCAGAAAATAGAGATAAAGAATGGGGACTAGTAGGAGGAAATAGGTTTGCCATGTTTTTTCTGTCTCTCTGGAATGTTTGAAGATTTGCCAGAACTTAAAATAATTGGTATTCCTCTGTCTCTAGGCTTTACCTCTTCTCATTTTACATACACTTCCTGACAGATTTCATCTTCTTTAAATTGTTCAATTATCTTGTTTTTTTCTCTCATGATTTCCAAATATACATCTTTTAGTTTATAGTTCTTTTCCTGAGGTGCAGACCTGCATATTCACTTGTTAGCTGACAAAAATTGACCTCGTTATTCTCCTTACTTCCCCCAAATCTGTTTCTTACATATCCTATCTCAGAAAATGGCACTGTCCCTTCCAATTGATCAAGTTAAGAAGTGTGGGGTTTTGTTGGGCTTTCCTCTCTATTACCCCATGCCCACAACCAGACAATCACCAAATCCTAATTCTACTCTTTGAATATCTCTCAAATCTACCTCCTTCTCCCAAGTCTCTTTTGCCTGGACATTTCAAAGGCCTTATGGCAGGCCAAATAATGCCCACTCATAAAGACATCCGCATTCTAACCTCCAGAATCTATGTATGTGTTACCTTATGTGGCAAAAGGGGCTTTGCAGATGTATTTAAGGATTCTGAGATAGAGAGGTTATCTTGGGTTATGTCGGTAGACGCAATATAATCACGAGTCTTTGTAAGAGGGAAGCAGAAGGACCAGAGAGAGATGCAGACGTGCTGATAGAGGCAGAGGCAGGAGTGATGTGAGGTCATGAACCACGGTACACAGCAAGCCTCTAGAAGCTGGAAAAGGCAAAAAAATGGATTCTCTCCCTGGAACCTCCAGAAGGAATACAGTCCTGCTGACCCATTTTAGATTTCTGAATTTCAGAATTGTAAGAGAATACATTTGTGTTGTTTTAAGTCACTGAATTTTTGGTAATTTGTTCCAGCAGTGATAGAAAACCAGCACAGGCCTCAAGTGTTTTCCTTCCCTCCAGTTATGCTGCCTTCTAGCTGTTCCCCGCAAGGTCGCCAGAGGAAGGATTCTCGAACACAAATCAGATCACAGCCATTCTGAACACCAGGACTCCCTGTGCTGGAATGTCTGAGTTATTTTTAGCTCCTCTTCACCCCTGCTCTGGGGCAAGCCACCTTCCAAAATGCAGCAGCATAGGATGTTTCCTTTGTGTGAATGTGTTAATATACCATAAACATATTCTTAAAGCATGACCTCTCCACTCCCTTTTAGGGCCAACCTATACCAATAACAAAATGGTGCCGGTACTAAAGCAGCTGTCAGCAGAGAAAGGAGCAGAGGATCTTCTGTAGCAGGATAACTCGCAGGGAGAGGCTATGGCCTTTCTACCATGTTTGAGGCCAGAAAAAAGGATTGCTTTCTTTTCTTTCCCTCTTTCATCTGTGAAGTGGAAGAAAGGGATGAAGGAACCTAAGAGCACCAGGGAACCTGCGAATGGTATCCACGTAGGGGTAGGACCAGGAGGTACCTAACTGGGAGGATAGTTCCTGCATAATTGGGAAGCTGATGGGGAAGATAAAGAGACACCGAAGCTGAAGTGAACTGTATGTAGATCTTAAAATGAATTTTTTCTTGAACATTTCTCTGATAACCTGCATGCAATTGATAACAGTAAAGTATTGTGGCGATGGATTGTTTAGGTCCCATCTCGTCTCCCTTTAATGATGTTAAGAGAGTATTAAGAAGAAGCTTGCTTCATTGCACCCCCCAATAAAAAATTCAACCTTGTAAGATCAGCATAACAAGAGCCTTTTTATCTGGCTCCGGCTTGTTATTCTCAAGTATTCTCTTCGTTCTCAGAAACCTATCAAATGTGCAAAGTTTCAGATTTGATATCATGTTTTCTAATGACCAAGTTTGGTTTGTATACTCTTTAGCAGTATATGCCCATCTCTATAGAGGGATTCATTACACTGTATTTTAATCATCTTTTATTTTTAGGCATTCTCACTAGACTTTAAACACTCCCGAGGAAAGGCACAGTGGCTTTCTCATCAGAGTATCAAGCATAGCTCTATTACATGAGGGATGTTTACTAAATATTTGCAGAATGAATGCATGAATGAATGGATGGAGGTAGGCCAGGCTATGAAATGCAGGGAGCTATGATGGCAGGTTAGAAACAGGGCTCTAATTTACTAACTAGAGTGAGAAGAAAGCAGGCCAGAACTAACCAAGTTCCTAGAGGAAGTTCTTCTATACTTTGCACAAAGGTTGAGATTTTGCCTTCAAAGGTTGAAGATTTGGTTACTCTTCATTGTAATACTTTGAACCTCATTTGCATGCCTCCGATTCACCTGTGTCCTATTTTCCTTTTAACCAATAAGTAACTCAAGAACAAGAATTTATGCTTTATGCTGTCTTTGAAAGTCTACAGCAGTATTACTGTGATTTGCTCACTGGGTAGGTACAATGATGGTTCATGACGGATGTGTTCAAGGCCTGGTAGAGACCCGTAAACCAACTCCTGTGCTCTGGAAGATCATCAGCTGCTAGTCTCTTCTCAATCTTGATGTTTCTCTGAGACTGCTACATGTGAAATTACTCTGTACCTTCGAATTGTCTGGCAGGTCATGCATCTTATGGTCTATATTTACAGAATTCCTGCAATCCTTTCCTCATTGTTAGAAACACATACAGCATTTATGGTCTTTGTGATTGCTCTTCCTTTTAAAATGAAATAGTCTCTGTATACACACACACACACACACACACACACACACACACACACGTCTGGTACCCTACACATTGAGATTTTCAAGGAGTATTATTAATGTCAGGGCTACAATATTTAGCAACTGTAGTGCTTCACACTGTTGAGTGACTAAATATACTGAAGATTCGTGGTTTGATTATGTTTAATAGATACAGATTGAGAGCTCTGACAAATTATATGAAGACTAATAATAGTGAGCTCTTGTTTCCTGGGCATTGTTTACAAGAAAAGTTAGAAAGGATAAAGGATTTGGATTTTATTCTTTATTAGATGTAACACTGTCAAGAGAGAAAGGGTATCATGGTTGGAAGAACTCTATCCTGGAAGCACTGAGTTCTAGAACAGTTCCTACCGCCATCCAGTGCAACTTTGGGATAACTATTGCTTCATTTCTCTTGTTCTGTTTCCTTACTAATAAAATTAGATTACTGGCCCCTTCCCAGTTCTAACAATTTATGATGAAGATAATTGTAACTCAATATATGTAATGCTTGTTCTGTATTAAAAAAAGGGGCAGGGGCGCCTGGGTGGCTCAGATGGTTAAGCGTCTGCCTTCGGCTCAGGTCATGATCCCAGGGTCCTGGGATCGAGCCCCACATCGGGCTCCTGACTCAGCAGGGAGTCTGCTTCTTCCTCTCCCTCTGCCTCTCCCAGTGCTCATGCTCTCTCTCTCTGTATCTCTGTGTCTCAAATGAATAAATAAAATCTTTAAAAAAAAAAAAGGGGCAGAAAACTGCATTAAGTCACTATGCTGAATGATGCCCTCTGAACCTAGAGAGTAAAATATAAGAACCCTAAAGCAATACTGGGGCAATTACACTCTCATGATAAAAATTGAATCTGTAATCCAAATAAGTTCCTGTAAATAGGACAGGGGCATCTACTCAGAGAACAAGGGAAAGCAATTTCTCAGAACTATTTCTTGTAAGATTAGAATACTCTGAACTCAATTTGCTACTGAGAACAGACTTTTAAATCAAAACAATGGATTCCCATGTGAATCAATGCACAACTTCTGACCTAACATAAATATTCCAAGGGCTACAATATGCTAGTTTCTCCCTAAGCAACCCTCCCCTGACCCTCACCTGACTCTCTCTCTTTCTCTCTCTTTTTTTAGGTCTTGACTCTCCTAAACATTATTTAGTAGATGCAAATTGGAAATCTTACAACAATCTTGAACCTAAGTCTGCCACAACTCTCTTGCTCTTAATCTTTTGGCATTTGGCATTGCTGTTGATCCTAAAAGAAGACATTGCTACGTCTGTAAGTCAAGGTAGAGATTGAAGGAGCCCTCCAACATGCAGGGCAGATGGTGAGATGTCATGGTAAAGTCGATGCGACATCCACATGGATTAAGTTTGATGCCACTGAAGCTCTATAAGAGCTATCAGGAAGATAAGGGTGCTTGAAAACTGCTCAGTGAGAGAGAAAATGTCAACACACATTGAAAAGAGCATTTCAAGGTCTTGGGTGGAAATTATTTTATCAGTGGGAGTGTTTTCAACTCCACAACTCCCAATCAGTGGCAATCTCAAAATCCCTCCAACTTTTTATGAGGTGAGGAAAGCCATCAAGCAGATGAAAAACAACAAGGCATCTGGAGCTGATGGAATCCCTGCTGAAATCTTCAAATCGGCTGAGGAAAATGCACACTATGGCTCCTCGCTCTCATCTTGAAGCTTGAGAATGATGAAGAAATTCCAGATGACATCAGTGATGCTGCAGTTGTGACCATTTTAAGGCAAGGACACAAAGATAATTGAAAAAAGAACACCCTCACTCTTCTCTCTCAGGAAAGTTTTTGCTGAGGGTGTCCATGACACTTTTTGAAAGGTAACGGATTCACAAAACATGTTTATTATTTAACTTCAGTAGTTTGGTAGGGTGTCCTCTTTCTTTTCTTTCTTTCTTTCTTTCTTTTTTTTACTTTGTTTTGAATTGCACTGATACCAAACACTGCAAACTATTGCAGATGGCCACCGTGTCATTATTATACTGTCATTTTCATGTGTGTCTGATCACCCCTAGACATCATTTAAGGCAATGATTGCCTTATTCATCTTTCTGTCTCCATGGAATCTGTACATAGTAGGTGCTTGATAGATGATGAATAGATGAATGAAATACTTGGATGCTACTAAGAGTAAGATTAGTTGCATACATATAACATCTAACTGATAAGTGAGAACAATGTTGTCATATTGCCCCAGGCCCCAGAATGTCCCCAGAATGGCCACACAGAAGAAGATGGAGTCAGACTGCACACAGGCATAGGTGGCCACTTTCCTTTATTATCCGCCTGCGTGAGGGCAGGTGGTGGAGAAGCGTGGAGAGACTGGAGCTTGAGGTTTGCAAAGGATAGGAAACCGGGGGTAAGGAAACCTTTGCTCTGGCAGCTGCTCACCTAGTTTCCAATCAGAATTGAGCAGTGAGCTTCCTCAGGGTCATAATGAGTGGTACTAACGTTTCCTTCCTACAGGGGAGTGAGCTGACATGCAGAGGTTAAGTGACCGGTCATTCCCAAATTCAGAGCCCAGCTTCTGGCCTCCTACACTAAGGCCAGAAGGCCAGACGGACCTGGTCCACAGAAGCTCTGTGGGGACTGGGGTGGGGACAGCGTGGGTCCTCTCTCTGCTCCACAGACACAGAGATAATGCAGTGCACTATGTTAATTAACACTTAAAGCTGATACAGACAAAAATAAACAAATGCGCACCCATTCTGGTTCCACTTCTAAGACCTCATCCCGAGACCGTTAACACAGTTTGTTTTACAGCTTCCCCAGTCACGTGAGAGCCAGCATAATGAAACCACTCTAATCTCTATTTTTCTAAAGTCTGTGTAGATACAGATGGCTCTGTTTTGGTCTCTGGGTTTTATTCTTATTTTGCCACAATTTTAACCTTTTATGTATCTCTTTCTGTGAGATATTCTCACTGTTTCCTCACTGCCTAGAGGCTCTGAGAGGCCTTTCGTTTTCATTTTCCAACAGTTGTATCACATTGTTCTTCAGAATATTTGGGATTTTTTAAATTACGGAAGATGTATTGCCATTGTTGCCAAGGGTTCTGATACACAGGGATGCCTGTTCTCTGATTCAGGAGAAAGTTTCTATCAGCTCCACTTTTTAACAGGAGAGGTTGAAGGATAGATGTTTGATTTTCAAAGTATCCATAACAGTTGTGCCTGGAAGGCTGTGAACAGCAGAGGAAGGACACAGGAGGATATCACCTCCAGCATGTGTTTTATGCTTGTGGGAAGAAAGAGAGACTATGAGGTAAAGAAGAGAGTCATAAAATTAAGAGGGCTGGATCTGACACAGGTTCTGAAACAGAAAAAAATCAGGACATCGTCAAGCCTCACAATTCAGAAAAAAATGGCCATATATAAACAGCCTGCAAAGCACAATATTCAGTGCCATCAACTCGGCACATCCTGAGCACCAGCCTCCAGCTTCCAGTTGTAATAAGAGAACAGACAAATATAAAAATGACCAAAGCATCCCCCACATGTTTGCATAAATGAGGTAAGCAGCTAGAGGAGGGATTTAAAAGAGGACTCGGCATTGTTCTTGGACTCACTCAAGCATAGTAAGGGTGGAATTCCATCTGTTCAGTTCAGTTTGGTTCAGTGAACTGGGTCACTTTTAATGGTTCACTAAATTCTGACTATCTAAAAATTACAGTTAATGTGTTTTAAAAATCTTGAGCTGCATGACAAGAACACCTTATTACTTGTTCTTCCTTGCCCTTGGGTTGATCACCTCAGAGAATGGGTAAACTGGAGCGCCTTCCATGAGATGGGCGAATTGGGTCACTGTATCCCATGTCAGGTGCCACCAATAGCTCTCCATTAAAACCAAGAAACAAAACTCATTTTATATCCCTTACTCCATCCTCTCCCTGACTGGAGTCTGGAGGCTGGGGTGACTCTTTCTCATTCATGTGTGATCGATCTGGGAACATCCTCTCTGAGGTAGAGGAAGGAGACAAGCGTAGAACTAGAAAGCAGAAAAACTATTATAGAAAAATAATTACATGAGAGAAAAAAATCATAATTCATGTTTCAGGGTAAGTGTGAAAGTCTCAAAGCTCAGGATGCTCTAGGGAGGTATTTCAGGCTTTTGGCTCTTCAAGGAGGTAGCTTTCGTCCAATTCATATGATCTGAACATTTCCCAAACTTTTAAGGAGCTCAGAGTAAACCTAAGAGAGAAGGAGAATTGTGTCCCCCGGAACTGTGATAACTGCGTTGGTTGTTCTCTGCATAACAAAACAAGCTTCTTATCACGAAAGCAAGATAGTTTTTGTCTTGGGCATTATGAAGGGGGACGGGACTTGAGCTATGTAGGAAATACCTTTATAGACAAGATGAAAATGTCAAGAATTAGAATAAGAAAAAGGGAGTGGATTTTGTTTTATCATTGGATTGGGGTATCCTTATTTTATTCTCCATGTCACCTTTACATATTAAAAATGTAGCTTGCACTTCCTGGCTACTGGTCTACGTGGCTTCTAGTTGCAAGGTCCTGTTTGATATGTCAGTGTGACAAATCATCGGTGATGGACAAGAGCAGCAAGAGTTGAAAGCAACACCTGAAGTTTTCAAATAGGAAATGACACAAACCCAGACGGAGGACAGCTGCAAGTTTAAACACGACACTCTTTCCAAATACAGTTTTAAAAAAGATAAATATATTTGAAATAAATATACTATAATTGGGACCATGGCTACTGAACAATTATGAAGATGATCAATGAAATCTATAATGCTGATGATATTTTTACTTTCTACTCAGACATAACTAGTGTAGATTTATTTATTCCCAATGAAATCAATTTTTGGAGGTCTATATAGATGTGGGTCTAGAGGAATCCATCCGCATTTAATTCTTTTTTTGTTTCAATTTTTTATTTAAATCCTAGTTAGTTAACATATGGTGTAATATTAGTTTCAGGAGTAGAATTTAGTGACTCATCACTTACATTAAACACCCAGTGCTCATCACAAGTGCCCTCCTTAATGCCCATCACCCATTTAACCTATTCCCCCGCCCACCTCCCTCCATCCACCCTCAGTTTATTCTCTATAGTTAAGACTCTCATAGTTTGCCTCCCTCTCTTTTCTTTCCTCTACGTTCATCTGTTTTGTTTCTTAAATTCCACATATGAGTGAAATCATATGGTATTTGTCTTTCTGTGATGGACTTATCTCACTTAGCATAATACACTCTAGCGCATTTGATTCTTAACGGCACAGGTGTCTTTCTGAAACATGACAAGTTGTATTCTTTTTCCATCCAATAAATGCTGAAACACATAGAGAGCTACAGACAGGGCACTTCTTTAGGCTTACATTTGCACAAGGTGGAGATGCATCGTGATTTGTGGCTGTAGGCTCAGTCTTTCAGGGAAGGGACTGTCCCCACCTCTAGCCTTCCTTTGCACAGTTTTCACAGCTCCCAGCTTGGGAGGGCATGTCTACGTGCCTCTAGAGATGACCTCTGAGCAAGGGCTGTGGCTTCTTCTCCAGACTATGTCCTTCCATAATCCTCACTGGGGCCACCAGTAGTAGAGAACATGGCTGAAGGGCCTCTCTCCTATGACCTAATTACTTTTAGCTAGTCTTTCTGGCTTTGTCTCTGACTGGTCTAACTTATTCCTTGCACTTCCATCATGGTGATTTTTCTCAAACATTAATGTGATGGAATCTCCTTGCTTACAAGTCTCTAGCTCCCTGTTGTCCATAGGATAAAGTGCAATTTCCTTAGCAGACATGCATCTCTTCATTATAATATATTCCAATAACATTTGGGTATCTTTCTAGATTCATTACCGTTTCTTGAGTTCTTGCTCATCTTTGAAGGCCCAACTTAAGTCTCCTTTTTGGGGGCTTCTCTGATTATTCTACTTAGCTCTTCCATTCTCTTCCATACCATACCATGGATACCTCCACTGGAGCAGCTGTCTCAGGGTATTGTAATGATGTGTCCATCTTTCTTCCTATTTTCCCATTTAGACTGTGTTGCAATCAAAACCAAGAATGTACCCATGCCTAACACAGTGCTGAATGTTTGTTGAAAAAAAAAGTGTTTAATTGAGTAGGAATTTTTTTTTTATGTCATTTGTTCTGTTTTCTGTTCCAGCTATCCACTTTAATATAGTTCCAAAGTACCATTTCCATTTCTGTTATTTGTATTTCTGTTACTTTCATAATATTTATGAATATAAGTTTATCTGAACATGTAGTTGTTCACTGATTTTCTCTATCAGTAGAATATGAACTCCATAAAGCCAACGATGCCATCTTTTTTGTTTATACTATATCTCCCCTTCCTGGCTTTGTGTCTGCTTAGTAAATATTTGTTGACTAAAACAATGAATGAATTAATGAATTTTCCAGCAGAGGATACTGGGATTACAAATAGCTTACTTCCAATTCTTTTTTTTTTATTATTATTATGTTATGTTAATCCCCATACATTACATCATTAGTTTTTGATGTAGTGTTCCATGATTCATTGTTTGTGCATAACACCCAGTGCTCCATGCAGAACGTGCCCTCCTCAATACCCATCACCAGGCTAACCCATCCTCCCACCCCCCTCCCCTCTAGAACCCTCAGTTTGTTTTTCAGAGTCCATCGTCTCTCATGGTTCACTTCCAATTCTTTAGGTAATGACCAAACTTATTGTTTTCCCCTTATTTACTTTCTCCTTGGTTTTGATGATTCTTTCCCATAGTTTCCCTTCTGTTTAAAACAAAAAATCTTTGCAGCAAGAAAAGAATAAAAATGAGTGAGGAATTTACAAAGAACCCCCTTTATATGATGACTATGGAATCCTTTTGTGAATGGCTGAGTTCCCTCAGTTCATGCGCCAGTGATTACCCCTTCTCCTTTCTCTTGCTTCTTTTTCCTACTTGCAGGTCTGCCCAAAGCTGCTGGCTAAGCCGCCTCAAATACAAAGGGGAATTAATATTGTAAGGACATTTAGAATTCAGCGCCTGCTCCACTGTGATGTTTTAGGAAATCAAGGCAAGACTTCAAACCTGATAGTAAATGGAAATCTCAGTATATTTGGATTTAAACTCATCATGGTCAGGGCCTATTATGTGAGTTATTGTCTAATAATGCTGTGAAAATATAAACTCTAAAGCACATGAGGGCTTGAATTTTTGCCTTCCTCTTTAGCCCTAAAGAGCCTTCATGAAACTAGGTTTAAGTCGAGAAAGAGGAGTTAGGATCCAATACTGAGGGGTGTGTGTGTATGTGTGTGGCTGCAGGGACGCCTCTAAGTTAGATGAGTGGCTTAATCTCTCTCACAGACACTTCGCTGTGTGAGTTGAGGGGCTCCTGTGAATGAGCAGGCCATCTGAAGGAAGAGTCCAGCAATCATGGCTGTCCCCAGTGATTTCGTCCCCTCTAGTTTCACCAGTTCTCTCTTGGCTCTCCAGAATGGGGTCTGCCACCAACACACCATCTGTCTTGATTTAGAAGCTGAAACAACTCAAAACCAGAAAATATAAATGCATAGATATATCTCATTTAGTATTGACACAAGTCACTTCATCTTTATGAGCTCAGTTTCCTCACTGACATTAACTGGATGGTGACAGTGACTACCGTATGCGTTGTTTAGAGGGTTAAGTAATGTGTAAAGTGCTCAGCCTTGGTCCCTTGCACATTGCAAGAAAAGCGCGGTGGCTGCTATCACTATTACCATTAGTCCTGTTAATCGGTTAGAATAAACTTGGGTTATCGTTTTCTCTTCTTCGCATGTTGCGTCATTAAAAATAAACACATGCTAGACTCCAGAATTCAGAACCACTCCCTAGTGGTTAACAGCACAGATTCTGAAACCAGGCTACCTGGGTTTGAATTCTGACTCCTTAACTTACTGGGTGGGTAACTTTAGGCCAATTTATATTTAGCCTCTTTGTGCTTTAGTCTCCTCATCTGTAAAATGAAGGCAAAGACCGCACCTATTTCCCTGGTATGTGATGAGGAGTAACTTATTTGGAAAGCTTAGAACAGTGTATATAGTAAACATGTAATACCTGGTAGCTATCATTAATATTATTAATTTTTGTTAACACTGAAGTCACTTGTAGGGTAAGGAGGGGGCATTGCATTGTACAAACACATTATATAACTTCCTCATAAAGCTCCCAAACTAGAGAGCACAAGACAGCCAACTGCCCCTGGTTCTCTTCCAGATCTTCAGAAGACCCTTCTTCCCATTCCCAGGCTGAATTTTCTTCCCTATAAACCCTTCTTTTTCCAGGCCACACCCTTGTGAATGTGTAAACTAGCCTAATCCTCCTGCCTTCTCTTTGCTACTTAAGGCAGAACAACTCAAACAAATAATAAATAAACAAATAGTTCCTTCTAAGAGACGGCCATGGCTGTAATTCCTTTATATATCAATATTCTCTCCAGATCGCATGATTACATTAATGATTTATCCAAATACATATCACCAAGGCTGTAGACTGGCTCCTTTGCTCCTATTTCCTGGGCACAAGTCCTTTGGCTCAGTCATGTCTGGGTTGGAAACTGGGTCCAGCAATCCATGTTGCTCACCTCAGACTAACTCTAGTCCTGTGGCTGGTAGAACTCTTGTTATTTACAGGATTTATGTCTTAATTTTCCCCTGCCTGTGGATTCCAAGATTAGCCCTTCTAGCTCTGGACTTTATTTCAGTTCTGCAGCTGGAGTCCTGTCTTTGTTCTTTACCCTTTGAGAGAGAATGCTATCTCCTTGTCTGAGCTCAAAGGACACTCTTTTGTGCTTTATGCTATCAGCACTGAGGGGAACGGAAGCCAGCTAAATTGTATTGAAAACCAGTGTGCCAGATACTTAGTATGTGTTTGAATTTCACAGCAACCACGTGAAATAGGTTTTATTATACTTTATCAGATGCAGACACCAGGTTTCAGAGAGATGAGTGACTTGCCCAAGGACACACAGTAAGTAAGTAGTAAAGATAGAATTTAAACTTGAGTCTGTTTAACTTCCACAGCCTGTGTTTATTTCTTCTATTATATCACATTGTTTCATTATTTTTAGAAAATGGTGTTTAAAATTTTAATGTATTGTATTTTAATTTTACATATAGTTTTTATACTATTCTCCTGGAGGTGAGATTAAGAATGAGGTGGAAAAGAGTGATGCTACCATGTATTGAGTATTTTCTCTGTCTCCCCCAATCTCTCACTTTTCTCTATTATCTACATATATACTATATATGTATATTTACTAGATATCAACTACTACTTATTGAGAATTTACTTCATATGAAGCTAACAAAAAGCTTCTTTTTCACTGTTTTCATTGTGACAGAAACATAGAAACTCTATCCTTGCCTTGGGATAGTCAATGACCAGCATTGAGCAGGGCCAGCATTTGACAAAGCCCCACTTTCACATGTGCTTTCTGGCCTAGCACTCCATCTAGGCTGGCCCTGGAGTTGGGGCATTGTCTCCTTGACAGCTCTTCTATCATAGCTGGTGTTCCTGCAAGGGCCGGTCAGGGAAGATCACTTCTGTACTCAGCAACACAAACTCCCCAGTGGACTTCTCACTGAACTCCTGTTTCAGATTTGAGAGATGGTTCTAATCTCAACTGATTTGTAGAACTGAGATGAGCTGATGAATACTAAAATCCTTCTCCCCCAAGGTTAGTTATTTCTGCCAATTTTCTTATTGGCTAAATTTTAAGAGGTGCCTGTTCAAGGAATTACCTATCCAGAGAATTCAATCACAAGTCTGCCATGGGACCATTCCCTCTACTAGAGTCACTTATCTTAGCTGCTTAAGGTGGTACCTTTTCTTTTAAGTACAGTTGAAAAATTACTAAAAATTTACATGGAAACTGTATCAATATGTTATTTGGGAGGATTGTACATGAATGTGAAATATCAGAGGGCAGGATAGAAACTCAGGAGACACTTTGGATCTGTTACAGCTGCCTGAAGTCCTGATTAAGGAAGGTCAAGTCTGATTGGAACTAGGCAATTAATTGGGGCTCACTCTTATCATTGCATCTTCTTTCAAACTGTAAACTTCCAAAAATACTAGAATGACCATATAACTACCATGAAATAGGTCTCAGAATAGTGATCAAAAATGTTTGTTGTGTGTGAGCATGTGAATACATGTACACATGAAGATAATTTCGAAGGTGGAATGTCTATGATTGGTTGCCGTGGCCTTAAGTACACTCGCTTCCCAGCCCCTACACACAACTTTTCGAAAGATCATTAAAATTGGAAAAGCCAGTTAGAAGAGTATCACAATATACCCAGCAGTAAAGTCAAGCAGAGCCTCGGCAGTATTATACTTCTCAAATAATATTCCCTTCTTTTGTCCCTCTCACTCATAAACTGTCTAGCCAGATGAGAAAAATGAAGAAGGAGAAGGAAAGGGATCAGTGAAGAAAAGGGTTGAGCAAGACAGTGATGGAAGCAGGCAAATGGTGGTGGAGTTCATGGTGGAGGGCAAGCAAGGGTGGGGAGCTGCAGGTAGAAGCATCTCAGGTGAGAGAAAGGGAGGAAGCTCTTATTGAAATAGGATTCATCTTAGAGTATTTAATATAAGTTAAAATGCTGAGATCAAACCCACACATCAGGGATTCTTAAGATCAGAAATATTTTATTAAATTGAGAGTAGGGAAGGAAGGTAATTAGAGCAAGCACCTGGCAAGGGAAAAGGAGTGCAGGGAAGGGAAAGAGAAGCTGTCCAACATGGACACTTCATCTGCTAGTTTAAGGTCAACTTCGTGCATACCTTCGGTGGTATCATTTAAAAAATGTAAATAGCTTTACATAATTTATTGCTGCATAGTAGTATTGGGATCAAAAAGCACTCAGACCTACTGTAATTGCTATGTCAAAAGCCCTATGAAGTCCTTAATTGAGTCAGAATCTTCCATTTTTGTCTGTGAGTACTATTTGTTAATGGTAACATACATCTCATGGAATACCTCAGGTGTATTCTGCCGGTGAGCAGCTTGACCCTTAAGTGACAGATACCTACACCTAGATATCAAGAACCATGCTACTTGTTCAAAGTCATGCAACAAGGAAGGGAATAAAAAGTGAATGTGTCATATCCAGGAAGAAGAGACAAACTAACTTCCCTGTCAGTGCATTTGAATATTCTGAAAGTGAAATCTAATAAGATTTGTATATATTTTTGTTTGTTTTTCATAGATTTTACTCTTTGTCTTTAACAAAGAGAGGGAAACTAGGTTTATCCTTCTCTCTGCACCTGCAAATGTGACCTCCCAAGGAAAAGCCAAAAGGATAATTCTTTTCTGATCAGGAAGTAGGAAGTTTGACAGCTTCTGAAAATAAATGCCTGTATTCTATTTTCTAGCAGACTACTGTGGTTCGTTTTCTGTCTGGGAACTGGATGAAAACGTCAGTGAATACCTCAAAGGTCAGAATTTCAGAACTGCTGCCACAACTGTATTGTCACCAAGTATTAATGACTCTCTCACTTGTTCTCTTTTTTTAAGAGGCCTGGTCATGTCCGGGGGAATGCCAGGTACATTTTTCTTAATGTATGAGCACAAGTTACATATAACAACCTAACAACACAATACTGCCTCTTTAATGCTAATCTATTCCTTGCAATCTACTAGATACATGTAGAGTCATTGGTGTGTATCAAGAGAGCAAAATCAGATTCTGAAAATATCTGAAAGGATGCACTAGAGTGTACATAATAATGTATTTTAATCTGCCAGGCCTTAAAATTAATCATGAATTCCCACAGAGATTTTAATAATTTTGAGATGATGTTTTTTATTTTTTTATAGAGTAATATTCTTGGACAGAGTTTTCTAAATGCTGCACGGGGGAAAAAAGTCAGTGGGGGAGGGGGACACGGGGCAATTTCTCACTCGCCATAGCATAGGAGATATGTTGACTAGGGGAACATGTTTTCTTTTGCTCCTAACTAAAAAGCAAGGTAGGTGTTTCGAAGAAAGGCTTTATCACTCCATAAACGCTGGCAAATCACAGGCAGTTTATTAGGGGTAATAATGTGCATTTGTTAAGCAGGGGAATAGTCCTGAAGGGAAGAGGTCCACTCTGGTGAAGGGGTGGATGCCTCCACGACACCAGGGGACTTGGCTGTCAGCAGTTTGCAGAGTTGCATGGGAGGAAACCCTTGGTAATCAAACTGCACTAGGTTCTGGAAAGGGTGACCATATTATTTATTGTTCAAACAAGAACTTTTGAGAGGGAAAATAAAAGTAAATAATCACACTGGGACATATGCTTACCTAAGCTCGAGGGCAAAGGTATAGGGATTCAGGATTCTTATCTGGCACCATCCTTGCCTTTCAAAGAGGGGTGATCATGTCTGTTCCCTTTAACTCACCAAGATGCTGTGATTGAGACCCATCCAGCCTCTTCCAAGTTAATCAAACAAAGATACTATGTAAACTTATTATATAGCATTTTTTTTCCCCTGAAAAGTAGACAATTAAAAATATACTGTAGGCTAATGATTGTTTGGGGATTTTCAGAGCACTAGAAAGAAAGAGCTTCCTAGAGGATATGCTGGGCTTTCTATACCTTTTTAACTTGCCATGAAATATCTCACTACAGTGTCTGAAAATGGGGAGAAGTGAATTGTTTTGTGGTTGACCAAGTCTTTGGTAACTTTCTCTGAAATGCAGTTGTCAGAACATGTCTTAGTCCTTTTTCTTCCTATCCATTAGAGTGGAGTTTTTAAAAAGTGTGTACTTAATTTCCCTCTCTCCATCTGAAAACATTTTCTAAGGACTGAGGTAGATGACAGTTTGCGGGAACTAGGTGAAATGCTATTATTGACCTCATTATTCTAGGAGAACCAAATTCTTGGTCATGTGTGGAGTGTGTATGTGTGGAGTGTGCCTGGAAATTTTAAGTAATGGAAATTATACCTATGAGAAGGAGGTAGAGACAGGAGAAGTTCCAGGAAACTGATGTGTAATTATAAAGACAGGACAAAAGATTTTACCTGGAGTATATTACCTTCAAATAATTTGCAGGCTTGTCGAATCAGAAATCTCACTAATGGTGTGGTGCTCCTGTGAGAAACTATTCTATTACTCTTTGGGTTGGATGGTGGAATAAAATTTGTAAAATTAACACAAAAGAATAGTAAGTAAGCAAGTGAAAGTCTTGATTATTCAGACCCTTAGGGGTAGAGAAAAAACTTTTCAGTTTGGGTAGATGTGCTTGTGACAGCTTAGCTTGTCCCCATGGTGAGTATGTAGATATGTTCCTATGCAAGGACCCTTCCATTGCTGCAGTGAGGGCCTGTGGTGGGAGGTGGGGAGCAGGAAGGGCAGGACATGCAGCAGTCCAGGCAGAACTCCTTTTGGAAGTCCTCCATGGCCCCAGGCAAGAGTTACGGAACCAAAGCAATGGCTGCCAGGAACTCTACGGATGCCCTGAACCAGCATTTCTCCTTCCTAGAGTTACTCTAAGAAGCATAGGAAAGCTTCAAAGTTTCTGTGCTTCCTGAGGGGTAAGGAAAGCCTCCAAGAGGGCTAGTGAAAGCCAAGGAGCCCTGGGTTGAAATGTGGGGGACACAGAGAGACCGTGAGAACCTGAGGAGCAATGGCCATGTGGGGACCCAGAATATCTCCATGCAGGGCGATTAGAGCAAAGTGACCGAAGACAAAATAGAAGAGTGACTTCTCACTGAGAATTTGCAGGGAATAGAAAATGCCTGAATTCTCATAAACCCTCAATACTTCAACAGGAGTATTGATAGGCCTATAAATGGACTGAGCTTGCCCTAGAGAGACTGAGACAAACTTGAGGTGTCTGAAAATAAGCCCTGAGTTGACCTGAATTGAACTAAAGCAAATTTCCTTAATTAGGTGAAATGTGGAACTAAAATGGGGATTATATGGACACAGAGTTAAAAAAAAAAAGAAAGAGAAAGTCCCACATTTTACACACCTGCCTATTTGCTGCAACATATCCAACCCACTATACTGGTATTCTCATTACTTAGCATTTTGCTCCTTGTTTAGTAGGCACCTTATAAATAATCTTTTCATTGCTTAAATGGAATGAAAACAACAGTTTCTCAAAAATAAACCAGCAAAAAACAACATAGCACAGCAAAACAAAATCCTCAGTAACAAGAGCATGAATGTCAAGTCGAATACTTGTCTTAAAGATTTAAAGAGCTCTCCTGGGAGAGGGTTGATGAACCAATACCAACCCTCACCAGGGACAGGAAAACAGTAAAGGAGCTTGAAGCTTGGAATAAACCACACTGGTCCTAATGGTGGAGTGCTATTGTGGTATGCTAACCAACTGGAATCTTTGGAGAACTTTAAAAATGGGACAGACAAGAATCTATCATTTAAATCTATAATCATTTATGTAATCCTGTTTAGAAATAGGTGAATGATGATTCCTTGATTTCTTCTTTTTCTCAAGAAACATAGCTTCAGCTCTAATCTAATCAGAGGTCAATTTATCTTCAGTTTAGGCATCTTGGTTATTAATATATTCATGGCAGATATTTTAGAACCAAGGCTGCAGTTTCCATTGAAGACAGTATTTTAATTTTTGATCAATATTGTGTGTTTGATAACAGACCTGACATATAAAGCTAAAAATGCCACATGCCCTGTAGGGAGCCCTTTATTTCTAGTGACATATATTGGAGTTATTCTTCTTTGTTCATATGATTTACCTTCAAAAATCTATTGAATGTGCCCCCAGAGAAGTGCAGATAGCTGTTTTAATAATCATATTGGTATTCGGGTGGAATGGAGTGGGATAGAACTGAAAGAACTTGCAGGGAATATTGTTCCTGGAATCTCTTGTTCCACCAGCCTGCATATCATATTTAAAGTACAGTAGGATAGCTAGAGTTTGCAGAATAAAGTTTGTAATTCCATTCTTGTAAATACTGATCTTTCACCCTCCTTCCAGGCTTGGAGAGTGGCACGATCTCAAATCATATCAGAAGTGCCACAGTATGCTGCTAGGTCAACAGATGGCAGGGTTACACTATCTCTGTCTCTCTCCCACCAAGGACAACAGGAATTTATCCAGACCATTTGACTGCGTGGTGTCCATTGTTGGCCTTAGGAGAGCTTGTATGCAGGTCTCCAAGTTCTGTTTCTGACCCTAGGGATTCTGTGCTGTCAGAAAGAGCTGATGAACTGAGATAGCCCTTAGGCTTGACCCTCTCTTGGCAGCTTAGTCACCGCGCCTATGAAAGCAATGAAGGACTGGATTCTTTAAGTATAACATAAAATATAGAGTAGTAGAGTAATAGTTTATTTTACTATCTCTTGATCTTTTGCTTATGATATTCTTCTTGGGATATCACCCATGACAATATGAGTCCTAAACTGCACTTTTAGGAGACGCATATATATATTCATTTAATTTTTAACACAATACCCTATGGGGCAGATATTATGCCTATTGTACAAATGAGAAAACTGAGATCTAGAAAGGTGAAATAACTTGCTCAGTATCCCACGGATAATAAAGAGCAGGGTGGAGATCTGAAATCAAGTGTGTTTGCTCCAAAGTCTATGCTTTCTTTCTATGCATGAAGCTTTCCTAGGTAGGAGCTACGCCTTGATACTTGCTAATTCATAAAGGGTGCTGGACTTTAGTTGTGGCCTAATTAAGATGATAACTAGCTTTGTGATGTAGCATTTGTGGTCTTGTCCAGTTTATTTATTTATTTATTTATTTGAGAGAGTGTGCACGCGCAAGTGGCGGGAGGGGCAGGGGGAAAAGAGGAGGAGAGGGAGAGAATCCTCAAGCAGACTCCCTGCTGAGCACGGAGCCCCACCAGGGGCTCTATCCCTCACCCCTGAGATCATGACCCGAAACCATGACTCCGACGCTCAACCCACTGAACCACCCAGGCGCCCCTGCCCAGTGTGCTTTTAATGAGATCTTCCAGTTCTGGTGAGCGACAGTGAGATTCTTTCCACCAAGGCACAGAATGTCTCAGGATGTATGCATTGCACAGCAAGACTGGGGCAGTTAGGAAGTGAATCCTGGCCCTCGAGTCTCCTGATTGCTCCGTCATCTGCCCTTTATAAAGTCTGGAAGGCAGTTCCTTTAAATTTGCCTCTGTTAGCCTAGGTCATTGTGTGGGAGCAATTAATTTTTCCAGGTACTCCTCAGCATTTTTCACCCACCTTCAAAAATCAACCTTGTAATATTTTAATTGAACCATATCACTTGTGTTTCTAACATTGATATGGATTTTACACAGCTGTTTACACTAATATGTGTTAAAATGCCTAATTACCGCTGCAATCACAGGCTGGCTCAATAGTCTTGCCAGCTCTTAAATATATGGTCGTGTCTTAATCAAACACAAACGTCAATGAGCAGTCTAAACTCCTGCAATCTGTAAACTGGATTAAGGGCAATAAATGTGACCCTTCAAACAAGAACACAGAATTTTGCATATTTCATGCTAATATGCTCATCTGTTTGTTTTGCTGTTGTTTCCCAGATTTTCAAAAATGCTTGTTGATAAAATGAGGTCAGAATGTGAGCTGAGGTGGGTGTTTATAGTGGGATTGAAGGAAAGGCTTAAGAAGGCCTGAGAAAGGCTATATTCTCTATAATAGCATTTTTTAATGTGTGACTTCATAAACTTATATTAAATTGTTAGCTGAGGACTCTTTAGCTAATTAGGTAAACTTGTTATTATTTATTTTTTAACAGGTATCTGAGCACCTATTTTGGAACTCTGGCAAGGGCCCGTATATGCAGTGTAATGTCAGAAGAGTCAGAGTACCGTGCATGGAAGTTTCTCTGGGAGCATGGAGGGGTGAGTGGTTGTTTGCTTTGAAAGTTCAGGGAAGACTTCATAAACAAGATACATTTGCATTGGAGAAATGGAGGACTTTCCAGGAGGGCAAGGAAGGGAAAGATAGACAAGAAATAGAGAAAAGCAGTCATAGACACTGATGAAATGGAAGAGATCATGGCAAGTTTTGGAAACTACAATAGTTCAGTATGGATGGGGAGGACAGTGTTGCTGGGGGAAATCCAGGACATGCAACATCAGGGACATCGTGGTAAACCTTGCAGGTGATGGCCTGTCTCATGACAGTAAGAGGATGTGACACCTAGAATATACCAAGAAAAGAGAGTTCATCGGACAGCTGCCATTTGGCCCTTGGGAGTGTTATCAGTGTTCACCCAACCTGTCTTCAAAGAAATATGTGCCCTGAACATCTAACCAGCTTATACTACAGAAGCCTGTGGCAGTCCATGGACATTAGCAGGGAATCATTAGGTTCATCTCTTTTCATTGATTGATTTATTGATTGAGCCACCTATTCATTCTTGCACTGATTCCGTGTCTACTTAGCCCTTCTAATATTTCAGTACTTGTGCTAGTCACTGAGGAAAGGACAGTGATGCTCTCTTCTTTCTGAGAATAAGATATTATGGGATAAAAAGTCAGATTTAGCAAAGAATGAGAATATCACCTTCATTTATCTCATCGATAGAAACATGTCACTTTCCTCATTATATAGATTCTCTAGTTTCAACTTCTACTCACCTCATTTAAGAGAATATTTATTCTTTTAATGAATTCACAGTATTCTGGAATTTAAATACATGTAGGACTAAAATAACTGGAATTTCAAAAGGGGCTTCATTGTTGTATGGGGGAAAACGGTGAAGAATTGAGGACTTAGTCAAGACTGAAACTTAAAAAGGATATCCTGGAATTATTGTATATTCAATCTAATTTTTTATATCACCTAAATACTTCACAATAAAAACATGTTTAAAATGGAGACCACTAAGACACATCAAGTATACTTCAAAATCAACAAAGACTGAAAATTATGAATAATAATGAATAATATAAATTTGGGAGGCACAAACACACACCTATAACCTCCATAAAGGCAGAAATCATGTTTATCTTTGTTTACAACTGGATCCCTAGTGTCTGGCGTACCATGTACTTGGTAAATAAGTTGTTGAATGCATGATTGTTTAATGGTAATTAGCAGTTGTGATAGATTATACCATTGCTTCTAACTCTTCTCCTCTCCCTCTATCCACATCCTTTGCCATGTTCCCTTGCAGTCCCTCCTACCCTAGTGATGTTGGTCTTGGCCATTTGATTTCCTTTGGCCAATGGAAAGTGGTTGGGAGTGACAATGAAGCAATGCTGAGTTGCACTCTTAGGAAGTATTGCTGCTTCGATTCAGCTTGGTGCATTTCTGCCCTGGACATGAGGTGTACCTCTGCCAGTTCTGTAACTGGCAGCTCCTAACCATTCAGCAGATGGGGCATGGGCTGCCCTAATTCATCTTGAGCTACTTTCTTTTTACTACAAATGTAACTAGTACATGTCGTAATGCTTGGGGCTTCTATTCTAGTAGCAAAGACTAAATGAGAACCTTAGTTAGGTTACCCTGAAGCAGATCCTGAGTCAAGGATTTAGATGCAGGTAGTTTATTGGGAGGTGATTCTTAGAAGCAGTCTTGATAGAGCAGGGAGACAGGAAAGTAGGAAAGATAATACATATGCTCTATTGATTGGTTCTTGCTGTGGGCAACTAGGTCTTAATCTCCATTGGGGGCTTTCTGAGAATTGCATAGAGGGTACACCTCAGAACTGTCTCTCCAAAACATGGAATGCTGGGACATTTATCAATTGGTGGCTGTGTCTCATTAGTTAAGTGTTCTTCCCTGCCCCGGGGATGTTATTCCCTTACTCCATGGCCACACTTCCTGGCTATGACTGTGTTGTGTGGCTTTAGAGAAAGTTCTGAGGCATAAAAAAGGAGAGAAGTTGCTGCTTAGATTTGAGCCAGGATGGTGGCAGAGTAAGAGCACGGAAGTGTCTACCACAGCTGCTCTGAAATCAGACCTGGGCCAAGGGGATGTGATGTGGGTCACAAAAAAATGTCTGCTTTGAGATGATGTTTGTGCAAATACTTTGTGGACCATCAGGTTCTAAACAAATGTTATTGGTTATTACTAGTGAAAAAATTCAAATGTTCTTGTTTATAATAAAAGTTTATCAAATAATATGGCTCATCCTAAATAATAATATCTGTGATACTACTGTGCAGGGTTATACCAGTCATTTGTTTACAAAAGGCCAGAGGTTGGGTGGAATATTCATACACCCATTGTTACTTCCCTCCCTACTTTTCATCTCTCCCAGAATGGCTATCTAGCTATCACTCCAATTAACACACACACACACACACATGCACACACACGCACACACACCAGAGATCTACACACCCTCTCATTGCTCCCAGATTTCTTTATTCCAATGAGCACATGAAAAATCCAGATGGGAGCAGACAAAGGGATTGGAGAATATTCAGTTCTTCCTTCTACTCTTCCTACAGGTTGGGAGGCAGGGAGATTATAATTGAGAGATTGATTAATCAAACACACTCTTTGTAGAACTACTCTCCCAAGAGAATGTTCAGGAATCCTACACACTTGCTGTGACTTTGTTACTATCCCACAAACATGTCCAGGCTATAATTAAGCTGTATCGCCATAGTTCAGAGTATAAGCCTCTCACACTCAAATATATATAGATTATATAATCATCAAGGGATATCTAGTAACTGCTTATAGAGCTCTGCCTGGGTTCTTTCATTCCAAAGAAAGTGGAATTATAAGAAGATTCCACGTGGCAAGACCCATAAAGGAGAGTGACTCTTATGGAATGAATCCAATGCGCACACCTCTTTGGAGAAAGACATCACTCAACTGTGAAAGATCACTGTGACCCTTGCTTTACATTCCATCGAAAAACTGTTAGGTCCATCAGCTTAGTTACCTTTTAGCCTTGCGTGGGCATTGACTCAGAGCTACAGAAAGATCAGTGTGAGTATGAAATTGTTTAGCCTGATTATCATTTCCTTAGCATGAAAAATCCTGAAATTCGTTGGCAAAAAAGAACAAAACTCTCTGCTGCTTCTAAGTTAAATAGGTGTTGTTAGAGTTGGTCTGTTATTCTAGTAAATAACTCCACAATATAAATGGCTTGATATAATGAAAGGTTATTTCTTACCCATGTCACTCCATTGGATCTGGGGGGCTGGTGGGTTGCTTGTCTGTGCAATCAACCAAGGACCCAGGCTTCTCTCATCATGAGACCTACCTTCATTCAGGTCCTCTAAGTATTCTTTCACTTCAGCTAATGGACAAGGAAAAGAAATAAGGCTCTTTGGTGGGCCTGGAAGTAGCTCACGTCACTTCCACTCATATCCTTTGGTGAGATCCCTTTGTCATATGGCCATACCTAACTGGAACAGAGACTGGAAAATGTAGCCTAACTGAATGTCCAAGAAGTAGAGGAGAACTCAGATGTGGGTGAGATCTCTGAGTCTCAGTTAAATAAGGAAAAGAAATGTTGTACCTAATTGAACAAAGAAACAATAGGAGGCTTCATTTTCTTTGTGGGCCAGTAATTTATTTAGTATTCTCATCTCCAAAGATAGGTGAAGCTCTGTTTCATCTATTATGTGAGATATTCTACTCTGGTCATGTAGACAATTTCTTCTCATGTGAAGACATTTCACATTTCTGGCTTTGTCCTGTTGCCTCTGATCCTGCTTTGACATTGTGGATGGAAAAGGAGATGAAGACAACTCTATTTTTGCACAGTTGAGGCTCATGGTTGGCCTTCTGCTAATCAGCAAACTGCTGGAACAATCACCACTGAGGAAGTTAGGGTTCCTAAGTATCCAGCAGTTTGCTGATGAATGTCTGAACCAGAGTATGGAGGGGTTAGAGAGGAAGGGAGTTCATGTATTATAATCATTTAGGAGCATTTTCAATATATTCATGCTGGTCTTAGGATGAATCAGCATCAGAATCATGTTTCTGAGAGAAGGGAAGGAAGAAAGAGATTTTGCGCACGCTGTCCTTGTACTGGGCATCCCTTCACCCTATCGAAATATTACTACTTGTCATTCTAAGTTGCTCTCTCTGAGATTGCCCTTCTTTCTCCTCATAGCATTTTTGTAATAGCTCCTCTTTTATGAAGAGTAATTTTCCTACTTGCTAATCACTGAAGTTCAGTGTATTAGTCTGCTAGGGCTTCTATAACAAAATGCCACAGACTGGGGGGCTTAAACAACGGAAATTTATTCTCACCGTTCTGGAGGCTGGATGTCCAAGATCGTGTTGGCAGGTTTGGTTTCTCTTGAAGCCTCTCTCCTTGGCTTGCTGATGGATGTTTTTTGTTGTGTCCTCACATGACCTCTCCTCTGTGCAGGAATCCCTACTGTCTCTTCTTCCTGTAAGGACACCAGTTATATTGGATTAGGGTTCCACCCTTATGACCTCATTTAACCTTAATTACCTCTCTAAAGGCCCTATCTCCAAACATAATTACATCAAGGGTTGGGCTTCAACATATGAATTTGGGGGCTCGGGGGCCCAGAGTCAGTCCATAACATTCAGAACATGAAAAGGTCTCAGGCAACACATCCTGCCTTTTGGCTTCTTAAGACTGCAGTTTCAAATTTTCTCAAATCTTCTTAGTCACAAAAAAATTACCAGTGGCAACTGTGCGCAGGATTCTAGTCATAAGAGTGGGTTGGTAAATTGAAACTCATGTAAAATTTAGACAAATTTAGTTTCAGAATATTGAGCTGTGCCTAATCCATCTTGAAGTAACCTTTCAGTTTTCAAACTAGAAAATTTGGATGACTTAGGCAAGTTTTCCCCTGCTCTCCCTACTCCATTCCTAAATCCCATTCTTAAAGCATCTCTTTGCTTCTTTTCAGCATCGTCCTCACAAACATGTGCTTCACACTGAAGTTCCCACATCCCACTATTTGCTCCATCAAAGCCTCTGCATTCTGTCTTACTCTTTCAGGCGCCTCTTCTGGAAAAATGGCAACTAGCTCATCCGATAAAAGGTTCAGATAAGTGTGCAGGTACGAGGTGAGTATTTTTAAGCTAGAGTCCTTCTTATATTTGTATTAATGAGATGCCTTCTGCCAACTCAAAGCCCTTATCCAGAGGAGGTGGACACTTCACTGGTAGGAACTTCATTGTTTGTGAACCTTGCAGTACCTGAGGCGGGTGAGTGAAGAAGGCCCTCAGCATATTCTTCAGTCAGTCCCTACTCCCTGAGTGTAGAAAATCAGTCTTGCGTCTTCCTCCAAAGAGCTGACCCATGCAGCTATGTTCTTAGGAAGAGACCATCCATTTCAAATGAGTACATTTCATTATGATCTACAGGGCATAGTTTTTCACAAATGCATTTTAAAAATCTAGTTACCCCTTGTCTTAACTCTTTCATGATCTACCTATAAATTACAAGATCTGAGAGAGGGGTAAATGTGTCTTGTTCACCTTTATGTCTCTAATGCCTATTATATTATGAAGATTGTTGGTGCTCAGTAAATATTTGGTGGATACATTTATACTCTAGTACAGTTTTTTGGTTTGTTTGTTTTGTTTTTTGAGGGAGAGTGGGCAGGCAAGGACTGCTTTCACTGTCACGGTTTTAAAAATGTACAACCCAAACAGAGAAGAGAATGATTCAGATTTTGGAAGCAGATTTGGATTATATAAATTGACTCGAGTGCCATATCTTTTCTCAACTCCAAGTATCTAAACCATTAGGCTTAAACTCATGCTATTTGAGTCAGCATTCCCTTTGAATGGCATTATTATTATTGTTTATTATTGCCTCAGCTTTTACAATATGCTTGGTGCTGCAGAAGACATTAAAAAGACACAGTTCTTGCCTTGGGGCTTACACTCAGATAGGCAAACAAACAAAATGTATTTAAGAAGAGGTAGATTGATCGCAGAGATGCAATTTCCCAGGTGTTTGTATTTGTGCTTTGGGTTCATTTGTCTTTTAACCAGCTGTGGGCTAAAGAAATCTTGAAACTTTTCTTCAGAACAAGGACATAAATGACAAGAGTTCAGAAGAAAACACAAGCCTTGAAGTGCAGAACGCAGGGCTGAGCATCTAAACAGCCCAGTTTGGGGGATCTCCGTGCTCTTGAATCGCTCTCCCCCTTTCTGTCTCTCTCAACAATGTGCGCTCCCTGTGCTTCCTCACCAAAAACCAAACCATTAATTTAAAAATGGATCACTGAATTTTATGGCCCATTTCAAGTATTAGGCCAGATTTTTCCTATCAAATAGTGTTTAAAAATGTGACTAGTTCTCCTTACAGCCTGAGACTTGAATTCATACAAAAGTTAGGAAAACTTTGATCCTAAGAAGATATTGCCCTCAAGTTTAATTTTTGAAAATCCAATTCATAAGCTGAAATGAATAAAAACATACCTCACACTTTTTACTCTTTTTTTTTTTGTGAATATTTAAAAAAAATTTTTCTCATGCAGTTATGGAGCAGAGACAAATATGTCTGTTTTGTTGATGCTCCTTAGTGTTTGTGGAAAATATATGTGTGTGTGTGTACATATAAAAAGCATCTTCATCTTAGAAATCTAAATACTGTGTCCGTTTGTTATACATGAGATCAAATACCTGCTTCTGGGAGTAAGCCAGGGCAAAACTTTAAGTTTCACATGTAAAGTACATGAGGAACACAATCTGCGATGGTTGGTAAAGCTGTAGAGATGTCCAGATTGCAGAAGGGGCAGTGATAATCTTCGCTGTGCAGGGGAGAGTTGGATTCCATTTCATTTGGTCACCATGATCTCTAGGTGGATGGAGGGGTTTCTCGTCAGGGTCTTGATCCATGAAAAGGATGTAAGCACCAACAGCCATGCATATTTAGACGTTAGTTTCCAAAGTTTCTGTTTAATTCCACTTTCTCATCACATGCAGGAGTGTGGTATGCCCTTCCAGATGGCCCACACAAATGCTTTGTCGTACTTCACTCACTCCTTGCATGTCAAGCATCTCTGGGACTACATACATCACCAATTAGCATCTTATATTCATTTGAAAGGAATGGCTCTGCAACATTTTATAGTTTTCTTTGATAAAATTTGCATGTTGTGATGTTCTTCTAAGAATCAAGGGTGTGATTGTGGAATTTTCCTCCCATCTTCTCCCTCCCCCTAAATATTTTTCCCTGTGCAGCACCATTTGATCTGTATTTTACAGAAAATATCTTTGGTTTGACATTTCTGGAACCTGATGAGACCATTTTAGTGTATTTACCAATGCATACTAGACATTTCCTGTGTCACATCTTCCAGGGGGTTATGTTCCTGTTGGTCCACCCCCATTTTTCAGATTCTAGGTCATGCAACCTCCTCATTGATCTATAGATTTGGCACTGACATCCTTTAGCCTTTTGCAATAAAGTCTCAGCTAGACATTCCTTATCCTGAGCTCTGTGATAAGCATTTAAAACAGTGGACTTCGTGTGTCGGCCCTGATAGTAATAAGCAACCCTGACATATGAAAATCATGTTTAGACAACACACCAAAGAGATGCTGTGCACCAAAGAGATCAAATTGTCACCCAGTAAATGGTAGCAGTTACTATTAAGTTTTCTAAAGTAATCAGTATTGGCGTGTTGGTGAACAGGCAGGTGGAACACACAGAACCCCAATGGATAGTGCCTTCTTGACATCTTCATGTGAATTCTCACAGGCATTTCAAATTTTACATGCTCACCTTCAGTATCTCCTGAAACTGTCTGTCCCTAGTGTCCCTCATCTTAGTAAATGATATGTTGTCTACTCAGGTATTCAGTCCAGAAATCTGAAGTCCTCAGGAGTGCCTTCATTTCTTTCGTCTCCCCATTCCCCTTCCCCCGAATTTGTCATTGTTTTGGTTCTACTTCCCTTTATCCTGGATCAATTCAATCTTTGTCACCTTATTTTCACCTCCTGCCCCACCCCGAGTTCACATCCTAGTTTCTGGAAAGCTTCTATAACGTCCAAACTGCACTCCCTGCTGTAAGTCTGATTCTCCCATGTTTCCTTTTTTGCTTAAACTGTAGAGTTCTTATATGATGAATTGGAGAAGGTCTCTATGATGTTGAACAACCTGCATTTGGCTTTTGTGTTTAGAACATGACACAACTCTCCCCCTAGCCCCCCAAGGTCTGCAAAACCCTGCGTGTTCTGAGTCTTGAGTACCTGTCTCCAACAGACTCCAGCTTGCTGCACTGAATTTTGGGGGAGCTCGTGAAACTTTTTTGGTTCTTTCCCCTACTCGAGGATTTTGTACTGGCTCTGCCTCCAGCCTGAAAAGATTTCCCCTCTCCCTCTTCACTTGCTTGGTTTCTCCTCATTCTTTAGGTCTTTTCTTGAATATCTGTTCCTCAGAAAGGTCTTCCGTGGCTACATCATTGGAGGACCTTCATTGGAGGTTACCTTCTGGTATAGCACCCCTTTTATTTCCTTCAAAGTACTGATCATAGTCTCGAAATATTTTGGTTATCTATTCACTTATTTGTCTGCTATCTGTCTTCTGTTGTATAGAATCAAGTCAGTGTTCTCAAGGCCAGGTTCATTCTTGTTTAATTTATATGCATGTTGCTTAGCACAGTGCTTGGCATGTAGAGGCATTTAAAACATATTTGTTGAATCAGTGTCTCTAAAGGATTATGATGAGAAGAGTTGAATGTGTGTATGTGGTGTGTGGCATGTGGTATGTGGTGTGTGTATGTATTGTAATGGTTAAGTTAAAGCACTGGGTGTTACATGCAACTAATGAATCATTGAACACTACATCAAAAACTAATGGTGTACAATATGTTGGCTAATTGAATTTAAAAAAGTAAATAAAAAATAAAGGAAGTGCTATTGGGTGGGGGATGGGCTAAATGGGTGATGGGCATTAAGGAGGGCACTTGTTGTGTTGAGCACTGGGTGTTATATGTAAGTGATGAGTCACTAAATTCTACTGCTGAAATCAATATTATGTTAACTAATTAAAATTTAAATAAAAAATTGAAAAAAAAAATAAAGGAAGTGCTATTGACTGTATGTTTGTGTTCCCTCTAAATTCACATGTTGAAACTGAATCCCCAGTGAGATAGCATTAGGAGGTGGGGTCTTTAGGAAGTGATTAGGTTATGAGGGTGGAGCCCTCATGAATGGGATTAGTGTTCTTATAAAAGAAGCCCCAGAGAACTCCCTTACCCCTTCTGCCATGTGAGGACAGAGTAGAAAATGCCATCTATGAAGCAAGAAGCAGGTCCTTGCAAGACTCAGAATCTGCCGGCACCTTGATCTTCCAAAACTGTGAGAAATAAATGTTGTTTATAAGCCACCCAGTCCGTGATATTGTTATAGCAGCCCAAATGGACTAAGACAAGAAGGAAACGTAGAAGTAGAAGAGATAAGAAGCCTTGGCGACAGGGTTGCAGGAAGTCAGATCCGATGAGAGGGCCCCAGCACAAGACTGATACATGAAACCTGGGCCAATGCAGAGATCAGAGGCCTTGACTCACAACTTTGGCAGTTTGCTGGAGACCATTCAAGTATGTACTGATTGGTGCCTAGGAAAACAGCACAATGTACTCATTCACATAGAAAAAAAAAAAAAGGAGACCACAGCTCCAAGGTAACACAGAGCACAGATCTTCAAAGCAGTCACATGATGTGGCTGAGGCCACATCACATTCAGTAAATGGAACAAACTTCCACTTCCACATGTAAACATACATGTGAATGCTTTTGATCAAATTCACCGTCCTCATAATCTGTTATTTAATTTTACCAATAAGGAGAGAGCAAAATGGACTAAAAGAATACATTTACCAGATCAGAATAGATGGTGGGATGAAGCCACATGGGTGAGAACTTTACAGAAGCACTTTGAGCACATACTGTTCAAATTAGGGGAGAGAAGCACATTCTTCATCAAAGAGAAATTCACTGCCCTGGTCAAAACCTGACTCCTGGAGGCACACGTGTGCATAAACGCATGGGCTCTATCAGTAACAATGATCTTACTGCCAGGTAGCAATTCATAAGCACCTGCTACGTGCCAGGCACTCCATTAAACTGCTCACATGCATTATCTCACCTAAAACCATAAGCCTACAAGGTAGGTATGAATATGGCTCCATTTTCACAGAAAAACGTGAAGTTAAGAGAAGATAATTATTTTGCTCTAGATCACAAAACAAGTGTGACATAAACCCTTATCTATTTACATTTAGAACTTGAGCTTTGTTACCCATTGATTTGCAAAGAAACCCAATCTCTGGGAAAGGTGGCTGCTTCTGCCTGGGAAGTGTAACAGTGCACAATGGCGTTCTGGATCATACTGATCTTCAGGGAAAATATATTTTCTGATTATACACCATAGAACATTAAATATATTGTGCTGTAATTGTTTCTTTCTTTCTTTTTTTTTTTTACTTGCCCATTAGATTGCAACCAACTTTAGTTCCTCACATTGGTCTCCTTAGCCCTAGTACTTAGTACTGGTTCTGCAGCTCAGCTGAAGGCAGAGGTTTGGACTTTGTCCTGAAACCCTGATCCAAGGAAGTTGTTTTTTATTTGATTTAGCCTTCCCATTTACATGAACTAGTTTAGTAAAACAAGTTACAGTCAGTTAAGAGTAACTATTTTTTTTTTTTAAGATTTTATTTATTTGCGAGAGAGAATGAGAGAGAGCATGAGAGGGAGGAGGGTCAGAGGGAGAAGCAGACTCCCTGCTGAGCAGCTAGCCCGATGTGGGACTCGATCCCGGGACTCCAGGATCATGACCTGAGCCGAAGGCAAGTCACTTAACCAACTGAGCCACCCAGGCGCCCAAGAGTAACTATTTTTAAGAAGAACTTGCATTGTCAAGAAGAATTTGCATTCTTAAATACCAATGATAAAGAAGCCTGATGGGGAATGTCACTAGTTAACCATAGCTAAATCAAAAGAATAGGAAGAATATGCTTACAAGTCCAAAGGGAATTATTAAACATCTTAATTTTAAACATTATTCAGTATTAAAGTGTTGTCAATAAAACAAAGATATCCCCAGAAAACGAGGAAAAAGAAAATAAAAAGCAAAAGTAGACTGAGAAATGTATTCACTTCTGAAACTGTCATGGGGCGAATTTCAAAACAGAAGATGAAGTTTTTACAAAATTCATCCTTCTCATTATTCTCATTTTCAGGTAAAATGCAAACTAGATGCGAGCAGTTTTTTAAAACACTGTATTATGTATCTCATAGGCCAGAACTATCGAAGCAAATCAGATCTCTCATTTTAGTATGCATTTACACATTTAAAAATTCATATTATTGACTCTGTTGAATGCCGTGACTTCTAGAGAACCATTACAGCTCACGGGATAGCTTTTTATTTGGCATTGTATCAATCTGAAGCCCAGAATGTCATGATCTTAATGCAGATAGCAGATATGCGTGTGTAAAGTGGTATGGAGAGAAAGGTAAGGTGCACATGCAATAGGCAATTTTCAAATGTCATTGTTTCAGCCCTAAAAACAGAAAGCACACACTGGAGGGAATGTTTTGCTCCCGGTCTGTGCCAGGCACTTCCGCCTGCACGTCTCGCGCTGCTCGCTTCCGCGCCGCCGCCCCGCCGCAGCGCATGAAGGACCATTTGCCCCTTAAATATCACACGTAACTCATTTGCATTATAGACTATGGGCCCAAGAGGGAGAAGCACTTAATTTTATTAATAGAATGGATTTTAAATCTCTCTACAGGAGGCCACAGAACACCCCAAAGGGCTAATCTGTGTTATGGAGAGATGGCAAATCAGAAAAGCCCCAGTGCGTTCCCCCCCACCCCCTCAGAAATTGTTCCCAACGAAAGCTACCACTAGGCCGATTGGCTTTGAGCATCCTCTGTTTGAACATTGGAATGGTTCCACACCTGATGTACAAATACTTAAGCCCCTGAGATTTACAATAGGAATGCTAATGCATGGCGTAAGCCCCACTGAAACAAACAGAGCCCGGATAATAATTTTGTAACCTCTTGTTGACATAACCCACCAGCTTGCTGAAGAGCCCCTTCATGTAGAGGAAACACAGAAACTATAATGATTTTCAGATACAGTTGACAAGAGACCATTTAGTAAACTTTTATTTTTTTTTAACTAACAGTATGCAAGGATGTTGTATTCTAGGCTGCTACTAATAATCTCATCAGAATGCAAAAGCAGCGACTGTGTTATAAAACCAATGATCTGTTATATTCTGCAAGAATTTACAAAAGCCTAATGTCATTTACTACACCATGAGAACCATACTTGGATAAAAAAAAAAAATAAAACACAACAGAATTCAAAAACTGATTACATCTGACGAAAAAATAAACTGTTTGCAAATGCAATGCTTTAAAGGTAAAACGTACTAGAGTGAAAGACACGGAGCCCAGTGATGACTTCGGAGGGGGAGAAATTGGTGTTTGGGAACATATAGATGTGATTCGTCACTTAGGGCCCTGTTGGAATCAAGGCATCCATTCAAGTCCAGGATTCTCTGGTCCACAGCTACGGCTGCGTATGTGTTGCCGGCTCAAGCTGCAGGAAACTTGCAGTCTCGAAAGAGTTGTGTTTTTTTGTTTTTTGTTTTTTTTTCCTCAGCAGCATTTCTGACAAAAGCTTATCTTTGCAGTCTTATATATACAATTTAAATGATTTTTAAAAGCAAAGACCTTTCTTTGGGGACATTTGGAACAAAGTCAACTGAAAAGTCAGTGGCACGTATTTCTCAGGATCTCTATGTAGCTGGGACTCAGATGGTCGGTCCTTTCTGTCAGCTGGGACCCTGTGATGGGTGCAAGAGCACAGGCAGGCTTCTCTCAGACCATATGCTTGCTTCTCTGAAAGGTCTCATTGATTCAATTCTGGCAGTTAATTTTTAATGGCATTTTAATTTTATAAGGAAATAAATGTGTTTAAAAATTCTTTCCTTTGATGCCTAAACCAATTTTTCTGCATTTTATTCAGTGATGAAAGAAATCAGCTTCCTGAAGGATGATGTCTACCTCTCTTTACATTTCTATCACTGTCTATAACACTATAACCATCTATTCATCTATCATTCTTCCATCTATCCACCCAGAGAGGGAGAGAGAGAGAGAGAGAGATCTTGGAAGTTCTTGAAATTGCTATAATCTTTGGAAGAAACTGATTCTCTCCTTTTCAAACTAAGTCTTTTGGAAACATTTTTATTTCCAGGATGGACATGGCAGAATGTGAGAAGATTTATTTATTTATTTTTTTTTTTTAAGATTGATTTATTTATTTTAGAGAGAGAGAGAGAGCAGGGGGAGAGGCAGAGAGAGAACCTCAAGCATACTGCCTCCTGAGCATGGAGACTGATGCGTGGCTCAATCTCACGACCCTGAGATCAGGACCTGACTTGAAATCAAGAGTCAGACACTTAACCAACAGAGCCACCTAGGTGCCCCCAGGGTCTTTAATATTAAAAATCATTTTTACAGTACTATTAGCCAACTTCCAGCAGATTTCTTTCAGGAAATGTATTCTTGGATGTCCTTGAAGATACACTTGGTCTTGCAAACTTGTAGGAAGTCATTTTGAAGTGTTGACTTAGGTGCCTGTAAGACATCTGGTAATAATGAAGATGGAGCTTTTAATGCTTTGGGGTTTTATGAATGAGTTACAGTACAGTTACTGATGAATTATTAAAGTATATCTCTGCAGGAGGAGGTGTCCATATTTTTTGACTGTTGGGAAGTTGCACGTATTGATAGTTGTCCAGAAAGAAATTGGGACTCGCTGTTAATCAGATCAATTTGTTTGAGAACCAAGTGAATTGATCTTATATTTCAGGAGATTCTTGCTCACCATGGATATAGAGAGATGTTTCATAAAAGAGGCACACTGTTTATTAAGGAGTCTGAATCATGTAGGACAATAGTTAAATGTGTGAACCATCCCCTTGCCTTTACTCTTACTGGCTTGTTTTTGTTGTTGTTGTTGTTGTTGTTGTTGTTGTTGTTGTTGTTTTCCCTCCTGAATGACTGGAGGGAGTCACTGTCTGTCTGGTAATCTTCCACTCATCCTCAAGAGCAGCCCCAATGCTGCCCCTTCTTTGTGACTCTCTCTAATCTTCAGTTAATTGTCTTTTACATGACCATAGCACCATATACATAGTTATCTTAGTATTTCTCATTAATTATCCTATAAGTGTGTGTGTAAATGTATTTATTTATTGGTTTATTCTACTAGAGTATAAGCTCCTCAGTAAATGTTCTTTTCCATTCACAGCACATTGTAATAGGTATCTGATAAATGTTCAGGAATGAATAATTACAAAAGGATTTAAGTAAAATCAAACGTCCAGGAAAAGTTAGAAAATGGTATGAACAATTTAATAAGTTTGGACTATTGGTCACTTAGACAGATTTAAAGGATTCCTAAACAACCGGAAGCAGTTAAATTTAAAAACATAGTTAAAAAGAAGTATCTTTTTTTTTTATTCGAAAATTGTATGGTATGAGATCTGAGGAACAGGTCCCTTTCTCAGTCTAATAGATAATCAACAAATTAGACTTTGGAAAGAAAAGGTTTCATTTACTGTCCTTAAGAGAATATCCACATACAATTAAAATAATTGGTCTTTTTTTGAGAACTGATAGGGAGTTTGAAAAGAGTGATCTAAATAGACTTAATAATTTCTTTATTCAACCAATTTCTGTAGAGCCCCTGGTATTTGCCCAGCTCTATGTTAGGTACTGAGGGTTCAGGGATGAACCAAACCAACTTGGTTCCTGCCCTCCTGGGTGTAGAACATAGTGAGTGAGGTAGGTGGACTTCAAACAAAAGGCCTCCTAAAGGTCATGTCACTACAACTGTGATAAGTATTATAACTGACAAATTCAGGTACTTAATAGCATTCAAGAGGAGAATCTGACCCAGAGACAGGACACCTTCACTGGAGAAGTGATAAACAGAAACTAGAAAGATGGTGAAGGTGGGGAGGACAGGGAATTTAGGGGAAATGTGGTGAAAAGAAGAGTGATATGGGCAGACGGAAAACTAGTAAATATGCATATGAACCTGGTACATTTGTAGAAGGCAAGGTGGGGCTAGGCAATGAGGCTCCAATACAGTGAGTGAGGGGAAACAAAACATAAGGTGAGATGGGAAGTTGGGCAGGAATCAGTGCTTTCAAAGGATCAAAGGTCATGCTACGGATGGGACAGTGGATGAGGCCAGGGGTAACATGCATCTTATGCAAATGTGGCTCCAAGAGAAGTCCCTTCACTTCCTCCTTCCAACTAAATAGCCACCCCACTCCCTCAAACTTACCCCTTTGTATATAAAAAACCCAGAGGTGCTAGTAATATGATGGTTTATCCTAAAAAAATGTAGTATTCATGGGAGTTTTAAGAAAAGAAATGACATTCAAAGTTGAGTTTGAACAGTTTGGAAAATGGCAAAGATCAGTGTAGAAAGACAATGAAGAGGCAAGGATGGTTCATCAATGACACTGGAGTCATTGATAGTGGAAATGAGTAGAGGGAAATTGATAAATTAGAGAAACATTTTAAAAGAATAATCAACAAAGATGGGATGTGAGGGAAAGGGAGTTAGCAAGAATGATTGCAAGATTTCTGTTATGAGCATGTGAGTGGATATTTGGGCAACTGTTGCAGTAGAAACACTTGAGGAGGAATAGTTTGGGAAGGAAACATGGAACATTCAGATTTTGAAATTGTGGTGTTCAAGGAAACTGTGAAACATCCAGGTAGAGATATCAAGAGGAGGTAGACATAAAATTATAAGAATCAGGGGCGCCTGGGTGGCTCAGTCGTTAAGCGTCTGCCTTCGGCTCAGGTCATGATCCCAGGGTCCTGGGATTGAGCCCCGCATCGGGCTCCCTGCCCCGCGGGAAGCCTGCTTCTCCCTCTCCCTCTTCCCCTGCTTGTGTTCCCTCTCTTGCTGTCTCTCTCTCTGTCAAATAAATGAAAATTAAAACAAAAATTATAAGAATCAGAAGAGAAATCAACATGGAAAGAAAAATTTAGGGATCATGGGCTTATAAAGGAAATGTGGAGTATTGATAAAAATTAGAGTAATAAAGAGCTTCTCTGGATCATAATATAGATCATGGGGGAGAAAGAACAATATTAGATGTTCTCAAAAAGTGATAAAATAAGGTTTTTTTTTGGTAACATAAATTTATTTTTGATTTTTTGTAGTAACATGTTTTGGCTTTTTGCTATCTATTGTTGGCTACGTTTTAATGATAGTTACTATGTGTTTTGCATTGTACTAGTACTAACAAGTATGAGACTTTCTTCATTACTCTGGAGATCAGCAATACAGAAATTATTAGAAAATTATCACAGATATTCTTAAATTGTTTAACACAAATAATCAGTGAAATAGCCATTTAATGGAACTTTTTTTAATTTAATGCATAACCATATAAGTCCCTTTATTAGATAAATTGTACAATTGGTTAATTATGGTCAATGGTCATATCTATGGGTTAATTCTTTAAAAATCAGAACCAGGGACACTTGGGTAGCTCAGTTGGTTGAGTGCCCAACTCTTGATTTCGGCTCAGGTCATGATCTCAGGGTCCTGAGATTGAGCCCTGCGTGGGCGCCCTGCTCAGCAGGGAGTCTGCTTCTCTCCTTCTCCCTCTCCCTCTGCCTCCCCCTGCTCATGCATGTTCTCTCTCTCTCAAATAAATAAATAAATAAATCTTTAAAAAAATAAAAATAACAATTAGAGCCAATAATTAGGATAGATTCTATGCTCTCTTCATTACATTGTGAAGTGTCTGGTGCAGTCATATTGTATTGTTGGAATGACAGCTTATACAGATTATAAGAAATTTAGAAGATACATAGGAACACCAGGTTCTCCCCCTCTTTCTGCAACAGTCTTAATGATTTTCTTCACCACCTGGGCATGCCTGCATGGGTGAACTGAACACAGAGGAGGTAGGTGATGGGAGATGAGGGTGATTTTCAATGGTCACCGTTTTCCTCATATGATCTTGACTGATGTTTTCATACACGTGTTCAGCTGGTAAAGACTGCCTTTGCTCATCATAGCCAAGCAACCATAGTCTCGGTGTCTGGTAATATTTATCCAAGTGATATAAAGGTCCTAAGTTCTGGTTTGGAAAATAGCATCCTCACCACCAGCATCAGTTTTGGCTTTAGAAGCTTCTACTATTGCCCTTCTGTCTAGTGTAGCCTCACCTGTTTCCAACAATCCATTCATTCCATATACTTCCGTATCTGCAGCTTCTCTTCCATCTTCCTCTTCCTCCTCTTCACATACTGCTGAGCAATCTTGAAGTCTTATACTGTCATTGTTTTCCAGTGTAATCTCCTTAACTGCTTCAGTTATTCCTGCAATACCTGTGTTATGATAAGTATCTACCCATCCCCCATCACCATCATCTTCAATGGTAGCTTCTAATTCATCTGAATATTCTGTGTGCACCGCTCTTGCATGGCACATTTTTGGTGACCAAAAATTTTTTTCCTGTTGGTAGGTATGCCTTCACTTTCAATTCTTCACCTGTAGCCCATTGCCATGTTGGATAGTGGTGGACTAAGTGATCTGTAGCTGCCACAAACTCTTCTGGGGTGATAACACCTGTTTCCTTAAACTTTGGTTACTTGAGGACCTGGGTCAGGTACTCAGCCATTTCCAGTGTCTTTCTGAAATAGCCATTTAAAAAAGTCAGAGAAGTGTCAGATCTAGATCTAGATCTATCTATCTACACACACATGTATATATAAAACATGCATGTATATATATATATATATATATACACACACACACATATATATACATACACACACATTTATATCACTAAAATAATGTTATCTTTTTATAGATACTGATAATGAAGTTCAGAGAGGTTAAGTGATGTCACGTAGTTAACAAATGACTGAGGGCAGACTTGAAATCTCCACACTGAGAGTTCTTTCTACTGTACTGCTCTGGATTGTCATAGCCAATATTAACAAGTGCCTGTGCCCTTTACCAAGCATTTTCATCCTTATTACAACTCTATGAGATTAACAGATCCACACCACAGTGGCAGCAATACATAAAGTGGAGTCTTCTGTCTCCTAACTTGGATCCCACACTCTAGGAATATCCTGAGTTCATGCAGAACTAGCCTTGGATTTGCACTGAAACTTTGCATGATAGGTGTGGAATTGATGAGTAAGGGATTGCCATTTATAAGGTGCATTGTGATGACAGTGTAAATGCCATCAGCAGGATCTGGGCCAAAATAATTAGTATGGAATACATCAGAATGACAGCCACCTTCTATGGGCTCAACTTTTTGAGGGTATGTGCCTAAATGAAACTCATCTCATTTCTTCCCTGGGGTTGAATTTTAAGAGCACACAGAATGAGGGTGTTCATTGAGAGTATGATTTAAGGTACCTACAGGAAAAGAAGGGAGACCAGAGGAGAAGGGAACAAACAATATTCAAGTTCCAAGAACTTAGAAATGTAAGAACATAGGGCAAATGAGAGAATAATAATAATATAATATTTATGGTGATGATGATAGAGAAAGAGAAGGATCCAGTGCATTCACAGATATGTTTCTGTTTTAAATCGTCTGCTCATTTTTGACCTAGGATTTTCCTTCTGGTAGTTAAGATGCATTTAAAGTATTAGCCTTTGGTTTCTACAATGTACATGGTTGGCCCCATGTGACTGTGGGTGTTAGACTCACTATGATGAGAACAGGGCCATGGCACCCCTCATACTCTATTCCCCAAAGGAAAGCAGGTCTGGCTGTCTTCCACTGGAAAACATATCCCTCACAGAATGAGTTCATTTTAGCTGTCAGCTATGGAGTATCTAAGAATCTCTGTATGCATGCAACATTGCCAGCAAATGCCCACCCACCTCCACTGGGGATAAGAATCCCCAGTGGGGGGAAAAAGGCTGCTTCCAAGTGAGTGAAGCAGCTGTTGTTTTACACAGAAATGTCAAAAGCACAAGCAAATTTTTCATCACCAATTGGCGGTGTCATGGCCAGTGAATTACTTTGTGGTTTTTATGTGGTTTGGGGAGAAGCAACTGGCTTTGTGAGGTTTAAGTTATAGATATAAATTATATAACTGGAACACTAAACCCTTGGTTTGAATTCATTTTATTGGTAATGATAGGATTTGCATCTGAGATGTGGTAGGTGGGATTAAATTAGCCACACCACACACCTGTGAGATGTTAAAAATTATTTTGCTATCTTCTTAAAAAATTTTACCTTTTAGTTACATTTTTCTTAGTAGTTAAATGAGTATAAATATGTTAAATGAATATAAAAATGTGTAGAATTTTATCATATGTTTCTATTAGCTAAAATATTGCCATTACCCAAAATAAGTCTCTAAATATAAAAACATTGTTTTCCAGGGGCGACTGGGTGGCTCAGTCATTAAGCATCTGCCTTCAGCTCGGGTCGTAGTCCCGGGGTCCTGGGATCGAGTCCCACATTGGGCTCCCTGCTGGGCGGGAAGCCTGCTTCTCCCTCTCCCACTCCCCCCTGCTTGTGTTCCCTCTCTTGCTGTGTCTCTCTCTGTCAAATAAATAAATAAAATCAAAACAAAACAAACAAAAAGAAACACATTGTTTTCCAAATGCAAAGAAATATAAACTATATGCCACTGTGTTTATATTGACTTTCCATTTACTGATATGTTTCTTTCCCCACCCACCTGTAACCTACTCTTTCATCTGTGCATCCACCCATCATCTAACAGCTATTGATTAAGCCTGTCTACGGCTGATATACTGTGTTAGACATCATAGGACACTGAAAGCAATATAACTCCTATTTCCTCTCTTCTAGAAGCTTCAAATCATTTGACAATTCATTTGTGACATGAAGAGGAGTGAGCCACCCTACCATTGCATCAGTAATCTTTAAACAATAAGGAAAATGAAACAAGTGTTGTCTCCCACCCTGCCCACCAAGACACAGATACCAAGCCTTGCCACAGATGCAGTGCCGACCTTTACGTCCTTTTTAAGACAAGCTCTGTTTATGTACCTGATAAATGACAACAAAATGTATATGAGCTTAGAGTATATAAAGACTGTAAGTTAGCTGTGATTTAGATTATGAGAAAATAGATGAAAGCTCAATATAAAGCAATAAAATCTAATGTAACATATGATGCCTTTATGGACCACACTGTAAACATCTTTGGCATTTGCCTTGATCTGCCTGATTATATGACAGAAGTAACAAAGTAACTCAGCAGTTGTCTTGGTCCATTTGGGCTGCTGTCACAGAAATACCATAGACTGGGTGGCTTAAACAACAAAAACTTATTTCTCACAGTTCTGGAGGCTGGGCAGTTCAAGATCCAGGTGCTGGCAAATTCAGTATCTGGTAAGAGTCCTCTTCCTGGTTTATGAATGCCTATCTTTTTGCTGTGTCCCCACATACTGGAATGGATGAGAGAGCTCTTCGGGGCCTCTTCTATTTCAGCACTAATCTCTTTAATGAGGTCTCTCCCCTCATAACCTAATCATCTTCCAAAAGCTTCACCTCTTAATACCATTACACTGGGGGTTAATTTTCAACTTCCGAATTTGGGAGACATTCAGTATATAGCAGTAGTTAACATGTGTCACTTATAGTAAGTTATTAAAAACTGTTTTTGAAATTGTACCTGGAGTTGGGATATTTTGAGTTGGAAGCTTCCTCAGTGATGATCTACCTCAAGACCCCATTTTGCAGATAAAGAAACAGAGGCCAAATAGATCATCTAGCTGGCTGGGAGAGGACCTCTCCCATCTGGGTCTTCAAACTCCAAGGCAGAGCTCTTTGCACTCTGCCTCTTACAAAGTTTTTATGTGAGATGTTTCACTGCCAACAGCTAATAATAGGACCAATTTTAGCCTAAGTTGAGGTAGAAGAATCTTGTTTTAAATATCATCCTTAAACATTTTTTTCCTTTCTCTACCTTCCTCAACCCCCTTTCTGGTTCCTTTTTGCTTCCCTTGTCTTGTTTCCCTAATGGGACATCTAGTACCCTCATATCAATTTGCATTGCAAATGTTCTCTTATCCTCCATTTAACTCTTTCTCATCAACATGGTTTTTTAACCCAAGTAAAAGTTCTGATAGGATTCCCAGGTTACCTTGGGATAAAGCAACAGAAAGGTTTGGCTAATGGGAGGTTGAATCTTGGTTTGTCTTATTCTACCAATTACAGGGGTAAAATGGCTGTATATTTTATTTAGTCTACCACAGCCCTTGGACTCAGCATGAGTGAACACAAACACCAATGCTGGCTCATCAGATTTGCCAGAGTTCTAGGGAAAAGCTTTCATTCAATTTCATACATTACCAAAAGCATTGACCATGGGTCACATAAACCCATGCACTTGACACTGCATACACATAGACACGGGAGGTCTAGGCTCATCTGTCTCTCCCCTTTTGCTCTTTCACTACCCTGCCATGCTTCTGGCACCCCCCAAGTATGCATGTCCTGCTTTTCTGCCTACTCCATCCAATGACCAGAAACAACAGGACGTTATTTTCCCAAATTAATACTTGTAAAGATGTCACAAGATCTTCCCATAATACAACTTCCATTTTTCTTCCTTAAAAAAAAGGTGGGTCTTTTAATAGCTCTTTTAGGTTTATTTTCCCTATATTCTTAATTATATTAAAGACTCATATTTCTTCCCTGAGTATTCATTTAGAAAGAAGGTTTTGTAATAGTCACATTTAATTTATCAGGGTGCAATAATTTGTGTTTCCCAATCATCTTGCCGACTTTGGTTCATTATACTATTGTTTCACATGAGTAAGTTAGCAAAGTTTGGATTGATTGACTCTAATTAACTAAAACTGGTTCCAGGCTGTGCATCTATTGTCATGGTGGCTAGCCGCAAAGCCCTAAACTGTGCAGCAGTGGTGATATAAGGTAATATTGATTTGAAAACTGTAGATCATATGTAACCTTGGGCTTATCACTGTTTGGGAGACAAACTAAAAAAAAAAAAAAAAAGGATGGGGAAGGGAGAGATATTAGGACAAGTTGTAAGGGCACTTGGGAGTATAAATGGAATTTTCAGTGGGTTCACTTCTTTTATTGTTTTTCCTGTCCAGAGATAATCACAGATGTGTTGAACAAACAAATTCAAAGTCAGCAGTTGGAAGAGTAAGGTTTTCATGGTTTTTGAAACTGTGAAGAAATGAAATACATTTGCTGATAAACTGTCCAAGATCCAACTAAAATTATGGGGAGACCTCCTATTTTGTAGAGGAAATCTTTCTATATGTTACTCATTGAAAAGTAGGATTGTTTGAAATTTATTCTTTTCTCTGTTGCTGAATTTTTATAGTCAATAATGATCTTTGTCTGAGAAAAAATTGTTTTTAGACAGTGGGTAACTGGAAAAATGATTGCATTTTATAGCTTGTAAACATGAACAAATATCACCCTTACTTTATAGTATTGGACAGAAATCAAGTTAAAGAAACTAGAGCAGAATGTCATAGGTGAGATTCATCAATTAATTTCCTTCTTCCCTATGCAAAATGCTGCAGCTTCTGTCTTAAAGTACCAGTTAGGATCTCCTTACATTTGATTGCTGTTGCTCACTTTTTCCATATTCTTCATTCTAAAAGCTCCAGGGCCCTGGTTTTCCATGACACCCTTATTAACTGAGCAACCATCCCCCTTCCATCATCCATTTTTCATCAAGTTCAATAGAACAGTCTTTATGTCCCAACAGACAGATGAAGTGAAAGTTTAACTCATGTTCTACAGAACCTTGCTTGAGACGTTTTCTGTCAGAGTGGAGAAAATACTGGAAGCATTTCCAGTTGATCCAGCTGCTTCCTTCATCTGCACTGTGCTGAAGTCTGTTTGGAAACTGAGGATAGGCTACTTTTATGTCAGTGTCTTCTTCACATGATTGAGTTTCTTTTAATGTTTTGTGACCATTGTGGCCATGTGAGAAAAGACAAACTTCCAAATGTTACAGAGAAAAGAGCCTGTATTCATCAGGGTTTCCAGAGAAACAGAACCCAATAGGATGTGTGTGTGTGTGTGTGTGTGTGTGTGTGTGTGGAGAGAGAGAGAGAGAGAGAGAGAGAGAGATTTTAAGGAATTGGCTCAGGTGATTATGGAGGCTGCAAAGTTTAAAATCAGCGAGTGGGTCATCAGGCTGAAGAACCATGAAAAGTTGATGTTACAGTTTAAGTCCAAAGACTTCTGCTATAGAACTCTCTCTTGCTTGGGGCAGGTCAGTCTTTTGTACTAATCAGATCTTCAACTAATTGATCAAGGCCCACCCACACTATGGAGGGTAATCTGCTTTACTCAAAGTCCACCAACTGAAATCTCATCCAAAAACATTCTCACAGAAACATCCAAAATAATGTTTGGCCAAATATCTGCATATGGTGGCCCAGCCACGTTGACACAGATACATCACAGAGGCCACGGCTCACATAAAGGCACAGGCTAAGGAACCAGAGAAGAAAAAGATGGGGAAGGAGAATGACACAACTTTGTGTTGAAAAGAGAAACAAGAAAGCATATGGCTATCAATTCCTCACAGATTTTGAAGTATTTCAAATGGTCATCACACAAACATGGTACATATAACATATGCCTGCCTTTCTTCTTGAATGGCTTAGTAACAAAGTGTCCTCACACCCTTTTGTTCTTAAGGGCAGGTAGGGGTCATAGTAGTTCTGAAGCAGTGGACCCCACAGGCAATGGTGAAATGACAGTAAAGACCCTGCCCAGTCTCTTTCTTCTATCCTGCTCTAATGGGTGAGCAGGTGGCTGCACACATTTATCCCAGAGAATTGCTGCCCTGCCCTTCTTTCTAGAATTCAAAACAGTAGTCAAAAAGGTCTCTGCCATGTTTACAATTTTCTGCCTCCTGAGAACCAGTTACAAGTGACTCACTTCTTACCAAATAGAAAGCAGGTATAATATCTCTTGCAGGTAAAATAATTTGTCTGAACATCTTCAATAATCAAACAATAAGCATTCTTTAAGTCCTTAATAGGTGCCCAGTGCTGAGGAAAATGCAATGGAAGAATCACACACAGTCTTTACCTGTAAGAGTTCATAATTTTTTGCAGGGGAGGGAAGCAAATCAAATACATAGCAAATAAACAGAATACAAGTTAAGAGTGGGAAGGGGGTCTTCAGACAAGAAATTCTGTCAGAGTTCATAGATGGTGGACATAAATATGAAATGGAATGGCCACCTCTCTGTGTTGCTATATTTGAATATATGCTGCAAAAATGGAGGCATATTGTTTAGACTGATTAAGAATTAGCTCATTCTTGGAACACCTGGGTGGCTCAGTTGGTTGAGTGCCCCACTCTTGGTTTTGGCTCAGGTCATGATGATCTCAGTGTCCTGAAATCGAGCCCTGCATCAGTCTCCATGCTCAGCGTGGAGTCTGCTTGTCCCTCTCTCCCCAACCCCCGGTCCTCCCTGCACTCTCTCTCTCAAATAAATAAATAAAATCTTAAAAAAACCCAGTTAGCTCATTCTTATTCAAATCACTCCAGTTTCTCTCAATGATTGTATGTTTTCCTAGTGTTTTTTTTCAACTTATTCAACTTATTCAATTTAGTAGTCAAATTTATGAAAACCATATGGAAACACCTAAGGATGGATTTTTGATAAGAGGAGGTTATTTGGAGATCTTGTCTGTAAAATGGAATACATTTATATACTTGTAAACTCTTAGTTTACCTTCTGAGGAATCATTCCATTTTCCCCCAAAGACGGTAACTATCATTACTTACTTTTACTTACAGAAAAAAAAATAGACAATGTTTAGAAATTATATTGGATAAACTCTGCCTTTCTAATAATTTCTGGAAATCTGAAATTATTCTGGGTCACCTGAGATGGCAAATTGGTCTCAATAGCCTTGATTTTTTTCAATTCCCCCTCAGGACAGGAAGAACCCAGTCGCAGAAACAGTTTCAGGGAGACTGATTATGAGTTAAAGGGGCAAGAAGGTTTTTTGAAAAGCCTGGGTCCTCACAGTGGATAACAGTAATAGGGAAGACACCAAGATCATTGCTGAACCATTTCAAGGTTGAACCTGAAAAAAAAAAAAAAAGCCCTAAATGTCAATTCTGAAAGGCAAACAAAGTAACAGTACTGGAGAATTAGAGTATAACATGGGCTACAACAGGACAGGATTAAGTGTGAGGAAAGGTCAAGGATAGTAGCTCAGAACTAAGATTTTGAATGAAGATTGTATATTGGTATATTTTTTCACATGGTCTGCAATTTATATTAACAAGATGGGCAAAACAGCTTAATCAGGATGCAGTAGCAAGGTGGTATGCAGAGCCAACTCCAAGTGAGTTCTCACTCTTCTAGTGACAGATATCTGACCAAAGAAGTCTTCTAAGTTTGTTTCTTTATCTGAAAGGTAAGACACTGCATCTGAGATGACACAAAATAGATCTGCTGATTCTTCCTAAAATCAGAGAATATTGGAGAGACAGTGACCTTAATGCTGTGCTAAATCAGAGGATGACCCACAGATCAGCAGCATCTGAATCACTTGGGAACTTGTTGGAAATGCAAAATCTCAGGCTCCAGCCCAGATCTACTGCATTGGAACCTGCAACTTATTAATAAGATTCCTAGGTGACTTATGTGCACATTAAAATAAGGAACACAAACATTCTACTTTCTATACTACCACTTACAGATAGTGTTTGATTACAAACCCACAAGTGATAATGGAGTTCACAATCTTTAAAATCAGTGTTTGCTAATAATATCTCCTTTAACTTTTAGGACCTAGCACAGTAACAGAAAAATTATATTTCGTCAATAAATATTGAATGAATGAATGAATGAATGTTTCACTTTGAATTGTGTTTATCCATAACTTATTTGAACTAGCTGGAGAATAAATCAATCTGTTTTCCACAATCAGCCCGAAAATTAAATAAAAAGACTTTTTGTTCCATATAGGCTTCTGTTTTTTAGGCTAAATATGTCTGGTTCCTTCAGCTATTTCTCAGTATCAAGGTATATATAAGTTCCTCACCATCCTTGGTACCTTTTCCTGGCCATATGTTGGATTCCAAGTGTCCCTCCTAGAATATGTCATCGAGGAGTAAACCCATCCCCAGATGTGCTCTGAGTGGCACACAATACAAGTAACACAAGCTGATGACATTCCTCTGCTTCTGCTCTGGGATTTTCTAATTTAGCAAATTGGTTTTCACATCACTAAAAATAGAAAGTTTGAACTTGGGCTCCCTTTTTTTGTCTGAGGTTATTTTGCTTACCACAAACCAAGGCCACAGAAGCTAAATATATATCTACTTGAATGATGACTTTATAGCAATAAAATGAGCCCACAGGGGCTAATGACTCTGTAATCAGCTTTTTCAACCACTTTTTATATTGGGCATAATTTTCTCTCTCTCTCAGAAATTCTACATCATTTATCACTAGACTAACGTGAGTAAAAGGGGAAAGGCACGAGCCGAGAGATTAGAGGCCACTGCCTGTCTGATACTAAATCATAATAGTAAATTTGCCTGGAGGAGACTTCGATTTTGGATACTAGTACAGTAGACCCTTGTGTTCTTTTTTAGTTCAGAATTTCTACTTTGGCAGTGGTTTAAGAAATTAGGTTTTAAAAAGAATTTACTTTGTTTTTAGTTTAAAAATAATCAACAGTATATCAACATGATTAACAGTATACCAACTCAGGATCATTTTTAAAGTTCCTTTTATTGGCCTCTACCACGTCCTGGTTGCTATCAAGGGAAGGGTATCAAATACCTACTGTTGACCTGCTTGAAAACTGGTCTTTGGTAAATTTGAGTTAAGACACTTTTTTGGTGGGGGGAGTGTTACTATTAACATTTTGGTGGACTTGTGCTCCAGACCCCATTTGAGTAACAATTTCTGTTACACCTATTAATATCAACTTTAATTTAGATACTCCTTCCATAGCTTGAAGCTCAACCTGCTGCACTGGTAGTTATTCCTTTTCCAGAATTGATTGCTCTTAGACCTGGTTCACAACCTACTTGTACTGAATATCCTCTGCTTATTCCTCGAGGTCCACTCTCCACCCTTGTCCTCCCTACTGCCTGCTTTGGTAGGCTGTGCTGTACAGATTACATCAATGGGCTTCCACGCCTCCTCTCTCTCCTTATCCTTTAGGCCTAGAAGTGGCAACAGCTCCACTTCTACTAACTCAGGATTTCTGTGCCATCCTTTATGGATCCTCTATAGCTTACTCATGTCTTTGTAATCAGTGCTTTGTATATAAACCCTCCTTGAATTTTCCTAATTTGATGGTACCATCTGCATCTGTTTCTTTGTTCCTTGACCCTGGATGATTATAGGACCCATTCATTCATTCATTCTGTCATTTGTTGTTGTTGTTATTTACTTACTCATTTATGTAGCAAACACTTACACATTATCTATTATTTACCAAATATTCTGCTGAATTTCTTTAGAGCTCATTCTCTACCAAAAGGTCAATAAACTTTAGATAAAGTTAACTCATGAATTTCTTATCTTAGTTGATCCGTGTCCTATCGGCAAAAAGCCTGTTATTAGGAGACAGGTACTACCAGTCATCTCAAGATAATGTTTGCTACTCTTGAGACACTGAATAAGAGCCCCTTTTCATATCAAGTCAGGCTTTTTTTGATTTACTTAGATCAAAGTACAAGTAACAAATATTACTGTTTTACTTTTTTTTTAAATAATTTTCTTTTCTTGAGAGAGAGTGAGAGCATAAGCAGGGGGTGGAGGCGCAGAGAGAGAGGGAGAGAATCTTGAGCTGGCTCCACACTCAACACAGAGCCCCACGTGGGGCTCTATCCCACACCCCGAGATCATGACCTGAACAAAAGTCAAGAGTTGGAGGCTTAACCAACTGAGCCATCCAGGCGCCCCACAAATATTACTGTTTTTAATCCAAAGACTCATACAAACAAGAGATAAGAGTTGTTCTGTTGGTGCCAATAACTAAAGTTATTCCAATTTTTTCATGATGCCTAGATCTAGTCTTTGGCCAGTAACTTGCTGTCTAAGGCTACCTATAAAGGCAAACTTGGAGAACTTCTCAATAAAAGACTTTCTTTGCACTCACAGATTTTTAAAAAATATTTGGTTGTAGTAAAGGGTAAGAGGTTTGCACTCCTTAGAATTGTCTTGTGTATGTGATTGAAGAAGAATCCTTTTCAATTTGGATAAAGGCATAGCGAAGTTTATTCTCAAGGATAGAGGGATAGCATTCTTTCATTAGCTTTCTTGGGCTCTGGCTGTGAAACAATAACATGGCTTTATGGCAGTGATGGTGGAAAAGGGTTTAGTTTGTAGTAAAGCCATCTTTGGCTGCATTAATAAAAGTTAAGTGACAAGACTAAAGGATGTGAAAGTCTTATTGTTCAGTAAAGTGATAGGAAAATATTAGTAGGCTGTGTTCTTCTCAGAGTCCCATTTTAAGAAGGAGAGTCCCATTTAAGAAGGAAGGAGAAGGTGAAAATATCACCTTTTCAAGATGAGGAGCATAAAGTCCAGGTCTGGATAGCATATCATATGAGAAGTATGTAAAAGAAAAAGAGATCACAAAACAACTGTTTCTAAACATGGAGGACTGAACTTATTTTTTATACCTCCAAAAATCAGAATACTGTGAGTGTGTATTTTTTCCTCTAAAATGGAGAGATTACTTCCCATCTCATTTTATGAAGCTGGAATTAGCCTGATACTGCATCCTGTCAAAGACATTGCAAGAAAAGAAAATCAAAGACCAATATTCCTCATGAGCACAGATGCAAAAATTCTAAATAGCATTTTAACAAATTAAATCCAGCTATCTACATAAAGGATAATACATCATGACCACGTAGGGCTGATCCCAGGAATGCAAAGTTAGTTTAACATTTGCAAATCCAAAAAAGAAAATCCTTACGATCATCTCACTAGAAAAAGTATTTGACAAAATCCAACAATCATTCCCCATTGAGGAAAAAACAAAGCCTCTCAGGAAATCAGAATTAGAAAGGAACTTACTTGGGGCGCCTGGGTGGCTCAGTCGTTAAGCGTCTGCCTTTGGCTAAGGTCATGATCCCAGAGTCCTGGGATCAAGCCCCGCATCGGGCTCCCTGCTCTGTGGGAAGTCTGCTTCTCCCTCTCCCACTCCCCCTGCTTGTGTTCCCTCTCTCACTGTGTCTCTCTCTGTCAAATAAATAAAATCTTTTTTTAAAAAAAAGAAAGGAACTTACTCAATCTGCTGAAAGTAGCTAACATACTTAATGATGAAAAACTGAATGCTTTCCTCCTAGAACTAGGAACAAGACAAGGATGCTCACTCTCACCACTACTATTCAACAATGCATTGGAGATTCAAGCCAGCACAGTCAATCAAGAAAAAGATAGAAAAGTTATCCAGATAAGAAAGGAAAAAGCAAAACTTTTATTTGCATTTTTTACATGATTATTTGTGTACAAAATCACATAGAATCTACAAGAAATCTAAATAATAAGTGTTTTGCAAGATTTCTGGATATAAGATCTATGTGCAAATGTATTTGAATATACCAACAGTAGACTCTTACAACTTAAAATTTAATTATCTCATATATTATAGTACAGTGTGAAAAATGTAAAATACTCAGGGATAAATCTGACAAAATACATGAAAAGACCTGTGCACTAAAAATTATAAAATACTGTTGGGAGAAATTAAGGGAGATATAAATAATTGAAAAGATGTCCTCTTCATGGGTTAAAAGAGTTAATATTGTTTAGATAGTAGTCCTCCCAAAATTGATCTATAAATTTGATGCAATTCCAATCAAAATCTTAGCAGGCTTTTTTTTTTTTTTTTGGTAGATATTGACAAGCTAATTTTAATACTTATATGGGAAAAAGAAGAACAGATTTGGTGGGCTAATACTTTCAATATGAGGACTTATAAAGGTACAAAAATTAAGAGTATTAGCATTAAGATACACAATAGAACAATGAAACAGATTAGAGAGTCTATGGACAATTGATTTTTGACAAAGGTATAAGGCCAATTCAATGGAAAAAAAAATACACTTGTCAACAAATGGGCTGGATATCCATAAACAATAGAATGAACTTTGACCCATACACAAAAAAATGAACTTTGACCCATCCTTCTCACCATATACAAAAAAGTAAGTCAAATGGATGATAAAACTAACCATAAAATCTAAAATAGTAAAACTTCTGGAAGAAAACAAAGGAGAAAAATTTTGTGATCTTGGTGTAGGTAAAGATTTCTTAGATATGACCCAAAAAAGAGGATTCATAAAAGAACAAACTGATAATTTACACTTTTTTAAAATCAAAAACTTTTGCCCTTTAAAAGACATTGTTAAGCAAATGAAATGACTAGCCATAGACAGGGGGGAAATATCTGCAAAGCTTTTACCTGTTAAAGAATTGTGTGTGGGATAGATAAAGAACTTTAAAATCCAATAATAAGAAAACAAACACTCCAATTAAAAATGGGCAAAGATCTGAACAGGAAGTTCAGCAAAGAAGATATGTGGATGGCATATAAGCATATGAAAAGATGTTGAACAACATTAGACATTAGGGGACTACAAGTTAAAAGCACCACAAGATGCCATTACACAACTGTTAGAATGGCTAAAATTTCAAAGGCTGATCATACTTGATGTAGAGAAGGATGCAGAGAAACTAGAACTCTCATACAGTGCTGGTGGGTACATCAAATGGCACAACCACTTTGGGACACAGTTGGGTGGTTTCTTAAAATGTAAATGCATACCTATCATATGATCCAGCCATTCCACTTTTAGATATTTACCCAGGAGAAATGAAAACATATCAAGACTTGTACATGAACATTCTTATTGGTCTTATTTGTTTTGTTTTGTTTCTTAGAGATGGGGGAGGGGCAGAGGGAGAGGGAGAGAGAGAATTTTAAGCAGGCTGCATCTCACACATCCCTGAGATCATGACCTGAGCCGAAATCAACAGTCTGATGCTTAACCAACTGAGCCACCCAGGCACCCCTGGTCTTATTTGTAATAGCCAAACTGGAAATAACCTCAGTATTCATGAATAGATGAATAGATAAATTTTGATATATGCAATACAATGGAATTCTGCAACAAAGAAAAATAATGAACTACTAATATACAGAAAACATGATGGATCTCAAAATAATTATGTTGACTGAAAAAAGAGTAAATGCTATATGATCTCATTTATATACAATTCTAGAGAATGCAAAGTAACTTATAGTGACAGAAAGCAGATGAGTGATTTCTTGAGGACAGGGGAGGCAGTAGGGGATGGGGAAGGCCTAATGGGTTTACAAAGGGGCTAAGGAAGTGTGATTGTGATGACAGTTTCGTGGGTGTATGCATATGTCCAAAAATCCAATTGTATACTTTAAATATGTGCTGTTTATGTTGATTACATGTCATTAAAGAGACAGGAGCAGGAGACTGGTAGAGAAGGAAAGAAAGATGGTCCCCTAAGTAAGTTATATGATTTAGTAAGAGGGTGATCATATTTTGAGACTGAAACACAATTTCCCTGCATACTTACACAACAGACACGGGCTGAGAACAACTTCCATACTCTTCTCCCTCTCTGCTTTCCTCATTTTTTCCCTTCTCTCTTCCCACTCCCTTGTTCCTTCCCTGCATTGTGAGATTAAAAATGATATTTTATCATGCGGTGCCTGGGTGGCTCAGTCTGTTAAGCAGCCAACTCTTGATTTTGGCTCAGGTCGTGATCTCGGGGTCGTGAAATCGAGAAGATAAGCAGGTGTCAGGCTCTGCGCTCAGCAGGGAGTCTGCTTGGGATTTTCTCTCTCCCTCTCCTTCTACCCCTCCCCCTGCTCATGTGCACACGTTCTCTCTAGAATAAATAAATAAATCTTTAAATAACTATATTTTATCTTAAGAATAAGCAAAGACTTTAATTTCTGAAAATAATTCTGTACCTCCCTTAGGATGGCAGGTGATACCTTAGCACCTGGAATAGCAGGAGAAAAGGAAAGAAAAGAAATAACTCAAATGCTCTCTACTAGAAATGGACAGACACTTAGGAGTGGAGAGAACAGAGTAGACAAGATGGAATGGATGACAGAGAAACATGGCGACACCACTGAAGTACTGTTCAGCCCGGGGATATCTAATATTCAATTTTAATTGTTTATGTTGGTGTTGCTAGGATATAAAACCTCTCTGTGGAAAGGCTATTGGGTCAATCTCAGGGCAGAGGTATAAGAGCAGCTGCCCCGAGCAGGGTACACAAGTTGTTGTAGGCAAGTATTTTCAAGAACTTGTAGCTAGAGGTCTCACTGGCAAGTTCAGGGAAGGCATTGGATTTTCCACTGGAAATGAAATTGGCATTCAGGTGATAGATGGATGGCACTTTTTTTCTCTCTTTTTTAATGGCTGTGTGTCAGGAAGTATGTGCCAGGAAGCAAGCTGAGGACTGGGAATTCCAAGATGAATAAGATATGGCCTTGTTCTTTCACAGCTTTATGTTAAAATTTTAAGTCACAATACAGTGACTGTCATGACAGTGTAATACTTGAGATTGGTTGGTGTGCTTGCTTCAGAATTTTCACATCAAGTGACCTAGGGGTAGCCATGTGGCACAAGCCTTGAAGCAAGCTATCTATCTATCCATCCATCCATCTATAGCACTTTAGATAAGAGCTATACAAAAGCATAATAAAATTAATAAAATTAAAAATAATAAAACAAAATGTCTATTATCCACATCAAATAATGTCAGGCAATGAGGTTTTTTTAAAGATTTTATTTATTTATTTGACAGAGAGAGAGAGCACAAGCAGGGAGAGTGGCAAGCAGAGGCAGAGGGAGAAGCAGGCTCCCTGCAGAGCAGGGGGCGCCCAATGGGGGACTCTATCTCAGGACCCTGGGATCATGACCTGAGCCGAAGGCAGTCACCCAACCGAGCCACCCAGGTGCCCAGGCAGTGAGATTTCTGAGGATGCTGACGCCCTAGCATCCCACACATGCCTTGGTACCTTTGTGCCTCAGGTGGCACAGAGCTACTCTCCAGGATGACTCCCTGAATTCTCCATTCAGTAGGTGATGATGGAGGACATATGGGAGCTCGTGAGGCAGACATCACAGGGTTGGGTTTTCTGTACAGAGTCCACAGCAAATTCTCAGTGAGAGGATTCTGTGCATTTCTTCTTGGAAACTAGGGTTTCATGGACATCATGACAAGAACCAGGTATTATTGTCTTTGCTCCCTACCTGTTGTGGGACAGGAGAAATCATATAAACTTTGGACAGTGATTGAAATTTCACCTTTGCCCCATCTATATAGTCTTGGACCTTGGGTGAGAAATTCAACCAAAGTCTCAGTTTTTTATCTCTAATATGAGAAAAAATAAAACTTGCTTGGAAGAAATTGTAGGATTAGAAAAAAAAAAGGTTATATATAAATACATAGCACTTGGTACCTAGTAGGTATGTAATAATTTTAATTATTACTTTTTTGTTATTTCCAGGGCTCCAGGGCTATTACCTGAGATTAGAGTTCAACACTTAGGGAAGGGCTATGGGACTTCCCAGATAGGGCTGTTATTCAAATCAAAAATAAGAAAAAAATGTGGATCCAATTCCTACTGAGAGTACAGCTCTGCCCAGGCATTTGGCTGTAGGATTTCAGACACATCTAAGTCCATGAGTTGGAAAAAACCAAACTAAGACACTTGAAGCAACTAGACAACAGTATCATATAATCAATTACTAGCATGTGCTGTATAGGCAAGCGATGTCACAGGACCCTGATGTAATTAGCATCCTGTTGTTTTTCTTTAGTCTGTGCAGAATGGTATAAAGCGGTTCAAGGCAATGTGCAAAGTACTAAGTGGTCCCCTAGTGGCCAGAAGGAGTTAATACCATGTATACCCAGAGTGGAACAAGTAAGATCATTATTTACTTTCGCTTTGTTTACCTCTCAGGGTATCTTCATTTGAGCTGATAAGACTTTCTGATTCTAAATTAATTCACTCTTCAATTATAGGCAACTGAAACTATTTTGCCAAATATAACTAAATATACTGACCTTCCTCCTCCCCAGTGCAGTCCTGAACTTATATTTCTCATGGTTTACAGATTTATACAGACTGTACATTCATTTGTTAGGGCTTCCTATATTAAGATATGACTTTTTGAAGGAAGTAACTGGGTTAGTGCTATGTAGGGGCATCATGTATTCCAGTTTTCCCAGGACAGTCTTGGTTTATGCTTGTTTTCCCATTGTAATTGTTAGTATAGACCTCTTTTATGATCACAATTGTCCCAGTTTTAGCAATAAGTTATATTGTTGCCTGAGTGTTATTGTCTTGCTTCTTCCTACTTTTTTTTTCACCATTGAACATTCCAGAAATACTGATATAACTCATGACTGGACATGAGGTCAGTCTGGATGTGATCTCTCATTCCTGTAATCACTACAGTTTATTTGGCTGATCTGGCTGGTTAGGAAGCTATTCTCTTTTCTCTTAAATACTCCTCATGTGCTCTTTCATAAGTTGCAGTCTTTATCAGAGAAGAGGACTGTGGCTGATCGTTGATGTGTGTGCTACTGAGCTCCTATGTTTGACTTTCCTCACAGGTTCTAAAAGTGACCTCTAAGCCAGGTCTAATGTTATGGCATGTTGGTTGGGCATAATATGCAAAGCCTGGGTGAAATATGTCCAGGAAACACCCAGTCTATGAAATATACCACTGTGCCGGCATGATGGTAAAATGAATGTGTTAATAGGTGAGAGATGATCTAGACACCAAAACTGAACCAAAACAAAAGGAAATTGTGAGCATTTTTAAGATACAGAACAAGTTTATCCACAATGGCCCAAAGGCCACCTTTTATCATAGAACAATACGGACACCTGTAAAACTCAGTCAGGTGAGACTTTCAAACTCAAATTTATGTTTGATGTGTCAGAACTAAATTGGTACATTTATAGACTAGTTGTGTGAACGCAACACAGTAGAAATGTTTTGAAATCCAGCAATGGACTTGTGAATGCCTTGTTGAAATGAAGTACACTTGTCTTACTCAGAACAGATTTCTTAGGAAGCATGCCTATTCCCTTACATGATTTGTTTCAAATGATTTAATACCTTCAGCAACTAAAATAGTATCTTAATGGGTGATTCAATTTGAAATGCCAAAATAAAATTATTGCAAATAAAGAGACACATACAATTTGCTCATCTTCAGGAACTGCTTTGTGCTTTTGATAAAGAACCAGAAACAAAATATTACTCTAAATGGCTTAACCAATACATTTCTTTTTAAATTTTTCTTCCCCTTCTCATTATTTCTGACCTGTTTTCCCCTCTTCCACGCTGTAATTCATATCTTTTTTTTTTTTTAAAGATTTTATTTATTTATTTGACAGAGAGAGAGACAGTGAGAGCAGGAACACAAGCAGGGGGAGTGGGAGAGGGAGAAGCAGGCTTCCCGCCGAACAGGGAGCCCGATGTGGGACTCGATCCCAGGACCCTGGGATCATGACCTGAGCCGAAGGCAGATGCTTAACGACTGAGCCACCCAGGCGCCCTATAATTCATATCTTAATCATATGCATTTTACATGTGAATGAGACTTTGAATTTATGACTCGAAGAGAAAAATGCACACACACACACACGCTATAAATGGTGTTGCATTGTTTTTTTTTTACACCTTGTAATCTTATGTTTATGAGGAATAAACCTTAAAAATAAGAATCTGCCAAATAGGTACTATAACATATAGTAATATAATAAAATGCATTAAAATTTATAATTGGAATAATAAAATTGGGGGAATTTCAGCCTCAAATAGTTACTTATAAAATACCAATGAAATAATTCTGAATCCCTCACATAATACCGACTACAAAAAAATCATATTTAGCTGCTGCTTCAATGGAAACATGTCGGAAGATTCTGTTTGGTTGCCTCTTTATGTGGGCTACTAGGAAGCTCAGAGCCTAATTTGTAGTCATTACGTGCAAATATTTAAGACTCCATGGATGTATTTTGTACTGACTTCACTCTTTGGTCCATTTCATTATTTACTCTGTTTTCCTTCTGTCTAATGTTTAACCAATTTTAATTTATGTTTTCTTACATTTTCTTACTGTATGTATTAATCTTTGTAAGTAACGGGTACAGACAAAATCATATCTAAGGATTCCCCTGAAAGCATATATGTTCTATAAATGCTGCCTCATGGCACTTCTCCTAGTTATCTCAAGTTTACTTCCCTTAGAGCAGACATGGAACACTAAGGATTATCTAATAGTATAACACAGAATCAGTGATTTATACAGAGTGGTTCATCACCCCCCACCCAATTTACAAATTGTTGTCTTTCTGCTAAAATGTCAGAATGTTTTACATAATCCACACTACGATTATAGTGTAAAGCGGAGCAAGAAGACAGACCCTTCTCTAAGGTTTTGTCTGACACAGATTTGTGCAGAAGCAAATTAGTGACAGATATCATTTCAGCTGGGAACGTACAGTTAAGGTGCGTCTGTCTATAGTAGGCAGTCACAGAGGGACAGAGTTCTCGGCAATAGTTAAAAACAACACATGTAAGAAAGAATCCATCCTGGCTCTGTCGTGGATCAGCGCAGGATAACAATGAGATGCAGAAGATGATAAGAGAATGGGTAAGAATAAGACAGCTCAAGAAGAGGAGGCCCCAGGCACACCGAGGCAGAGAGAGTGTAGAACGCTTCCCTGGCATGGGAGAATTAGAGCTCAAAATCCACCCTCGTCATCTTTCATTTGTTTCGTGATGTCAGTCAGTCATTCTTAACTAACCCCTTCAATTGCAATTATTAAATTATGATCCCCAGCAAGCATTTGCTGTCAAGACTCTCCAGTTCAGAGTAGGGAGGCAACTTCCGTCAAAAGCTATGTTTTTCTACCAGCTAGGTTTAAAGTTTGCTTTTCAGTTTCCATCATAATTATATTTGGATAGCTCTGAGAATGCAAAATAATCCTGCTCTGATGCATCCTGCACCAGCTTTCTTCCTCCTTTCCTTCTTCTTATCTTCAACTCTTCTGTTGGGGTGATCCTGATTTACACCTCACAGTTTTCCTCCTTCTAATCAGAAGTTTGTGGTGTGAATGACCCCTTAGGTCAGGTATTGGCATTGTCCGAAAGCCGGAGCCTGTGGTTGAAGTTTTTGTTTTGTGGTGTAGCATGAGTCGCACAGAACAATCTATTACATCAGTAACTCCACAGATAACATACAGAATCTTCCCACGTTTCTACTGAAGCAGCAGCAGAACCAGAAAGACTACTACTAAGCTCAAGTTCTTACAGGGAGCAAGAGGCTGGGTGCAGGACAAAATTGCTTTAAGTTTTAATATCTTTTTGCATATTGAGGGACAATTTTGTTTTTGTTTTTTTTTTTTTTTTAAAGATTTTATTTATTTATTTGACAGACAGAGAGATAGCAAGAGCAGGAACACAAGCAGGGCGAGTGGGAGAGGGAGAAGCAGGCTTCCCGCCGAACAGGGAGCCCGATGCGGGACTCGATCCCAGGACCCTGGGATCATGACCTGAGCCGAAGGCAGACG